>NC_088780.1:2638887-3265450 GCF_958450345.1 Calliphora vicina | reverse complement strand
AATTTTCAAATCATGAAAGGCAAATCAATGCACATTAGGGCGTCCTAAATTTTTTTTATTTTTATATTTTCATGGGTGCTCAAGCATATTTTGAAAGCTTATAAGGTAAAGTATTTTTGAGATTTTTTTCAGATTTTTCAGAAGAGATTTAGCGGTCGCTCAAGTCGAGTTTTTGTCAAAAATCGGATTTGTCAGCCTTTTTTGAGTTTTCTTCATAACTTTGTGTGCAAAAACTATTAGTTTTTCCAATGAATTGGCTCATTAAGCTACCATACAATAAATTTTTTTCGTAATTTTTCCATAAATTCTGTAAATAATGCTTTATAACTTTAAAATTTTTTATGAAAATGAAAAAACCTAACAATGCAGTTTGAAAGATCAATTTTGAGACCAATAAAAATTTTGAAGAAAAATTTGTTTAATTAAATAATTTATTATTAATATGCTAATATTTCACACTCTAAAACTATATTAATTTCTTCTGTTTCTGCTTCAATGTCATCATAGCTTGAGTTATCAATATTTTCATTATCTTCATATATTGTATCCTCTGGAGAAATTTCACAGCTTAAGAGTTCTAGAACTTCTTGTGGAAGTGAAAAACGCTTTCTTTGGTGCTCACGTGTTTTGAAACGTAGCGAAGAAATTAAAGAATCTGATGTTTTATTAATTTTGTGCCTTGCTTCTGCAGCTTCCTCACCAAAGTAACCGACAGAAGACATTGTGTTTTGCATTATTTATTTTGCATGGACGAGAACCTTATGAACCGTAGGTGTCATGGGTAACCAGTCATACATTTCCTGAATTCGGTGAGCTGTTTCAAAGCAGTAAGTTTCGAACTTATCTAACTGAAGAGGAAATTGGCACGATAAACAAGTCAAAATGGCATTTTAACGAAATATTAATTAAGCGTCAATTCCAGTTATTTCAGAGAATATCTTATGCAATTTTTAACAAAACGGGGTTTGTTAAAAATAAAATAAATTGATTGCAAATATTTTCTTGCATATTGGTCTAATTTTGGGTTTTTATATTTTTCTCAACACTTTTAACCATTTTGTTTTATATTCATTTCTGTATAAATATTCAAACTACATTTTTTAGAAAAGTTAGCCGTTAATAAAAGTGCAATTTTTATCCAAACGGGCAAGCTATGATAAAATAAATTGATCGCAAATAATTCCCAACATATTGATCTAATTTCCGTTTTTTTATATTTTTCTCAACACAATTAACCATTTTGTTTTATTCTTTTTTAAAGTCTATATAAAAATTCAAACCAAATATTTTCAGTAAAAATTTGCTTTAGTGTCCATTATTAACAAAACGGGCAAGTTATGATAAAATAATTTGACTGCAAAAATTTCCCAACATATTTGTGCAGCACTTTTAAACATTTTGTTTTATTCTTAATTAAAGTCGAAGTTTTAATGAATAGTATACTTAAAATTTTTGAAAAAAAAAAAAAATTTTTGAAGTAAAAAGAATTTTAAGAAATTGCTATTTTTAATGGCAAAATCTATTGATTGCAAATAATTCCTAACATATTGGTCTAAGTTCGCTGTTTAATAATTTCTTCAATACTTGTAAATATTTTGTTTTATTCTTAACTGAATTCTGTATAAAAATAATAATAATGAATAAAATATCATCATAAAATAACATCAGCAAATTTTTTTAAAATTTAACTTTTGACATATAAAATATATACACAGCCTAAGAAGTGAGTATACACCAGTGAATTTTTTGATTTTTTTAAGACCATAAAAATCATTATATTCCGACTTAAATCTTCTTTTTTCTGAACCGAATCTATTTTTCAACTTAATCTCCATCAAACCGAAACTATTAAATTTTAATCGATGTATAGATTTTAGGATTTTCATTATCTTAAAAAAAATCAAATAATTTTTGGTGTTTACTCACTTTTGAGGCTCACTGCATATCATCAACTATAACCTACATAAGAAATATTTTATTATTTTCTTTATTTAACTAACAATAAAGAAATATATTATTTTTAATTTACGAAAAATATTTTATTTTTGTTTCAACGCGGTCTAACGTGTAGTAGGTTTTTCAAAAAAACAGAAGGCCAAATAAGTATATTTCAAGTGTTTACATCAACAGTACCAAAAATGTCATCGCAACATTGGAGTTTTGGCCATAAATTGCGTATGTGCAATAACTGAATTTGGGTGCAATTGTTCGGTTCAGAATTTGTATATAAAACAAAAACAAATTTTGAAAATGTTTGAAATTTTGTTTTTGCTATATAAATATCACTTTGTTGGCGTGATTTACAAAATTAGGGCCTAGTAAACCCTTGATAAATTAAAAAATAATTTATGAATAATGCTTTTAATATAAATAAAATTTCACTTTATTCTTAAAAAATATTTTACTTTTTCAATAAAATTTAATAAAAAATACAATACTCCAGCAATGCTATTTCAAGTCAATTTTGTCATATATAAGAGTTCGATATTTTCGAAGTATCACAGAACTTGCCAGGTTAATGAAATAAACAAAATTCTCATCTTAATTTTTTTTTTACTTTGGTACTGCTATTTTCGTGTTCGCAACTGTAATATCATCAGTCAAATACTTATTTATGCATGAATTATTTTTGGAGTTTTATGATTTGGCACAAACTTGCACCATATGCAAACGTTTTAGATATAGAGCTTTAATAATCCGCCTAATAGTTAGGGCAATTCTGAACAAATATTCAGTTATAAAGTTGAAACAACATTTTTTTTAGCTTCAGTCATATTTCCTATTTTATACTTATGTATGTATAAGGATTTACATTTTTGTTTATATCAAAAATCGAATCGTTATCCAATCTGATGACTCAATAACGCTTCTCTGTAATGTTGCGTATACTTTATATTATATACCTGCTTACAACAATATCAAGTATACGACCTATAATATTTGATTTTATGTAAAAATAATATTAATCCACTAAACTTAAATTTTCCTCTATTTATATGTCAATATTTAATGGAGTACGAGCAAGTGCCTATAGGACTCCATTTTGATAAAAAAAAAATTATATGTTATATTCAAGAATATTTCAATAAACACCAATATTTGGCGTTTTCTTTTCTGGTATAAATGATGCCTTTATTCTGCATTTTACCCTTTGTGTTGTTTTCTGAACAAAATGTAGTATAACGTAAGTAAGCGTATAACGTGTTCTTTTTAAATAATGTTTCCCTAAAACCCCAAAAATATGCTACATGTTTCACCTTCAAACAGCTTTTCTTGTTATTGTTTTTGAAGTTCGTTTGTGTTAATGAAATAGTTTTTGAATTTTTTGATTAAAAGTGTTAAAATGGAAGCAAAAATTATAGTTTTCGGTCTAATTCATAATAACTTAAAACAGCTTTATAAGTCGTTAATAAGAAAAAAATCGAAAAACAGTATTCATAAACGTTTAATAGTGTTATAAGTCTGTTATAAACCATTCATAAATTTGAAATATTCATTGTAGGTTCGACACTACTTTAAACCTACTTTAAGGTATTATATTTCCATCTTATCTGGAAAAAGGCGAATTTTAAAGGTAATTGTTTATAAATTTACAATAATAGACGATACTATTGCAATTGCTAAACATAATTTTAACTCCGCCGGGGAATAAATCACACTTTAATAATATATGATTTTGTTTCATATTCCTCCGGCAGTGAGCTTCATGAGGTTCGCAAGTGAGTTTTATAGACATTTTAGTAATTTTCTATTAACCTGTAACGCCATGTAATAATACAATGTGTAAACATTGTTGAAGAAGGTCCACACAATCTAATATACCCACTCCGGAATTAAATTAATGTGTTTCCACATAGAAATCCATTAAATTTTGTTAAAATTTAACAAAATGTCAATAAAAATAAATTAATAAAAGAAATTATAGAACAGTGATGTTTATTTTATAACAGAATATTCGTCATTCGAATACTTTTAATAATAATTATAATAAAATATATAAAAACGTTTGTATATTAATACATTTCAGTGTAATATAAATTTACTGAAATCAAATATAGATTATTTTCTCTAAAAATTAGTTTTTATCATCAAAAATGTATTATTACTAAAAACGAATATTTTGTCCTAATGACAAGCAACACTAACAACGAAAAAGGGGAAATAACTGAGAAGCATTACCAGCTTAGACAAAAAACAGTACATTAGTTATTGTGCCTTTATCAAACGTTTATGAATACAATACTTTTATTAAAGGTTTATAAAGCTAAAGTGTTTGTTAACAATTTGTGCTTTAAATCTACAATAAAATTTTATTATGAATTAGACCGTTAGAATATTTAAAAGTTTAATAAATAGTACAAAATATTTTGGCATCATTTTGTGTCAGAAAAGAAAACGCCATTTCTTAATATAATATTAACAATTCCCAAATTTCCCCCTAACAAAAATGAATCCCTTAATCCCATTTTTCTTGATATTCCCAACACAACTGTGATATGCCCTAATAATGAGCACATTTGAAAAATTAAACCAAAAATCTGAATATGTTTAAATTTATGTGGAAAATTTGCACGTGAAGGTGTTATGCGGCAACAAGCCAAAGAAAAGTCATTAAAATTTCAAAATGTTAAAAAGTGCTTTCATAAAATTTTAAAAGAAGACTTTTCAAATTGTTTATACAGGCTTCTCGTAAGAGATACTTGGGTAATAAATATTTAAATAAAGGGAATAATTTAATTAATTTGTTTAAATAATTTTTATTTTTTTATTTTCGAAAAAAAAAATAAATATGTAATTATATATTTAATGTTTACTTTGCATATTGTATAGAGATGCGATGGAATGTAATGAGATGCGTTGTACGTGGTACTTTATACTGTAATGTGATGTGATGACACTCATTAACTTAATGAGTTGTTATTTTCAGTAAAGTAAATAGCTAAAGCAAAAAAAATAAAAAAATAAAATAAACTTTGTTAACAAAAATAACTGACTCTGACTCACGCTCACTGTTTGCCAGCCTCCCTGCTGGCTGGTATTTTGAATTTTTTGCCGCCTGCCTTCAGTTTTGCCATGTTTAATTAGAAAACAAAGTAGGTGAAGCTAATTAAGAGACCAAATACAATGACAAACAAACTGAATGTTTTAAGGGCCTAATTTGTACAATGAGTATTAGTTACTATTAAAAGAGCTACTCTGCCTACTCTAGCAGAGTAGCTGCTTGCCTGCCACTAGCCATTGTTTGTTTGTTTGTTTGTTAACAACATTATTTTATTTATTTATTTATTATCCTGACTTTAGCTAAATGTTTTCATTTCAGTTTTTGGTTTTTATTTGAGAAGGGGATTTGTAATTGAGCTTAAGAGGAAAATTGTTGTTGTTTATGTGTATTTAGCAGGAAATTATTTACTTACCAAAACTACAATGGGTTTGTAACATCTTTTTGGTATTTGTTTTGATTCACCACATTTATTTAATTATTTTTTTAAAAAGCTCTGTCAATTTTTTTATTTATTAATTCACTTAATTATAGGTTTTGGTTTTTTTAGGAAGATTACGGTTTGTTTAAGTTGCACGACATATTTTTTTTAATTAAGATATTTTCGTTTAAAATTTATTTGTTATATACTTTATTTAAGCTATTTTGTTGTTTTTTTAATTTAATACACCTGGGTGTTACATAAATTCATTTTCTGTATTTTGAAATATAATGCTGCATCACTATTTGAGTATATTTAAAATGTTTCGGATTTTTGTTTAAGAAAAATAAGCATAATAAATATTTACAATGACTTGAGTATTTAAGTTAAATGATGCTTTTAAAAAAAGCAAAGGATTCAAACTTTAAAAATATATGTATTTTTTTCTTTTAAAATACAATTAAAACGGATTTTAAATATTATTCCCTCCATCAATAAAATGGGTTTGTCATTGTGTTTGAAAATTAAATAGGATAAAATAAATTTGTATAAGAGATACTTTTCCTATTGCAATAGTTGTTATGTGATTACATTGTTATACATTGTTAAATGACGATATATATAACATATAATATAAATATACATAGAGCGGAAACTCTCCTTTCAAAGACCTAACTCAGTTGTCAAAAACCTAAGTGGTGAGAATTTATTAGTAAATAAAACCATGTGAAAACAAATACAACACTCGTATGTCTGATTATTTTGAGTAATATTTTTGTTTGTGTTTTTTTCTAGTTTCCGCTCTATGTCTATTACTCTATGATATATAACTTCTAAGTCCTTATGGAATTCCAATTCGTTTAACTGACAGTATAAAAACACACTAAATCAAATCTTTTTTTGAAATACAACAGACATATTTTAATTGATGTGTGATACACCAAAACAAAAAGTCTGTGGTTTTTGAAAATGTTTGTTTGTTTGAATCTCAAAAATAGATCGCTTTAGTTCAGACCCCCACAACTTTTATTTGTGTTTTATTGATAACTGGTTTAACAATCAAAATAAAATAACTTTTTCCATGAAGAACAATGAAGAAATTTTACGTTTTAAATCTATTTTATTTATAAAATCAATTACAACATTTATTTACATATATATTTGTTCCTTTTAACACCTACAAGGAGCATAGGGCCGTAATAAATACAACATTTACCATAGATAAATATACATAGATCGAAAAGGCTTAACTCAGTTTTTACAAACCTAAGTGGTGAGAATTTATTTATAAAAAAACTATGTGAAAACAATAACAACACTCGTATGTTTGATTATTTTTAGTAATTTATTCTAGTTTCCGCTCTATGTGCATTTCTCTATAACATTTACTTTAAACAATTTTATTTATTCTTTTAACTTTTTTATACAAAATATCATTGATTGAGTTTTCTTTAGACAATACGACTTTACTTCGCAAGGTTAAAGAAGAGAAAATGAAAAAAAAATTCATCAACATGTCCAAAAAATGTAATGAAATTACTGTATCTGTTGCTTTTAGCTTTTAGAGTTGTTTCTTGCTTTGTTTTTTACTACAAACACATCCCAGTTTTAATACGTCAGCTTGATTTTTTTCAAAAATTCAAATTTTCTTTAGAATTTTATCTCAATATCGAATGGTTTCATTACAAATTATGTTTAGACTATCCAATTCGTACTCTTTCATACAAAATTTGGGACACAAAATAGTGTTTTTATCACCATTCAATAACTGTATCTTCATGTAAGTCTAAGGAATCCATTTGTTCGATTAACATGAAGAAGGAACAAAATTGATAGATCCACAAAATTACTGACATCATCAAGATAATAATTTTCTATTCGGTGAAATCTGAAAGTTTTCTAACCAATCGTGTATTGAAAACTATTTAGAATTTAACAGATGAAGAATTTAGGTGCATTTCCTTACTAGAAATAAATACAAAGTCTGTTTTAACAAATGAAACATGGACGCAAATGAATTTTAAAATGTGTATTTTGGCATAATCAATTTTAATTAGTTTTTAAAAAATATTTATTTAAATATAAAATTAAGATACGATTTTATAATATTTCATTACATCTAAATTTGTTGTGTTACTAAATATATGTATATTATTAAGTATTGTTAGAAAAATACAGTGTTTTGTTAGAATTGCAGAACTGGAAGAAAACATTTCAAATTTGTACCAAAGAAAAAAATATTTGTACTAAAATTTAATTCTATTGCAAATAACAAATAACAATTCTATGATTTGTTAAGAATCTATTTGGGTTTGAAAGTAATATGTGAAAATCGTATAATTTCTTATGTTCAAATTCAAAAAAAAATTTGATCTAAATTTAGCATGTTCTAATTCGATTTGTTTTACATAAATATTACTCGTGGATGTAAATTGAATAGATCATAAAATAGCTCAGAAAGTAAGTTTACCTTAACATTTTATAAATGAATTATATGCCGTCTTTCACGTTTATGAATTAAATATAGTATATTTTTCATTTAATTAAATGTGTTGCAAAATATAAATTGTTTATTACAAATTCAAAACAAGTTATTAAAACATAATAATCAATCTTGTTTAAAATAATTAGTAGTCAACAAGTGACAGTCATATAAGAATATCTACTCATTTGCTGATGAAATTTTTTTGGAGTGTTTTCTCTATTTATTTAGTTAAAATGATTCAAGATTTAATTAATTCAATTATTTAGCTTTCTTAAAATATGCTAAAGAGGTGTATGTACAAACAAGTCATCAAATAATGCAAATTTACTTAAATAGTCTTAATATTATACCAGTAATAATGATTTAAAGAATAGATAATTGGAAAAAATATTCTTCAATCCTAAATTTTGTAAAAGTCGAATGTTTATTACATATAAATTTTACTTCCAAAGTAAATAATCTTCATTGACAAAATTAATCATATTACAATTTTCTATTTCCATTATAATTTCTATATATTAGCTGGCTAATAATTGACACCATTTGAAAGCCAAATATTGTAAAAGTTTGAGTAAAATAGAAACCTCAGAAACAAGCACTCTGTAAACACTATAGCTATTGTTTAAATAGTTTTGCATACTTTAAGGAGCTTTTAATTATTATTTACAAACAGTTACTGTTGGCGTATACGTAATAACATATTTTCATATATAAATTCGTTTACTACACTCACACCAAAATACATTTTGAATATCATTATTTTCTTAAAATAAAAATACCAAATTTAAATAAATTTTCTTTTTTCTTCTTCTTTTTCTCAATTTGCCTTTAAGAGTTTAAATTAAACTCTTAAACAGGCACCGACACTAACCAACAAATAAACACATAAACACATATACACTAGGCACGTTCACTTTTTTGGTAATTGTATTGGTTTTGTTGTCGTAGTTGTTATTTTTTTGTTTTTTCGAAACATAAACATTGGAAATTTATAACATTGATCTGGTGTGTTGTATGTTGTACGAGCAATAGTAACTGTATATCTACATCTATATCGATATCGTTATATACTTATATACTCGTATCGTATCTTTACATGTATAGCAATTTATGTTGGGACATTACGTGATTTCATTTTATTTCGTTAGGATTTTATGTTTTTTTTATTTTGCTTTTGCCACTTGCTGTTGTTTCTATTACTGTTGCTGTTATTGTACTTGAGTAGGAAGTGTACAAAATTGTATATTTAGTGTTTGATTTTGTTTTGTATGTTTTCCGGCGGAGCTTTTTTAACGTATCCAACTTAACCGTTCTGTGTTTGAAATGAAACTAAACTCAAGTGAAATCGTCTGGTACCGACTCAACTCGTTTCTGCCTCATCACAACAATAATAATACGCACACACACACTCATACACAATGTAGAAGAAGCAGAAAAACTGTATATGTATTTATGTATATGTAACACACAACAACAAGAACAACAGGCAACACCACTTAGTAATATGGGCCAAATTCAACGAAAGTATTTATTTTTTTTTTTTTACTTTTTTCCTTCTTGTTTTTGTTACAATCTTATTTAAACATGATGCTAATGGCACAAACAAAAAAGAACAAAAACGAAAACAGCAACAAAACATTAAATGATAAATGCAACAATCTAATAACAATACCAACCTGAACATAAAATAACTCAACCAAACACATGAAACAATTAGGAAAATTCTTTAAATTATCTAATGATGGACCATTATTTTCATTTATATAGTCAGCTCTTTTGATTTGTTTTCTTTTTAAATCAGAATCATATTAAATAATTCAAAATGCATTTTAGCTAAATTTTTCATTAATTTCATTAAATTGTAGAGTCCTGCGCCTAAATTTTACTCTCTATTACTCAATCTCTCTGGCTCACAATCATTCAGTGTCTGTTACTTTCAAATACTGGGAAATTTTCTTTTAAAAGCTTTTTATGTTTTGTTTTTTTATCACGAGGAAAATCAGCTGTTTGTTGGTTCGTTCGTAAAGTATACACTTTAGTGTCTGCCTTAACAAAAATTGTGTTAAATTTTTCTTTTAAGGTCTTTAATCACGATTGACAGCTGAACTTTAAATACACACTCACATGTACTATATATATGTACATACATATGTATGTATGTTTATCTCGACAATGTATGTGTGTGTAGTACTACATACCACTACTGACCAACATTTGAAATGTATCTGGTTGTTTGTAAAAAATCATTATTACTATTATTTGTTTGTAGTTTCTTTTAAACACGAAAATAACAGAAAAGGATGCGAACAAAAAAAAACAAACAAAACTGGGAAACACACTTCATTTTTAATGAATTGATTTGTCATTTTTGAAAATCCTATTTGCAAAAGAATTCGGTTCTTGTTTTGTTTTTCAAGTTGCTTTGAAATATTTAATTGAAAAATATTGGTGCTACTAATGCTTAGAAAAATAAAATATATTTCACGCTCTTTGGATATAACTTTTTTTTTAAGTGAAATTACAAAATTAAAATTTGATTAAAAAAATTTAAAAAAAAATGTTTTAAGGTTGAATACCGATTCGAAACGGTTAATAGGTAACGGTACCGCTAATTTGGATTATTTCGGTTTTGACAATTTAGCGATATCTGCATTTGCTGTTATTTCTTTAATGATATTTCATTAATAACTTAAATGATTAAAATAAGTTGACATAGGGGTATAGGGATAGGGTTACGGTAATTGTAGTTATCACGCTAACGGTAGCTTAGCGGTAACGGTAGCCAACCTTGTTATTGTAAAACATTAAAATTTTATAGATATGTACATAAATATAGAATCTTTATAGATAGGGACTTTTCAACTGAACTATCCGAAATCCTCAAAATCTCAAAAAAAACGAACATAATCGGACAGCATTATATTATGATTTTATTTTATGGTTACTACCAAATTATACTATGGTCATATACATATATCCATAATATTACTACTGTGTAGCATCATAAAATATCTTATCTTGGTAATCATAAAATAATCATGTGTACTTATTTTATGTGTCTAAAATCATATTAGCAATAATCTCGTGATTTAAAAGCATCAAAGGTGATATGTTTATGTTATGATTGATCCTAACCCTATTATGACTCAATATTTATATTAAAATAATTTTTTTATAAATATAATTGCTTGTAAAATATGTACATTAGGACGGGTCGAATTGTATGGACGATAAAAAAGTAAAAACTAGTATAGCAGAAACGCAATCTACGGAAAATTCTAAGAAAGTTTCCTCAAGAAACCATAGGTCTAAAATGAAATCCTATCTTGCGCATTTCGTCTTTTATCCAATGATATTTCAGTATTATTGGATAAAAGTCGGATAAAAGTCGAAATGGGCAAGATAGAATTTGATTTTAGACCTAAAGTTTCTTGGGGAAAATTTCTTAGAATTTACCGTAGAATGCGTTTCTGCTATACTATTTTTTATGAAAAAAATCGACCCAGCCTAATGTACATACATATTTGATAAAAACATGTTTTATATCATTATTTTATCGCTCTTATTATTTAGGCCCTAATTTTGTAAATCACGTCACCAAAGTGATATTTATATGGAAAGCAAAAACAAAATTTCAAAAATTGTTTTTATTTTATATACAAAATCAAGGTGTATTCAATAAGGTGATGTTACGAGCACAGCTGATTATTGTTTGTTTATTTATGTTGTGTTTGAAAGTGTCAAAAAGTTGTTTACTGTTTGTTGTTGACATTCACAATATTTAAATTGAAAATGATAAAAAATTTAAAATTGTTTAAAAAAATTTGTGCAGCAAATATCAAAATAAGCAAATATTGGAAATTGTTTGGAGAAAATTCATCAAATTTTTTAGAGATTGACTCCCATTTTAGTCCATGAGATTTGTTTGCCTACTGGATAGCTTTTGCAAACTCCTTAGCAGAATTGCGTTGTGTATTTTGGAAGTGTGAGTGTTTCAAATAGACAGACGGACATAGCTAAATGGTTAGTTTGATAGTTCCACTGGAATCACCAAGCTTTTTGCTCCGGTTCGACGTTTTTAATATTGAATCCTGCAAAAAAACATTTCTAGAGCAAACTACCAATAATTGATTTTGTATTTGTTAGTTTTTTATCATATAAAAACTTCTAGTAATTCATTTAGTTTTTATTTGTTTGTTTTTTATATTTTTCATATGTCAAATCTGTTTTGACATTCTCACTCTCTTGACAACTAAGAAATATTGTCTTTGTTGTATTTGTTGCCGAGACGCTCTCACCTGATTAATACGCCTTGATACAAAATTTTAAAATTATGAAAGGCAAATCAACGTTTGAATTTTGGTGCGTTTGTTCTGTTAAGAATTTGTATATAAAACAAAAACAAATTTTTAAAAATTTTGAAATTTTGTATTTGCTTTCCATATAAATATCACTTTGTGAAGTGATTTACAAAATTAGGGCCTTAATATACAAATGTTTTATAAATCCGATTAATAAATTTATAAAGAACAATTATATGATTGTATGCACAAACAGAATTGAATAATACCGATAATAAAAAGAACGTTTAAACATTTTTAAATATCTACATACATATATAGGATCCATAAAATTGGCAACCTATTGCTATTTGAACTCTACAATCTGTGACATTAGAGTAAATTTTTTCATACAACAATATTAACAAATGCAAACATGTCAATGAAAATCATGAACACAAACAGAAAGTTTTAAATTATTCAAACTTTTGATTTTTAAAGTTTAATATTTTTACGAAATTCGCTTTATTCTAGGACACATTTTGTTGATACAGGTCTACAATGTAAATATTGTTTCGCCAAACCATAGTGACTAAGCTGCAAATACAATATTTGGAACAATTTTAGCTTTAAGGGTTCTAAGATATGGTATGTTGTTACATAAAAAGCACTAATAACATTTTAAACGATATGTTAGAGTTATGTTTATCTAAAATAGCTTTGCCGTATAATAGCAATTTTTGAGTAGCTTTTTACTAAGAGCTTTTAGTACTACATATGTTTAAGCATGAATACAAATAAAGCTTTTTAAGCTTTCTATAAGAAGTTCATTTCATTTCCGTATCCGCATAACAAATGTTCTAAATAAAGCATTGGTGAAAAAGTTAAAAAAAAACTTTTTTCATAAATACCGTTAGTTCAAAATTATGTAAATGCAATAGGAAATGTTGTTGTTAAAATTATAAATTATAAAGTTATAAATTTAACGATGAAAAATTATTTTCTAAATTATTTTCTGATATTAACACACTACGTTTTATTATATTTTATTTACAGTTTACATTTATTACCTCACCGGTACGAGTATACGTGCAATAACACATGAATGGGTATCCTGCAAACTATAAATTCTAATTGTATACGTTTCTCATTTTTCAGCTAATTCACATAATCATCAAGGACACTGCTAGAACGTTAACAATTCATATTAACAGCTCCTGTAACCATCATTATCTTTTAAAATAAAAAATTCTATAAAAATTAGTTTATAACCATATTATTTTTTTAGTCTTTTCAAGTGGTCAATTTGTAAAATAATTTTTAATATATCCTAAATTCTACTTACTTATAAACAGTTATTTTTGTTTGTTTTATTTGTTTATATATCAATTTTATTTTATTCTTTTCTCATTTTTCTTAGCGATTAATTAAAAATTGTCTGGAGTATCAGGTGAATCTAATATTGTAGCGGGTGGATTTTCTATAAAACTTTATAATTCGGGAACTACTACATTGCAAGGAAAGTTACACCACATTATAGCTATATATTAGTACTTAAACGATCATATTTCGACCGTTCACTCAGTTATTACTGCAGATATTGGGACAAAGGTTACACCAGTTTCTAGCTGTAGACCAGTACTTAAACGCTAATCATTTTTCGACCGCCCACTATTAAAGAACAAGCTTTTTGCAATACAAGTTCAATACAATATAAGATAGTGGGCGTGGCAAATTTTCTCAGAAATGTATTGAAAGACCATTTCAACTACTATCCAGTCACCAAATTTCATTATCCTAGCTCTAATGTAGCCGAAGATATCGCATTTCGAACTTAACATTGAAGAGCGCCACCAAAAAAAAATCTTTTATTTTATTAGCGATGCACTTAAATTTTGTTTGAGTATCAGGTGAACATAATATCATAGCAGGTGGATGTTTGTTTTTTATTTTCATTAAAGATTAATAACTCGGGAACTACAATAGACATTGCAATGATAGTTATATCAAATTATAGATATATATTAGTACTTAAATGCTGGTCATATTTCGACCGCCCACTGCCACACCCACTAGTTGAAAACAAGCAATTTACTATTTTCTCTAGAATAACATGGAACTGAATCGACGGGTAACCTTGCTAATGATATGGATCGATAGTCAACTTCAACTACAACTACAGTCACCATATTCCATGACCCAAGCTCCTCTACAGTCGATGATATTACGCTTTTAATTCAGCTTTGAGGAGCGTTAGTAATGCTTAATTTGGCTTAAAAATATTTTGTTTCTAAGCTTAATATCTATTTTATTACAACAGACAAAATATATTTAAAATATTCACTGATAGTATTCCGGATTTAAATACTGCTAAATTTTTTTCACAAATTTCATAAATAAACAATATATAAATGTATGTTTTTCACAAATTTCATAAATAAACAATATATAAATGTATGTTCTTCTTCATGTTTTTTCGATTCTTATTAAATCATTTGAATCCAGCTCATGTTGAATTAAGTTAGCTGAAATTAAAAAAAATTCAAATAAAATTTATGTAAAATTTAATTTTAAATATATGTATGTATGTAATTGTTTACCTCACATTAATTGTATCATCGCAGAAATGTTCTTTTGTTGCAATGAAAAATATCCTGCAAATTTAAAAATATTTGGATCAGGTATTTGTTGCACTTCAATATAGATTTTGATATTTAAAACAGAAACGATGAAAACGATTTCCTGAAAATAAAAAATATTTTATTAATAAGTTTTTAAATAAATATTAAAAAACTAACATGTTTTAATTACAAAACAGATTGAACATCAGTTCGGAAATAATTTGGTGTCAAAGTTTGCGGCAAATGTGAGAACTTCCTTAAATATCGAAACTGAATTCCACCAAATATTTGTTTAAATATTTTCTCAGTTCAGACTTGGATATTACTGATATTAAGAGCTAGTTTCTTACTTGTCAGTTAAACTCAGCTTAACATGCTGATATATTAAACCTGAAATATATTTTGCCGGGATTTAACCAATGATTGTGTTTCTCACTAATGGATTAATTTTGTAAGCATTGCCATACTTTTCAGTCAAATTACATGTGCATTCCTCAAAATGTTTCTTATAAATATGGCAGTGCTTAAAATTTTATAAGAAAAAGTAACCACGTGCATATTTTTTTTTTTTTGTAAATTTTAAGTTTTTAAAAGAAAAAGTGACATGAAAGTGTATAAAATGTATATTAAAAAATATATTGATGTTAATAAAGCAAAGTGTTGAATTGTTTATTATATTTTTCATCTGTTTGTGCATTTTATACTTAGGTTTAACTCACCAATGATGCTCAGTTAAACCGAGATTATATAGTAAATAAACAATAAGTGAGAAACACAATTTTTAGTTTAATTTAGGTTTTTATTATTATTATATGAATATTTTGAATAATTTTTTTGTTTGAGTTTTTTTCTAGTTTCCGCTCTATGTAAATTATATTTTATATCAAATTAATATAGGACATTAGATGAAATAATAGACCGATTTCAACCAGTTTCAATAGGGCCAAAAAATAAATGTGCTAAATTTGAGAGATATATATTAATCAACTGAGAAAGTGAAAGCGTTGATCGGTTAGACTAATATTTTGAGCGTTACAAAGGCCTAACTCAGTTGTCAAAAACCTAAGTGGTGATAATGTATTAGTAAGAAAAACTATGTGAAAACAAAAACAACACAAGTATAAAACAATTTTCTTAATGTCAGCAACAAATTTATAGTTTTTGTAAGAACAAAAAATAATAATTTACTTTATTTAATTTTATTTCTAGAACTCTACTTTTCTTCTTCGTTTTTGTTGTTTAAAATATAAAATCCATTAATTCAATATAAACTGGGTGTTCACAAACAAATAAACAAAAAGTGTATTTAATACAAGATACAGATTGTTGTGAATGAAGCAATTATTTTAAAACGTTTGGTTGAGTTTGTGCTTGTTGGGTATGCTTTTATTATGTGTACATGCTAGCCACACGCACATCGGTGAATCATTATTCAACAACTCCATTAAATGATGAAATGGTTTAATAGTTAGTCAATGATTCGGCTTATCGATCTATAATGTTAATGTGAATGGACAACAGACAGTGACTGTAATAAATTTTCATAACGTTTGTACAATTTAGAAAGGTCACCTTCAATTGCAACTTGAGTCATAACAGAAATCAAGCAATGCGGCCCCTATTTCATGATATTCTTGGAAATGAATCCATCAAAAACTGTATCATTTTTATTTCCATTAATCCTAGATGATTGTTAATGTCTATATAATAAAATTGTATAGGTAACTTTTTTAAATTTGAATATTCTAATTGAGTTGCATTCATAAAAATAATCACTGTGATGCACCCTGTAAATTTTTTATTTTGTCTTAGGAATAATTTCGAGTATTAAAAATATGGTTCTCTATCTTCTAAAGATTTCCGTCCTGCTTTTATTTCTATTTTATACTAAAAATATCAAATAGTTTCTACAAAATGAATTTATTCTTTTATATTGTTGTTTATGGAACATGTGTTTAAACAACCCTGTTTTAGGAATTTTGTCATTTTGACATTGTTACTCGTTGTTTGTGTCTAGCTACAACGACCTTCAAACAACCTTTTTGACGTTTGCTTATTATCAATTGTTTTTTATACTCGCTCACATTTTATTTGGAATATAAGTCGTATTTTGTTCGCCCTCCAGAAGAGAAGCAGCAGAAAAACTCCGGGAATAATTTCTAACAAAAAATCTATTTGTGAATATTAAATTTTTGATATTTTGCAGGTGAGTTTTATTGTTTTTTTTATTAGTGTCATAAAAAGTGAGAATAATTTTGTGAAATTTACTGAATAAGCTAAAAAGTGCATTCACCACAAAAGTAAAGAAAAAAAAGTATTTCGTAACAATTTACAGCCAAAGTGCAATTTGTGTATGTATATGGAACACTATTTCAATCTGTGGGATAAAATATACTTTTCTTACTTGAGTTATAGATATTTGTTTTATAGAATTGCAATGGAATATTTGATTTAATTCGGTGAAAACCTGAAGATGTGAAGTTATTCAAGAAGTTTTTGTTCTTAACCATTCGTTATCCATATTTACTTTGTGGAACGAGTTCAAAGTGACATTTACAATGTCACTTTATATTAAACATTGATTCCCAAACTTTGCTCGTTAACTCTATTTAACTCGAAGTTTAAAAATAATTTATTTTTACTTTTTGGGTTAAATATTTTCTGCATAGTTGCATTTTTGTGCTACGCCTACAATTCACTTGTGCACATATGATTCTTCTCATTTATTTCTCTTGTATTTTACAAATGTTCTCTTGTATTTCTTCTATTGTTTTGTTTACTATTTATATTGAATTTATCTCATGATGCTGTCATGATAAATAAAAGTGAAAGCGTCAATGAAATTTTAAGAAATAAATTAAATAATTTATTTACTTCTTTGTACGAAAAACACGAGCACTACAAATGGTTTCTATTATTGATAGATTTCGTCAATAGTCGTACACAGGTCAATGGCAATTTTTATTGCAAAAGCCTTGTGGGGTGAGATAATTGATCATGAATTATTTTCAAGACTTGCTACGAAATAATTCAAAATAGATTGAATAGAAAATGGATAGAATGTTTTTATGTACATTATATACATAGCAGTTATAAAAGAAACAATTTAAATAAAGAGAATGAATAATTTCAAAATAGATTGAATATGAAATAGATAGATAGAAAGTATTTTTTAAGTTTATAAACAATTTTTTTGCAGTTATAAACTAAATTTTTTACAGATTTTGATAAATTTATCTTAAGAACTCACTGTAAAAAGTTATTATAGGTATATAGGTACTATCCCCCTCATTCATAATCAATTTTTAAATTTATTACAGGTTTATAAAGCAGAATTTCCATACAAAATTTGTTTTATAAACCTGTAATAAATTTAAAAATTGATTATGAATATGGCCTTATACCTATAAGAACTTTTTACAGAAATATTTATAATATTTATTTACAAATTGAAATTCTTAATCTACGTACTTTGTAGCTCTACATATGAGAAACCTTTCTGAATCAGCTGATAAACAGATGATGAAACTGCTCGAACGCACTTGTTAAATTGTTTAACTAAGCAATAGAGTTAAAATACCTATAAAACGTTTTTTTATATTTTTGCTTCTATTAAGTTAATGGTATACTGCCCTAAATTATTCAGTTCTGTTTCCTAATGTTACGTTTTATTATCTATAATTTACAATACATAATTTTTTAAAAAAATATTTAATTTGGTTTTTATTCAATTAGTGAATACTGCTTTTAATTTGTACATCACTGTACATTTATATTGTTGTCAAGAGTTTGATTTTAATTGACGAAATTGTTTCTAGTTTTGTTTGGTATTAAAAACAACCACGAGTACGAAATTTAAAAATTCGTGTAAACAACTTTGTTTTTATAATCGAATCTAGAATATTTAAAACAAACAAGGCTAAAAATAGCATAAAATTTAAAACACAACAATAGGAAGCTTTATCTACAGCCATGGACATAAAAATAGCAAACATGATTTTATAATATGTAAAGTAATCATAAAGAATTTGTTATTAAAAAAAAATATTGAACAAACTATACGTTAACAAATAAAACAAATAACAAGTAAGCTTTTTAAAGATTCACGACTATGATGCCTGAATTAATTCCGAGGGGGGAAAATAATTAAAATTTCGAAACTGGTTTTATATTTAAAATAAACACCTTTTTTTCCTACTAAGTTGTGTGTATCTAAGACTTCTTATATCCAGTCTCAAAGTTATATACATACATATTTAATGTACATGTTTTTTGGGGGGCTCGTTTCTATACTTATTCTAGATACCACGCAAAGTTTTATTTTTTCATAAAAAATATATAAAAAACAACGTGGAATTTAACATGCATATGTTTAAATGATTATACACATTCACATTATGTACAATAATACATAAATATATAATAATTTGTATTTTTTTCCTATATTTTGTGATATTTTTATCAACGCTACACGTTAATTGTTTGTGTGCCCCTTTAAAAAACGAGTGTCTTTTTGTTGTTTTTGTCTTTCTTTCCTGATATCACCAAATACTTGTTTACTGATAGCAGTTGGTTTTGTTTTTTCTTGATTTCTCTTAAAAATAAAAAAAAAACTACGACGAAAAAAGTATAGACGAAATTTGTTTTAAAAAACAGTTTTAATTGGGCCGTTCAACAAGCAAGGTGTGTGTGCATTTTATTTAAATAAAAATAAATTTTCCTCTAAATTTATCTATAGAGTGTTTTCGGATTAGTCTAAGTATATGTATATAGGAAAAGTGCAGTATTAAAAGATATTTCACATTTGATAACTTATAAATGTGTTTTTAAATTAAAAAGAAAAAAGACAAGTATTTTTTATCTACTAAATATATGTATGTATATTGAATAAGTGTGTATGTATTTGAATTAAAATTTCCAAAACCACATCTATATAATGTACATTATATACATGGATAGATAGATGTATTGAATGACTATCTATATACATTAATAATTTCATGTTGTTGTGTATAGACAGTTGATTTTCAATGTCAAGGAAGTCAAATATATTTTAGAGTTTAACATTTTCAATATACATACTTTTTTTAGGAGTATATGTATAAACATCTGCATATTTTTAACTGTCTAAGACAAATTTATACGCGTGTGCATTAAGAACACGCGTGAGCAATAGACTTTCATTCCCATTCCTCGGAAATATCTCTATTATGACATTTCCAGAATGTCGTAACTAAAACATTAAAATGTTGCGTGATAAATAAGCAAATGTATCTGCAACATTTGTTTATAAATTTGACCTTTGTCAATGTCATATACGGAACAATTTTTTGTTTTACGTAGTTTTATTCTTCTTTTTTTTCTGTGTGTGTTGTTGTTTCTAATGTAGTTTTAATTCTCTTCTCTATTTGTTAGACTAATGAATCACAAGTGTAAATAGGTATGAATAAAAAAAAGAAAAAGAGTAGAGTAGACAGCGTTCAATTAATGAATACACACATTGTATTTACAAAGATACGTAGATGTTTTAGGCGCATGTGCCGGTTTTTTTTGTATATTGAAATTAAAACACAAAAATGAAGAGTGAAAGTAAAAGTTTTGTTGTTTGAAAAGTAACTACACTTCCTTACAAAACAACCACCTACGTAATACGTAAATATTTACCCACTTACCCCTATGTTTCCTTAATATTTTCCATAAAAAATAACGGAATTATTTCTGTTGCCCACTTAGTTGTTACATCAGTCTGTAAAGTTACATTAACCCGAAAGGTTCAGTTGTATTCTCAGGAAACTTCAAGGTAGCTGAAAATAAATAAAAATAAAAATATAAATAAATTAGAATAAAATATTGAAACATTTTTATATGTTACAAAGTTTAAAAATTAGTTTTTGAATTTATTTACATTAAAACAAAAGCAATATTAATTTAAATTAAAGATAATTTTTAATCTTGTTTTTAAAAAAATCATTAACTGATAAGATTTAACTTGTTTTTCAATGTATTTTCAATTTCTTAGTAGACATTTTAAAAACAATTTAACATTTTATTTTACCTCAAGTAAATAAAATTATTAAATTAAAATTATTATTGAGAATTTGTTATTTGTGATTTAAAAAATAATATGGTTTTCATTCATAATCTTTAGAAAAATTGTTTACATTGTGTAAACATTTTGTGTTGATTTCAACATTGTTGCTAAACATTATTACAGTACAAGCTCTAGGCATTACCAAAGTTCAAATAAAATACTTTTTTAAATTAAAAATAAAAAAATAGTTTGTGGAAAATATTATCAGCTAAAATAAGTACTTAAGGACCATTGGAATTTTGGAACTGAATTGAAAATTGTGTATACTAATATAGAAAACATTATACATACACAAAAATTCTACTGACTAGTTAAAATTAAGATTGAAATACGTGACTGAAATTTTAAAAGTAAAGTTTACTACTAAATATAAAAATAAAAGGTTTTTAAAGTTGTGTACAAATAGAATTGCATAAATTTACAAGAAAAAAATTAAAATATTTACTAAAACCTAAATAAATTGTTTATATCTATACTAATTCGATCAATATTTAATTTTTCTCTTTACAGTTAAGCGAATCTCATTCAAAATGACTACCTATTTCACCTACCCATCCGCTGAATTGCAAAAGGAACTTACCCGTATTGCCCAGGCCATCGTTGCCCCCGGCAAGGGTATTCTCGCTGCTGATGAGTCCGTCTCCACCATGGGCAAGCGCTTGAAGGACATTGGTGTTGAAAACACTGAAGATAACCGTCGCGCATACCGTCAACTTTTGTTCACCGCTGACCCTAAGGTCGCCGATAACATTTCTGGCGTTATCTTGTTCCACGAAACCTTGTACCAAAAGGCTGATGATGGTACTCCCTTCGTTGAATTGTTGAAGAAGCGCGGTATCATTCCCGGCATTAAGGTCGACAAGGGTGTTGTCCCATTGATGGGCTCTGAAGATGAATGCACCACCCAAGGTTTGGATGATTTGGCTGCCCGTTGCGCCCAATACAAGAAGGACGGTTGTGACTTCGCTAAGTGGCGTTCCGTCTTGAAGATCGGCAAGAACACCCCCTCTTACCAAGCCATCCAAGAGAACGCCACCGTTTTGGCCCGTTATGCCTCCATCTGCCAATCTCAAGGTATTGTCCCCATTGTTGAACCCGAAGTTTTGCCCGATGGTGAACACGATTTGGAGCGTGCCCAAAAGGTCACTGAAACCGTTTTGGCTGCCTGCTACAAGGCCTTGAACGACCACCACGTCTTCTTGGAAGGTACTTTGTTGAAACCCAACATGGTCACCGCCGGTCAATCCTGCCCCAAGAAGAACACACCCCAAGAAGTTGCTTTGGCTACCGTCACCGCTTTGCGCAGAACCGTACCAGCTGCTGTTCCCGGTTAGTATATACTCACTTAAGGCTATCAAAATACATTTTAACTCATACATCTTGTGTAATTTTTGCATGTTTAGGCATCACCTTCTTGTCTGGTGGTCAATCTGAGGAAGAAGCCTCCGTTCACTTGAACGCTATTAACCAAGTTCCTTTGTTGAAGCCATGGGCTTTGACCTTCTCCTACGGCCGTGCTTTGCAAGCTTCCGTACTCCGCGCCTGGGGCGGCAAGAAGGAAAATGTCGCTGCTGGCCAAAACGAATTGATCAAGCGTGCTAAGGTAAGTTTTCCTTTTACCAAATTTTCCAAAAAAAAATAAAAAATGGTCTTAATGGATAGTTTTTATGTTGTTTTGGGTATTTAAGACATGTTGGGTTTAAATTAAGATATTAAATAAAGGGTTTCATTTATTAAAGTGTCAGAAAATATTTTTTATTTTCATTATAAAGAATTTAAAGGCTGTAAAATATTGCCTTGAATGATTTTAGTTGCTTAAATTAATAATTTTTGACACTGTTTTTTATCATAACTAACACTTAATACATTATTAATATGTTTATGTCTGATATTATACTTTTTACAACTTATTTTAAAATTAACACAAATTATTGTCGGGTAAAAATGTTTAAAATATTCTTAGCACATGTATTATATTACACAATTATGTATCTTTATTTTAATTTACAGCATATTTAAAAAGAGCTTTAAAGAATTTTATTCACATCGGCCTTAAAATTTGTTGAATTTAGGAAAATTTTACAAAATTAGTTTTGAATCTGAAATTATTAATTTTTTCAACGAATTTTTAGAACTAATTATCCATTATTTTTCTTATAGAAGAGTAATTGATAACGTTTATAAACTTCTATTTTGTAATGGAATTAAATTCATTAAAGTTTACTTTTCATGCCAAAAAAACAGAATTTTCTGGTTTTCGGAAAAGAAATTACCACAATTTATTTTATTTAATCAAGTATATTGTATGTATTTTAAAATTAATACATATGTATACCTGTTGATAGGCTAATGGTGATTCTTCACAAGGTTCCTATGTTCCTGGCTCCGTTGCGGGTTATGCTGCGCGTGCTGATTTGTTTGTTAAAAATCATGCATACTAATATTATTTCAAAATTAACATCAACTAGCTAAACTCCAAATTTTTATTTAACTTTGAATGCCATTATAATCTCATATCATTCCTCTAAATTCTAATAAAAACTAATATACAAAATTAGTAAGTTTTTACTTCATGTACATTCATTCACAAATTAATATTATACAGTTTTAAAAATTTATTAAATAACGATTTTACTACATTTTTATTTTTATTATTTTGTTATCATTTATCTATTTCCTGCTAATTTTACTATTTTTTGCATTGAGAACTCCCCATCAATGCAAAATATTGAGAAACTAGCAAATCATATAAATTACTTTTTTTAATTCATCAATTAATTGGCTTGATTTTATTTGTTTTGTTTGTATGTTTGCGTTTAAATTTTTATTTCAACAAAATTTGCTTGCATTATATTTTTTTTTTTTATTTGACTCCTTTTTGGTTTTTAATTGGCTTGATTTACTATTTTTATTTATTTTTTTTTTTATCACAAAATCTTTTTTTATTTTATTTACTCACCAAAACTTTATTATTTTCTAAAAACTTATGCAGGCTAATGCTCTTGCATGCCAAGGCAAATATGAAGCTGGCTCTATTCCTTCCTACGCTGCTAATGCCAGTTTATTCATTGCCTCGCACAAATATTAAACCAACAAGTCTGCTTAATCTTATACAAAAAAAAAATTATTGGCGCGACTTTTTATTAAGACTTATTGGGAAAAAAGTGAAGTGCCAAGATGAAGCAAAACATTGGAAATTTATTAAACAAAATTATATTTATAACAATAAGATACAATTGGTTTGTTAAAAAACCAATGACACTTAGGAAATCCTACAAAGAACCAGTGCAATTCCATTTTTTTGTTTATATTTTTTTATCAAGTCTTATAAATTTATGTTTTTTATTTTTAAATTTATATATTTTTTAATATAAACTTCTTGTTATAATAAAAATATTATGTATTTAAGAGATTCACATATTAATTGACAATAATAAAATTTATTATTTACAAATCAATACACAACAAATTTTTCAAAAATATTAGATAATTCCCATAATTTTAAGTATTGTATAATTTTAGTATATAGAGTAACTAATCAATTTTTTAGATAATTTTTAAAATCAAAGTAATCTATATAATAATTATTTTACTTGTTAGTTTCTTTTTTTTTAATTCTAAGTTTAAACAAAAAAATTGTGAAACCCCCACTTTGATTTAACTTTTGAATTTTGATCACATTTTTTTAATAATATCTTTTGCAAATCTTCCATTTTCTAGGGTAATGGTGAAGCCGCTGTTGGCAAATATGTTGCCGGTAGTGTTGTTGGTGCTGGTGCCGATGCCACTTTGTTCGTTGCCAACCATGCTTATTAATTTATTCAAGAGTTCGAGAAACGTTAATTGTTTATTGCAATTTATTTATTAAGGACAAACAAAGAAGAAATTACAAATTTAGAACAGTAATTATTATGATGATGAAGACATTAAGAAAAACCGTGTTATTAGAAAAGCAACAACATCATAAATAAGCATAATTTAGAAGACAACTCTTACAACATCATTACATTATATAATTTATTTATATTTTAATTGTTAAGCACAAAATAAATTTAAAAAAAAATCATTAACAAAAAACAATAAAAAAAAAACATAAAAAAATCATCAACAACTTGAAATGTCTTTTTCTTCAAAAAAAAAATAAATAAAATAAAAACCTTGTACCTCACACAAATTTTATATTACATGTTAAGAAACTGAATTTAGAATGCTTAATAATTGTTATAAAAAAAAGAAGAGGCACCTTTGTATTTAGAAAAAAAATGCTTTATATTAGTTTGAAAAATATTCTTGAAGAAGAACTTAAGAGAAGATACAAGAAAAGTAATTATAATACAAATATGTGTTAGTTTTAACTACCATATCGATGTTAAATAAATCCCATCTATAAATAATTATTTAAATTATAATAAAATCGTAACTATTGTTATAAATGTTGTTAAAGGTAAATAATAAAGCATTCATTTATTAAAAAAAAAGTCAAATAACACAGTATTTTTAATGTTTATAAATGAGAAATCCCTTTTACATACATGTCAGAGTTTAAATTAAGAAGCCTTTCGCTTAATTCATATTTTTGCATATAAATCCGATATTTTTCTTTTTACTAACTTTGAACATTTTTATTTTGATCAATATCGAACATATTCAAACATATTGATGATTTATTTCGAAAAATCATTGTTCGTTGGCGGTTGTTATTTTAAAATAGTTCGAATAATTTTTTCTGTACAACAAAACAATACTTTTATTTTTATAAAATATTGAAAAAATAACAGGTTATTCATTTAAAAAAAAAAATGGAAAATTACACTCTGATTTTTTTTACACTTTTAAAAAACAAAAAAAATAAAAAAAAGTATTTTTTTGTGGAAGTTCAAGTTTTTGTTGTGTAAAAGTGTAAAAAAATTAGAGTGTAATTTTCCATTTTTTTTAAAATTGTAACAAAAAGTATTTAAGTATCAAATTAAAGAAATTTTTAATTATGTATAAAATTCAAATCTGTGGCCGAATTACCGCATTCGATATCGAGTAAAATCGATCGCAATTTTCTTATTTGAGATTACGGCATTCGATATATAGCATGAAATTTAGTACATTTTGTTATAATTACGATATCGAAATTATTTTTCGATACGATAGTTCATTCGATCACGAATGCGGTAATTCGGCCTCTCGACACGTAGATATTAATATTAGTCAATACTTGTATATATAGCATGTGCTTAAAAATGTTTAAACACGGCCACTGAAAGGATTAATTATTGGAAATATTCAATTATTAACAGAATTTTTCTATAAATATACATAAATATGTACATCACTTTGCATTATTACTAAAATTAACATTTATATTTTTAAACAATTTATTGCAACATTTTTAATTTGTTGTACACAAATTTAAACAATAACAGCCGTATTAGAAATAACAATCCCAGAAATTCCAATGGACAAATAACCTGGAGAATAGTTAAGTGAACTGTACCCTCAAACATAACAATAAAGTTGAAAATGCTATCTGGTCTACAGCATCTAGCATCTTTATATCCCTCATGGAATTGTCGACTTTACCACCTAAACCTGTAGCGTTGATATTCTTGCCAATGGGAAATAATATGCTCCAATGTTTCCAACTCATCTTGGTCCCCGTACATTCTACAATAGTAAAAAGTAATTCGTTTATAAACAAACCCAATTTTCGAAAATTTTAAACTTTGTGGGGAAAGGTGCAAGGTACGTTTCAAGATTTCACTACATATATTTCCTACAGATTGAAAAATATTCTGAATTTGATATGTTAAAATTGAGCAACAGTATAAAATTATGGCTTATTAACCAATTTATTGGCAAAAATTGCATTTTTCATGAAAATTATGAGAGGTACTGGCATAATTCTAGTATTATATCCAATAAAGAAAAACTTTTAAAATTTGTTTATCAAAAATTTAACACATTGACTGCCAAGGCACTTTCAGCAAATAAGATGCTGGGGGCCACAGCATTTTCTTTGCGTAATCTCTTCGAAAACGTCAATATTGGAATTTAGGCTACTGTCAGTAATATTTACTGCTTAGAAACAGATTATTTTTTAATAAATAAGAGGGTCTTACGAAATGGCGAAAAGGATTTTTTTATGGGATACTGAGTTAGAAAAAATACTCAGTACAAGTTCAGAAAGTGATGAAGAATGTTTACAGTTTTGATGAGGAACTTCCAGACAACATCGAACAAATTCTTAAAATCCAGCACTATTGTCTGACATGTCTCTAGAGAGTAAAAGTCGTGTCGGACATATGTGTCCGACGTGGCGTAAACCGCATAGTGCAGTGTCACACATATGTGTCCGACGTGACAGTCAATGTGTTAAAAAGTTTAACTGTTGTAAAAATGTTTCCGAGTTAGACAAAAATTGATATCAGACATTTTATGAATTTCAGAAAGGAAAAAAGTCTTGATTTCTTTCCTTTTTCTTTACATGCGAACTGGGACACATATTATCCGGGCGAGGTCATTTTTAATAACTCCAAAATTTTCAGCTTTTTGATTTTTATATCCTCAAAATTTCCCAAAAAAAATTGTCACAAAAAACATCCTATCGTGTCATGCATTGGTTGTTAATATAAATGACAAATGGATTGTGCTGGAAATTCCGGTATAATCAGTCATGACATTCCTAGATCTTAAAAAGTTTACAGCATCAACTTAAAATAGAACAAAAATGTCATTGAATATTCGTTTATATTAATTTTTACACAAATTTTCACACAAAATCGTACATCCCTTTGTCATGGGCTTGCATTTCAGATCTTGTATTATATAAATAGAAGGGTAATTGCCAAATCGTAAGAGTTTTTCCCATGAAATTATGCGGTTGATTTCCCGTAATTTCAACAACTATATATATCTACGTTGTTAAATACCCAGCAGATAAATTTACCTAAAAGGTATCTGGACATAAATTTCAAATCTATATCTACGGGTAAAAATTACCGAATATTTTTACTCCATAAGTAACTAACAAACAAATTTAAACAATAATATTTGATGAAATCTCGGCCATAAAAAATGTTAATAATTACTTTTTAAATTATTATAAATTGATTACATAGTAATAATCAGTTAAAAACTATAAAAATTACGAAATACATAATTATGTACTTTACTTTTAAATTGCAATAACACTTTTAACGCCATGCCCCAAAGTATGCTTTAAAAACATATAATATTTTTTTTATTCAATCTTGTGTCTGTTATAAAATATTCTGTTTGAATAAATGCTTAAATTGTCAACAAAATAAAAATACATAATTTTAAAATTAAATTAAGGTATTGTACAATATAAACATGATTTTTACTCCAACTGAAAATAATTTAATTCAATTGTTCGAGAGACGCAGAGTAATATTTTATGAAAATCATTTATTTTAAGCTACTATTATATTATATTTTTGGAAATTGTAGTATTTTTATACAGGCTGTGTGTGAGGTTATTGTAAATTTAAAAGAAAAACTTACATAGGCTTTGTTTTCATAAAACTCAAAATAAATTCGTTGGGAAAATTTGCATGAAAAAACAAAAAAACTGGAATTTGATAGTTGTTTTCGTAATGAGTTTTATAAGAAAAGAAAAAAAACAGTAATTTGTAATTTCTATAACCTCCCTCTGCATTCTTCTTATAATTATTAAAATTTTTGTTAGAAAATATTGAAAATAAGAACTACAAATTTTAATAATAATAAATCAATGAAAATATTTGTTTATATTTTATAATATCAGCTAATTTTGTACTAGTGAATATTTGAATTTAATGAAACCATGTAATTTATTTGTTCAAATTGTGTAGGGTACATATTGCTGTCGATTTTAACAGAATTTCATTCGCATTAATATGCGTATTCTATTTTTAGACTTGTATGTAAATAAATGTTGATACATACATTGAATTAATGTTCAACTATTCATTATATAGTCGCTTCTTTTGCATATCCATCCATAAGCTGTGTCTGTCTGTCTGTCTGTTGAATTGTATGTCTGTCTGTCTTTCGGTCGGTCCAATGTATGTACATTCAATACTTATTGTATGTTTTATTAATCAGTTAACCAGTTTTAAATGCATTCCGCATTCGTTCAACAAATCATACAGTTTGGTCAACTGAATGACGGACGATGGTTGCTGGTGGTTGTTTGGCTTACTATTCAGATGGTGGTGGATGGACGTAGCTGTTGATGTACATAGCTGTAGCAGCGGTTTTGCCCTTTACCCAGTTTCGGAAAAACACTGAGACTTAAAGTTTTGAGAAACAAAAAAGAAAAAAAAAAAACTTAAAAAAAGCTTTTACGTAGATACTTTTAAATACGTTACGAGCCAATATGAACATAAATACAAACTGCAAATGGTCAAAACCACTTAATCAGTCTACTAAAGTAGTGGTTATAGAGAAATCATGTTAAAGACAATAATAACTAACTACAGCAGCAACAACAACAAACATATTGATGCGATGACTGCACAATTAAATTTAGCTACTCACCCCGATCCACTGCCAACAAAATTGGTAACGAGTTGTAATAAATGAGTGATTGCAGTTGGCTTAATAATCATGTATTCATATTAAACGATTTTTAAATTACATCTAATTTGGTTGGATTTATAACAAATGAACACCACTAAACCAAACACTTATATCACTTAAGAAAAATATGATTTTTATTAAAATTTTAAGTAGTTCATTCATATATTTATTACGACGGTTACTCCCTTGACTGTCTAGAATTCTAATATTCTAAACACACACAATACTTGTATGTTGACCTTTAACCTCAGACAATATTAAACACTAATCTACTACAGAATAGATTAGTTTAAATAAATATGTCTTGCAATAAAATCTCAATTGCCTGCAGTTTTATATGTGTCTGGCAGTGAGAAAACAAAATTGAAAAAGTAATAATAACCCTTTTTTATAGCAAGTGGGTACCATGGAATATTAAAATTGTATTTTTAAAACCACTGCACGTATTGGCTAAAAAAAAATTCAAAAATATAAAAATTTAAAAACTGAACTTCAAGTTAACATTATCAAGATTACTATTACAAAGGTATTTTTTTATACGCTTTGATTAGAAGGTTTCGAAAATTGAATATTTTTTTTTGTTAATTTGCAAATAAATTTTATAAATTTTTGAATTTAAATGAAGGAATTTAAAAGAAACAAATGGATATAACTAATATTAATACCCTGCATTGAAGAATGCGGGTATATTAATTTTACTGTTGTACTTGCAACATAAATTTATAGTTTCTAAATATATTTATGTATGTATATAATGACATTATTATTTTAATTTTAATTGTATAATTTGCTACAATCCAAAATTTGTAACCACAATCACAAAGGATAGAGAATTTAAATTATAATTTTGTGTAAATATGATAATACTTTTTTTATGGTCTGCCAAACACTTCACAATCTTCGACAAGTCTTAAAATAACTTCACAATCAAGCTCATTCAAGGCCTTATGGGCATATGGCAATAATATGAAATTATTTTATAAAACAATATGAGAAGCCCAGATGACTCCCATGAGGATCTAACGCACATAAATATTTTCGCAAATGTTTACACATTCGCTTAGAATATCGGCCCACAAACAGCTGAGATATAAGGAAAAAACCAGGACAACCTTGATTTTTGGCCTATTTTTGAACTATATCTGGATTACTAAGTCATTAATATACCCAATATGGATATCTAATGATAGTTATGTATTAAAGTCCTTTGCAACGACGTATGTAAAGCCATAGTAAGTGGAACCTATAATGGGTCAAAACCGCTAAAATATTTTTTAACCCGAAAATTAAAAAAATCAAATTTTAAAATAACAAGTAAGAAAGTATGGTCGGTCAAGCCCGACCATATAATACCCTACACCAAGTAAATGAGTAAAAATATTTTTCTTTTAAAATATAAATAATTTATATTTTTGAGTGATTTTCGGAAGTGGGCCTTATATGTTGGCTATGACCAATTATGGACCGATCACCATAAAATTAGGTCGTGTGATTTATGTCTATATTAAAGTTAACTATGTTGAATTTTGTGTGTATACCAAAATTTTTAAGCGATTTATGCACGTTAAAGTGATTTTCGGAAGCGGGTCTATATGGGAGCTATGACTAATTATGGACCGATCGTAACAAAATTTGGTTACATGCATTTTGTATATATAAAACTTATTTGGAGCGAAATTTGTGTAGATACATAGATAAATTAAACGTTTCTGACCGATAAAGTCCAATTTCGAGGGGACATTTGTATGGGGGCTAGGTGAAATAATGGACCGATTTCAGCCAGTTTCAAAAGTTTCAATTGGGCCGAAAAAGTAATATGTACCAAATTTGATCGAAATATCTTCAAAATTGCGACCTGTACTCTGCGCACAAGGTTTACATGGACAGCCAGCCAGCCAACCAGACGGACGGACGGACGTACATCGTTTAATCGACTCAGAAAGTGATTCTAAGTCGATCGGTATACTTTAAACATCTGCACAAACGCATAATACCCTCCCCACTATGGTGGTGTAGGGTATAAAAATTTTAAATATTTTCATTTAAATTAAAATTTTTTTTTTCAAAATTGTTATTTTAAAGTATAATTTGATCTCTTACTTGTTTATTTTAAAACTTTTTGGTTTTGGGTGGAAAATTTACTTTTTTCACGTTGATCTATAGGTAGAACTATTAAATTTTGCGTTTTTAATTTTTTTGATATCAAATTGATGTCTGAGAATGTTTATATTTCAGCATTTATAGGTAAATGAAATGCAAAAACTATTTTTTATTGAAATTTTTTTTTTAACTTTTTTTTAATATGAATCAACACATGAGAATTCAATTATAATGTGGAACCTTTCTCTCTCCATCCGATTCATGTACCTATTCTATGATCTAAACTTTATCCGATTTTGCTGAAATTATCAGGATTTGATTTTTAGATAACGGACATTCAAAAAAGTGTAAAATAAGGGCTCTCATAACGACCAGTCTAAATGTTCATATTTTGTACAGCATGCGACTAACAATCGAGTTAATTACATACAATCGCACCTATTTAATAGTATTATTAAAGTAGTATTAGCATTACAACTCATTTGGCTATACAAGAGAAAGGATATAAAATAAATGAATATAAAATATGAAAGTGATTAAATGAATTAAGACACTTTAAGTGAAAGGGAATATGTACATATTTCACGTTTCATTTTAATTAATGATTCATACAAATAAAATTATGTATAAATACATAAAATGTACATTGTACAAACATACATATGCATGTATTTTATATGATTATGCATGTATTTGTATTAATATTTGTGTATATATAATAGTATTTATTGGATTGTATTATGCAATAACGTATGTAGTACCTTTACTTCTGGCAGTGGTGCCAGTATTTTTTCAGTCCTCATTCCCAATTTTAATTTTTGTATCCCCAAAAATCCCCAATTAATGATTTGTAAACACACTTTTTTTATTTATTATGTAAGATTAAAATATTTCAGCAATTTTGTTTTGCTTTAAAAAGTTTCAACATTTCAGCAGCTGTGGAGTAAACTTCTCACGGTAAACTGAATTATTTTTAATGGGTTTCTGATAATTCATATTGCAAATTATTGTTTTAGTAATATTCATTACTGAAAAAATACGTTCAAAACGCATCTTTGTAGGAATAAAGATTATGTATACAAAAATATATTTAATTTTTTCCAAGATTCTTCTGCAAAGTAATTGTTCCAGTAAATGATAATTACTAAATAGTCTAATTAGACTTTACAGCAGATTTAAATTTGTATGAATCAAATGAATTATTAAGTTAACCATAGTTTTAAAATGTCATTACAAAACATAATTTAAAATTAAAATATTTGTATCCCTAAAATTGTTTTTATCTCCAACCAATTCACAGATCCCCAAACCGAAATTTGTATCCCCATTTGCAAAAAAAAGTCCCCTATTTGGGGAAAAATCCCCTAAAATGGCAACACTGAAGTCTTCAGGGAACATGCGTCTGTAAGTACTGACAATGTCTTTGGTTTGTTAAATATTACAAATTAATCATCATCTTACGCTACCTTAAGGCAATTTCAGTCATATTAATAATGACATTCATATTTCTCCCTAACCTCATTATGTGTTTGAAGTGTATGTCTTTCATTTTGCACCCAACGAATAAGAAGTAGATCCTACTATGTATCTAACGTGCTTAGCATATAATTATGTTGGCTGATTGATAACTGTGGGGGGTGGGGGCTAGAGTTTTGTCTTGGTATTGATAGCTGTATTTGGCTTAAACGGATTTTGCCAACTGATTTCATTTTCATTCAGTTGACTTTATGACAAAACAAAAACCCATCCAAAAGCATGAGTAATTAAATTAATAATGCACGAACGAGTGGACATTTAGTCAGTCGTCAGTCAGTGTAGTCAGTCATTCCTACCATTCCAGTTATTTGGCTGACGTTATAAGTTTGTCTAAAAATAATGTAAAGCATTGTGAACAAGTGAGCAAAGTGAGTATTGAACCACACTCTTACACTTGAATTTAATTGAAGTGGCAAATAGTATGATGGGAATTAAAATCACAGCAGTAGATACATTTATACACATTCATGGAGGTATGCTTAGATATTTATCCATGTATATACGTGTATATACAATTGTGTAAATACAAATGTATGTTTCCATATGTGTGTAAGTGTGTATGTACTAATTTGGTTTGTACGAGTATTTAATGCAATAATAAAAACAATAATTGAAGGCGGATATTGTTTTAGTAGTTGGCTGGATGGTTGACTAGATATTTTTTTATTTAAATTTTTGCAGATCAGAGCTTTTAATTAATTATTTAATCAATTTTAAAATGAACTTTTGCTGAAATTTAAAAAAAAAAAATAGAAATTCAGAGAGAGTTGCTGGATTTTGTAAAGGCGCAAGTGTAAATAAAAGTCAGCAAGAACCTGAAATTTACATTTATTTTGAAAAAAATGTCAATCTTTTATTTAGTTGCATAAATTTTTTAGTAAAACATTTGTTTTTGACAAACAATTTCTTGTATAGTGAAATCAATTGCTCAATTCACAAGCGTTGCAACGCGTTGTAAGTTGTTTGTCATAAATATTTTTCAAACTAAATTTTTCGAAACAAAAACAAAATATAATAAATATTTTGTTTTTGTTTCGATACCACGCTACAACACCGATTGTGAATTGGGCTAATGTATTGAGAAATTTACTTTTTAATAACTTAAAGTTATTTTCAACTTTTAATTAAATTAAAAGAATAAGAACTAATTATTGAAATAATATAAAATCTAACTAAATATTTTGTAATCTTGTAAAGCAATATTGGATAAAACTATCATTTACAATTATTTCTTTAAACTTTTCAATCAATGTATTCCTTCAAAGTCTCTAACTAACTGGGTGGCTAGATGACGTATTTTTTGTTGTTGCTATTATTAATGCTTGATTGATTTTAAAATACAAAATTTATACCATTGACAAATTGTTTTTGGCTGTTTAGCGTTTAGGCAATTTTCCATATAAGTAGACATTCAATTATTTAATGCCGCAACCAACAATCAAGGGTGATGATCTGCCTATAAGTGTTTGTAGTTTTTTTTTTATTATTATTCGCTTTGTTTTGTTAAGTGTTATTCAACTTATTAAGAAATATGTATAACAAACTAATTTATTTTATTTCAAATAAAATAAAAGAAAAGAAAAAACTCCCACCATAAATCTGTGCAGATAAATACATTTTTAAATTAATTAAAATTTATGAATACACAAAGAACAGCGTAATAAAACCAGATAGGCCAGCAGAGATATAAAACTAAAAGTCATTACTGCAAACCAAAAGATTCTTAATGGAAAAGCATTCATTAGGTTCATTAGACGCTGCTTAGGTTTTATGGCAATTGCAAATTCATTTACCAACAAGAAAGAATAACCAACTATCAGGAGATAAAATGTGGTAAAAAGTCATTTAGACAAATAAAAAATTGTAATATCAAGAAATAAATAAATAAAAATGTTAATTATTTATATGTGAGGCTGCAAAACTAAGCAAAAGGGTCACAACTCATAAATTAATAGCGGAATTAATAAAATTCTTGATAACACTCAGAGTATAAATTTGACTAAACGAATGTTATTTTTTTTCAAATAATTGACGAAATTTAATAAATTTATTAATAAAAATGTCTTATCTGGTAGTTGGAAACATAATAAACAAAGTCTTTTTGTATCACCATAAACAAAAGCATTAATTTCAGTTTCTAAGTATAGATTTTTAATATAGAATTTACGTCATCCTTAACGTGACCACTTTATATGCAAAGTTAGCTAAAGAACAATTTTTACCACTAAATATATTAGACCAGTGCACAGTGGTTTAGAAAATGTTTATTTTGTAAATTATTTGGTAGTTCCTGAACGCACAGTGCTGAGGTGTTTTCAAGATGATTTGTATTTAAATGGTTGCTCAACTCGTAACAACACAAATTTAAAAAAAAAATCAACAAAAATTCAGTTCTTATGCGAATGCACTATAGGTTAAATGACTACTTTTTCTGTGCAAAATTAATAACGACTACAAAATCATGGTATTCAAACCAAAACCTTAAAGAATTTCATAAGTAAGAATAATTCTATTAAACAAAATAAAAAATGCAATCACTAATGCAAATTTAATACATTAATTTATTTTAATTATACTAAAACTTTTAGTAATTGCTTAAATCTAATTCATTTTGTAAATTTAAATCAAAAAGGTCCTCTTCACTTTCATTAATTTTATCGTCTTGGTGGCTAAAGTGAAATTCTTCCATGCACGCAGAGAAAAAATATAATTGGGCATGGTTACTGTAACTATTTATATAGTGTTACAAGTTTTTTAACTATATTATAGTCACAGTAACCATTTACATGATTGTGGTAACCATAATATGGTTAACTTACGATTCACATGATTGTCTCAACCATATATATGGTTACAGTAAACATATATATGTTTGTGGCAACCATATTTATGATGAATAATTTTATCATAATATGTTGTTCTCAGATTATGATAAGCCTTAAGCCGAGAGCACCATAATATGATAAGTCCTTCATCATATAAATGGTTGTCACAAACATATATATGTTTACCTAAAAAATATAGTATTATTCGAAAACGTCTAAAAATGGCTATTATATGTAAATGAAAATTGGTTTATAACATTTCAATATATTCATTTCTGATTGCATTTAATCTACCGAACTTTGCCGAAATTTTAAAAGCTTCCACGAAGTTACATTTTGAAAACAGTCGCAGCAATTTTAAGGTTATGTTAAAAAAGTGGCTTTATTTCAAGCAAGTTAAACAATTTTATAAAATTTTTTAACAAAAATTACAATGTAATGATTACAATGCAATGTCTTTGACTGCGTGTTGTCAAACGGAATTTAATATTTACCAAAAACAAAAAGCTGACATAGTTAATTTGGAGTATTGGTTACAAAATGGCATTAAAAAATGCAATATTTGCATTTGAAAAATTGGACTTTAGCACAGTTTTGGTAGCCGTTTAACCTATAGTGGAATGTCAAGAAATTTTATATTTAGAGAGTATTTGAAAACATCTACAAAAAAGACATAGGTGGGTTATCTCTTTCAGTTCAAGCGATATTTAAGATGGCAATTTTTATTTTAAATTTCTCGATTTTTTTTTATTATATTTTTATATTTTTTTATTATATGGTTGTTCTTCAAAATTGATGCCTTAAATTATCAAATTTTAATTTTACACGTAATCGAGAAATAAAAATTTAAAAAATGTGCTCTACTTTATATGTTCTGAATTTGGATGCGTGTAACTGTATAAAATTAAATGATCGAAAAAACTATTGTTATTATTATTTAAATTCTATCACCAACTACAATATCTATTTTGTACCACAAAAACTAAAGAAGTTAGCACAAAAAAATTAACACGCTGAAATATTTTCACAGCTTTTAGAAAAATAATTAATCGCTTCTGCCTCGGTGTTGGCAGATGTGCCTCTATGGCGAATGATCCCCCTTCTACCCTATATCTTATTTGAAATTTATCAAACTACAGCACAACTTTTTAAAAAAATGTTCGGACTGCAGGTAGATCATTCAAAAAAACCAAAACATAAAAAAAGAAACATGCATTTTTGTGATTTTAGACGACCGCCCAATAGACCACATTCCAACAACGAAATCGTGTAAATTCAAATCAAGTCAAAGACACCACATTTAATTTAGCAAGAGTTAATATTATATTTCAACAAATTTTTGTTTCTCTATGTTTTTTTAATTTGGCACGAATACTGGCCGAAATCCGATTTCAAATATTCGGACGGACTCTCAAATTTATCAATAAAATATATGAAATATTTTAATAGCAATAAAGTTAAATCATATTCAGTAAAAGCCGAATTTATTTATTTTTGTTGTAATAATTTTGAAACTAAGTTTTTCTCGATTCTTATAAATAGCGGTGTTGATATAGTGATGTTCGCATATTTGTTCTATTTTCCGAAGCCCACATATAATATACCCGGTTATTATATCGAAAAGGTTGTTATTGAAAATTGATTCTAAACTTAACGAAATTTATTTATGAAGTTTAAAAACACATTCATTCAAAAGTTTGACGAAATATTGATGTTAGATTTTAATAAAATTTTAGTTTAAAGATCTAATACATTTCTCGGTTATTCTTACTTACACAGTATGTACTAAAACTTATTAAGGAAAATCTTTAGATGGAAATTAAATTTTATTACAAAAAACATCTGGTCACTGGGAAAGCTGACCTAGATAAAATCCAAAATAAAAATTAAGCTTAATATTTTTTAATAAATTTGTTCCCAAAATGTTCATAAGTCATACAATAACTAAAATTTATCGTAAATTAAATTATGAAAAATAAAAAAAAAACACATCAAAGTTTCGGCAATTAAAAAAACCAAACAACAAATGACGACATATTTTGTCACCCTGGGCTTTAAACATGACTAATGCGGGCGATAAATTTGGTTATCCACGCAATACTGTAATTTGGATTACGTTTCCAATTTATTTATGTATTTATAGAAATGGCAAATGTATCCGATGAAATTTGTATTGTTATTTTCCAAAGAAGCTAAGAATTCATTAACTACATATTGTGATCATTTAAAACCAAAACAAAAATACCAGGTGTAAAATAGTTTTGCACTATTGCCACATAAAAATGTGTGCGAGAAAGAGTTAAGGTGTTGGTGTATTAGGAAACATGCAAATAATTTAAGGAAACTGCCGATATGGCCAATAAATTAAGATGATATTGACTTAAGATACACACGTACACATTCTGCAATAACACTGGCCATTATTTAATGGCCTACACACGACCAGTACTCACACACAACCTTACATACATACGTTAAAAAATAAACAATTTCTGGGTGCACAAAATTATTTAATTTAAAAAAAAATGCGGGAAAAAAACCACATCGATCCCAAAAGTAAATGCTAATTATCGTAATCGCAAAAATGTTTAAAAAGAAAACAAAAATAATGGAAAAAGATGCGTTGAAAAACAATTTCTTAGTTTTTATTTTTGCCAATTCATGAAAGCAAAACTCTTTTTATTATTTTTAAACCATAATAAATCAATTAATTGAAAACACAACAAGAGCAGCAGCAACAGCATAGAAAAACAAACAATTAATGAAAACAAAAACAAACTTTTATTGAAAAGAAGAAGAAGAACAAAAAATCACTATTACCACCCCCTAGTAACTGACAGCAGTCAAAATTATGTAAAAAGTCACTCTCCGAAATCAATTGAAAAACAGCGAGAGAAATAAATCGAAAATTCAAGAAGAAATTAAACAAATAAATTTAAAAAAAATTGTCCAGTTAATTTAAGTTTTTTAACAAAAAACAAGTAAGAAAGTATGGTCGGTCAAGCCCGACCATATAATACCCTACACTAAGTAAAAGAGCAAAAACATTTTTCTTTTAAAATTTCAATAATTGATATTTTTGAGTGATTTTCGGAAGTGGGCCTTATATGGGAGCTATGACTAATTATGGACCGATCGTAACAAAATTTGGTGACATGAATTTTTTATATATAAAACTTATTTGGAGCGGAATTTGTGGAGATACATATATAAATTAAACATTTATGACCGATAAAGTCCAATTTCAGGGGCTAGGTGAAATAATGAACCGATTTCAGCCAGTTTCAATAGGCTTGGTCCTTGGGTCGAAAAATAATATGTACCAAATTTGATCGAATTATCTTCAAAATAGCGACCTGCACTCTGCGCACAATGTTTACATGGACAGCCAGCCAATCAGCCAGACGGACGGACGGACATCGTTTAATCGACTCAGGAAGTGATTCTAAGTCGATCGGTATACTATTCGGTGTTAGACCAATATTTCTGGGCGATACAAACATCTGCACAAACGCATTATACACTCCCCACAATGGTGGTGTAGGGTATAAAAACAAAGAAATAATAACAACCAGAGATGAATGGAATTTTAAATTGTGATGACTAGTGATTTATTACAAAAACATTGTGGCGAGATAGCAACAATAAAAATAATATAAACAAATAATTATAAACCGTTTGAGGAGAAAACAAAATATTTAATAATAAATTGACAAAATATTCACTATGGGTCAATTTTTAATCTTTTCTAAGTATAAACAAATATATTTATTATATAAGATTTGCTGTCAGAAATGATTTTAAAACCGGATTTAGTGTTTGTTCTTTAAATGCCTAATTAGATCAATGTTTTTCCTAACTAAGCTGTGTTAAGATTTGAATTTAGTGAATTTTTATAAAGAGAAACCACATTTTTGTAATAATGTTCAATAGTCCGACATGTTTTATTAAACCTTAATTGAAGTTTATTTCAATAGACATGCGAAAATCGCCAAAACACCTCTTATGATCCAAAATATACATATGTACATTAGGGTTGGTTTTATTGTATGAAAGTTTCATTAAAATCCGATAATGCATAACTAAAATTTTTAAATATTTAACCTTTGACCCTGACGGTGGAAGAATGAATGTTCCCTATTTTATTAAAACTGTTGGCAAAAATTAAGATTTTTCCAATAATATTCAGGTTTACATCGCAGGTACGGTAAATTTATGAGAGATATATCAGTGCATTTATTAATATTAGAAAGTTTAAAATAGTACTGCATTTTTTCTTACATTTCCCTTTCCATGTGGCGTGGAACATAAAAAGTTAGATAACTCGAACATTCTATCGATTGTTTTGCTTTTAAATATTTTTAGAAAGCCATATGAGGTCATCAGCGCAGAAGTGGTGTAACCCACAATTTGTGCTGTTGCTGTTCTGGAGTTACATACAGTCCTTACATTAACATTATCAATAAAAAAGTAAGCTACCTTTTGGTATTCAAAAGCAGATAGAGATGAAAAAATCATTTTTGAACATATGTATGGGGCATTTCATGTCAAGTGAACCAACTTTTGAAATCGATGTCTTCCGATCGGGATGAAATTCGCACCAAGGTTACACAATTTTTCAACAAGATCGGTCGAAAACTCTCTGAGTTAGAGGGGTTCAAAATTTGACATTTTGGCCAATAAGGGTTTTTTTCTTATCCAAGCAACTTATTTACCTATTGTTCTTAGCTAAATGTGTCCCAAATAGATTAGACAGATCTTTCTTCGAAAAAAAATATTAAAAAAAAAAAAAAAAAATTTTTATATTTTTTTTTCCATAATCAAAAACTTTTTCTTCAAAATCGGCCCATTTTCTTCATAAAATAAAGCTTAGATATTTTCCTTGAAGACCTATTTGGTCGCTTAGTGGGATGCGAGTGGGATATCTATCAATATAAATATGTTGTAACTCAAAACATAAAATTTTTTACTTTTTTTGCAAAATCAAAAATTTTTTGACTTTTTTTTCACACCCTTTTCAAAATGAAGTCAAAATCAAAAACTTTTTTGACTTTTTTTTAAAATGGGCCCTTTTTATATTTTTTTTTTTGCTATAAGGATCGGAAGACATCGATTTCAAAAGTTGGTTCACATGACATGAAATGCCAACAAATCGTTATATGTGGGAAGTTTTGCTTAACTTCTTTAATTTGAAAAAAAGTGCCGCTGAAGCACACCGATTGCTTATAGTGAATGCGTTTCATCGGTTTCAACGTTTGAAAGATGGTTTGTGTGGTTCAGAAATGGTGTTTTCGACACGGAAAACAAAGATCGCTCAGGAAAGCCTAAAAACTTTGAAGAATTAGAGCCAACCGAATCGACACCAAAGTCAAATATCCATGGCGTTAGGGTAATTCTCTGTATTTGGTGGGAGCAGAAAATGCGGCCAGACATCAAACCGTAATATTCCATCATGACATCCCACGGCCACATGTTGCAATATCTGTTAAAATGTATTAAGACTGAAGTGGTTGGGAAGTTTTGCCTACCCGCTTTATAGTCCAGATCGAGTCCTGTCCGACTACTATTTGTTTCGATCAATGCAGAACAGATTATCCGAAAGTGACATGATTCGTTCTTGGCCTCAAAAAATGAGCAGTTCTTTTGGCTTTGGATTTTATATGTTGTCAATTATCAATATCTATCTTCTATATGTATAAAAATGAAATGGTCCATGTATGTAATGGCATCACGTGAGAACGGCTGGAGCGATTTGGCTATTTTTTTTTTATTCGATTCGAAATTTTCAGGAGATGGTATGTAAAGAAAAAAACTTAAAAAATTCCGGGTAAAACCCGGAATTTTTTTTGACTCCAGTCAACTGTAATAAAAAAAGCCCCCTAAAGTATGCAGTACAAATTTAGATATTTTATTTGCAAATAAATAAGAACAGGCAGAGGTGTATGTGGGTTGGAGAAACTTGAAGAACTAACATTAGTAAATGCTACCGGGCGAAGCCGGGCGGTCAACTAGTTTTGAATAAATAGATTGTACAAGTGTTTCAAATTAAAAGGAACAAAAAAAATCCCGCATTTTTAATACAAAATACTTTTTTTGCAAAAATCCAAAAAAAGACAAATTCGATTTGGTTCATATTGTCTACGTTGTATTATTATATATATAGTGCCACTATAATCCAAGCACCACTCCTCGAGATTTATATTAAATATAAATATTCGACCAAATCAGCAAGGCAGCACAAAGTTAAATTGATTAGTTGTGACATTTCATAGGGAGTGATTATTTCCTTTCAATTTGGTTCTAAACATTCCAAAATTGACAGAATTGGGCCTATTGAGAAAATAATTTCCAAAAATTATTATGTGTTTACAGCTTTTATTATATTTTATAAACATTTAACTTCGGCTGCATTACAGTAAGTTGTTCATCACATCTTTGCCACTGTGCAGAATAAATTAATTTAAAGATGATGGTAAAAAATTGGTGTTTAACCTCAACTAAATTGATTTACAGTTAAAGATGAATGTTATTATTATTTAATGCAACAAAACGAAATAAAACAAACAGAGGAATATTAAAATAAAACTTTGAAACGAATTATTTTAAATATACCGCTTTGGCAATGAATTTAAAACATACAGTAAAACATTGACTAAATGGACTAAATGATAAATGCAGCTAAATTTAAAATGTATTATTATCTTTTTAACTAAACAATCACATATTAAACAAAAGCCTTTTTGTCGGCACTGGTCTTTAATGATTTAAAACGAATACGAGAGTTCTTTAACGTTTTGTTTCTGTATTTTTATATTTGAGCCGCTGACTTTACAATATTATTGGTCATTTTAATTTATGATAATTAAATGTAGAATAGTAACTTTAACTTGATTTTGATTGTGTGTTTTTATTTTTTTTAAAAATAAGTAAATAAAACATGTAGAGTGGATTAATTGATAATGAACTAAAATGACATGTTAATAGCTATGATAGTTATGATAAAAAATATGGCCAACAACTTAAATTTGTGGGAACTCTCCACAAGTAACAAGTAATTTCTATTAATACAAATATTTACTTGGTTGTATATTTTATTTTGGGTGGTTATTTGATGACTTTATGACTGTACAGTAAAAAATTTACGTATTTTATTATCTAGTCGGGAATTAGGGAATATTTTTCTGTTTATTTCCAGGAAATAATATATTACTTAAAACATATTGATAAAATTTCATTGATGACAAATTTTTTAAATAAAATTATGACCTTATAGTATTGCTGTTTCAAATAATGCAAAAACGTTGTAAATCATTAGTTTTTAAAATGTAAAATATTAAAAGCTTTTTTCAAAATATAGAAGTTATGATGAAATTCTTATTAAAACAATAATAAGACACTGTAACAATGTTAACTATCATTAAAAATATCACATTACTGTATGGTTGTCTCACATTTGATTTAGCCGATACTCAGGACAAAGATCTGTATCTTCTAGGTGAAACTCATTACTTTTGTTTTTGTATTTTAGAAGTGAGGGTGTTTTACACAGATAACCAGATGGATATCGATTTACGATTTCTAATACTAATATTTCTAAGTGTTTCCCATAGAACGACAAACTTATAAACTATAATAATGCTATAGTGCTAATTCGGCAGTGCCGAATCGTATAAACGCTTCAACAAATTATACTTTCAGATAAATATTGAAAAAAATTGTTGGTGAAAAAAAATTATAAAAAACAAATTTTAGTGAATAAAAATTTCTTGAAAAAATTGTTTGTTAAAAAATGTTTAGTGAAAAATAGGAAAAAAAAACAAGTAAAAGTATATAACTTATATACCCTTCACCAAATTATTCTTTAAAATACAAATTTTAAATCTTTTTACATAAATTTTTTTTTTCCAAATAGTTTTTGAAAATGTTTTTTTAAATTTTTTTTTTTTTTAAATTTAAAAAAAAGAAATTGTTTGTTTTAATTTTTTTCCAATTTTTTTTGTTTATTTAATATTCACTATAGTGAAAACAATTGTTTGTTAAACAAAAAGGTAAATTATTTTTGAGATTTTTTCAGAGGTCGCTCAAGTAGAGTTTTTGCCAAAAATCGAGTTTGTCTTCCTTTTTTTTAGTTTTTTTCATAACTTTATCAAAACTCACGATTTTGAGGGAACATTTTAAAAGAAAAATGTCCAAGCTTTATTTTGGCGTGCAAGAACTATTAGCTTTTGCATTACAATTTTTCGCAATTTTCCATAAATTTTGTAAATAACTTTTAAAACTATTATGAAAATGAAAAAACTAACAATGCAGTTTCAAAGATTAATTAATTCTTAAAAATTTAGGAACAATAATTTTTGAATTAGCTTTTACCGTTCCTGAATATGAATCGAGAATTCATAACAAATATGGTTTTTATAAATTACAAATTTTTTTTTTATTTTTTCATTTCTGTTTTATGTCAAAATTTCAAATGTTTAAAGAATTTAGTTTGGTAATTATTAAATTCATTTAATAAATATGTATGTATGTACATTTTATTCATTACTATAAAGAATTGAACGGGCTATGTATTTGATAATTGAACCCAAAATATCCAGTAAATTTGGTGATAAAATTTCATAACGTGATTTACAGAATCGTCATTTTCAAAATATTTTCTTCGAAATCCTGCTCTTTACAATTAAAACCATCTGGTCAACACAATGGATATTTTTGCAACTAAATCGTTAGCAAATTGACTGATTTATGTTTTGCCAATTTAACCGAATTTCTAAAAAATTTAGATCAACAAAGGACCTATTAGAGGAAAAATGTTTTCAGAAATTTGTTCACTAAAAAGTTTATTTATCAAAATAGTTTAACAAAAATTTGCATAAATTTTTTTTTACTAAAATTTCTCAACACAAAACCTTCCAGCGAAAACTTACATTGAAAAATAATGAGTTAAAAAGCTAATATAACTACTCTTCACCACTTATACATTGGCACTTTAACACATTATTTTAATACGTTGATGTCATTGGAGGCAAGTACTTACCACGTTCACTTACAAATAGGGAGTTAAATAAGTTAACATACAAAATATTATTTTTTATTTCATTGCTGGGATACTTTTACCGCCTGTATTACATAGAAGTAGTCATATAATGACTTATTTATAATCTGTATGATATTAAAGTAATGACATCATGGTGTTAAAATAATAAGTTAAATTGCAATTGTGTAAGTATTGAAGTGTTGAATTTATCATTATCAAAAATATATATAGGTATATTTATTCTGGTTTTTATATTCTAAGGTGAAAGGAACATACAGTGAGCATCAAAAGTGAGTAAACACCCGCGAATTTTTTGATTTTTTTAGGATCATGAAAAACATTATAGTCCGACTTAAATCTTTTTTTTCACAACCGAATCTATTATTCAACTCAATCTCCAACAAACCTAAACATTAAAATTTTAATCGATGAATAAATTTTAGGATTTTCATTATCTTAAAAAAAATCAAATAATTTTTGGTGCATACTCACTTCTGAGGCTCACTGTATGTATATAAGATTAGACTCAGCAGAATAATGTACTCTAACACATGTTTGTATTTAGACTTGTCGCTTTTTTTACCCCATTAAAGAAATGTTGGAAAATTAAAAATAAATATTACCTATGAAAACCTTTATACTCAGCTGTTTAACAGTCTTCTTTGCTCTCAGAGGACCTAAATCAAAATTAAATAAATTTACCTTTGTTAGAAACAAAAAAGAAATACATACAAATACATTGTGTATTTAAGAATTATATGTTAAGCCATATTTATAATGACTCATAACACATTTTTATAATGAGGTATTAAAAAGGAATAATTTGTTTTTATTGTCTTGCTACTGTAGCTTTTACTGTATTTGCATAATTTTGCATTTTTTAATCTCAGTTTGTTTCCACCTCATTTCAAATTAGTTGCAAATTTTTGTTTTATTTGTATCTTAATCTCTTGTTTTGTTTTGTTTTTATTCATGTTCAAGCTATTAATAGCATCTTCCTCGTCTTTTCATCATCATTGTTTAAATATTAATATATGTTTTTTTAAATTGTTTTTTTTTGTTGAATTTGGTTATTGTTAATATTATGGCAAATAAGACCAATGTAAATAAAAATACGACTAGAAAGAACAGTTTAATTTATTTATCAATGCGAAATTTATTAACTTTGGTTCACAGTCGCAGTCACAGCCACACTCGTACGAATACTTATATTTATTTTCATTATTGTCTTTACTCAACTCACATTTTGTTTAAAAACAAAACAGCGAAAGCCACTACAAAAATAACAAATAAATACTATAAGATTTAAATACATAATACTGTTAATCTTTTGAGCAAATTGTTTATAAGATGTTTTATTTTGTTTTACTGTTTGTTGTTTTTTTTTTAATTTTTTTCATTGGTCTCAGAACGTGCGTTCAATGCATTTTTGCCTTGAGCTTGAACGTGTAACTGAACTGAACTGTTTCTTTTATTTCATTTGAAATTAAATTAATTTAATGTTTTCTAAAATTTTTGTGGGTTTTAGAACAGTTTTTCTATATATTTTTGTTGGTTTAATTACTTCTTGTATTGCTTGCGTAAGTTTTTCTTTGACAAATCAACAAATGATGAAATAATATTTTTGTATAAACTAAAATTGTTTAGAATTATTATGCCATTTCTAATTTGTGCGACAACAAGTACCGAGAGGAATATTTGAAGTGTTGATTTTTTATAATGAGTGTTTTTTAAGGCCGAGGAACTTGAAATTGTAAATATAACAAAAGAGTAAATTTTAATCAAACAACATTTTTTATTCAAAACATCAATACATGGATGGTATCAACATTTGAAAATGATTTCGGGCATATGGCCTCCGCTGCTGACGAAGTACATTCTGGACGTCCAATTTTGGGCCACTTTTTCGAACATTGCTAGAAGTATGACACCAACAATGTTGTCCTGAAAGTCCTCAATTGCTGCTGGTTTATCAGCATATGATGTCACGTGGCCCCACAGGAAATAATTGAGAGGTGTCAAGCTGGAGATCAATCAAGTTATCGACAAATTTTGATTTCAATAAATCGATGGTTGCGGTCGCCATATAGCACGTAGCGCCATCCTGATGAAACCACATCTCGCCAGGATCAATGTCATCCTTAATTTCAAACAAAAAATAATTGATCATGGTGCAGTAAAGATCTCCATTGATCATAACGCGAATCCGGCTTTATTTCTGAAGAAATAAGGACCAATGATGCCACCAGCATGTAAACCTCATTAAACGGTGCATTTTTTTGTATGTCATGATGTTTGTAGAGTCATTTGAGCATTGGTCTGACTTCATATGGCAATTATGTTTATAAGCCCGTTAGCCAAAAATTAGCCTCGTCGCTGAACACAGTTATGCGACAAAACAGTCGTCTATAACATGCGTGAATTAGGCATCATAAATGTCAAAAAGTAAGCGCTGTATGACAGTTCGTTTGATAGTTAACACTTGCGTAAGTTGTATCGATTTTAAGAAAAACACCCTTTATATGTATACGTAAGATTTAAAAAGCAACTGACTATCCCAGAAAGCAGACAGACAAATGCAAACATTAAGTTTAGGAAATTGAAAACTTTCAAAATAAACAAATTGACATAAACATTGAAATGTGCTTAGTAAGTTACACTTTCATGCAAGTCGTACAGTACAGTACACTATAAATATAAATAGAATTTCGTTATATACACGCAGAGAAGAAATATAGTTGTGCATGTTTACTGTAACCATTTCAATATTGTTAAATTTTTTTAACAATATTATAGTCACATGATTGTGGTAACCATGATATGGTTAATTTACGATTCACGTGACTGTATCAACCATATCTATGGTTACAGTAAACATGTATATGTTTGTAACAAACATTTATATGATAAAGGACTTACCATATTATGTTGCTCTTTGCTTATGGATATCATAAGCTGAGAACAACATATTATGATAAAATTATTTATCATAAATATGGTTGTTACAAACATATACATGTTTACTGTAACCATATATATGGTTGATACAATCATGAAAATCGTAAATTAACCATATTATGGTTACCACAATCATGTAATCAGGCAATAATATAATATTGTTAAAAAACTTGTAACAATATTGATATAGTTACAGTAAACATACACAACTATATTTTTATATTCAATATATGATTCAATTGAAGAATTTATTTTAACACTCAAGAAATATGGTTTGTGTCACATTTCTTGTGTCATATTACCTTGTCAAAATTAGTAGTTTAATTATCACTTTTGTTGATTTTTAATATGCATTTGCAATGTAACTCGTTGCCAATATATTCATAAGATCTAAATTTGTTTATACAACATTTTTCTCAGTGCATTTAGCAGTTAGTTTTTATCCATACAAATCAAAGTCAATTTGTTTATTGATTTTTAAATTTGTTTTTTACATCTACAACACTTTCAAATTGTTGTGCAAAATTTGAACTGTGCTTCAAATAACTAAGTGACGTTTTTAGTAAAAGGCTTAACTTTTTTATAACATTCCAGTGGATAATAAAATAAATTTAATGAAATTCCATTTTGATACATAGTATTATTATTTTAGCATTAACAATAGGCTATTATTTTTTTTATAATTTTAATTTAATGAAAACTTTTGTATAACCAATTAAACTACATTTAAATTTGATTTAATTGTATTTTATTTTTTAATACGACGTAGTTATAAATAATTCTATCATGTACATATATCACAAATTTAATTAATTATTTATTTTATGTAACGTATGTATGAATGTTTATGAATATATTTCGTTTTTAAAGTTAACCAGAAAATACCAAGTTTCCACTGGGCAATTTAATATTTAATCGACCAAAAAGAACTTTGTTTTAAACAATGAGCGTGGTTTTTAGGGGGATATTTTATATTGCCAAGCAGGTTATAGAAATTTGCAAATTAATTATACAAAGTAAATATATATTGCTATTGCCATAGACAACAGAGTTCGTCTGTATGTTGAAATCAACTTTCCCAAGCCTCCAAATAACTTACATACATTTATTGACTGATACATCAATATAAACGCTATAGTCCAACTTAGGCTGCTATTTAAAATCGGCTCACAAATGGCGACATCAATTTTTTTCACCCATTTTTCACAAAATTTTTGTTTCACTAAAATATTTTTTCACTAAAAATTGTTTTTAAAATTTCTCATAAAGTTATAAAAAATAATACCCTTACCTTTGTTAACGTATAGTTATACATACTGCCGTTTAAAATAAGATTTGTATGTAAACTGTTATTTTAACTTGTTTAATTTAAAGTTATTATTTTATATAATAACCCCCATTAACACGAAGTCTGGTTATGCCTTAACTAATAGTTATACTGTCGGTTAAAATTATTTTTGTATGAAAACTGTCAATATAACTATTAGTTAAAACATAACCAGACTTCGTGTTACTGGGGGTAAATCAAATTATTTGTTATCCCAACTTTCCAAAATTAACCTTATATATTTAAATTTAACTACACCTCTGCTAAATAAGAATAATTGTTTAACAATTCATACAATTTATTTAATGGTTTTTCTGTAATATTAGCCACAAAAAGTAACTAGAAATACAACATCAAATAAATAGAAGTCGACTTTAAAAAGCGTTACTTATATAGAGTTTTAGTGCTATCAAAATCGTAAATTAGCAGTCCATAGAAATAATCAGAAATTAAATATTAGAAAAAACGATACGAAATCTTTTTTCAGAAATAAATTAAAATTAGTTGTTGGAAATAAACAATTTTGTAAATACTAGTACACTTTCTATAATAACATGAATATTTTTGGTTTGCATTGAAAAATATTTGTGTACTATTTTTCCAATTTTTAAAATTTCGTTTAAAAAAATTAATTTTAAAATTTCGAAAATTTAAAATTTAAAACAAATACAATATTTTTTAATTGTCATATGACTGTCAAAAAATGTTGTGTCTAATTTAAAAAAAAAATAAAAAATAATAAAAAACAAACACTAAAATTAAGTTATTTTGGTCATCCACTGGAACATTGATCATGGTGCAGTAAAGATCTCCATTGATCCCAACTCCGGCTTCATTTTTGAATAAATAAAAACCGATGATGCCACCATTAAACTGTGCATTTTTCTTAATGTAATGTAGTTTGTAGGGTCTGTTGGGCATTGGTCTCACTCCATATGCGGCAATTTTGTTTATCAACAAACCCATTAAGCCACAATTTTGCGATAAAACTGTCGTCCATAAGATGCGTGGATAGATGACAGATTTTCAAAGTAAATTTGTGTAATTAGACAGACTATTCTGATTATAAATGTCAAAAAGTGAGCGCTGTATAACAGTTCGTTTGACAGTTAACCCTTTCGTAAGTTGTATCGGTTTTAAACAGCCCCCCTTATATGTAAACGTAAGATTTAAAATGCAACTGACTATTCCAGAAAGCAGACAGACAAATAAATACAAACATTAAGTTTATAAAATTTAAAACTTTCAAAAAAAAAAAAACAAATTGACATAAACATTGAAATGTGCTTTTGGTTTGCGATCAGTTTAGAATATATTTGTCCAATTCACAACTTAGTTGTATATTGTACGTTGTATGTTACAACTATTGTGGTTGTGAACACAAATTTCGCCAAGTCGTAAGTTTACCTTGCCAAGCCTTGACAATTCCAAACGAAGATGATAAAAAAAACATTCCAAAATCTATTAATATGTCAAATTAATAATGAAAGCGAACTAATGTGTGCACTGTGTAAAAAATTCAAACAATTGACAAATACATATTTAAAACAAATTATCGTTTTTCATAAATTAAATAAATTTAAATATTTAAATTTTTTTGTTTATGTGAACTTTTGGTAACACTTAGATTTTCATACAACATTCGAAAATCATATGTAAAAATGTTGTAGGTATTATACAAAACATTTGTACATTCAGACGACTTACAACTCATACGACTATACAACATCAGTTGTGAATTGAACAATTTTATAATTGTAAAAAACAGAGAAACATGGATTTATGTATGTATGTATATTGACATAATAATTTTATTCCTTTTCTGATTAATGAAGTATAAGTATTACGTAATTGTATTAATTAATAAAATCATTGACTTATACTGATATGAATAATAACGTTCATCAACGCTCATTAATTTGTAGCAGCTATAATTTATATGAAACCTTAAGGTCGTTTCGGTTATAGATGTAATTGACGTAGGACATACATATACATATATTCATAACAATCCTTATTACCATCTAAAGGGTGATTAATTTAGAGTTTTGTAAATTTTAAATAAAACACTAAAAATAGAATTGGAAGTCGGAATATTTATTATGAAAGAAACAAGGTCAAAATTTACTTTTTAAAGAAAATATCATTTAAATTTTGGACGCGACTACGCTGTACATGGCCCATTGGGAAGGTCCACTTTTCGCTCACTATTTCCATTATTGCTAGCGGTATCTTACGATATTCGCGAGCAATGTTGGCTGTAAGATTTATAAAGTGATTTTCGTAATACATCGGAATAATTTGAAAACTTAGTTGCGATGTGAGTCTTTTCATTTAATCTGGTTGAATAACCAAAATGCTGACAAGAATTTCATTCATCATCAAATATTGCATAATTTATTTAAAAAAAAAATGCACAGAGCAACATTCAAAAAAGTTTCTAACGGTTATTATTCTTGTTACTTAAAACTATCATAAGAACATTAGAAAACAAAGGACTTAGTGCAATATTGACTATTTAAGTAGGCCTTAAAAAAGCACCTTTAAAACCAGATAATGATCATCGCTGGAATCTTAAAATATTCATCAACTACAAAATAAAATTTATTAATCGTAGTTAATTTATCAAATGTTTAAACAGCTTAAGTAAAAAATTCTTTAAATAGATTCCAAAATCTAAAGTTTAGTTTATAAGCAGTTTGTGGGGTTTATTTTTATACACAAACATTTTTAATTCTATAAATAGCTTAAACAAATAAATCATTTTTACATTTTTTGAATTGAGAATTTCTGTTTAATAAACTTTCTAATATATTCTACAATAATTATACGATTTCAAATCTTTATAAATGTTTGCAAAAACTCGAAAAATTGTATATTTAATACAATGTTAATTGAATTAATCATGGAATATTTTAATATTTAAATAAAATAATTTCATTAAAAATCGGTAACAAAAAAAAAATATCATCCAAAAATTTTAAGGGAAACAAAATTTATTTTAATTAGTTTTTTTGTAGCCAAATATTATGGGATAAATTCACTAAAATTGATTTATTGTATTTTTTTTTTTTTTGGAATTTATTTGAATATCTACTTTGAAAAAATATTCTATACTTTTATCGATTTCACACTGTAACAAATTTATTGGATAATAAAATGCAGGATTTTTTAAATTTTTAGCTTTTATTTTGGAACATTTGAACAATTTAAATTTAGTTTTATTGGGTGGATTGAATATTGATAATATTTAAAAAAATATTTTTATTATAAAAACGTTTTGCATAGATGACAACTAGATAGGTAACTGAGAGCCAAAAACCTAAGTCTGTTGTCAAAAACCTAATTCATGAAAATGTATTGAATGTATTTTGTTATTGTATCACCCGTATGTGTGAAAATAGAGTAATTTTTTTTTCATTTTATTGCTCTCTCCATTTGTTCTATGCGTTTATTCTATGACGTTTTGTATAAGCAATTAATTCTCCATTTTTGTCCACAATGACACCCAAAGTATTTTTTTAGACATGGTTTCTTTCTAAGAGCAGAACAAACAAACAAATTGACCAACTAAATATACCACATTAAATACATATTACAACAACAATTGTAAAAAAGCAGTTGTGTTTACAACAAGAAAAAATTAAAGAAAAAAACATAAAAATGAAACTTGTTTGCCATGATGGTCATAAGCAATTAAAACCCCATAAAAATGATTCTTTGATTAGACAAAAATACAGAGAAAAAAAAAATTTGAAAATTTGAAAAAAAAAAAATCACTACAACAGAAAACCAGCAACAAAACAAAACGTAATAAACGCATTACGAACACACACACAAACATTAACTAAAGCAAAAAAAAAAAAACGATGAAACAAATTGTTGTCACACATCGATGACTGCGTCGACATCGATGGCGATGATGATGTTGATGGTGATGTTGTTGACAACAATCAATAACATTGACGTGCCTGACCTAGCTTCTGGAGTCTTAACAATTGGATCTATTCACTAAAACCATCTATTGACAAAAGCATGTGTAAGTGAGCAGCAGTAAATACCCAGCAGTTTAGCAAATAGTCAATGTATCCCTTATAGGCAGTAATTGTCAATAATGTCAGATCACTTAACTGACTCCAATTTATATATTTTGGATCATTTGACACGTATGTATATGATCTTTGTAATGCAGAGAGAAGTCAATTAGTTACTTGTAATCTAGCGTGAAGACAATTGTCACTTAAGTGTCTCTAAGTAATCTAGAGTGTAGTCTCTTTAAACGATAATTGTGTACTGCATTTTTATGAGTATTTCGTATAAATTCTATTGTTATAATTCTCATATAGTTCATTTTATTTTTGCTTATGTATGCTAAAGTCAATTGTCACTTTAGTGTGTCTAAGTGAACTAGAGTGTAGTTACTTTAAAAGTTTATTTTGTACTGCACTTTGGAAAATAGTTATGTTATCTACCAGAAGTAATCTATTGTAGAGTATTGGAATGAAGGTTTGTTAATAATAATGTATCTGTTCAAGTAACCAGTTAGGTAGCTAGTAAGGTAACTGTCTCTGTGTAACCGGTATGGGAATTCAAAGCATTGACTACTTTCGACCGGTCTCATTGTAATAAAAAAGGATAAACTGACCTCATGTTTAGGATTTGAACGTATTAAAATAACTACTTGCGTAGCTAGTTAAGTAACTGGTTTTCACCGTTAATAATAGTTAAAATCACTAGTACGGTGCAGTCTACTAGAACGGCTGGGTAAAGCACAAACAAAACGTTGGCTGTTGTAAGTCAAGTTAATGCATTAATTGTGACAAGTCTGGGCAAATAAAGAATTTAAATACACACACACACAATAATAAACCAACTGACAACAAAATATACAAAAAAAATATATTGTGTTCAATTGAAAATTATACGAAACACTACACTACACTGCGATTACGGTCAAACGCATGGTTAGGGGAGCTAATAAAAACGTCAACAAAATACATTTCAATGGAACCATTAAGTGCTTTTTATACCATAAATATTTACTAAATTTGAATACAGTTGAATTTTGTATTTAGGAATTCTTTTTATTGGCTTTTAAAACAAAGAATGAAAACACCAAACCACTCAAAACATTAAATACGCATCATTGATTCTTTTTTTATTTTTCGTGACCTTTGCAAAACCTTCCGCAAAAGTATGGGTTTTATGTTAAACATACCATTTATATAGTTTATTGAGATGCATATTTAAAACAAAAAATAAATCGAATAAAGAACGTTATCAAGTTGTTTTTCTTTCAGTGTATTAATGGTTTCTTTAGACACTTCTATGGAATTATTATGTCTATAGGACTTTTTCCAACTGAAGTGTTGATTTCTTTTATTGAAATAATATTTTGCCACAATCGTAACATAAATACAAACATTCCTACATTATTTTATTTGAACAGATATATGTACTTATATACGAGGGTAGCAACATAAATCTTTAAAATATGAATTTCCTAAAAATATACTCATTAAGCTGGTCCTTATATTGGACTATTTTCGGTGCTCACAAGGTCTCCGTTATTTAAACACCAAATTATGTAAATTTTAGGCCCTAATTTTGTAAATCACGTTATATGGAAAGCAAAAACAAAATTTCAAAAAAATTTTTAATTTGATACATAATTTTAAATTTCTAGCACATTGTTAATCCTTTTATATCTGTGGTCAAAGTTGTGCAATACATCAAATTTAGACCTCTGCACTAAAATTATTAAAATATAAAATAGATGACATTTATTTGTTAATATAAACGTAAACACCACAAATTATTTGATTTTGTTTCAAGATAATGAAAATCCTAAAATCTATCCACCGATTAAAATTTAAAAGTTTCGGTTTGTTGAAAATTGGGCTGAATAATAGATTCGGTTCTGAAAAAAAAGATTTAAGTCGGACTATAATGATTTTCAAAATCAACAAATTCACTGGTGTTCATTCACTTTTGAGGCTGTGTATATATTAAGAAAATAATATATTTTTTTATTTGGACTTGATTAAACTATTTTATTGTAAATGTTATCCGATGTTGCTAAAAACCCAAAAGTGGTGGCTATATTATGATTGCATTCAAATTATATTCTGGTTCCTATATCATCATATTATTACTAATGTGTAGCATCATAAAATATCGTAAATATCGAAACACGCCCGGGAAACAATTTTAAAATTTTTGTATGAAAATCACTGATTTCACAAAAATTTTTATGTTTTTCATACAATAATTTTAAAATTGTTTTCTGTTCGTCTTACTGAATTCTGGGGATAATCGGTTGTTTCAATTATTTATGGGTAATCATATGTAATCATATAATAATGATTGTGTCCAAAAATATTATGATTCCACCACAACCATAATATGGTTATTAAAGACATGATTGTTGAGCCCAACCATATCCAGAATAACCGAGATATAGTCAAAAATACATATGAGCAATTCCATATCATCGTACGTGACATTTGTACGCCTATAGAGTGGAATAGATTTTGCAAAAATAAGAGTATCTGAAATATAATTTGGCCTTTATGTTCCATTCAGAGGGTACTATATTTTAAAATAATAAAAATTTCTTTCGAAATATTGTTGTCGAAAATATTGAGCGAAATAAAGGTATAACGTACGTGACATAAAACGAAACTCATTTTGAGGTACATGTAGAAATATGCGAAAATATTCGAATCGTGAGAGGCGTTATGTTTTCTTTTAATTTTTTACACTAAACCAAAATTTAATATCGTACGTGACAGATTTGTCTCTGACTTTTGCTAAAACCCTCGTATCAGTTGTAATGCAGCACATTTAAAATTCGAACAAACAATCAATCAATTGTTTATCTAGTAGATCCTATTGTTAATTATATGCCTGTTGGTTGGTTGCTACTGCTGTTGCTAATACCGTCTATTCGTTCGTGTTGTAGTGATAAGTATGAACGTTTGTTAGTTTTTGTGTGGCATCTTTGTAGACTTTTTTCAATGTTAATGTCAGTGCCAGTATCATTACGAGCATAAAATGAACGCAATTGTATACTAAGGCAATGGAAAATGTTTAGATTAAAATTGAAAAAAATTAAAACATAACAAATTTTATTTATTTTTTTGGAAAGATGCTTTGAGAAAACATTTTATATTAAAACGATTATTTTAAAAGGAAGAAAATTCCTAATATTTAAGTATTCAATTCAGAGATGGAAAATAATTTTTTTGTTCAGTATCAAAATATTCAAATAGTACTTCTTCAACCTCAGAGTATTAAAATTTATTTTTTTTTACTTATTTACATATTAGCGTAGTTCTGTCGTGTAAATCTGCTATAAAACAAGTAAGAAAATATGGTCGGTCAAGCCCGACCATATAATACCCTACACTAAGTAAAAGATCAAAAACGTTTCTCTTTCAAAATTTCAATAATTTATATTTTTGAGTGATTTTCGGAAGTGGGCCTTATATGGAAGCTATGACCAATTATGGACCGATCACCATGAAATTAGGTCGTGTGATTTATGTCTATATTAAAGTTTACTATTTTAAGCGATTTATGCACGTTAAAGTGATTTTCGGAAGCGGGTCTATATAAGAGCTATGACTAATTATGGGCAGACATGAATTTTGTATATATAAAACTTATTTGGAGCGCAATTTGTGGAGATACATTTATAAATTTAACATTTATGACCGATAACGTCCAATTTCGGAAGGACATTTGTATGGGGGCTAGGTGAAATAATGGACCGATTTCAGCCAGTTTCAATAGGCTTGGTCCTTGGGCCGAAAAAATAATATGTTCCAAATTTGATCGAAATATCTTCAAAATTGCGACCTGTACTCTGACGACCAGACGGACGGATGGACATCATTTAATCGACTGTGATTCTAAGTCGATCGGTATACTTTAAGGTGGGTGTTAGACTAATATTTTTGGGCGTTACAAACATCTTCCCAAACGCATTATACCCTCCCCACTATGGTGGTGTAGAGTATAAATACTGTTACACACAAGATTTTCTATACTCAAAAAATACTTTAGCTAATCATTCTGAGTCTATAGAAATGTTAAATTCGTAATTTTACATAAAATATTAAAAATTGTTTGAAAGTATCAAATGAGTCCCCGGAGAACTACGGTAGTTCTGAATATGAAATAGTATTTAAAAAAGTAGGATCATATCAAATTTTCCATCTCTGATTCAATTCAATAAAAATAGAATATAAAACAGTTAAACAATTCCCACTAAAATAAAACTTCAACAAATATTTAAATGCTTATACAATCGATTCGGAATATATGCATGTTTCTAGTTTAATGTTTCCGTTGTGTGTTTGCCTTTTGGTACTAAACTAGTTTAAATACCACCAATGGAATATTATCAACTATGACCTTTTCATTTCAACTTTTAACCTTGGCCATTTTAAAATACATCTATTAAACTGTTTCCTTTTGCTAAATTAAACACATAAAATGCTTTTCATTTAAAGAAGTTTACAATTTTCTATAACTTTTCAAATTCATCAAGAGCTAGAACTCGTTAAGGTCATTATCATTTGTTGTCATACCAAGCGTATTAGAAAGTATTTATGTATGTACAAAATGATGAATTCTTGTTATGCAGCTGCACTTGTAAAATCTTTCAAGTTTCACATACTCCTACAGATGTACTATTTATATATGAACAATTGCTGAGAACATATGAGGAGCCGCAGAACAAAAGGTAGTTTTTCACATCTTTTCAAAAATTGGTTTTTTGGTATTTTTATAATATTTGGGTAGAAATCTTCTAGAAACAATCAAACCAGCAAAATTTTTTTAATTTTTTTACTAAGTAAATGGGTTCTACAATAAATTGTGTAGTATAACACGAAGAAAACAATTGTTTAATTTCAAAGTGTAATTTTGTTTCATATTAGATTAAAAACAGTCATTTAAAACATCATGGTTTAAAAAAAACCCATAAAAAATATACTGTTTAATTTTTTTTTAACAAAACGTACTTTTTTTCATTATTTTTTAACAAAAAATTATTTTTCCGATATTAAAATTATTTTAAATCAAACATCCTTAACATTTAATGTGCTGACTTATGGCAGTTAAATGTATCTATTGATAAGTAAGAAACTTGTTACCATTTCCAGGTTCATGTAGTTTTTTAAGGGGGCGAAATAAATAAAACTCATTTTCCCAAAAATTTGAAATATGCGAAAAGGTACTTCTTGTTCTGCGGCTTCTCATATGTACATGCAAACATACATATTTTTACATTAATTGAAATGCCATCAATCAATTTTACGCATTTTCCATTGTCAGTATTTACATCACGCGTTTAAATGCATTTGAACTCTAATGCTCGCCAAAGACCCAGTTGGGAGGAGAAAGAGAGCTTTTATTTTAATATTTCTAACAGGAATTTATGTCAAATGCACACGCTGTTGACAATGCTTGGCTGATGTCTTTCAGCAACAATTCCAACAAATCAAATTGATTTCTTTTAAATAGTGATGACTGATTGATTAAATATTTAGCCGAAAGTAAAAAAAAATCGGAAATTTTAAATTACTTTTTATTCAACTGAAATATATTGCAGACAGCCACTTAAATATTAGTTCATATTCTAGTTATTTTGTCATCCATTGCACACGTGTTTCTGCATAAACGTAAAGCCATATTTATATATTAATAAATTTATTATTACATAGTTTCGCAAATTAAGAAAAAACAAGTAAGAGAAATATATTGGGATGTGCCGTTTCTTATATACCCTTCACAAAAGTTTACTTTAAGAAAATTATAAAAAATATTTTTTGGTGTAACAAATTTTTTAGAGAAAAAAAAATTTTTGTTGAAAAAAAAACTCGGGTTAAAAAAATATTTTCCCGACTTTGACCCATTGTATGTCCGAATTTCTATGGCGTTATATATTAACCCTCCATTAGACGCAATCATTTTCAATCGAGACTAGTCGCAATGTATCAAATTGATATCAATAAAAAAAGGCGCGTTTCAAAAATAATCTCTTCACTTTTTATTTCGAAAAGATAAAAATAATATTAAATGCAATGTATTTATCAAAAAATAGCTTAAAATTTAGGGTGTTTAAAAAAATTTACAATCAAAAAATTTTTGCCTGTATCAACCAGATCAGTTGCGAGTAACGGAGGGTTAAGGACTTAAAACAAAATTAGGTAGTCGTGGTTTTTTGCTTACACCTCAGCCATTTGTGGGCCGATTTTCCCGATTTTAAATAGCAACTGCACTGGGTCAATATAACAGATATATTGACGTATGAATCAGGTACGTAAATTATTTAGGGGCTACAGAAAGTTGATTTCAACATACACACGGATAGACGGACTTGGCTATATCGACTCCACTATCCCGAATATGTATTTACTTTATGGGGTCGCAAATGAAAAATATAGAAATTACAAACGGAATGACAAACTTATGTATACCCTTGCCAATCATAGTGGAGGGTATCAAAGTGTGTAGTATTTTACATTGACGTTCAACTTAAACTATGGGGCTTTTTCTTGTGTTTTTACTTCGAAGACCCTGTCTGTCTGTCTCTATTAGAAATAAAAACAACCGGCGTCAATGTTTTGTGTCAGTCACAACAATTGCATGTGATGAATTTGTGTATTTTCCGTTCTTGGTAAAAAAAAAATATTAAAAAAATTGAATGGGTGTTGATTGGTTGGCTGGTGTAAGTGTATGTTTATTTTAAATATAATTGCAAAATTTTCGAATTTACTGGACACTTTATTTCTATTTTTTTAACTAGTTTATTTACATTTTATATGAAAACGTTCGTCTCTTGTTTGTTCATAAATGTCATCATTAAACATCGTCAACATCAATATCACCAACAAAAAGAAAACATCATCATGAACATCATCATTATTATTATTATTTTCAGTACGAAACGACAATAATCTATTCATTAAGATAACAATTCTATAGAGAAGTGTATGCGTATACATACATGTGTATGCGTTTGTGTGTATCTGAAAGATACAAAATTTGCACCACACCAAAAAATGATGATGAAATTTAATAAAATAAAATATAAAAAAATAAAGAATGAATGAATGAATGAACATAAATGTCTTGTATTATAAATATTTTATTTTTTGTGAGTGAATGAGTTGGTTTTTTGCTCTTAACCCTGGTATTCCCAAACATATTTAGCGGAAATTTCCGCTTAATTTTTTTATTTTTTTTTTATTTTTTGGGTGAAGCTGTTTTAATATAATTTATCTACAACTATTACTATCGTTTGGTGAACTTAATAAATGTATAATTTTATCATTACATTCAAGTACTTGATAATTTTACTATTTTTAGAATATCTTTTTTTAACATTTAAGCATTCGTAAGTATGTCAATTGTTTTGTTTTTTATTCGGCCTAGTAGGGGTTAATGTAGCATTTTATTGGTAGTATTATTTATATATATTTTGAAAGTGAAATAAACAAAATTTGAAGAATGCTACAGAATTTAATGGCCTTAATTGAACTACAATGAGAAACGGCTTTCCTCCATCTTCACTTCAATTAAGTGCTATTTATGCACTTAGAGAAATAAATAAACTAATTTAAGTAATAAGAAAATACGAGTAGAAACAATTTTTTATAAAAATTTTAATCCGATAGCAAACTATAATAATATGAGATTTCGAGAAGAACAAAAAAATTCCACCAAGTTTTGTATGCGAAATCTAATTAAAATTTAGTAAAATAATCTAGATTGTAATCGAAATTTCATTTAAGCTAGATTTCGAGCAGATGCTAAAGACCCTAGACATATGAAACCATTTCTCGTGCTGCACATATGGGCAATTCCATATCATCGTACGTGACATTTGTATGCCTATAGAGTAGAATAGATTTTGCAAAAATAAGAGTATCTGAAAAATAATTTGGTCTTTATTTTCCATTCAGAGGGTACTTTCTTTCGAAATATTGTTGTCCAAATATTGAGCAAAATAAGGGTATATCGTACGTGACATAAAACGAAACTCATTTTGAGGAACATGTAGAAATATGCGAAATATTCGAATCGTGAGAGGCGTTATGTTTTCTTTTAATGTCTTACACTAAACGAAATATTTTTCCTCTACAATCCGTCATATTTAAATACAAACAATCTTTATAATAAATAAAATAAAATTTAATATCGTACGTGACATACCGTACGTGACAGATTTGTCTCTTATAATAAAACAATATATATTCTGTAAATATATGTATACAAAAACTAAAAAAGTGAATAGAAAATATACATTCGGTTTTAATAAACAATTTGACAATAGCAAAAAAACAATCAGAATCAAATTCATTTCTTACTACAAGCTAAAACATTAAAAAATTAAATATAATCAGGTTAGACTATTATTTTTGTCTTTAAAATTTTGTAATATGATCTAAATACTTTCACATAGTAACATTTTATTATTTTCTTCTATTCAAATCATCTTGAAAAAAAGTTTCAAGGGATTTTGTTTTTTCAGTCGTGGTAGCCATTCTCGTGGAATTGCCCATATGTAGGTCTCAATTATTTTTTTTGCCCAAAACTTGTTGAATTTTTCTCAACATTTTTATAAAATTATTTGTTTAATCCATTTGTTTTGTTAAACTATTTTTAATATTTCTATCGAAATAATCATAAATATCCTTTTTCACCCTAATAGATAAAAATTTAAAAAATATTTTTTTCTTAATTGCGCAAATTTGAGCAAGTTTGTCATTCTGTTTGTAATAACCCCACAAAATAAAAATATTCTGAATCGTTATAGATAGCGGAGTCGATATAGTTATGTCCGTCCGACCATCCGTCTGTCTGTTGAAATTAACTTTCCGTACGCACCAAATAACTTAAATACATACATGATTCATACATACATAGGTATATCCGCTATAGACCCGGTTTGGTTGCTATTTAAAATCGAGAATATCGGCCAACAAATGGCTGAGATATAAGAAAAAAAATCACGATTTTTGCTCTATCTCTGGATTACGAAGTCATTAATATAGAAAATATGGATATCTAATGATAAACGACGTATATAAGGCCATAATTGGACCTTCAATGGGTCAAAATCGGGAAACATATTTTTGAACCCGAATTTTTTTCACCAAAAAAAATTTTTTGTTATAAAATTTTTTTCACTAATAAATTTAATATTTTTTCTTTAAAAATAAAAAAAACAATTTTGAAAAAAAAATTTAAAAAAAACATTCAAAAAAAATATTTTTTTTTTAAGATTCGGCACAGCCGATTTGTTTTTTTTATATCAGTTTTGATAGAGTAATGGGGAGATTTATTTTATTGTAAAGTTTGTATAAACAATTTAAATAAATGAATTTATGATTACAAGAATTAACTCATTATATTGCAGCTATACCTGTTTTAAAAGCATGAATCTTAAACATGGATATGATAAATAAATATATGTTTATGGCAATCATATTCATGATGAATCATCATTATCATAATATGCTCACAGATTATGAAATCATAATCCTAGAACAGCACAATATGGTGAAGTATTACATCATAAAAATGGTAACTTAAATATATTATGGTTGCCGCAATCAGATATACAGTTATCACAATATTGTTAAAAACTTGTAAAAATTTTGAAATTGTTATGGTAAGCATGTACAACTATATATTTTTTCTGCTTGTATAGACATATTTGAAGCGATTAATTTTATCTTCCAAGTGTAGCAACTATAAGCAATATATAATTCCAATCAATCCCTCTCACTTAAATAAAACATTTATTTCTATTAGCGCTTTTGCAAAATTTTGTCAAACAAAATTTAATAATTAATCTTTTTAATACTTTTTTTTCTTTTTCTTTTATATTATTTCTAATTTCTAGTATACCAAACCCAATTAAACTTTTTTCTTATAAGTTTGTAGGCTTGTAGATATGTCACAATATAGAGAGTATTTATGTCACAATACACATTGCAGATGTTTTTAGTTTCAAAAAAGTTGGCATATAAAGGATTTCAACGAAAACTTTTACAGCTAACAACGTAAGCTGTCAAAATCAACTCACACAAACTGTTTAAAGTGTTTGAAAATATGTTTGCGAGCCTTTCAGTATCAAGATGCTGAAGTAATTATTCTTCATGATTTCCCGTAGTATAAAAACTTAATGCTCCATAAACACTGCAAGTGTTCAACCGTTTGAATGGATTTTGTTTTTGCCAAAAAAAAAACAAAATAAAAAAAATTCTCAAGAAAATTTTAATTCGTATAAAGTTTATTTTTCAGCATTTTAGTTTATAATGCAATTTTATCGTTATTTTAAGCCACAGTTATATTTGTGTATATTAGGGTGGCCCTTATTTCTTTGTAAAATATAAATAAATTGTGCAATCTCTAAACGTTATCTGATTCTGCTAAAATTTTCATCATTTGGTTTTTAGATGACGGAGTAAAATGAAAAATAGTGTGCAAAGTAAGGGCCAGCCTAATGTGGCGAATTAAGGAAATACTATTATTATAATGACTGAGTCTGCTGCAGCCTTGAATTGTAATTAGAAAATTTCTAGCATGACTTACCCGCATCAACACCACGAAACTTAGCAATCATTTCAAAAATGTTTATGTAAAATATTCCTGGAAAAGAGAAGAGAGAAAAAAATTATCAACATTTTACTTTCTACAATTAATGCTGCAGCGATTTTGTATGAAACTGGCATATATAAGTACAACCATGTATGGATGGATATGAACGAACATGTTTTAATTACAATACAGAAGAATTAGTAACAATAGAATGTAAAATGAAAATTTCCCAACAGTGGCGACTCTATAAATGGGATCCTTTTTTTAACAAAGAGTAATGTGAATTTCTCTTAGTTTTGAGAAAAGTGTTATAAAAAAGTGAGATAAAAATCTCACCAAGAACCTAAAATGTCCAGGTTTGATTAACATTTCTATTAGTATTTTTGCAGATGTTACTGTATGAATATGATTGACAAACAAAAAATGCAAAACTTAATTTAAATAGACTACATATCCTGCTTAACCTCAACCATATCCTGAAAACCCTTGATACGCTTTCATATAAGTCTGCCAAGTTTGTGGTTGATGTGTAATAGCAAATTTATTTAAATTTCTCAGTTAGAGTGAGAGTTTTTGTTGCATTTTGTTGTGGCACAATGTATGAATAGTTTTAAAACAGTGTTGAACGAAATGACAAACTTATAGTCTTCATAACTTGCTTTTTTATATTCTATACTTTTGAGATGTAATAAACACGATTTTTTTCTAATTAACTAAGTTGTCACTATAATACTAAATAACTATATATGGTGTGCTTAATGTGACCAAGTTTATTTTACTTTTGACGTGACCAACCATAATATTTTTTTTTAATCAAAAACATGTAACCCTACACTGAGTATATGAGCACACATATTTTTATACCCATCACATTCGTGAGATATATCATTCTATATCATTCCGTTTGTAATTTCAACAATATAATTTTCCGACCCTATAAAGTATATATATTCTGGATCCTTATAGATAGCGGAGTCTGTCTGTTGAAATCAACTTTCCGAAGACCCCAAATAACTTACATACACGATTCATACATCAATATCTCCGGAGTCCTTCTGCTTGTAATGGACGATTATTGTTAAAAAGTTTTATTCTTGAAAGTACATATTTTATATTGTGATACATATTTATGTATATAAATATGTATATAAACAAATATGTATATGTTTGGTTTTTATTCCACATTCAAATTAAAATTTTGCCTCAAATTCGGTTTTTTCGAAAATTTTGTTTTGAATTTTAACAGTAATGCTTTGTGTGTTGTATTTCACCTCACACTGTTGCATTTACTTTAAAAAATCAAGTTAGCCACATTGAAAATAGCCACTTTGTTTTGACACATTGCAACGCATGAGAACGCATAGCAACGCATATTAACGCAACTAAAAAAAATAGAAAAATCCCGAACACTAACGAGAATTAAAGCATGGTTTTTCGTAACCAAATGTGTTAACCTTCTTTTGATTTTATACCTCAAAGTGAAAACATCGTTCAGTAGAAATATATAATATCCTTTGTACAGGACACACTTTATTTTTTCTACCAATTTAATTTTAAAGTTTCATAAAGGTAAATCTCGCAGACTTAAAGATTTCGATGTAGTTAATTAACACACAATATTTTTTTTAATAGACAACTAGAGTGGAAATTACCATATTGCTAAATCCCAAGATTCAACATAACCTGAATCCTTCTTAATCCTTGAGGTTATTGTGTGACTAATAAATTGTGGAAAAACACCATTAAAAGCCTCGAATATACAAGCTAATTTCCATCTAAAAAGGCACGGGGGTGTTTATTTAGCCACCACTGTATCCACTTTTAAGTCACATAAAATAAAAAACCTAAAAACCACGCTCACAAGAATTGTGCTTACCGCTGATCATCATTATTTTAAATCTACCGATAAGACAACACCTAAAGTCAAGTGCTTTATTATTGTGTATCAGCCAAAAAGAAATTCGAAAAAAAACTACAAATTTTATAAGCAAATATTAAGAGTCTCAGACGAGCTTCAAAACACCTACCAGCTTCCAAAATAGGACCGGATAAGTCGTCTAGGAAAACCTCCAAAAATCATCTAAGTTCTTCATAAGACAATTACCCAAATTTGAGTCTCAAAATAATTAAAATTTTACGTAAGATTGTGCATGTTTAAGTTTTTTTTTGTGGCTTTATATTCTTTTTTCTTCTTAAAATCAAAAGGTGCAAACAATTTAAATTACCTTTAATAAATCAAACTACTCGAATTTCTTAACAAAATTTATAAGTGTGATTAAAAACTTACAACTAAACCAATAAGAAAAATCACCTAACTTAAATCTAATTTAAATATATATAACAAATTAAAAACCAAAAGTTTAAAATGTATAAATGTAAAACATAAAGATTAAAAGCAAAAAAAAAGAAACTTAACCTATATTGCACATAAATTATCACAGTTGAATTATTTATTAATTAAGTTCTTTTTATATATAATATAATTAATGACATGCAAAACAAATAAGATCTATGTAACAACAAAGTAAACATCCAACAAAAGCAGTCTGACGAGGCCTCATCATTCAGCGTTTCCAGAATTAAGTTGGTGAGTTTTTTTTCTGTGTTTTAAGTAATATTATTAATTAAAAAAAAAAAAAAAAATTTAGTTTTGCATTCATTATTATTAAATTTAATAACAAAATCAGAATATCTGTAATTTAAAAGAAACAATAATCAAATTTTTGAGGTTTGCTTTTACATATTCCTTGATTTGCTAGGGAATACTGTGTCAGTAACAAAGTCAAAAAAGAACAAGAAATAAAACACATTTTTTTTGTTTATGCACAAGTAATTCATAAATTGATATGTAAAAGCAAAACACAAAAAATCGAAAACCATAAAACCATAAAACAAAAACAGTTTAAGCAATGATCATTTAACATTGTAAATGATCATTACAAGATACCCATTGCATTCTCTAATTTGATTATTCTTTTTTTTACTACAGTATTGTCCCAAAAATATAGAAATATAGTTTACTAGATTATTTCTTTAATATTATTATAATTATCTATATTTAATTACTAGGCATTTCTTTTCTTAACAATTTACTTTTACTATTGTTGGTTAGGAAAAAAAAAATGTTATAATAATGTTTTTTCTAAATTTTGATCTTTTAAACCAAATTTATATTTAAAAGTCATTGAATTTTTTTTATTACCTACCTAATGGTTTTCCTCAATTTTGTTAAATAAATTGTTTACTTGAATTATGAAATTCTAAGTTATTTTTAATGTTTTCGCGATGAGATGAAAAAGTAAGTGTGGATTTAATTAGGGATCTTAGTGTAATATTCGCCAATAAGATCATTGGATGGGAGGGTTTAGAGGCGATTATCCCAAACAACATCATGGGATAATAATAAAAAAGTTTTTCAATTAGTAAGTTCAGTCAGGGAGTCTATAATAAATTATTTATGTATAATGATTCCTATATGAGAGAAAATTTAACATGAACAAGAATCCACCCTCCGACTGACCGCTAGTGGCAATTAATGGCTCCCGTCGTTCATTTAAATTTTAATCCAAAAGCTGTAACCTCATATAGCGTTGAATATGTATTTATTCAATTGTACATTACATGCTCGGTTGCTATTCAAAATCGAGAAAATCGGTCCACAAATGGACAACCTCGATATTTTTACTTATTTTTGACCTATATCTGGATTACTAAGTCATTAATATAGACAATATGGATATCTAATGATAGATAGCAAAGACCTTTGCAACGACGTATATAAGACCGTAATAAGTTGGACCTACAATGGGTCAAAATCGGAAAAAATATTTTTTAATACGAATTTTTATTTTCGCTAAATATTAAAAAAAATGATTTCAAAATTTAAAAAATCAATTCGAAAAAACAATTTTTCCACACAATTAAAAAAACAACATTGGAAAAAAATAAATTTTGTTTACCAAAAAATATTTAAAATTTTTATTTTGAAGTATCTGGATTACTAAATCATTAATATAGACAATATGGATATCTAATGATATATATTTTAAAGACCTGTGCAACGACGTATATAAGACCATAGTAAGTTGGACCTACAATGGGTCAAAATCGGAAAAAAAAAATTTTAACCCGAACTTTTTTTTTTCACCAAAATTGTTTTTCACTAAATATTTTAAAAAATAAATTTAAAACTAAAAAAAAAATTTTTAAAATTAAAAAAAAAATTATTAAATTTAAAAAAAAAATTTAAAAATCAATCTCGAAAAAACAACTGAAAAAAATTAAATTTTGTTTACCTAAAAATATTTAAAATTTTTATTTTAAAGTATATTTAGGTGAAGGGTATATAAAATTCGGCACAGCCAAATATAGCACTCTTACTTGTTTTTAATTTCAATAATTTATTTTGTGAATGATTTTCGGATGTTGGCATTATATGGGAGATATGACTAATTATGGACCGATCACCATGAAATTAAGTCGTGTGATTTATGTCTATATGAGAGTTATTTATGTTGAATTTTGTGTATATACCAACATTTTTAAGAGATTTATGCTCGTTAAAGTGATTATAGGAAGCAGGCCTTATATGCACGCAGAGAAAAAATATAGTTGGGCATGGTTACTGTAACCATTTCAATATTGTTACAAGTTTTTTAACTATATTATAGTCACAGTAACCATTTACATGATTGTGGTAACCATAATATGGTTAATTTACGATTCACATGATTGTATCAACCATATATATGGTTACAGTAAACATGTATATGTTTGTGACAACCATTCATATGATGAAGGACTTATCATATTATGTTGCTCTCGGCTTAAGGCTTATCATAATCTGAGAACAACATATTATGATAAAATTATTCATCATAAATATGGTTGCCATAAACATATATTTGTTTACTGTAACCATATACATATATGGTTGATACAATCATGTGAATCATAAATTAACCATATTATGGTTACCACAATCATGTAAATAGTTACTGTGACTATAATATTGTTAAAAATCTTATAACACTATTTAAATGGTTACAGTAACCATGCCCAATTATATTTTTTCTCTGCGTGTGGGAGCTATTACTATTTATGGACCGATCGTCATAAAATTAGGTGACATGAATTCCGTATATATAGAACTTATAGTGAAATTTGTGTAGATACCTTATAAATTAAACAGTTATGACCGATAAAGTCTACTTTTGGGAGGACTGAAATATTAGATTTCAGATATTCTCAATAGGCTGAAGCAAATTTATGTACCAAACGAAATATCTTCAAAATTGCGAGTTGTACTTTGCGCAGAAGGTTAACATGGCCAGCCAGACGGATGGACGGCAATCTTTTAATCGACTCAGAAAGTGATTCTAAGTCAGCGAAATGCAAACTCACACCACTACAGTTTTTAGATATTGTAGTTGTATGAGTTGAGAATTATTCTCTGGCAAAAACAAAAACAACTAGCTGAAATAATGAAATAAACAAGCATAAAAGCGTAACACAACCTACTTCTATCAATGCTCATGCGAGACTGACTGTTTTTATACAATGTGTGTGCTTGCGTACATGTGAAAATAAAAACAAGAGAGCTCATTTGAGAGCTCATTGCATTTCGCTGTTCTAAGTCGATATTTAAGGTGGGTGTTCGACTAATATTTTTGGGCGTTACAAACATCAGCACAAACGCATTATACCCTCCCCACTATAGTGATGTAGGGTATCAATAAAGCTAGAGTGCTACATGAAGGAATTAAACTTACTTATACAACGAATACAAATACAAAATTTACAAAAAAAAAAAAATTGCATCAAACAAAAAGACGACTCTTACAAGTATTTATACTTATTTCTAAGAATTATTTATATATTCCTATTGATTGATTCTGTTATAGAAAACATGATAAAGTTTTGTTTAATTTTAATTTAATTTAAATTCTACATGGATAAACAGAAATAAGAAACATTTAACTTAAGGCTATATGTATATAAGTAAATAAATATAAATACATTAGGCTGGCCCAGTTTCAATATTTTTCTATATCCGCCCTTATTATATCGATATTTGGCTCAGTCTATTTATATTGAATTATGATTTATTTCATAATGATTCAAATCATATCTAGCTATTACTGCGAAAAAGTCTTAAATGAAAAATATACTGCTTTGCAGGATAAGCTTTTTTTGTGATTATTTGCATTTTTTATTTCAATGTAAACCAAGAATCAATGCACTAAAGCTAAAATTTCTTTTATCCATAAGTATATTTAATGTTTTTTGATATATGATCGGACCATTTATCGAAATAAACGGAAATCTGGACTTACAAAAAAAAACAAGAGTTAGGGCCTTTTTATATTAAGCTATCGATATAAACTCGTATATATTCTGGATTGTCCGTTTGTGTTTTGAAAACAACTTTGCAAACTCCCATAAAAAAAGCTGCAGGAAGATTGGAATCTGGTGAATATATTGTTTATACATTTTTAAAAAAATATTCATCTCAACCATGGCACAACTTTTGAAACCGATAGTAGTTTCTACACAATTTTTCAAAAAGATCAGTCAAGAACTCTATGAGTTAGAGGGGATCAAAATTTGACATTTTGGCCAAACAGGTTTATTACCTATTTTTCTTAAGAAAATGTGTCCCAAATAGTTTACATAGCTAATTGTTTCTTAGCGAGGACTAACCATGGTGTACATTTCATTTCGAATGATAAATTTCAAACTTCAACCAAAAAAATCATTTAATTTGATCTAGATCGAAACCACTTCGGAAGAATAGTATTTAGATATTTATTTAGATTCTTCTACATTCTACAAATTCCAAAGTTATTAAAATCCTTTGTAATAAACTGTTAGAAGTTACAATGGAAGGTTACAAAATTGTGTAATTTGTTGATGTTAAACTTATTTTTTATGAAATTAAAAAGTGGAGTTAATCATTTTGCCAAATAAGGCGTACTTAATTTAAGTATGTTCATGTAAGTTGGTCAGTTCTTCTGTAATTTCAACAGCTATATATTCCAGGTATTTATAGTTAGATAAGTTTTCTGTCTGTTAAAATTATATATCAGGGCAAGTTTTTCAAGCTTTTTGCTTGAAAAGTAAGCTTTTACATATCTTACATGTTTTTGACAATGCAGATTTTGCACTTCATAAATTTTATATATTTATATACGATACATATATTTACGGTCGTTATGAAACTTAAAGACCTTCTAGTTTGTCTAAAAATAATTTAAAATCCCGCTTTTTAATAAAAAAATAATATATTTTCCCTTAGAATGGTTGATTTACGTGGTAGTCAAGTAGGATCGAAAGGACCCCGTTTTGAACTTAGCATAATTTATAAGAAACAAAACACCTCACAAAAATTCAAAGTTGGACATCAAAAACAACGAGGCCGCTTTGGTGTATGGGAGATAAATCAAAGAGATGCAAAAGGATGCAGCTGAAATTTGCAATTTTAGAATCTTGGAATATTAACTAATAAACCAGAAAAAATCAGGGGGAAACACAACTAAAACTCTAGTTGAAATTGAAATATATGGACGAACGAACACTAAAAATGACACTGGGCAAATATTAATTTTATAAAAAATACACAAGAAGCTAAACACATTGTAATTATATTAAAATTAAGTTAATACCTTCCAATTCAATATTCATTTTGATTTTTTTCAAAAAAAAATTTTTTTATATGGTTTGAATTAATTTAAAGTTGCGCTTAATTTTCCACTTTTTCACTCTGCTAAAACCAACTGTCAACATGCTCTCACTTTGGAAGCTATTCTTGAAGAGTATAGTTGGAATAAAATAAAAACAACTATAAATATTAAAACCTTGTTTTTATAAGAAATAGTGATGACACATTTGGTGACAAACTATTCACTTTGTTTTTTTATTTTTGGCCTATGGGATCGACCAGTGTGTGCTGTAGGAAAAGGAGGAAAATCTGTGACCAATATTGGTGTACACTTATATATGATCATATGCAGCCGATTATATCATTCGAACTGGTTTTATTTTAAAACTGATTAAACGTTCACGTTCTGAGAGTTTTAACATGTTCAATTGCTTTACTCACTAACTTGTATTTGATGTTTTTTGTTGATGTAAGTTTTAAGCTGTTGTTGTTAAAAAGTATAGAAAAATATTTTGTCATAATATTTACATTTTATATTGTATAACAAGCTCCATTTTCTCAATATCTGCTTTTTTTTATATATTACAAAAATTGTAATAATTGGAAGTATATCGTTACGAAAAACGATAACCAGAGATTGAGAAAATGGGGCTAAGTTAAACAATTAATTTGTATCAGACTTTAAATAGCAATTTTACTTTAATAATTAAGGTTTGCAAACAAATTGCTACCCTACTATGCAATAAATATTTCATAGCGAATTCTATCATATATTTAAGTATTATGTGTTTATTTCTAATAGTTTAAGTTGGATTCTATCTTATTAGTTTAGTGACCTTTTGAGAAATTTTATTACTATTTTTACATTTCATATTTGTTTGCTAAAATTGTTTTTTTCCAATTGCCGGTACATTTTTTTTAAACAACTTAAATAAGGTCTACCTACACGCGTTCTATTTGCTGTATTACTCCTATTATTTTAATTACTATTTTTTTTTAAAAAAATTTCATGTCATAAAACATACAAAACACTTTTTTGATATGTCATCTACAATTATGGCAGTTTCGATGATTAATTAATTATTTTCTCAACTATTGTTTGTTCAAATATGGCTTGAGCATAAATTGGCCATTAAGTTAAATTTATTTGTTTGATACATAATACAATTAACTGATAAACAACAAAAAAAACCAATAACAAATTTGTAAACATTTTAAATAAACCAATCAAACAGACACTTAATGATTAATAACAATGATACTTAATAATCGTAAACAAATTAATGAATTATTTATTTGGTGTTATTCGATTTCAATTGTCTTTAGCAACAGATATTATTTAGCAATATTTTGTATGTTAGTAAGAGTATGTATGCATGAATGAATGAATGTTTAATAAGATTTCATAAGTTTAATGTTACAAACGTTTAATTTCATTTTGTATTATTATTAATCATACTGTCTGTAGTGTCACTTGAAATAATTACTTATTACTCATACGTTACCGGAGAGATTTGAATATGATTCTTGCGAAGTAATTAATGTTCATGGTAAACTACAGAAGTTATTAGTTATTTCCAAGTGTTTTAATTAAAATGAGATTTCTATTCATAATAATAATGTTTAAGAACTTTCACATGGCAAGTAATATACTTATTGATTCTTATTAACCTCTAGCTGAATAAATCCGTATGAAATTTTCAAAATAGTAAATTTTTGATAAAGACAAATTTCAAAAAGGCGTTTGATAGAGCTCGGCAAAGGCAACCGCTAGAACAAAAAATTGAGAACTGATATTTTATAAACAACAAGTGGGACCAGCAGTTCATCATTTGTAGTATAAAGACATCAAACTAGTTGTAAAAGTTCTATAGATTTTGTTTTTAATTGTCTAATAAAATTTTATGGCCACCACAAATTATTCAAAATTAAAATGATTTCGCAAAGATTTCCTTGAAAATGCTATTATTGTCGTTTTAATAGGAATATTTTTAATACAATTCTCAGAATTAGTTAAGTAATTAAGTAAAATATAAAATAGATTTTAGATATTTCAACACAAAGTTTGCAAAATCTTAATGAAGACAAGTAAGATTGGAATATTTGGCTGCACCGACTCTTGTATACTATTCACCATAGTATTTTTAAAAAGAAAATTCATTTTGGTTTAACATTTGAAATACCTTGTAATTGATATACTTTAGGGCGGTCACGATTTTTCACTTTTTGAATTTTCAAAATTCCCAAGTTCTGCCATCAACATAATCGGGTAACGTTTGGAAATTTTCAACATTTTTACCCACCCTACTCCAGTTTTTTGATAACAGCGGGTTTAAATATTTCCCCATTTTTCTTTTGTTAAACTTACATCAAATGCATATGTCAAACAAACAAATAATTGTTTAAAAACCGTGACTGACTCCAAAGTTATATGCATTTGAATTTAAATTTTTTTAAAACTGCGATTTTTCGCTAATTTTTGGGAGAAAAATATTTTTTTCTTTTTAAATTATTTAAAACATTTCTAATAAGATAAATATTTTAAATGAAATCAAATTTAAAAGTTTTTGATACCTAGGTGACCAGGTCCATCCAAAAAACGCTTATTTTTTATGTAAAATTCATCTTTAGGACAAAAATGATAAAATCTTTTTTGTAAAGGTTTCCGAAATTCCTGGTATGGATATTAGAGCCAAAAAATTAAAAATTCCCATTTTTGGTATTTTTCAATACTTATTTCGGAATTCCTGACTACAAGTGTTTCTACTACTATTTTTAAAAAAGGTAGTTTTTCTACTACTATTTTAAAATAGGTAGTATTTATACTACTATTTTTAAAAAAGTAGTATTTCTACTACTATTTCTCAAAAAGTTAGTATTTCTACTACTATATTTAAAAAGGTAGTATTTCTACTACTATTTTTAAAAAAGTAGTATTTCAACTACATTTCTTAAAAAGTTAGTATTTCCACTACAATTTTTAAAAAGGTAGTATTTCTACTACTATTTTTAAAAAAGTAGTATTGCTACTACTTTTTGTCAAAATTTCTACTACTATTTTTAAAAAGGTAGTATTTCTACTACTATTTTTTAAAAAAGGTAGTATTTCTACTACTATTTTTTAAAAAAGGTAGTATTTCTACTACTATTTTTTAAAAAAGGTAGTATTTCTACTATTATTTTTAAAAAAGAAGTATTTCAACTACATTTCTTAAAAAGTTAGTATTTCTACTACTATTTTTAAAAAGGTAGTATTTCTACTACTATTTTTTAAAAAAGGTAGTTTTTCTACTACTATTTTAAAATAGGTAGTATTTATACTACTATTTTTAAAAAAGTAGTATTTCTACTACTATTTCTCAAAAAATTAGTATTTCTACTACTATGTTTAAAAAGGTAGTATTTCTACTACTATTTTTTAAAAAAGGTAGTATTTCTACTACTATTTTTAAAAAGTAGTATTTCACCTACATTTAGTATTTCTACTACTATTTTTAAAAAGGTAGTATTTCTACTACTATTTTTAAAAAAGTAGTATTGCTACTACTATTTGTCAAAATTTCTACTACTATTTTTAAAAAGGTAGTATTTCTACTACTATTTTTTAAAAAAGGTAGTATTTCCACTACTATTTTTAAAAAAAGGTAGTATTTCTACTACTATTTTTAAAAAAGAAGTATTTCAACTACATTTCTTAAAAAGTTAGTATTTCTACTACTATTTTTAAAAAAAGGTAGTATTTCTACTACTATTTTTAAAAAAAGGTAGTATTTCTACTACGGATGTTTAGAAGTTACAGATTTATTTCCCTTCTTTTTTGTCTATAATGAAAATAATAATGCCGCAATTATTTATGATGTTTTTTATTATTGTTAACTTTTTACCAGATTATTTACATTTATATTGAGAAAAAACTAATTCAAATAGAGAAATTCAAATACTAATTTGTATTTAATCCAAATTCAGAATATTTTCTGATGGGAAAATTACAGTAGCGTCTAATATTTGATGCAATATTTGGGTTCGTAATATAATACGAATTCTCGGAAGCGTACTACCAACTGATACAATTAATATTTCAGTAATTACAGACGCAATGACAAACTAATATATCCTTAGCTCGCATGGTGAAGGGTATATAAATTTATAATATTTCAGTTTCTCTGGCATTACTGGCCACAACAACCATTAACTCTTATTGAAAATGGTTTGTGTTGTTTGTTTTCAAATTTTTTATAAACTACCAAGAAAATCATTATTTACCATTTACAATGAACAAGAGATCAATTAATCTTGGCAATGTTATTCTGAGCTCATTTAAAAACAATAACAAAAAACAATAGTTTTAATTTCAATGACCTGTTAGAAATTATTTTAATTGATTAAATTTTGTGTGCGTTTTGTTTACCGCCAGCCACACAAAAGCTAAACACAATGCAGGTGTCGTTTGATTGAGTGCCATACCAGTAATAAATGTATAAATTGTGGCAAAAATAAACTGGGACGTGTCATTAAAGGTATGATTTCATTTCTGTGAATCTAGAAGAAAATTATAAAAGGAAAACAAAAATAAATAACTAAATCAACAAAATTGAATAAACAACAAAATAATCAAATACAATTAAAACGGGTTGCTGTCCTTTGGCTGTTAATCAAATTAGTAGTGGTCAGGTCACCTTCATTTCAAACGGTTTTACATGTAATTTTGCCAACATTCTATGCTGCTGTATAGAGATATAGATAGAGCTTTGAACAGATGATCCTTGTTTGGCTGTGACAACAAGAAAATGTTGTTTACATTAAAAATTAAGCACAAAATCATTTTAACAACCAAGGCAGCATTTAATGATTTCCAATGCGTAGAGCACTGTGGCAAGACATTGTAGCAGCAACAAATAGCAATATGTAGCAGTGTACCAGATATCCCTGAGCAAAAAGTTTTATTTAAATTAAACTCTGTTTCATTTACATGAACACATACAAACTTATCAAAACAGACCGAAAAGATACAACTCGCCATCGCAACAAAACAAACAAACATACACATGGACTAAAATGACAACAACTTTATTCAAATGAAAATGAATTCATTTTTACACCACTAACAAACTGACAGCAGCAACTTTTTACTACCTCTTAAACACATCCAAACACTCACACACGTGTAATAAATAATACGGAGCAAGGTTAACGATATTACGTTACGACAACCCAGCATAAGCGAGCAAAGAACAATTTAAACAATCATTGCTAAGAGCTAAGGGATGCCAACCAAACCCAACCAAACCAAATCGACCCAAACCCTACAAACGAGCAGCAAACAATGAACAACACTATCAACTATCAACCGTACGACCGACACCTACTCAAAGTATTTATGGTGTCACAAGTCTTAGGATATCATTTACCACCAAAGATGGCAGGCAACAGAAACATAAACAAGAAATATCCACAAGATATTTTATTTTTATTGTGTGTGTGTGTGGTGTTCCACCACCAGCACAATGGTTGGTGTATAAGCATTTAATGTCAATTTAATCGATTCCTGGAAGTATTTGCTGCACTGTTTTATTTTTTGTAAATAGTTTTCTATGAAACTTTGAATCGCATGAAAACGAATTCTCGAACACAAATACTTCATACATCAAGAACCTCTGCACACCTTCAGTTTTCTTGTTTAATTTTCTTACAATTTACTGACACCTCATAGCAAACAAATCTAAGAGAATATAGTTGGTTGGTTTCTTACAACTTGCACGTCATCATCATCATCATCCTGGAAAAACAACTATGAAAACATCAATTGCTATAGTTTTCAATTTCTTATCTTTAATTCTTAGAGGAAACAGCCATTCTCTTACACACATCCGTATTTATTCATTCATTCATTTTATTCTTTCCTTTAACATACAATGAAAAAGTTATTCCATGAATGCAATTGAAATACATAGTTGCACAGCAGGAAATGTGTGAATTGAAAATTGTTTCTTATAAAACAACTACCTACCTACTTAGAAACAACACATTACACACACGCATTCAGATAGATAGACAGACAGACATACTGTAATTGTTTCTAGGCAGGAACTTTAAAATTAACAAATATCCTTGTACAAAAGAAAATGGAACAAGAACATACTACATGCATGCCCAGCTGGAAATGTCAGCCTTGATTCTGAGTATTAGAATATAGAAAAAATTTAATTTTTAATTAAAAATGTCCCTGGTTCCTTCTTATGATCATAGAAATTAAAGAGTGTAATTAAATGACAGTTACTATTTACAATCAGATGCAGTTTTATTCAGTTCTGTTCAACTAAAGTTCAGTCAACGGAAATACCTATACATAGTAGCGTGAAACTTATAGTGCAGTTTTTCGATTTTCATCTCTACAAAGGTCTAAAATGGTTATCCGTCATCCGAAAAACAAATAATGAAATTTGAACAAAATCGAATATTTTATTTGAGATTTGGGTCTAATACATATGGACACTTCCTGGGGTCACGAACGTACGTTAGTACGCTTTTGATGTCCAAAGAATATAGAAAACAAAACTTTTCCTAGCATAATGAAGTCAACATTGGCTAACAGTAGTGAAATGTAAAAATCTGCGAATTGGAACGGTATATTTAAAAGCGTAGGTAGTAGGTCTCTATCCGGTATTTACACAATAAAATATCTCCATTGGTGTTTGTTTACTTGGCTTAAGTACCGGTCGCGAACGTACGATTTTTCATAAATTTTTTTATTATTCCAACCATGCATTTTCCCATAAATATCTTAAAATTTCCTTAACAAACAAGTAAGAAAGTATGGTCGGTCAAACCCAAAACCTAAATTTCCTAGAAATCCGTCTGTTTCAAATCGGTACCCATCCTAAAAAAAGGGTGGGATTTTTTCATTATGTTGGTAACACATTAACCCTTTGACGCATATGGGACACCGATACAAATTAAACTTCTTTTTGTAATAAATTGGAATACAAACCGACTATTTATAAACAAAACTTTATTTTCTTTGAAGTTTGGAACCACTAAAACAAAACTTTTTTATAATATTTAAAAGTGATTTGTAATACATTAGCGCAGTTTTCAAAGTTTTTTTTCGATTGATTTTGTTAGAATGGTAAGTAAAGATTGTGATTAAATTGATTTTTGCTAAAAAGAAGATTTTGAACTATCCGCAATAGGAGATTTCTTTTAAGGGACACCGGTGTCCCAATATGCATAAAAAGTCGAGAGTGTGAAAAATTCCCCTTCAATGTTTTATGATGTTTATATATAAATTTTATATATTTAGGCCTATAAAACTACTAGAATATTCCGAAGCTACTGGTCCACTGAACCAGATATGGGGGTGACATGTATAGCTTCTGCTATTCTTCTTTCACGGTTTAACTAAGAAAAAATTTACATTTCTGTAAAAATAAAAAAAAAACTTCACGTAAACGATATCTGCAATGTGCTAAGAGTGCAATATACAATGTTCATTTATGCTTCATATCAAACAGAAATTGTTTTTTAGCTTTTTAATCCTTAAAATAAGCAATTAAATCTGTTTGTCTAATTAAAATCAATGTTTTATTTCAGTTTGAAAATGTATTTATAACCCCCTGATACTAATTTCTCAGTTTAGAGATAGTCGGCCCTTAATGCATATTGGGACACATTTGTCCCATAAGATTTTCAGTAATCTACTTACAGTTTTTCTTTTTTATTTTTATATGTGTTTAAAATAACCCTTAATACTTTACAAAGTGCACTCAGATTCTCAAAAACTTTTCCGTACAAGTTTTGTGCGTGAAAGGGTTAAAATATAGCGGTATACCATAAATGTATATTCTGGATCCTGGTAAAATTCTAAAATTCTGCCTATGTCCGTCCGTCTGTTGAAGGCACGATAGGGCCTCGACAAATGGACCTAAGGGGATACAATTTTTCCCAAATAATCTTTGTTGATCAGCAATATTTTGTATTGGAAATGGTCAAAATCGATTAAATATAACCAGAGTTATTTCTCAAAATTTGAGACAACTTACAAAATAATTGATAGTTTTCGAAAATGTTTAGCTATTTCATATTTCATATTGAAAAAATAAATAAAATTCTTCAATATGTAGAATAATTGCAGTTAAACTAATAAAATAAATTGAAAATGTTTCGTAAAATTCACGATTCATATAATCCTCGAAAAAAACTACGTATTTACCCTTGTGTATTTATTTCCACACATATGTTATGTCCATGTATTTTGCTCTAGCTAGTCAATATCAATATCATATTTATATTGTTAAATAAAATTAGTTTATCTTCAACACATTTTACACAAACACTTCGCTTATGAGTACGCTTACATAATACACCATTATTTTGTTTGTAGATACAGCACATTTGACTACCAATAATTTGTAGAATTGGCTAAAAATTCAATTAGTTGTACATTAACTTATATTTCTTTTAATTTTGCGCATATCGACTATTTTCGGTAAGTGTTTGACAGTTTTCTAGCAAAAAAAAACTTTCCAACTGGGCATCTAAAGCTTTAGCAAAACAAGGCAAAGTATGTATATGAGCCAAAGGCAATTATTGATGAACATTTTCAAAAAATGTTTTCTGTTTATGGTTGATTGAACAAATGCCAGGCTGCCAAGGAAGAAAGTGAAATAAGGAATGTTTAAGAATGTACCCAAAATGATAAAGGATTTTTTTAATTAAAATCTGGAAATGACAAACACTAGTATAAACACATTTAATGAAAACAAATGTAACAAAATTTAGTTTTGAGACATCCTTTACAGACATTGCTAGGAGAACTTATTCTGTTTCCGGTTAGAATACAGTGTTTACAAAATAAGATTAACTATCTGTTTTTTATAAAATTCTAAATACTTTAAATTATTTTCGAGTGTTTTAAACAAATTTTCTCAACGAATTTATCTTAAATTTTATAAACACAGGCAGTAAATTTTATTTTTATATTTTTTGCACAAGATTCAGTATTTGGTTAGCTGGATCAAAGGGTAAAAATATAAAGCAAAGGAAACATGTGAAATATTGGTATCATGTGAAAGATATTTGAAAGGCGCTTTCAATATTGTTACGAAATTGTACTAGAATTCAGATATAAAGGCGTGTTTAAAGTTGCATAATACCTCACAAATAGCAGTGCTTCTCAAACTTTAACCCTTTGTCGAACGACTGTACTTATAAGTATCATAACAATAATAAGCTGACACAATTAAAACAAAACATATTTTGATCCCTTTTGCCCAAAAGTACTTTGAAGTACACTATCATCTTTGGAATCATATATTTTTTTTGCCTATTGGCAAACTCGCCTACCCAGAATAACGGTGAATTATTTCATATTCTCATTGTGGTGTTTATTTATGTTGTAATGATTCGTAAAATACCATAAAATAGACTTGTAATAGCAAATGTTACACAACTAATCAATATATTAATAAAATTTAAACAAAATTCTATGAGTTTTTTATCTTTTGGCAGATGCTGACCCAACGGTACCAGGTCCATTTCGGATCCTTGCTAGTCCCTTTCGGTTTCTTGCAGGTCCTCCACAAAGTTAAAATTTTCCTGAAGTCCTTATTTTCAATATTTCATAAAAAAAATAAAACTTTTTCAACGATTTATAGCCTTGGTCCACAAGGGGTTAACATATCTTTGGGTATTATTAACATAGCTCTGAAACATTGAATAAAAGCTTTGAGTTGAGCATTGTTTGTAAGTATGTCACCACTAAATGATTAATGATTAACATCTAGAATTCGAATATTCTAGTTCGAAGATCATTGTAGAAATATAACTATCTAGATGGTAATGCAGTGTATATAAATTTAACGTGAGAACACAAAACACAACTGCATTACCAGATTATACATGTACATTATAAAGTGTGTGTATTTCTGTAAATTTATAAACGTGTATAAAAACACTGAGTGACTATTTAAATGGTTTTTGTACAATTTAAATAAATAAAGAATTGTTACAAATTTTAAAATTCTAAACTGCTTTTATTTGCAATCAAAAGTATCCGGTTTACCTTACAGTATACTTAGAACTAATCTGTGCAAAATTTTACCGGGATTGTCGCATAATCATTATATTTATGACCGCTTACCAAACAAACCTCATTAACAGAGAGTATTTCTGACAAATTTTAGACAGCTAGCTTCTTTTGTTTGGGTCCGATCAACAGACAGACGGACGGACGTACATAGCTAGATCATCTTAGAATCATATGAGGATCCAGAATGGGTATGCGATGAATATTTCGATGTTTTACAAACGGAATGATAAAATCAATATACCCCATCTCTTTTGATGGTGAGTATAAAAACCTTAAAAAGTACCCTTTTATTCTTTGATCCAGTTCAGCAAATACTGATGCCAGGACAAATATTTTTTGATATGGTCTCCTCATCTAAGCTAAACTTTAAATATTTTCCTCCATACAAAGGGGGCATGCCTAATGTACATATGTAACTATTTATATTTTCCATACAATATTTGTTTGCTTATTTTTATGTTTTATGAGATGTAAATTTTAAATGTTTTTTTTTCTTCGTTTCGATGTTAAAAAAGCATTTACAAATATTTAATATTCTCTATTAAAATTTAACCACATCTACCCATTTGCCTTAAGTCAAGTGTAGTAAGTGCACGTTATGAAAAATTATTTTTAAATGCGGCTACTGGCATTTGACACATGTGTGTGTCGTGAGTGGTCTGCCTGTGTTAAAGGATAAAACACTATTCCTCTGAAAGTGTGTGTGTGTGTTTGTATGTAAATAAATATGGTTGGGTGCATAATAAGGACCTTCCATTTGCATTAAGATGCAATAGCAACAAAGTCAACTACAACGTCTATTAAGAAATGCCAGTGTGTGAGTTCATACACAAACAAACACATCAAAACGTACACATAAAATAAAAGAGAATAGACAGTGTAAATGACACGAATACTTTTAACAGCAACAGCAATAACAACAACAATACCATTAAAGTGTCAAACTTTCCGAGATGCATGTGAGTGTATGCAAATTTTATTTGAAACATGAAATGCCAGAAATGTGGGAAAAACGGAATTAAATAAACAACAGAAACGAATAGAACAGAGTAGAGACAGTGAATAACAGATGTTAACCCTTCTCTTGTCTTTAAATTTAGTTTTAAATATTTTTTTACAGCAATCCAAGTTAAACAAAAACTTTGATACAAAACTACTACTTATAGACTTTTAAGTGAAAAGTCAATGACTACTGCTCATGACACAAACTTAAATACAGAGAACTTTTGGCCTTTAACTTTAAGCACAGTTTTCTTCAATTAGGCCAAAGAAAAAAATGGAAATGAGAGATTTTTTTATTTCCTATAAATGGCAACAAATTTATGACTTTGATTGACCTAAATACACTAACAAAACACAATGAAATTTGATAACTTAAGGAAATAATACAATTGTACCAAATCAATATATACCAAAAAGGGTTAAAATGTAGTTTTAGAAATAAAGATTTCTTTCTATTAAATTGAATGTTCAATGTAGAACAAACTTGCATTTAGTTTGTATAAATCTTAAAACTTTAAAAATATAATTATAAAATGAAGTTTTCTGTTGGCTGCGTAGCCAGGCTAAAGTCCATAAACCTTATAATGTTAATCTGCTTTTAAAAACATTTTAACGTATAGGCTTCCAAGAGAAAAAATTGTAAGAAAATATTACATAACGTAGAAGCCAAAATGAATACACTTTTATGTGAGTTGAATGAAGTACAGGGAAAAAATACTTGACTTATTTTTAGAATAAAAGTACTTAACATTACATTCAAATTTAATCATATAACAACAATTATATTGTTCGTGGTTTTCTTTGGCCATAAGTTACATTAAGCATTTTACAAGCTTTGGGAAATTTGTTTTCTGCACCCTCCCTAGATAGTTGCGACTCAAAATATTATATTACACCTACATACACTCACCTACATTTAGTTGTAAATTATAATATAACAAGTTAAAGTTCTGTATACGGCTATGCCGAAGCTTAGTAACCCTTCGCCTTAAAGAAAATTAAAAAAAAAAAATTTGGTTAGTATTTATGACAAATCTGTGTTTCTAGAATATTTTATCGTCATAACTCAGAAATTTATGGACCGATATTACAAAATATAAACATTATCGGGAACATGCCCGAAATCAAATGTACATAAGTTTGATGAAAATTTATTTCTACCGACAAACGGACATCGCTAAATCGACTTAGTTTTCTTTATTAACAATTATATATTATAGAAATTACAAACGTAATGACAACTGATATATACCGTTAACACTCATGATGAAGGGTATTTATAAAAAGGAAACCAGGTATGAGTTTTATAAGGAAAAGCAAAAGAAACGGAAGAAAAAAAACACATAAAGGAAAAATAAAAAAAAAAGAAATTTGAAACAAAAATATGTTGAAATAAAAACACTGAAAATTGCATGAAACCTCTACCACAAAAACAAGAACCACTAATGTTACAAATGTATACAAGTTCTTAAATAAAACACAGGGTAACTAAGAATATTGGAAACTTTTTAGCTGACAGAATAAACTTTATTAACAGTCTGAGATTTATTTGTGCAGTAACCAACAAGCTCCAAAACAAAAGTTTGAAATTACAATCTTCAATGGAAAAATATTATAAATATAAAATTGCAATTAATTTTCTTAGGACTTAAACAAATAATTTAAATCTTCTTCTATTTATTATTTCAAGTCAAGAACAAATTCTTATTTTTTCTTCTCAGAATTCAAGTATTATAGCTGTTAACTGGTACTGTTCAATTAACAGCTATAATACTTGAATTCTGAGAAGAAAAAACATAAGAAATTTCCGCATTAAAAACTATTTCTTGACTTGAAATGAGAAGCCATAGAATAAAAGCATAGAACGGAAGGAGAGAGTAAAAAATTACTCTCTTTTCACACATACGCCTGATACAAAAACAAAATACATGCAATATATTCTCATGAATTAGGTTTTTGACAACAGACTTAGGTTTTTGGCTCTCAGTTACCTATCTAGTTGTTGTCTATGAGAGGAGCCGCAGAACAAAATGTACTTTTTCGAATTTTTTTACAAATATGATTTTTTGGTATTCTCATAATATTTGGGTTGAAATCTTCTAGAAAAAAACAATTTCCCAAATTTTTTTTTGTTCTGCAGCTCCTCAAATAATAAATGATATGAGATTTTATCAGTTAACTGCAAAATTAGATCTGTTAAAAAAATTAATATCTCCCTAGGAGAAAGGGAAATTAATGGGGTTATCATTCCTATAAAACTTATTAGAGGAAAAAATATATATTTTATTAGGAATCATATAATTATGAAGAGATTTTTCAAACAAAATCGATACTATTAAAATCACTTCGGAAATCATTTCAAAATCATTGTGAAACAGTAAACAGTAAATTTGATATATATTATGACGGATACCAACCATAATAAGATTTCAGCTCAATTATAATATGATTATTTTTAAACCTATTAGATGACATGACCATGGAGTATTTGCTATCATTTCATGACTATAAATATACCAATAGTTTTTCATAGTTATCATAATTTCGTATAAATTCAATCATATTGCCGACGACAATCATGTAACTATGAAATAGAAAAGAAGTTATTACAGAAAATCATAAAGTATCAAATGAGTCTCGGGAGTATCATGGTACTATTAATATTCCGTTCCTGATAATATTCCATAGGGAAGATAATGGACACAGAACTGGTAGGGATCAATTCTACATGAAAAATATATAAAAATATATACATGAAAAATATATGGAATTTCTACATTTTTCATTTGCGACCCCACAAACTATATATGTACATTAGGCCGGGTCGAATTGTATGGACGATACAAATGTAAAAAATCGTATAGCAGAAACGCATTCTACGGAAAATTCTAAGAAAGTTTCCTCAAGAAACCATAGGTTTAAAATGAAATCCTATCTTGCGCATTTCGACTTTTATCCAATGATATTTTAGTATATATGTATATTTTTTTTAATAGTTCTTTTATTGAATAAGAGTCGAAATGCGCAAGATAGGATTTGATTTTAGACCTATGGTTTCACTGGGGAAAATTTCTTAGAATTTTCCGTAGAATACGTTTCTGCTATACGATTTTTTATGAAAAAAATCGACCCGGCCTAATATACATACTTATATGTCCATGTCATCTGTCCGTCTGTATGTTGAAATCAAATTTCCGTGTAAGTTGGACCTACAAAATATTTATACCCTACACCACCATAGTGGGGTATAATACGTTTTTGCAGATGTTTGTAACGCCCAAAAGTATTAGTCTAACACCCACCTTAAAGTATACCGATCGACTTAGAATCACTTTCTGAGTCGATTGAACGATGTCCGTCTGCCCGTCTGGCTGGCTGGTCGGTCGGTCGGTCGGCTGGCTGTCCATGTAAACCTTGTGCGCAGAGTACAGGTCGCAATTTTGAAGATATTTCGATCATATTTGGTACATATCATTTTTTCGGCCCAAGAACGAAGCCTATTGAAACTGGCTGAAATCGGTCCATTATTTCACCTAGCCCCCATACAAATGTCCTTCCGAAATTGGACTTTATCGGTCATAAATGTTTAATTTATACAGATATTGACACAAATTTCATTCCAAATAAATTTTATATATACAAAATTCATATCACCATATTTTGTTACGATCGGTCCATAATTAGTCATAGCTCCGAAAATCACTTTAACGTGCATAAATCGCTTGATATACACACAAAATTCAACATAGCTAACTTTAATATAGACATAAATCACACGACCTAATTTCATGGTGATCGGTCCATAATTTGTCATAGCTCCCATATAACGCCCACTTTCGAAGATCACTCAAAAATATATATTATTGAAATTTTACTTAATGTAGGGTATTATGTGGTCGGGCTTGACCAAAAAATGTTTTTAGTCATAATTTTTTTTCACTAATAAATTTAAAAAAAAATTGGGAAATAAAAAAAAAAATAAAAATCAATTTGGAAAAAAATTTTGACATGAAATTTAAAATATGGTATATTTTGAAATATATTTTGTTTGTTTCAGACATACTGTGTTCCACTGTTAGCAACTATGTATGCATGATTGTAAATTCAACGTTATAATAGTAAACTATGTACATATACATAGTATACATACCAGCAACTAAATGTAACATGAAATTTTGTTTTTGTAAAACAACCAAAAAAATTGTAAGCAACAAAAGCAAAAGAGAAAAAACATGTACAATGAAATTTGGTAAAAAAAATCTCTTCAAGCAAAGTTTATTGTGTGTGAAAGAAAGTTTTTGTGGCCTGTGCACAAATAATCGATATCCGGTTTCATACACAGCCACACACACTGGCCCATCCAAATAAAATACATTGTGGCAAAACACTCACAAACACAAACACATATTCATATGAATGGTTGTGTGATTGTTTGTTTGTAGACCAAACAAGCCAATAACAGCAAACAAATGAAAAACAAACAACAAAATGATAAGGTAGAAAGAACAACAAAAAACTAACTGTATATGTATGTGTATGAAGGTATATACATATGTTGCAGTAAATTTCAGTTGTAAAGAGACTGACTGTATTTTGAGACTGTAAAGTTTATAACCAACACGTCTACTGCAACATAACAAAACGAAAAGGAAAATCATACAATTCGACTTCTGGTTGAAGAAGAATAAAAGTTAAAACTAATATGGAAAAAATAACAATATTTTTTTGTTTTGCAACTCTGTATTCCCCCAAGTAGCTACTTGCACTCTGTAGGATGTGTGTGTGCATGTATTTACAAAAGTTTAAAATATACATTCATCCATACAAACATCCAGAGTGCGAGTATTACACTCGATTCGTTCTTTCATTCAGTGCAAAATACAACTGCAGGAAAATAATAGAAAAAGGAAACTTTAAAAATGTTTATTGTACAACTCTCAGATGTCAAGGACACAGTGGCTGTCAGCCCAAAACCAATGCATTGGATGGTGGGTGGCTTTGGTTTGTTACTTGCAAATGCATACAAAACAATGTGGCAAAAAGAAAATAACAGTCAAGAGATCGAAACACATGTATTCATATATATTTATACTCGGATTCGTTTAAACAACTTCAACATATCTACATAAAATGCTCATTTTGCTGTCATCTGTTTTTATTTTCTCCCAATGAAAATAAACGTATTTCTAAGTTCTTAAACATAAAATAGTTTTGTTGCAGCCAGTTCACTGGCACATACAGAAGAACAGGCACATATTGCACAAAAGTTCTAGTGTACTATGTAATAGGATGGATCATATTTAACACTTTTTGGATTTTTGATGGTCCGAAATTCTAAAATCTGTTAATTTGTCCGCCACGATCATGTGATTTGACAACGTTGGAAATTTTTCTTTGGGCAAATTTAAAAGAAAAAGTGTACGTCATTAAGCCAAGAACAATTCAAGAGCTAAAGGATGAGATAATTCGGCACATTTACGACATTGAATATTTATTATCGGATAGAGGTATGTCATCGAAGCCGTGGCGAGCATTTGGCCGATATTTTGTTTCACATAATAAATATTAAGATAATTCTCTGGAAACTTTTTGATTTATTTAAATTTTGAAATGAGAAATGTTCCTCATTTATAGCAGTTTAAATAAATTAAATTTCAAGCCACCAAAAGTGTGGAAAGCAATTATTTAACGAAGTGGACCAGCCTAATGTATCTAACAACAAATAAATGGTCATATATTTTATTAAATAAATACACATCTATCTATTTACTAACACTTTCTCAAGGGGTTGGAGTGCATGTGTAGAGCAGCTCTCTTGGCTCGAATTATTTAGCATGTGTATTCTGTTCTGTTCCGTTTGTTTGTATTTGTAAGCCGCGTGGGAATCTTTTTTTTGCAGTTGTTATTTCAGCGACCAATAGTTGCAATAGTTGTTTGACTTTATGCCTGCTTTATTGTTTTTGTTTTATTTGCTGCCATTTGCTGCATTGGACCAAGAGAAAACTGCAAAAACACGTGCCAACTGCCACCAGCGCACATTGATATTTATGGCCATTGGGATTTAGTGCTGAAATTTTAATGCAATTTTTATTTATTTTTTTCTCGTTCATTCGTCCGTCGCACAGTGGGGTGAATCGGATTCGATCTTTAGTTTGACTTCTTTCAAACTAGTCAATTTAGTTGCGCAAACATGAATAAACAAACTAACCAAGCAAGTCTGTATTCAAATTTAAAAAAAAAACTTGTTCTCCTTAACCCGACCTTACCTCTGACTAACGCGCAACTAATTGCCTAATGTGAAAGGGTCCTTTAGAAGATTCAGATTTATGACCACATTTTTTGCGATTGACTCCACTGTGCTTCATTGGTCACTTTTATTGTGGCTGTTTTGTTAACAAATTACCAAATATTAGAATATTCGAATATTGGCAAATTGGAAAATATAAATGTGTGTTTGTTTTGTTGTTTATGTTGCAAATTTGCAAAATGCAATTATTATTTTGTTGTTATTGATGATATAATTATAATTCAATTGGTGATGATGATTTAATGTGCATTTGATTTGCTACTAAAGATATGAACAGAGTTGCGAATTAATTAATTCAATTAGGAATTGAAATCACTGAAAACTTAAATCAGAATTAAAAAAAATATCGCCCAATGTATCTTATAAAATAATTATAAAAATATTATTATTATAATATAACGAAGTTTGTCATTCCGCTTGTAATTTCCACAATATAATTTTCCGACCCTATAAAGTATATATATTCTGGATCATTATAGATAGCAGAGTCGATTAAGCCATGCTCGTCTGTCTGTCTGTTGAAATCAACTTTCCAAAGCCCCCAAATAACTTACATACACGATTCATATATCAATATCTCCGGAATTCGGTCTACAAATGGCTGACATATAAGGAAAAAAACAGGACAACCTCGATTTTTTTTACCTATTTTTGACCTATATCTGGATTAATAAGTCATTAATATGGATATGGATATCTAATGATAGATATTTCAAAGACCTTTGCAACGACGTATATAAGACCGTAATAAGTTGGACCTACAATGGGTTAAAATCGGAAAAAATATTTTTGAACCCGAATTTTTTTTTCTCCAAAATTTTTTTTCGCTAAATATTAAAAACAAAAAAAAAACTTAAAATTAAAAAAAAAAATAATTTTTAAATTTAAAAAAACAAACAATTCAAAACAAGGTTCGGCACAGCCGAATATAGTTCTCTTACTTGTTTTTTTTATTAAAATGTTTTGAAGAGGATTCATTCATTATTGAATTAATTTATAATGGAATACATATGATATTTTTTCTTGTTAATTAGAATTTAATCCATATTCTTTGAATTTTTAAATATCTTGTGTTTGGATTTTTTTAATAGCTAACAAAATTGTTGAACAATTATTTTCTAAAGCTTATTTGTAAGAAATTTGAATTATTCTATAAATTTTATTAAGCAGACTTGTTGTGGATTTGAAAATACGGCCAAAAGGAATTACTGCGCTATATTTGAAATACAAAGGAGTTAAGCCTAAAAATTAATTTTGTAATGTATGCGTTCATGGAATGATTAAAAGATCAGATTGTTTTGATTTTTAATGTGAAGTGTTTTACAAAATAAGTGGGCCAATTAATAATTAATTCTTTCGAAAATTTGGCAATTATTTGCACACATGTGTTTGTTGAAAGTGTATTAAGTGCAATGTCGAAGCAAGTTAATAAATAAAAATATGCCTTCAGATTTACAAACAAAAAAATCATCTAATTTAATTAAACCAATACGAGGGCGGGTCAATAAGTCCGTGCCTCTTAACTGAGAGGGAAACACCACATCTGTCAACAGGCATTGTCAGTTGACTCCTGTTTAAAACACTTAGCCTAAATTAAAAATGTTGATTAAAAATAAGTTAAATTCGGAATGGGCTGGCTAACCCCTAGAGCTATCCCAGTTCAGATACCTTCCAAAACAACTAAACAAGATTCATAAGGCCCATAACAAACTTTCAACATTTACTCAATTTGTAGATTCAAAATCGATTTTTTTTTTAACTCATAAAAATATTTTTTGAAAAACTGGACTAGTCCTGTTCTATACCTGTATGCAATTTCATCAGCCAGTTGAAAATGGCAGATTCATTTCCAAAATATTTTGATTCTGCCTCACTGTACACTGTGCAAGACAATGTTAACATTTTCCCAAGAAAATTATACAATTGTTTTACGCCCATTTTTGTTGAGACCAACAATTAAATATAAAAACATTTTGCTGCAACTTACATATTTAAAAGATGTTATTAGGAAACAAGAAATGTATATACAATGTATACGAGTATTAAGATTAAACATGGTCGACCAACCAATACGCTACAAAAATATTAACGATAATAATTTGATATAAAGAAAATAAATAATACGTAAGTATTAGAAGTACTTCAAGGGAATGACATGTTCATGACTTCAAAATATTGTGTAGTTCTTAAAAAGTTATGACATTACATATATGTAATAAACAACATATATGTAATGTCATAACTTTTTAATTTTTATAGGTATCTACACAAATTTCTCTGCAAATATGTTTTGTATATAAGGATGTCATGTCACGTAATTTTATTATGATCAGTACATAATTAGTCATAGCTCCCATATAAGGCTCGCTTCCGAAAATCAATTTAACGAGCACAATTCTCTTAAAAATGTCGATATCCACATAAAATTCAACAGAAATAACTTCTATATAGACATAAATCACATGACCTAATTTTATAACGATCGGTCCATAATTAGTCATAGTTCCCATATATGGTACGCTTCCAAAAATCACTTTAACGATCATAAATCTCTTAAAAATACAGGTATAAATATTAAATTCAACAGAAATAAACTTCATATGTACATAAATCACAGAGCCTTATTTCACGGTGATCGGTCAATAATAATTCATAGCTCCCATATAAGGCCCGCTTCCGTGAATAAATCGTCTAAAAATGTTGGTATGCATATAAAATTCAACATAAATAACTTTCACACGACCTAACTACATGGTAATCGGTCCTTAATTGGTCATAGCTCCCATATAAGGCCCACTTCCGAAAATCAATTACGAATATAAATTATTGAAATTTTAAAAGCAAAATGTTTTTGCTCATTTACTTGGTGTAGGGAATTATATGATTGAGCTTGACCTACCATACTTTCTTACTTGTTATTTACTATAATCATATATATGATTGCGATAACCTTAATCATATTAATAACTAAAACTTGTAAACATTTTGAAATGGTTACTAAAAACATGTACAACTATATCTTATTTCTCTGGGTGTAGCGTGTAGAGTAATCAAATACAATTGTGAGATTTTTTTTAAGGGAAACGGAATAATTTTGCAAACTTAAATTGTTTCAGCAACTAAATAAAACACAGCCAAAATGAAAATTAAATTTATTATATGCATACATAGTACATATACATATGTATATATCGCTACCTAAAATGCCAAATAACGTAATATCACTTTTTATAAGTTTAAGGGAGAAGCTAAAACCGATATAAAATGGAAACCTATTGAGATATTAAAAAAATTCAAATCTGGATTAACATGAACTAGAAATATATTTTAAATTAAAACAAATCAGTTTTTTAAAATACACTTTAAGGCACGTGTCTTACGTTATTTTCTGAAACAAAATAACGTATCTTCAATCTAAAACTGCATGAAAAAATAAAAATTTACCTTGAGTTTTCCGATTTTGTTATTTTAAGGCATTTTTATTTTTAAATTTTGATATACTAGCGATTTTTTCATTTTTGAAATGTGACGAAATTCATCAAAGTATGCTCTTAATGTATTCCAAGTTGTGGTCCGATTAGGCATCTTGTCCCACAATAATTTTTATTGTGATGTTTTCTAAACATTCAAATTTATACTCAAACGAGTATAAATTTGTCAAAACTGCATCAAAATATTGAATTTGCATTATGAATTCACTTTTATATTAAAATATTCCTATGTATTTATAAAATCTAAAGAGGACATAATCGGCTTTAAACTAAACGAAAAGTGATGTTAGGTTATTTTGCATTTTAGGCGACGAAATGCAATGCTATTTTATTTTTTAGCATTAATGGTGGATGATACGTTATTTTTGATAGCAGAAGTTTAATATTTTGACTCATACGTAATATGTTTTTGAATATATATTCGAATTTATTGATGATACGTTGTTCTGCATTTTAGGTGACGATATGTACATAAGTATCCAGCGGGAAAAGTATGCAGTAAAGCCGCCTTTCAGAGGCCGTATTTTGCTAAAATAAGAAGAAAGTGTTTCCATTTTACAACTACTGGTATAGGGCTGCCAGAAGGTCTACTCAAAAAGAGTTATTGGAAGGTCTTCCATTGAAGGATTTTTAAGAGATCTATTATGGAAAGTTTAAAAGGCCTACAAAGTATAGTGCTAGTAATTTTTTCCCTGGCTAAATACATTATGCGCAAGTATATGTATTCACTTACATATACAATATATGTATAATTACACATGTAAAGCAAAATGAAAATATTTTTAGAAATTTTAAAAAATTACGTATGGCTCCAACAACAATTTCAATCTTTAACAAGTATAAAATGTCTTTCATTTTGTGTCCTTAAAAAAGAACATAAAACGCCTCAGAGAACTACAATATTATGTAAAATGTTTCTATTTACATATGGAATACCTCATTTGTCAAATAGGTTAAGTCCTTAAAACTAAGTGGTTTTTAAATTTTGAATTTAGATCCAAAAATTATTTCGTTAAATTAAAGGAATTTTAAAATGTTTTGGAGATAAAAATAAAAAAAAAATAAAAAATTAAATGGAGTTAATCCTTTTGTCCCATAATGCCATCTAGCATATGTATAAGTAGTATATGAAAATATATGTTGGTTTAATATGCATTCTCGTGTGTTATATAATTCTTTAAACAACAATTAAAATATAAAAACTCAATGACAAATTTCCTTTTTTTATTTTTTGTTTGGTGTGTATGCAAGACTGTACAAAAAATAAAAAAAAATATCAAAGAAACAGACAAATATTTACCAATTTTTATTTTCGTGGTTCGTGCTACAAACACATATTTTATCTGAAATTTAATAATACAGTGGTACACGTATTACTTTAAGCTAATACAACAACAAAACAATGTATATTTGCGTTTATACTAAAATTTCTAAATTTAAATGACAGCTACTTAAATTGAAGAAAGTTTCAGACAAAACAATATTTAAAGGCAAAAAAAAGTACACTTTAAGAAATATGTTGGATGTGGCCTACTAGTACTTGTTTTAATTAACCAATTTCTGTTTTTAAGCAAACTAAAAATTGATGCATACAATTTTGTGATAAAAGTTCATGTTGATTTTTGCAATGGCGTCATTTACATGTTGACTTTAGATAAAAATCTACCAAAATTGTTTTCATTTCATTTGATTGACTTTATCTATGTTTTTATGCCAGCTGGGGGATTATGATTTACAAATGTCTGTATACTGTTTTTCCAAAAGTGGCTAAAAATTCAACCTTTTTTGTATTTTTTTGTGTTAAACAGGTTGAGTGGAGGCAACACAATATTTTTCACTTTAAAAACAAAAATATTTTGAGTAGAAACATAATTATTTATGACATTTGTGTGTCATAGAGAAAAAGTAAATATTTTTATGAAAATGTTTACTAACGTTTAACTGAGATATGTCTAGTTGAAAATTAAGACTAAAAAACTAATATTGTTTTAAATGTGAAATTTACCTTTCAAATTAGTAAGAAGTTAAATAAAAACGCATTTTAGAAAAAATTTTATGATTTCTAATTTCTTCCCAGTAAGTTTTAAAATCAGGGATTGAAATTTGTTTCATCCTCAGCTAGAAGAAAAATTTGTGAAATTTTTTAATGTTAAAAAAATTGAAAATTGAAAATTGAAAATCATATTTAGTCATAACACATCATAAATCAAAAAAACATAGTTTTGCTTGACGATCATTTGACTTTGAACTTACATTTAACTCTTAAAATATGAGTATAATCAAAAGTTATATTCTTAGATAAATACACATAGAACAGATGCTAGAAAAAAACTCCAAAAAAAAAATTATCACACATACGAGAGCTGTTTTGTGCACTCTTACCAATTAGGTTTTAACAACTGAGTTAGGTCTTTGACAGGAGAGTTTCCGATCTATGATTGTAGTTAAGACATTTAACACAACAAATCACTCCAACATACAAAATAGCATTAATTATAAAAAAAAGATAATTATCACAAACCTAACTCTAGCAATAAGCTCTTGATGATCTGGGCATGAGAATGCGAAGTGATATCCGAAGGATTGGTCGTAGAACCAAAATTATATATGTATTCAGTGTCTTTATAAAATTCAAAGACGATTTAGCTATGTCCGTTCGCTGTCCGTCTGTTGTTGTCACGATAGAGCCTCGTGGAAAGGAGGTAGAAGAATTTCTGCTGATCAGCAATGTTAGGTGACCAAAATGTGAGACGACATCCAAAAATGTTAATATTTTGCAAAAAAAATTTAGTTTGGATCGGTCCATATTTGAACATAGTCCCCATATATAGTCGACTCCCTAAAATCACTTAAATATTAATAAATAAATTACAAATTGTTGTTAGGTGGATATTCGATCGTATCGCCGTATCAAATTTTATAAATTTCGGTATAATTTGTCATAGATACAATTTAAGGAACAGTTCCGAAAACACTTAAATATGCATACGTCTAAGCTCCAGTTGTAAGAAATATCATTATCATGTTCAAATTCTACATAATTTTGTAATCGCCTTATCCATAATTGGTCATAGCTCCCATATAAGCAAAAATATGGATTTTGTGCCGATCAGTCAAACAGCTTTTATTACAATCGCCCCTTAATTCCTTATTCCCAAATAAGGGCCACATCCGAAATATACGCTTAAATATCGATTAAACTTACGATTGAGATTTGGGACTATCGAAAAAATATAGTTGCGCATGGTTACTATAACCATTTCAAATTTTTTACAAGTTTTTTAACAATATTATAGACACAGTAGTTATTTATATGATTATGGTAACCATAATATGGTTAACTTACGATTCACATGATTATGTCAATTAAAATATGGTTGCAGTAAACATGTATATGTTTGTGAAAACCATTTTTATGATGAAGGATTTACCATATTATGTTGTTCTCGGCTTATGGATATCATAATCAGAAAACAACATATTAAGGAGTGAGATCGAAAAATTCTTAACACACGTTTTTCATTACATTTTTTAACCCAAGTATTATTTGAATTTTTTTTTGATCAAGTTACCTTTGAAAAACATGTCAGTTATTATGTGTAATGTCAATTATATTAATTTTTTTGTTAATCTGATTAAAATGAGTGACCAGAAAAAAGTGCGTACTGAAATTATTAAATATTTTCAACAAAACCCAACTTGGTCTTACAAAAAGTTGGCCAAGCATACAAAGGTCTGCCGTCAAACTGTTTCCAATGTTATTAAACAGTACCGGGAGAACTTGTCAGTTGATAGAAAACCTGGTTCAGGTAGAAGGAATGGTCCACATGATGTTTCTAAAGCCAAAAAAATAGAACGCATTTTCAAAAGAGCTCCCAACACATCCGGTAGGAAAGCAGCCCGGTTAGCTCAGTGCTCGGACTATTTGGTACGAAAAGTTAAAGCTAATGCAGGTCTAAAAACATACAAGGCTCAAAAAGTTCCTGACAGGAACGCTACTAAAAATTTAGAGGCCAAAAACAGAGCACGGAAATTGAAGTCAAGTTTTATAAAAAAATATTCTTGCTGCATAATGGATGACGAAACGTATGTTCTGGCAGATTTTTCGCAACTTCCAGGTCAAAAATTTTATGTTGCTGATGCTCGAGGGAATGTTGAAGAAAAGTTTAGGACCCAAAAGCAGACAAAATTTCCCAGAAAGTTCTTGGTATGGCAAGCAATATGCAGTTGCGGCAAAAGAAGCCACTCATTTGTTACAACGGGCTCTATAAATACCGAAATTTACATCAAGGAATGTTTACAAAAAAGGCTGCTTCCATTCATAAGACTTCATAATGTGTCCACTTATTTTTGGCCTGACTTGGCATCCTGTCACTATGGCAAACAAGCCCTTGAGTGGTACAAGAACAATAATGTGGTATTTGTACCAAGAGAGGCAAATCCTCCAAACTGCCCGGAGCTAAGGCCAGTGGAGAGATATTGGGCTCTTGTTAAAAGAGAATTGAAGAGTACAAAAAAGGTGTCCAAAAGTGTGGTAGATTTTAAACGGAGATGGACTACATGTTCGAGCAAAGTGACAGAAAGCACTATAAAAACGTTAATGGAAGGGTTTCCGAAAAAGGTTCAAAATTTCATCACTAGTGATTAAAACTATAAAAATAATTTTTTTTGTAAATTGTAATAATAATTTCAATCAAATAAAAAAAAATTAAAGCTGTAAGTTTAGTGGTTTCTTTTTTATAAACATATATGTATGTTAAGAATTTTTCGATCTCACTCCTTATGATATAATGATTCATCATAAAAATAGTTGCCACAATCATATACATATACAGAGACCTGCGCCGAACGTCTAAGAGCCGGAAAAGGTGACCCGCCAAGTCGTAAAATATTAGAACATTATGACAATATGACATAATGTTGAGATAGCTATTTCTTCAATCTTTCGAAAAAAAATATTAAAAAAAAAATAAAAAAATTTTAATATTTTTTCCGAAATCAAAAACTTTTTTAATTTTTTTTTTCAAAATGGGCATTTTTTTCTTAAAATAAAGCTTAGATATTTTCCTTGAGGACCTCTTTGGTCGTTTAGTGGGATGCGAGTTCGATATCTATAAAAAAAAATGTTTTGTAACTCAAAACATGCAATTTTTGACTTTTTCTGCAAAATCAAAAACTCTTAAAGGAATGGACCTTTCATTTGAGCAAAAAAATTTTAAAAAGAGGGTCAATTTTGGAAAAAAGAAAAAAGCCAAAAAAAAATCAAAAATTGTATATCTTGAGTTACAAAACATTTATTTTGCTATATGTATATCCCACTCGCATCCCACTAAGCAACCAAATAGGTCTTAAAGGAAAAGACCCAAGCTTTCTTTTGAGCAAAAAAAAAAATTAAAAAAAGGGCCCATTTTAAAAAAAGTTACATTTTGCAAAAAAAAGTCAAAAATTGCATATTTTGAGTTACAAAACATTTCTTTTGATAGATATCCCACTCGCATCACACTAAGCGACTATATAGGTCTTCAAGGAAAATATCTGAGCTTTCTGTTGAGCAAAAAAAAATTAAAAAGAGGGCCCATTTCGAAAAAAAAGTCAACAAAGTTTTTGATTTTGCAGAAAATGTCAAAAATTTTATGTTTTGAGTTACAAAACATTTTTTTTGATAGATATCGAACTCGCATCCCACTAAGCGACCAAAGAGGTCCTCAAGGAAAATGTCTAAGCTTTATTTTGAAAAAAAATCAAAAAAATTTTTGATTTCGGAAAAAATATTAAAAATGTTTTATTTTTTTTTTAATATTTTTTTTCGAAAGATTGAAGAAATAGCTATATAAACTATTTGGGACACATTTTGCTAAGAACAATAGGTAATAAGTTACATGGATGAGAAAAATCACATGTTTGGCCAAAATGTCAAATTTTGACCTCCTCTAACTCCGAGAGTTCTTGACCGATCTTGTTGACAAATTGTGTCTGAATTACTATCCAATAGGTCTAACCTTGGTGGAAATTTTATCCCGATCGGAAGACATCGAAAAGTTGGTTCACTGACGTGAATCTCCCATATATAATTCTTCTGTACGTGTGTTAGTAACTGAACTCCTCCTTAACGGTTGGGCCGATTTCGATGAAATTTGTTGTGTGTGTTTGAGTGGGTCCCTGGATGGTTTAGATTCACAATTGACCTATATAGGCACAATTGGCATGGCACCTCCCATACAAAGTAAAAATTTATTATTGCATATCTGGTGTACTATTATAGCGGGAGTGTTCAAACTTTGTGTGACAGCTAATTATAATTAAGAATATAATTGTATTTTAACTTGTTAAATAATACTTTTTTCTACGTGTACCTCATTTATGTTCAATTATTTGTGTTATTAGAATTTATTTAAATGATGGCTGTGATGAATTTGCGTGTTGATTCTTTCGTTTATTTTTTTCTATATAATTTCGTTCCGCACAAGTAAAAAGTAATTTATGAATGAATTTGTTTCGTAAAGAGTTGCGTTTTTACGTCAGCATCTTATTAAAATGCTTTGGAAATAAATTGCTTGTTTTCATGAAAGAATACTACGAAAAATAGAATAGAAAATAAAATGTTTATTTACTATTTAACTAAACAAATTAATACTTTTTTACATACACAAAATTATACTGGCAATAATAAAAAGAAACTTATAAATAGAATAAAGAATACAATATCATACATATTTATGTAAGTATTTATATAAAACTACAAATTAAACATTATTAAAATAATTTGCAATGAATGTTTCACGGAAATAAGTATATTTCGTTTTCGGCTTGTCTGTCCATCATAACATCTACTATGGAAAAGTAATGGCAATTTTAAGTTGATGAAATAAAAACAAATCTTTTATATGGGAAAATTTTTCTTTATGGATTCATAAATAAAAACATTTGTACTCAAACGAATACATATTAAATAAATAATTTTATATTCGTGATGAACGAACAAAGTTAAAAGGAAAATTTTCGATCTATTATTCTGACAAATATGAGTGTTTTTATGAGGAATGATTTTACAACTTTAAGAGCTTTCAAACAGAATTTTACGTTTTTCATTATAAAAATGATAAATAAGTGTCAAAATGTATTCATTTAAAATACTTAAATGTAATAGATAAATACAAGTACAATGATAATGACGTTGGTGATGTACATATGATGTAGACAATGCTAGTCTTGTCAAATTGTCATTTTAGAGATTTATTTTTAAAAATGTTTTCATTTTTAATTATTGTATTATTTTATTTTTTTTTAACTAATTTCCTTATTTGTAACAGTACAACGCCAACATTGAAATAATTTGTACTTTTTTTGCTCAAGTTTTCTAGAATATTTTTGCTATATATTTTCTTAAGGCTAAATTGTAGTTATTTATATCTTTCCTTTTACGCCACTTGAGACAAATTGCGTGATTTTATTGAAACATGACCTAGACTGTTAAGTGTGTTTGAAAAGGTGTTTGACTTTCTTTTTTAAAACTATAAATAAAATACTATTTCTCATCCATAATATTGTTGGATAATCTGTTTTTGTTAATGTTTTTGTTTTAATTAGTTTCTTTTATGTGGTTATTTGTGTTAAACAACATGAATTTTTGTGTTTATAAATCATTTAAATTAAATTTTCTAAAGAAATGTTTTTAGTTTCTTGTCAAGGACATGCTGATGATTCGCAATAAGAATTTCTGCTTTTTTGTTTTTAGATTTAAAGTCTCCTACACCTTAAAACGATCATTGATCTTAATTAAATGTTGCTGGTTTTTAATTCAGATAATCTTTTAGCAATCATAAATCAATATTATTGCGGTTTTTTTGCTTGTTTGTTATTTGGCTTTTAATAATGATTAGGCAGCAAAATTTCCTAATTGTTTTTGACAAATTTGTGACAGCATGATGTTTACGGTTAAAAAAAGTTTCAAATTTTAATAAATAGTTTAAGTTCACTAAACGCTGAAGGACATAGAAGTTTTCTAGATTATCGTGCCTATGGCAGCCATAAATATTATTTAAATAGTTGGAAAGTTGAAATAGAAATTCTACGCAGAATTAAACAAAACAAATCGAAATCAAAAACAATTGTTTGTAGAATAAAGTACTCAAAATAATCAGGGTTATTCCTGTTCTCAAATATTCGACACCAAGAATTGTAGGCATTACTTCATGAAAACTGTTGTCAAACTCAACAAGATCATGCTAAATAATTGGGAGCTACTCAACGTTTGCGAGCAGCAGAATTCATGCAAAATCAAGGAAATAGCGTATCATATGAATTGTATCCGAGAGACCTTGAAAGACGCATTTCCAATGCTTGAACGCTATAAAAGATATTAATTTTTGCACCGAATCATTACTGGAATGGATCCATTGTGATATCCATGGCGCTAAGGTAATTCTTTGCATTTGGTGGGAGCAAACGGGTTCCGAATTCCGACCAGACAATCACAGGGAAACTGTTCCGAACGCAATTGATTCGTTTGAAGCGAGCATTGGCCGAAAGACGTCCTGAATATGCGGCCAGACATGAAACCTTAATATCGCTTGGTCACATATTGCAATATCTGTATTTAGAATGAAGTGGTTGGTAAGTTGGCCTAACAATTTTTTGCCAGAACGCTCTTTCTGGGATACACTTCACTTCGGAACAGAGTATCCGATTGGCTTGATTCATTCTTAGTCTCAAAAGATGAGCAGTTCTTTTGGCTCGCAATCCATATGTTGCCAGAAAAATGGGAAAAAGTCATAGCTAACAATGGCCAATACCTTGAATAAATTTATATTGCACAAAAGTTTCAAGAAAAAAACAAAAAAATTTAAAAAAAATCTCGCATTTTGATGTCATATACGCAATAAAAAAATTGTAAAATTTACTTTTCACACCTCATAAGAAGCACCCTTTGCATAACCAAATATTTACTATTATGTATTTAAATATTAATTATTTATTTACAATAACATTTTAGCTTTACATTTAATTGGCTTTTAAATGATTTTCCTCATGATTTATGCACTCATATTCCGGGTTTAACAAACTTCACCCCAGAGAGAAACATCAAAACAGCAGCAATAACAACGACAAATATCAATCACCTTGCTAAATTTTTATCTTTTGTTTTTGAGTTTTAAAATTTTTATTTTATTCAGTTTTGCAGCGTTTAGGCATGAACAAATCGTAAATTATATAATCTTTTTTACGACCAATTTCATTCTGTAGAGTAGAAGAGGAGTGTAAGTAAAAGCAACATTAAATGTATTCCTTGTGATTCTTTGTTGCCTGTCCTGACATCTCCAACAGACAACACAAAATAAAATGTGATGAGCCATTACCACTGCTGGCTCCAGCGAACAACACTAACCCAGCAATATTTCATGCTACATCTTCTCTAAATGTAATAAAAAGCTATTTACTTTTAATTTAAATTAATTATTTGAAAATCAATCACAATAAATTAATTGAATATTGAATATTATAATTCCAACTAGAACAGTTATTTATTAAATCAATTTTAGAATTTGTTTAGCAAGTTATTCAAATCTAGAAAAATTCCTAAAACCTTTGCTGGGCTTTAAGTAGTAACTTTTCTGTAAAAGGAATTTATTATTAATATTGTTCATACAGAATTTAATTTTTTATTGATCTTTTAATATTTTTTTTGCGATGAGAGGTTTTTTTGATTGAACAAAATTTCCATATTGCGTATTGTGGTTGTTTATTTGATTTAAATTTAAAAAAAAAATATTTACTAGCACTCATTTTGTGTAAAAAAAGAGCAAAACAAAAAACAAATGTTGTTTTTCTAAAGCTTGACAACAAACGGCAAAAGTAAGAAATTAAATTTGAAAGCATTAAAACAACATCAACCACAAAAAAAAAACATCAACATATAATTAAAGTCACAAAAGTAACATTATTGTGATAATTGCATAATAATGCTGCTGTATATATAGACACGTAATAAAAAACAAAGTTGTGGAAATTATCAAATCATTCTCTCTTACTTTTGCCCTCCCTTCTCTTGCGATCTATATTTAACTTTACACAATGATATTGAAAATATCGCAATAATTTTCTTAATTTACAAAATGTTACCTTCTGAATAAGGTTGGCTAACGTTACCGCTAAGCTACCGTTACCCCTAAAATAACCTTTACCTTAAAAAACAGTTACTGCAATAGTTGTAATTAACATTAAAGTTAAAATACCGTTAACGAAATAATATTTTGCAGGGACCGTAATTAACGGTTATCCAGAATATTTTAAATCAAAAAATCTCTATGTTAAAGTCAACGGAAACATATACTGTTATACACCAATAGATTTGTATTTACGTGCTCTTTCAGAATCTATGGTGATATTAAAAAAAATGATTACAACTCCACAGTTAACAGTTATTTTTCAACGTAAAAATAAAAGTTCGCATGAAACACTTAAAAAAGGAGTTTTAAATAGCTGTTATAAAAAACCTCATTTGAGGACTTTTATTTCTTCCATCATAAAATAAAAGTCATTTGAGGAGTTTTATTTTTCCCGTCAAAAAATAAAAGTATTTTAGTTTATTTTCCACATTTTTCCAGTATCTTTCTTTATTGAGTATATCTGATATAATGCTTGTAGTATTTTAATTGTTAAAAAAAACAACAACAATTTGATAATAGGAATCAAACAATAACAAATTAAAATCCCACTTGGTTTTATTTTAATGAAAAATTTTTCAATTGCAATGCAAGGGGCTTTACAAATTGTAATGATCTGACCAGCGGCAAGCTTTAGGTGTGAATTACATAAATTGAGTTTTATTTTCTGACAGGAAAATAAAACTCTTCAAATGAATTTTATTTTATGACGGAAAAAATAAAACTCCTAATATGAGTTTTTTTCACATGAAACTCTTTTTTTAAGAGTTTCATGTGAGCTTTTATTTTTACGTTCAAAAATAACACTTTTAGATGGATTTTTATTTTTAAAGTCACAAAATAACTGTTATAAAATAGGTTTTTTGATATCACTAATAACCGTTACAGTCCCTGATATTTTGCGTTTTCTGTTTTGAAATTTACAGGGTTAAAACGTTTGTTAATTTGTTGTAAAATTTAAAATAATGGCTTCAATTTCTTCATTCTAAATCCGATGAGAAACTTATCAGTTTATATTCAACAAAATTACTGTTTTATAAGTGCCTAAAGTTATGAATATTTCAAAAACAAATTCTTGTTATATTTGATAACACCTAACAGAAATATAGAACATTTCCCAGGCATTTCTACTTCATTCAAAAAATGCATGGTAAAACTCGGAAATTTAAGTTTTAGATATATTGTCTCCTTTACACTTTTCATTTTTCTTAATAAGAGAATTTTTGTTGGAGAAACTTTTTTGAAACTAACAACGCTGCCTCCTTTTCAGTTCTCATTTTTTATACCCTACACCACCATAGTGGGGAGGGTATTATGCGTTTGTGCAGATGTGTGTAACGCCCAAAAATAGTATACCGGTCGACTTAGAATCACTTCCTGAGTCGATTAAACTATGTCCGTCCGTCTGGCTGGCTGTCCATGTAAACCTTGTGCGCAGAGTACAGGTCGCAATTTTGAAGATATTTAGATAAAATTTGTTACATATAATTTTTTTCGGGCCAAGGACGAAGCCTATTGAAACTAGCTGAAATCGGTCCACTATTTCACCTAGCCCCCATACAAATGTCCTCTCGAAATTGGACTTTATCGGTCATAAATGTTTAATTTATATATGTATCTACACAAATTTCGCTCCAAATAAGTCTTATATATACAAAATTCATGTCACCAAATTTTGTTACGATCGGTCCATAATTAGTCATAGCTCCAATATAGACCCGCTTCCGAAAATCACTATTACGTGAAATCACTTAAAAATGTTGGTATATACACAAAATTCAACATAAATAACTTTCATATAGACATAAATCACACGACCTAATTTCATGGTGATCGGTCCATAATTGGTCATAGCTCCCATATAAGGCCCACTTCCGAAAATCACTTAAAAAAATAAATTATTGAAATTTTAAAAGAAAAATATTTCTACTCATTTACTTGGTGTAGGGTATTATATGGTCGGGCTTATATGGTCCTGTGACAGGGGAAGCGCACCGGGTCAAGCTAGTAAATAATAAAACTGCATACACAGTAGGGTGGGTCAATTTCTTCGGGCGTGAAAAAACGTGACAGGCGTATAGAAAATCGGAATATACACAAAATTCTAAGAAAATTACCAAAAGAAAGTATGTGTCTAAAATTAAAACCTAGCACCCGCTGACAATCTGCTCTCCTCCAATACAAATGGGTTTTTCAATTGGACATTTCGTTTTCTCGACAGAAGCGCAAGAAGTTCAACAAATTTTGAATCATATTTTCGTTAATTTTTTTTAATATTTTACTGCTTTACTAAATTAGATATATCTCAATTGTTTTACCATATAGAAATTCATACTTCAAAACATAGATAAACATTGGTATAGGCTTTAATTAAGTGTATATCTTATATTTATGGACCTATCCATTTTCCTGTTAACTTGGGTCTCAAATATACTGATATTTTTTTTCTAAGAATGTTATACTTATAGCTTGCCAAAAAAAAGAGCATTGAAGACCGTCCAATGACTATATACATCATTTAAAGAAACTTTTGGGGAATGTCTTTGTAAAAAATTTGTAGCCGCCAGCACCCTCCGAAATATTTTTTTTTTAATTTTTACGGAATGGAATTTTTAGAAATATTTCTTTATTTATTATTGAATTTTATATATCTGTAACTTGAAATATAGTAAATACAGATCTTTTTAAAAATTTAGTTTCAGAAAAACATGAAAACGTATTTTTTTTATTTTTTATTAATGAATTTTATATATCTAAACTAGGGTTCCTACGCGGGAAAAATTTCCCGGGAATTCCCGGTAATCTTTTTTTTTTTAATTTTCGGTAAATGTTTGTCGGGAATTTTCGGGAATTTATTTATAAATTTTCTTCAAAAAGTTACAATTTTCAGATTCGTTTCGATGGCCGAATCTGTTTCTAATTGAATCATTCTATTATATCCATAGACTTTTTCTGTTCTAGCAACAGATAGTCAGTTGGCAAAGAAGTATTACGGTTGATATAACCGAATTTTTTTCACTCAACTCAAGCCACAACAGAAAAATTTGGTTATTAAGAATGAATCTAATTTAAAGTTTATGCGCTTAAGGGAATTATTAACTTTTAGGGATATTCAATGAATATTATTCATATTTAGAGAAAATAATAACAGATATGAAAAATCTCTCTAACTACGCATGTTGTATTTATATGTATTTAACAAGTCTAAATTTTTAAGTTTTTTAATTAAACAAAGAACTTATTGATTTTAAACTGATTAAAATTACGACTATCAAAATATAGATAAAATGCCACTATTAAATTAGAAACCCTTATAAAGACTGGACCAACATTGTACAACAAAATATAGTTATTTTATACTTCTTTTAAAAAATGATAAGTCAATTTATTCGAAACAAATTTTCTGGTTTTTGGTTTAATTTAGTGTTAAAAAATTCCCGGGAATTCCCGGGAATGAAACGATTTTTTAATTTCCTCTCGGGAATGAAAAAAGTCCGGGAAATTAATCTAAACCCTTGAAAAAAAGTTTATATTGATCTTTTAAACATTTTTTTTGGAATCGGAGATACCACCTAGATTTTGATTCGAAACGATAGTGAGCAGGTCTGATTTTTTTTACAGTGGGTCAAAGTTTTAATTTTTTGATCGAAGGGTGCATTTTGTAAATATCTATTTGTCTTTTTTCGAGTTAATCAAAAGTTAGTCGCAGAATTTAATTTTGAGGGGATGGTCTAAGTATAATTAGCGTTTAAAATCCTGCACTCAGAAATAAATTGTTACATCTTTTTGAAAATAGCAAATCATACATGAACAAAGAAAACAAATTTTAGCTTTTCATAGTTAAAATTACCTAGCTAAATGCTATGCGTGACATCTGTTCTCGAAATATGACTTCATGTCATTCAAGTTGTTTATTAAGAAAATTGAGATCATGTAGCCGATGACTAAGTAGATTTTAATAACTTAACTAATTTTTTCTGGAAAAATATTGTTTAAATGTGTTCAAATGACTACAACAATTAATTCCTATTTTATTATTATGCTCATTTTTAATAGATTCTTAAAAAAATATAGTTTCTACATAATAATTTCAAAATGTATCACACTCTTGTTTTTTATATTCTATTGTTTTCAACGTTATCATGATAATCCTCATAGATACTTGTATTTCGCCATATGTGAAAAAGCCATTTAAGAAAAAAAATATCTTTATCTCTAAACTTATGTATCAAAAGAAATAAAAAAATCTTAGGTAAATACATTTTCTATAAACAAGAAATTAGATAATTTTACACAATGATGGCAACGAATAAAAGTTTTTCTAAAAAAAAATTTCCATGAAGTTGAAATCTATAGAATTATTGCACTTATTGTTGTTTTATATTAGTTCCATTTCCATTACTCCGCCCATCGCCATCATTATAAGCAGCCTCATCATCCTACTCTGGGCGATGATCATGATGATCGTAAATCACGTTTTAAACGGATTGTTTTTCTTAATGCAAACTGTTGGTCGGTTAAATAAATATTTAAAAAAAATGTATTTTAATATTTCATTCAGTTATTCATTCATTGTATTGTATATCTACTTGTTTTAGTTCACTTTTTGTTTTCTTTTTATAAAATCTGTTTTTTTATGATCGCTGTTTTTTTTTTAATTTTGTTAAAAATAACACCGAGTCATAATGCTTTCCAAACCCCTCGATTTAAGTGTAATAAAAATAATTATATTTAAGCTAAAATAAAGCGAGTTGTTCTAAGTTTGTTGTGTTAAGTATTTATTTATACAAAAAAAAAAGCAAATAACAAATAAAATAAGTAAAATCAAATAAAAACAATCAGAAGGTATAGTCGGTCAAGCCCGACCATGTGATACCCTACACCAATCTAAATATAGACCAATCGCCATAAAATTAGGTGACATGACTTCTGTGTATATAAAGGCTATTTGTGTTGAATTTTGTTTGAATACAAACTTTTTTAAGAAATCTGCACTCATTAAAACGATTTTCGGAAGTGGGCATTATATTGGAGCTATGACTAATTATGGACCGATCGTTATAAAATTTAGTGACATGACTTTTGTATATATATAAATTATTTGTGTTGAGTTTTATAAGAATACCAATATTTTTAAGAGATTTATGCTAATTAAAGTGATTTTCGGAAGTGGGTCTATATGGTAGCTATGACTAATTGTGGACCGATCATCACAAAATTTGGTCAGGCGAGTTTGACTTATATAAAACTTATTCTTGCAGAATTTGGTTTCGATATATATATAACTGAGGTATTTATTAGAGCTTAACTATTTTCAGATAGGGCAATCGTATGGGGGCTAGGAGAAATAATGGACTAATTCTAAACAAATTCAATAGGCTTGGGGTAATAGAAGAGCTTGTACCAAATTTTGTCAAATTATCTTTCAAATTGCGACCTGTAGTTTGATTACAAGGTTTACATGGACGGACAGACGGACGGACGGACATCGCTAAATCGACTCAGAAAGTGATCCTGAGCAGATTGGTATACTTTAAGGCATGTTACAAACATCATCACTCACCCAATATACACTACCCACTATGGTGGTGTAGGGTATAATAATCAGAGTTGGGAGTTGTGGTGTGTTTAGGTCAATGCAATCATTCGAATTCACAATTAACAACATATTATTTGCATAATAATAAATAGAATAATATTTTATAAACCCAGCAAGAAGACAACTTCAAAGAAGCAATAAAAAAAATCGCATATGAAGCAATGAAAGTTTTGAATTATTATATGACATGGTTTACCGAAGATGACTGCTATTTATTAAACAGAAGAAAAACAGTATTAATGTTGAAAGTAACTTTAAAAAATATCAATAATTCTAGGCTAAGAACAACCCACCAGTTCATTGAACTAGTTCCGCCACTTTTGGCACTGAGAACTACTACTATAGAATTTTCACCCCATTCTCAACATTATTGACTGATGAATTTAAAATGAAGATGTCATTGCAGGTGGCCGATTGACACACTCTGCATAACACTTCACTATTAAATTCATTAGTACGAATACTCCAGCATTTGAGAAAAATAATTTTTATAGAGTGGGGTTGAACTCATAATCTCTTGTTTATTAGTCAAATGTTCTCTATTTGTTATTAAGAATTTTATGAAATTTTTGCATCATCAGAGAGAACGAGAATACCAACGGCCACATTCAGCATTACCTGTTGTCATTGATGTGGTACATTTTAGAGGATTTTATTTTCAAAAACATAAGGCGAATATAAGACCTTTGTTCGTTACTGAATACGCTCGCGCAATGTAGTGAAAATTATAACCACTTAACTACCACTTTAGCAGCCACAACTAACTGGCTAACTAGTAATATAGCTTTCCAATTTGCAGTTTTCAAACTGCTGGATAGATCAATATTAGTGGGAAGTTGCAAAGATTACTGCTAATACATATTTCCCATCCCTTTACTGACTATTTGCATTTAGTTGCACTAAAATGTAAATACTTAATTACCTTAATAAAATAAACAGATGATATTTCAGCAAATGTACTAGAAATTAAAACATTTTTTTGATGCATTTTTAATTACCTGAATACGTATAATAACTTGTCCCCTTTAGGCTTCTAGGCCGCTTTAAAAATGCATTTTTTTTGTATAACTAACAGCCCATCGTATTTAAACTTTCGATAAAGCAAATCCCATTCACAATTTAGAATGTGAACAAAAACTAACCAACATTTTGTTAAACATTAACCGGAGTATTTGCATTTTAAACCACAGGTAGTTTAATTAATAATTACAAAAAAAAAGGTGGAAAGGAAATTTTTTGTTTAATAAATTAATAATTTATATGCAAATTACTTTTATTTTATGCGCGAATACAGAGAGTTTGTATTATCTAGTATTAATACAATGCATAATTTACAATTGTTGTTGCTTTTTGAAAATTTTGTTTTTTGTCTTCATTAAAAAAAAGATAAAAATATTTATACGATTAAATGGGATTATTGTTTGACAGCTACATGTTTACAGTTGAGGCTGGTTATAATTAACTTTCAAGAATGTATAATTTTTAATTCATTTTACTACAATCTAATTGAATATTATTTTAATTATTTAGTACACATACATAGACTCACAAACTGAAAACGAACTATTATCCACTGATTACTTTACTAGTCACTTTGGCATTAAAATGTTATTCGTCATATATTGTTTGTACTGTATTTAATTGTTTATAATATTTATACCTACTCTGAAAGTTATACATTTACTACTCATAATAATATGAATATAAACAAATATAATTATTAGAGCTCTTATTTTATCGCTGTGGTTTTTTATTTGAATATTATTTATACCCTACAACATAAGAATTAACTAGAAAACCGAGCACTTGTCATGACACACTCTACGAGCAAAAAAATAAAAATTATCTAATGCTAGAATAAGTAGAACATAAAAAGTACATCCGTTATAGAATTGTAATGTTGTAAATTAAAAGATCCTACTGCTAAATAATTAAGTTACAAGATATACAAAATAATACACCTTCTTCAGTTAAGTAAGTTCTCAAAAGCAAAAAAAAAATGCATTAAGTCCATTTTTGGAAACAAAATTGCAACAAATTAAAAAAATCTTCCCACAATCATATTTCGTAGAAAAAGAGATATACTTTGTCTTTTGTTTTAAATTTGAAATATATTGAATTTGGGTAAGAGGAATTACAATTGGAAACTTGACTCTAGGGATTTTATCACGGAAATTCCCGTTACAAATTTAACGGGAATTTACAAATTTAACAGGAATTTACAGCTTTTTGCTTATCTCTCGGCAATAATAGACCGCTTATTATTATTATATATTTGGGGTTTTTCGTATGAAAATTTAAAAAGTGAATTCATTATTTATAGAATTTATTTCTTATTGAATAATTCTATTTTCTTTAAATTTCTTCTTCAAATTCATATCAAAATAGCTTCAAAAATTTATTAAATCATTAAATTTTTTTCAATTCAAATCTAGTACAAAAAGGCTTTAGACATTTTTTTCAATTAATTTTGTAAATGATTTGATTTAACAAAAATTGAATCATTCAAAGTTTGAATAAATTCTGTTATTAATTAACTTAAAAATTAATTCAAAGGCTTTGGAATGAATCTAAAAAACTCAATATTAGGAATGGATTTATGGAATGAAAGGCTGACATTCTTTAATTACGGATTAAGATTTTAGTGAATTAAGCTCAAATTTTATTAATAAATTCGAAGCTCTGATATTTAATAATTATAACACTAAGTTTTTATATGAAATTTGGCTATAATATTCCCAATTTACAGTTCATTATATATTTTGGGAATAGCCGCGTACCCATCAATCAGAATCAGAAAAGGTAGGGAAATTAAAAACCCTACTTGACTCTTCAGGTGCTGTCACCCGTAAGTCATCGTTAGTTTACTGGAAGAAATTGATGACTTAGTTCTCCATACTTATGGTTACGCCGAGATCTGATTATATATGTACATATGGGCAATTCCACGAGAATCACTACCACGACTGAAAATACAAAAACCCTTGAAACTTTTTTCAAGATGATTTGAATAGAAGAAAATAATAAAATGTTACTATGTGAAAGTATTTAGAGCTTATTACTACATTTTAAAGATAAAAATAATAGTTTAAACTGATTTATTTAATTTTTTATTATTTTAGGTATGGTTTATGCTAAAATTGCGACGAAAACTAGGCTCCCAATTAGCTTGTAGTATGATATGAATTTGACTTATTTAAATATGACGGATTGTAAAGGAAAAATATTTTGTTTAGTGTAAGAAATTAAAAGAAAACATAACGCCTCTCACGATTCGAATATTTTCGCATATTTTTACATGTACCACAAAATGAGTTCCGTTTTATGTCACGTACGTTATACCCTTATTTCGCTCAATATTTTGGACAACAATATTTCGAAAGAACTTTTTATTATTTTAAAATATAATACCCTCTGAATGGAATATAAAGATCAAATTATATTTCAGATACACTTATTTTTGCAAAATCAATTCCACTCTATAGGCGTACAAATGTTACGTACGATGATATGGAATTGCCAATGTTCGATGACTTAACGATTTCGGAAAGGATGCAACAGATCTCAGAGATCTGAGTCTTGTAAGTGGCTTAGAAGATCAACGCGATCTTCTACGGCTCGACCATTGAGTTATCTAAAGGCATTCAATACTAGAGTCCGACCGAAACCGTTTTTTAGCCGAAACCGAACCGAAATCATTATTGGGCCTCATCCGAAAAAACCGAATTTTTTTCAATTTACTATTAATTTTCATAATAAAATTGGTAATTTAAATTTTGGAGCAAGTTTCAGCACATGATTAGGTGTCTAACAGCATCGAAACGAAGTATTCGGTTGGACTCTATTAAATATCTTTGGATTCTAGTTGAGAAGATTTCCAACTGCTCTTTGGTAGGACATGGGTCTAAAATCTTGAATGATCTACAAGTTATTTAATATTGTTACATTTTAACCCTTTTTAAAACGCTGGTTTATTTCCTTTAAATAAACCGGATACTTTTGATTGCAAATAAAAGCCGTTTAGTAGTTTGAAAATTGTAACAACTCTTTATTTATTCAAATGTACAACAACAGCAGAATTAAATAGTCACTCAATGTTTTTTATACACGTTTGTAAATTCGAAGAAATACAGACACAATTTATAATGTACACGAATTCACTTGAAAAATACAACACACTTTAAGGCACTCAGTTGATGTTTATTCGTAAACTGACTCACGACTGCAATCTCTGCCACTGTTTATAACACTGCCATCTGCACTCTAGATTTCTCTTTAACTGTCTAGAGGTTTCTAATACATACGCCATCTGTTGTGTACTTTCTACAATGTTCTTTAACTGAATATTCGAATTCGAATATACGGTCGCAGCAAACAGCGTTGCCAACTTACGATCAATGGTCAAGTGAAAGCTTTTATTCAATGTTAATAATGCCCATAGACATGTTACAGTTTGCTATTACAGCACTGTTATTTGAAAGCATTAGGCTACTTTTAAATCAGCCGTTAAAATCGTTATATTTGAATTCAAGTACAATTTCGTAACAATATCAATTTAAATCCCATATTGAGTCGCGTTTCATATTGTAGTGCAGACAGGCGATGCGCTTTGTAATGCTGTAAAGGGGAAATCCATAGAACTAATGTTACTCGATAGGAAAATCTAGGGATACTTAGATATCATCATTACGCTTTTGCTGCGACGAGAATGTTTAAATTCTGTGGATAGTATTTTCTGATTTTCCCAAAATATATCAAAGTTTTACAACAGAAATTGTGTATGTTTTTGAATAAGGAGATAAAAAATTGATTACTTGTTACATTTAAAAACGTTATGTACTAAAATAAACCGTTTATTTGATACATTCTATGTTGGAAATTTTAAACCTAATGCATTATCTAACACTTATTCACAGAACTACTCGTTATTGACCATAAACTATACATACAGTAACCAATAACGCAACCCAATTTGGCCAAACTTAAATCAAATTTTAATTAGCTTTAATATCAAATGACATGCTTGGCCATTCATTAGATTTATAGCATTTTTTTAAAAGCTCTGGGGACATGGAAATAATGTATTCCAAATACACAATTTTCGACTTTTTCACTTAATTTTTCCATTGTACAAGTATTTTGGTCATTATCATTGAAATAAAATATTTAAAACTATTTATTACAAAATATTGTCACATAAATTAAATAAATAAATTATTAATTTATGTGATTGTGAGAGTGTGTGTGTGTGAATTTTTAGTGTAAATTTTGTATAAATATTAAAAGCAACAATAAAATCTATGTGGTGGCAATATTATTATTATTATAAATTTATATATTTATTTTTTGGCCAATGTCCAATATTTAAACAAATAATTTTAAAATGTTCTTAAATACATGTACATGCGATATTTTATTTATATATATGTAGATATGTTTGTATATAAATTGTATGTGCAATACCTGTCTTTAATATACAAACATACATATGTACAAATACTATGCAGAGGTAAAAATTTGAATTTCTGATTTACAAGTTCTAGAAATTCGTGTGCCACAAACTAACAGCCACCCCAAATGCTGATGTGCTTTTAACATTTATGTTTTTTGATTTGAGGAAGAAAAGAATGAAAAATGTATTTGTATTTTTTTTGCAATGTATAAAACAAAAAATTATTCAGATCAAAGTAATATTGGCATAATTTTTTATTTCTTGCTCCATTTCCTAAATAGGAAACACAATCAATAGTGAACATTAAATAGTAATTTAGCAACAAATGTTGAAGCTTTTATTTTATTTTTATTTCTTTATTTATTTTCGAAATACCTCTAAAATTACACGGCACGTTTATGCACATCAACAAAAACCAATTTACACTGGCATCGAAACTGTTTAAAATATATAGTCAACGCAATAGTATACACTTCAGTGTTAAAAACATTTTAAAATTTAAATAAATATACACAAAAAATAATAAAAAAAATTCAACTTGAATGACAAGAGAGAACAACTAGAGAGATAAGGGCAACAAGAACAGATGGTCTACTGACCAATTTCTAAGCACATACATCCATTTCTTGAACAGTTGATAACTCATATCCACCAAGAATCACTAAAATCAATCATAAAGGACAATAATCTGTGATCACTCACATTTCCCACCAAATAACGATTTTTATATGAAAAATCTAAAATCTCTCATATTTCGTTAATAAGAGGTCCTAGAGGAAAAAGGGCTTAAATCTGTGATCACTCATATTTCCCACCAAATATCGATTTTTATATGAAAAATCTAAAATCACTCATATATCGTTAATAAGAGGTCCTAGTGGAAAAAGGGCAATAATCTGTGATCACTCATATTTCCCACCAAATACCGATTTTTATATGAAAAATCTAAAATCACTCATATATCGTTAATAAGAGGTCCTAGACGGAAAAGGACAAAAAATCTGTGATCACTCATATTTCCCACCAAATATCGATTTTTATACGAAAAATCTAAAATCTCTCATATTTCGTTAATAAGAGGTCCTAGAGGAAAAAGGGCTTAAATCTGTGATCACTCATATTTCCCACCAAATAACGATTTTTATATGAAAAATCCAAAAATCACTCATATTTCGTTAATAAGAGATCCTAGAGGAAAAAGGGCAATAATCTGTGAGCACTCATATTTCCCACCAAATATCGATTTTTATATGAAAAATCTAAAATCTCTCATATATCGTTAATAAGAGATCCTAGAGGAAAATGGGCAATAATCTGTGATCACTCATATTTCCCACCAAATATCGATTTTTATATGAAAAATCTTAAATCTCTCATATATCGTTAATAAGAGATCCTAGAGGAAAAAGGGCACTCATAAAATTAGGTACTCATATATCGTTAATAAGAGGCCCTAGAGGAAAAAGGGCTTCAATCTGTGATCACTCATATTTCTCACCAAATATCGATTTTTATATGAAAAATCTAAAATCTCTCATATTTCGTTAATAATAGATCCTAGAGGAAAAAGGGCACTCATAAAATTAGGTACTCATATATCGTTAATAAGAGGCCCTAGAGGAAAAGGGGCTAAAATCTGTGATCACTCATATTTCCCACCAAATATCGATTTTTATATGAAAAATCTAAATCACTAATATATCGTTAATAAGAGGATCTAGAGGAAAAAGGGCAATAATCTGTGATCACTCATATTTCGCACCAAATATCGATTTTTATATGAAAAATCTAAAATCACTCATATTTCGTTAATAAGAGGTCCTAGAGGAAAAAGGGCAATAATCTGTGATCACTCATATTTCCCACCAAATAACGATTTTTATATGAAAAATCCAAAAATCACTCATATTTCGTTAATAAGAGATCCTAGAGGAAAAAGGGCAATAATCTGTGATCACTCATATTTCCCACCAAATATCGATTTTTATATGAAAAATCTTAAATCTCTCATATATCGTTAATAAGAGATCCTAGAGGAAAATGGGCAATAATCTGTGATCACTCATATTTCCCACCAAATATCGATTTTTATATGAAAAATCCATAAATCACTCATATTTCGTTAATAAGAGATCCTAGAGGAAAAAGGGCACTCATAAAATTAGGTACTCATATATCGTTAATAAGAGGCCCTAAAGGAAAAAGGGCTTAAATCTGTGATCACTCATATTTCTCACCAAATATCGATTTTTATATGAAAAATCTAAAATCTCTCATATTTCGTTAATAAGAGGTCCTAGAGGAAAAAGGACAAAAATCTGTGATCACTCATATTTCCCACCAAATATCGATTTTTATATGAAAAATCTAAAATTACTCATATTTCGTTAATAAGAGCTCCTAGAGGAAAAGGGGCTAAAATCTGTGATCACTCATATTTCATACCAAACATCGATTTTTATATGAAAAATCTAAAATCACTCATATTTCGTTAATAAGAGGTCCTAGAGGAAAAAGGACAAAAATCTGTGATTACTCATATTTCCCACCAAATATCGATTTTTATATGAAAAATCTAAAATTACTCATATTTCGTTAATAAGAGCTCCTAGAGGAAAAGGGGCTAAAATCTGTGATCACTCATATTTCATACCAAATATCGATTTTTATACTAAAAATCTAAAATCTCTCATATTTCGTTAATAAGAGGTCCTAGAGGAAAAAGGGCAATAATCTGTGATCACTCATATTTCATACCAAATATTGATATTTATATGAAATATCGAAAATCACTCATAGTCAACAAGAAGTCCTAGAGGAAAAGGCGCAATAATCTGTGATCACGTGTATCGATTTTTTATAAAAATGTTTTTGTCTTTCTATTGTCGTTTTCCATTAGTTTATTAAACTTATGCGACATTTTAAACATAAACTTCAGAGTATTTGCTGAAACACTGATGTATGATTTAATAGCAAATCTATCATCACGCTGCGCTCACATGCCGCGCTTCATAATATAATAGCCCCTTAAGAATTTTCCCATCCAATATCGATAGCCTTGATATATTTACAACATGTTTTAAAATATAATTTCGACCTGCCAGTTGTAATAAGTATCTACATATGTATATTGCAAGTGTAAATGTCTGATGAGTAATTTTACAAGCAGACACAGGTATTTCTGAAATATCTATCTATATTGCATTATTATCTGGTCAAACTCATAAAGTTTTTGTTTATTTAAAATTTTGTTGTTTTTGTTTTTGTTGTTCTAGTTTTTATTTATTGTTTTTGTACATTTTCCTAATATTGTATCTGTTTTTGTTTTCAAACAAAGAAAAAAAAAACAAAACAAAACCAAAACAGTTCATAAATATTGTTGACTAATTCACTGGTCAAAGAACTAGAAAATACAGAAATAAAATGAAACAAATGTTGGGTATTCCATCACTTTGAGTGGAATTGAGTTGAGTTGCCATTATAAATCATTATGATAATTAGGAACAAATTGTTCAAAATGCAAAAATAAAACACAAAAATCTTTAATTTTTGTTAAAGACTACTGGGATTCTCCTTAGTCAGACTATTCCCCAAATACTCAAGCAGAAGAGCAAAACAAGAACTTTTGTATTTGTGCCAACAAATTTTTTAGTATAATTTTTAAAACAGAGAATACATTTCAACAAATACATAAATTTCTACAGTGTATTAAATGAAAAGAATAATCATAAATTATAAATATGAAAACCAATTACCGATGCAAATGTTTAAGGTGACAATATTAATTAACCGCGAATATTAAATGCAAAACTAATTTCTTTTGATAATGTGACAAAAACTTTTATTTTCATATTTGCTGGGGAATATTTAATTTCTTACAAACATTTCAACAAATTTAATATTAATTTTATATAATTATTTAATGAAATAAAAGTTTGTAATTGTCGAAATATCATGGTTGAAGTCGGAAAGTAATTGTAGCGAAACACTGTGCTTAGAATCTGACCGCAAATGCTAATTGCAATACAGATTATTTGTTATTGTTTCGATCTATTTCAAACTTGCAACCTCTTGTCTGCCGAGATCGAATCACAATGGATCAAAGTAGATAAATTGAGATAGAAAAACCATCTCGAAGCTATTCAAAATTTGTAATAAAAAGGAATTAAAATCACATCAAAAGTACTAGTCTACTATGTCGTTATTCTTTGTTTTTTATTTCCAAAGAAAGTATTTCTTAAGCTAATAATTTCCCTATATTTTTTGTTGTCAAGCTTGCAAACCCCCCAAAAAAGCAATGAATAACTTTATCATAACAAATTGTTTGTTCAAAAATTCAAGATAATTTAATTTCAAAATGTTTAGTATTTCATTTGTTAAGTCATCAGTAAAATTTCGTTTACTTTTTCGAACGTGATTCTAATTTATAAAGACCAAAATCGAAAAACAAACTTGTTAGTTGAAGTAAACAATAGACTATGACTGAATGAGCGGTTGCTCATATTTTATGTTTTTAGGGAATATTTGGTTTAAAATTGAATTGAAATCACTTAAATTTAATTGAAAGATCGATTGTTTTTTTTTTTTGACACAACATGATAACGAAACATATGTTATTGCCCAGTTTTGTGATGGTGTAGAAAAAACAAGGATTGTTTTAATTACTCATCCTTTTGATTTTTTTTATTTTTAGAAATTTCTGATATATATTTATGTACTAAAGAAATGTTACCTCTTCACTTGCTGTCATAATTAATTGTAAAACCACAAGGAAAATCTTTTGAATGTTCATAAATTTCGATAATTTTTGGAGGTTGTTTGTCTGCACAATGCGTATGAGTAATATTGTTCTCTCTTACTTTTACACTCACTCACACAATGATCATACGCTTGAAGACCAAAAACAAAAAAACAATTTCCATTAATGATATTAAGTAGAAAAAGGTGCATTCAAGACAAGAACAAACAAACATACAAGAAATATTAATGAAAAGAAAAACAAAATTATTAAACAAGTACGAAGCGAGTACTTTGCATGCCAAGTATGTCATGGAATATTCCAATGTGACTGTAAAAAATTACTCAAAATAAAAGTATAATAAAAGAACAGAATATTATAATAATAATAATAATATAAATTATATATAGTTACTAGACAAACACTATACAACAAATATATTTGTATTTAGTATATATTATGGTACTACTAGGTACATATACATACATATGTAAGTAGCAAAGGTATAATAAACGTCATTAAGAGGAATATTTCCATCACCACCTTGTTACTTTCTTTTACAGCTCAACACTAGTTTTTGCAACAACTTTAAGAAGCTGAAGAAAAAAAACTGTATGCAGATTATTTTGTTTTATTTCTGTTGAAAATGTAAATGATGATGATGATGATTACAATAATAATGAGGATGTCTTGATCATGGATGCTCTTGAATACACACATGCATACACTCATACATATTTAATGATATTTATATTTATGTTTATTTTTTAAACCAGAACTTTTAAGGAATAATTAGTAAAAGTTTCAAAATGTATATTGATTTTGTCATTCCATTTGTAACACATCAAAATATTCATTGCAGACCCTTAAAATTATATACATATATTCTGGGTCCTTGTAAAATTCCAAGACGATCTAGCTATGTCCGTCCCTCTGCCTGTCTGAATGTCTGTCTGTTGTAGACATGATAGGGCGAACACGAAATGACTTAGGGTGATGAAATTTCTCCCAAATATTCGTTGTTAATAAAAAAATGGTATTCGTTGTGAAACAGAATTGGTAATAAAAATAAACAAAATCGGACAAATAGAACCACAATTATTGACCAAAATGTAAGACAACAAAATTTGTTTGCCATTTTCTTTAAATATATTGCAGATAATATATTAAAATTTTGCAGTTCTCAGCTGTTCTAGGAGACAGTTACGAACTAGGGTTCTATAATTGAAACAAAAAGTCGACCTTTCGACTTTTTACGTTTTTTAAAAAGTCGACTTTTCGAACAATCGACTTTTGGTAATTTATGAAAAGTCGACTTTTTAGTTAATCGACTTTTTTTAACTTTTTACCATTTTTTGTAAAAAATACATGGTTTCTACATTTATTGATGCCCCTTTTGTAATGTTTAGCAATAAAAATTAAATTTATCAAGGCGATAATAGTTAGAAGAATGTTGTAAGAATCTTGTGTTGAAAAAAGCTTTATCATTTATTTATTACACTATACAACAAAATCAAATTTTTCCCAAAATTACAAGGTCCGACCAATAAATTTTGATAGAAGAGACAAAAAAAAGACACGTGTATCGGCGTTTTGAAAGTTTACATCTGAATTTCATTTGAGGGGGGGTTAAAGTTTCCCAACTATGGCACATTCTTGTTGTTAATCTTCATAAGAAACCATATGATCCTTACATTTTAGGTATAAAATTTTTTCAGCAAAGTCATGTAAAATGTTACGAAGAACATTTTTGTATAATATGTTAACCCTCTAAATCCTCAAAGCATGGGTCTTTTTTGTCCTTATTTTAAAAAAGAGCAACAAACACCATTAAAACAGGGATTTAAGGGGTTAAAATGTCCCGCAAAAATTTTATCCGTGAAATTTTACTATAAGTCCCTGAATACATCAAAACGGAAAATTCAACCAAAAAGTCAGAAGTAAGACATAACAAAAGAGAGCGTAGGGTTAATTTCGCATTTATTAAGAATTTTAGTTTAAACTTTTAACATTTACGGTGCTAATTGGCCTCAAATAGTCAGCTAAAAACACATATCATAGACAGTCCAATAAACGATCTTCAATAAATTACTTCTGGTGGGTAAAATAATTGCTTTCTAAAATGCAGTAAAAAATAAACTTCACTATAGGTTACTAAGGGCACAAAAGTGACTATTGACTTCACGTTACATGGGATATCAGTATATTTAAGCAAAACTAAAAATAAACTGTATTAGAATTATATCAACACAATTTGTATAAAACCAGTTTGTACGAATTACTCACAAAACGTTTAAAGTGACTACACTCTAGATTACCTGGGATGTATAAAGTAACCAATTGTCTTCTCTCTGCACTACAAAGTGACAAATTACCCAAAATATATAAATTGGAGTCAGCCAAGTGATAAGACATTTGTGACAATTACTGTCTATAAGGGATACATTGACTACTTGCTTAACTACTTGCTTAAGGAATACATTGACTACTTGCTTAACCTATTATAAAAGAGCAATTTGTGATTTCTCCTAGCACCCAGATAAATATCATTTAGTTTTTTCATTTAATTTTTATCAAAAAACCTAAATCATAAACTTTTTAAGCAATATTTCCTTAAAAGGTTTATGACATGACTCCATGGGCTATCAAAAGTAAATTTAGCTGTCAAATAACTGAGTTAAAACTATAAAAATAAAGAAAAATCTTTATAACAGAAAGTGTTATGGTACAAGTTTTTATTGGGAAACCTATGCCACCCATTTTTTAAAATGTTTGCTAAGAAATAGCCCTAGGAATTCCAATCAGTATTCCGTTTAAAAAAATGTTAAAAATGTTGACCGTAATATCTGATCAAAAATAAGAAATGTTCTCCAAAAAAGTAAAACACTTATGTTAATGAGATACATCAAAAATATTTGCTATTATCCTAAGAAATTTGGTAACAAAAATCAAAAAGTCGAAATGTTTTGTATAATAAAGTGAGACAAAATCAAATAAAATGTGAGCGTTTTTAACAAAAACAATTTTCAAAATGTTTGCGATCACATAATTTGTTTTGTAAGATGTTAAAAGAAAAGGTATTTTTGTATAAATTTAAATTAAAGCAATAGTTTGCAAAATTAGGATTTATTCTAAGTCCATATTAAATATTTGAAAATAACTGAATTTTAGACAAAAGCTAAAACAAAACGAGGATCAACTAGACAATTTTACTTAAATAATGATGTTCTGATTGGCTGGCGCTGATTTTAAAAGAAGTGACAAATATATTGCAAAAGTGAATTTACTTTTTAAAGGCCTGTATAAATTATAAAGTACACGTAGATAGATAGAAACAGAACAAAACAAGATAGATAGACATAAAAACATACAAACATACGAGTACTTGCCTGCATACAAGACACTACAAGTAGGTACGTCTGTGTACTCATAATAATAATAATACAAGAAATAGACAAGTGTTTTTTTGTTTTTATTTGATTCGACTCAACTCAACTTATATACCAAAAACAATTTTGATGTGAACGCACAATGAATACAAATAAATAAGCGACAAGTTTGAAAATATACAAAAAAAAACAAAATTATGCTGATAAAAAATACCAGTTAAGCAGCGTGAGAATAACAAGATTTTCAACAATTTATACAAGACATATTTAACAGATATTTAGCTACTAATCGCAGATAGAAAGATACACCAGCTAATTAAATACATCTTTATTTCTATGTCTTTTTTTCTTTTTGTATAAAGTAATTTGATAAAGTTTATTTAATTTAATTTTATTAACGTTAATGTTAAAACACGCCTTTTACAGATTACGATGATCTATTTATAAATCCCAAAATATTAATGTTTGTTAACTTTGTTTAAACCACTTACTAGTTAATGATTTCATTATTTCTCTATATTTGTGTGACACCTTTTAGCACACACCAATTTGAAATTTAAAAATAAAACCAAATAACAGATAAAATTAATAAATTTGGGTTTTAAGCGTTTCAACCAACCCCCACATAATGAGTTTGCGTTTTTTTCCTATTTCTTATATTTTTCATTTATAAGTTTTTGCTGCTACTTGCTGTGTTAATAAATAAATCTCTTTTTTTTTGTTTCTATTTTTCTTACACATGTTGGTTGTTAAAACAAATAGAAATTAAATAAGAATGAAATTATTATAGAAAAAAGTAAGATTTCTTTTCTTAGATATCACAAGTTGTGTCATTTGTCAGTAACAACTCAGCAAAAAAAAAAAACAGAAAAAAAACTAATTTCGAAATAGAAATAAGTTAAAACAAAAATTGTATAAATCTGTATACAAATCACTAAAGCTACTTAACCACGGAAATATTCAACTTTATTTGGCATGTTGTTTCAACCAAAAACATTTAAAAGACAAACATTTCAAAACTGAAAAACAGAGAAAAAAAAAACGTTAAACACATCAAACCAAATATAAAGTAAGCGTTAAGAGAGCAAGTTTAAGTCATGTACAACGAATTTTATGTACTCTGCTCTATTGTATCATAGTACTTCTATTTTTGCAAAATAAGACATTTTTTTTAATGAAAAAACTGCTTTTTTAGGAAATAAGTTATTTTTTGGGAAAAATATACTTTTTGGTGAAAAGAGTATTCTTTTTTAAAAAGTACCTTTTTGGTAAAATAGTACGCTTTGGTGAAACACCTTTTTTTGGAGAAAAAAAGGTACGTTTTGGAGAAAAGTTTACTTTTTGGAAACAAAATGTACTTTTGTGAGAAAAAAGTATTTATATTTGAAAAGAGTACTTTTTGACGAAAAATTTACATTTTTGGTAAAAAAATAGATACCTTTTTTATCAAAAAAGCATATTGATATATAAAATATCATATATTTGGTACAAAAGTACTTTTTTGTTAAAAAAGTAGCTTTTCGGTGAAAAAATGTGTTTTTTGGAGAAAAAAGGTACATTTTGGTATAAAAAAAGGATAGTTTTTGAACACAAAAAAAAATGTACGTTTTGGTAAAAAAGTACTTATATGTGAAAAGAGTACTTTTTGACATAAAAGGTATTGTTTGGTAAAAAAAGGTACTTTTTGGTAAAAAAAGTACCTTTTTGGAAAAAAAAGTACCTTTTTGGAAAAAAAAAGTACCTTTTTGGTAAAAAAAGTACCTTTTTTGGTATATATAATATTATATGTTTGGTATAAAAATACTTTTTTGTGAAAAAGTAGCTTTTCGGTAAACAAAGTACTTATTTTAATAAAAAAATGTACGTTTTGGTAAAAAAGTACTTATATGTGAAAAGAGTACTTTTTGACATAAAAGGTATTGTTTGGTAAAAAAAGGTACTTTTTGGTAAAAAAAGTACCTTTTTGGAAAAAAAAGTACCTTTTTGGAAAAAAAAAGTACCTTTTTGGTAAAAAAAGTACCTTTTTTGGTATATATAATATTATATGTTTGGTATAAAAATACTTTTTTGTGAAAAAGTAGCTTTTCGGTAAACAAAGTACTTATTTTAATAAAAAAATACTTGTTTGGTAAATTTGTACGTTTTGGTAAAACAAAATTACTTTTTTGGAGAAAAAATGTGAAAGAAATACTTATTTGTTAAAAAGTACTTTTTGGCGAAAACGCACTTTTTTGGTGAAAAAGTGTTTCAGTGTGAAAAGATATCGGGGATCTTTTCAATTACCATTATCGAGCTATGCAGCTAAAATATTGCATAACTTAAACCATTATTGTCACCTTTGGAGAATGAAACTTAAATAAAACAAAAACTCTCTATAGGGTACATTTTAAAAACAATTGTGTTGGTTGTTTAACAATTTACTTTATTTTTTACCACAAACTTTGGCAAGTTGCTTGTCTCTTTAAGATCGCTTTAAGCACTTTAGATTTAAAATAATAACTCTTTTTAAATAAAGTTTTAACTCAAATAGCCATTTTCCATTTTTAGTTAAATAAAACAGAGTAACCAAAATAAGTAACAATATGGCGTGATTAAAAGGCAAATATTGTATTTAGTTTTTAAATTTGTTTGGTTAAACTGGTTTAAAAACGGTCGGTCGTTCGGACAGACTTATTTCCTTTACCTAAAAGTCGACATAATTATTTTGGACATACCGCTGTTGTGATAGACTTTTTTTGTTATTAATGTATACAAAGGTATTTGATTTTGGATTTGTTTTAAATGAAATATTTTTGAATTTGCTAATAAAATTTCAAGTATTTATAATTTTTGCAAATTTATGCTGATTTAATTTTCAATAGTCATGATAAAATTTATGATTTTATGTCAGACTTTGTTTGGATTTAGAAAAAATCATTCAAATTTCGACAGTTAGCTGAAAGAAATGTTATGTTGGAGCACACTGTGCGACAGAGATTTTGAAGAATATTATTTTATAATAATAAATTAATTGCAAGCCTGTAAATATTGTTGAAATTTATTAATTTGTATGTATATTAACAGCTGTGTAATTAATTTTAAGATTTTTAATTCTTTAATTACCATATTTGAGAGAATTTAATTAGACAGACGTAAAACCCCCAGCCATCCAAAATTGGATGGCAACAAATTTTTGATTTTATATACAAGAGTGAAGCTTAAGCTTGAACAAAATACTATAATGAACAACTTATTTCAATCTTAAAATGTGAGATTTAGCCATGACATTTTAAAAGAATCTTTGTATCTATATAAAACTATACAGCAATATAACATTTTTATTTACATTTTCAGAAAGTGACGTTAAGTTAAAAACATACAATACTTTATTTATGACGCTCAAAATATTCAAATATTTATTAAAAATAACAAATATTTACATATTTTTTGTGAAAATTTGTCGAATGGTTTAGATTCTAATATAAACTAGTCTTATTTAAAGTAAACTTATTTAACTACTATTTATTTTTACGATAACTCTGTTTAATTATATAATTAAACAAATATCTAATTTAGTGAAATGAAGAAAATTTAGGAATCGTCCCCTTAATAAAACAATTCACCTAATGTCCTAATATTTCACAATGGTATTTATTGGTTTTCAAGCAAAAAAATGTCTTAAAATAATACTACTCTGTATGCTATGTTTATTGTGTTATCGTAACCAACCAGAAGAGACCTGCGCCGATTGCCTAAGAGTCGGTTAAGCCGAGCTGCTGAGTCGTGATATATTAGGACATTATGACAATATGACTGATAAGAGACCTTGTGAATTGACGAAGTGTTTAACTTTTTTGCCATTTCGAAATAATTGAGTTTAAAATTTTTGTTTTATTAGACATCTGGAACAAAAGTAAATTTTGACCACAATTATGCAATAAATATGTATATGCTTATACACTATTATTTTATTGAGGGGACGAAATGTAGTCACTATAACTATTTACATGATTGTGTTAACTATAATATGGTTAATTTACGATTCACACGATTGTATCAATCATATATATGGTTACAGTAAACAAGTATATTTTTGTGACAACCATTTTTATAATGAAGAATTTTATGTTGCTCTCGGCTTATGGATATCATAATCTGAGAACATATTTGGGATATTCACACGGTGTGCTATTAGTCATATTGTCATAATGTCCTAATATATTATAATATATGTTGTTGTGTTTTAAACCAAAAAATTATTATTTTATGACAAAACAATAAACATAGTTCAAATAGTCTTATTAGTTTATAACTTTTTTCTTTGAAACACAACAAAAATTTGATTAAACTATCATAATGTATTAGGACATTATGATAATATGACCAAATAGTAGACCGTGTTTATACCCCAATTATGACATAATGTTTCATCATAAAAATGGTTGTCACAGACATATACTTGTTTACTGTAACTATATATATGGTTGATACAATCATTTGAATGGTAAATTAACCTTATCATGGTTACCACAATCATGTAAATAGTTACTGTGACTATAATATTGTTAAAAAAAACTTGTAACAATGTTGAAATGGTTATAGTAAACATGCACAACTATATTTTTTCTCTAGGTGTATATTGTGAAATTAAACAATAAAAAACTAGAAATATCCTACTTCTATTTAATATATTGCTGCATACAAACTATATATCACACTAAAGCCTCTGGTACCTTAACTATTATTTAACTCCATAAACGAAATTTAAGCAGATAAAAATATTCATATATTTTTTGCTAAATATAGCAAAAAATAAAAGTTACTTTCACATTTAAACTTGACACATTTAATAAGCAATTTAATAAATGTCTATAAAACAAATTAAACACAGATAAATAGAGGGCGGGGCTCTTACACTCCCGACATATGAAATAGAACATAAGTATATTTGATGGAGAAAAGATATGTTTTGTATAATAGCAAATAGTACTTGGATGTACCGGGATTTTATCATTTGAAATTTATTTATCTAACTGTCACTATTTTTATCTAAAGATAGTGGTACCACTGTATTACGTTACCAAGCACGATCTGTCCATTATTTACTGTACGTAGTCGTAAAGCCAACAGATGTATCTGTTAGTCATAATAACAAACAATGAGGTGGTGTTAAATTTTGCACAGGAATCAAAAAAGTCACAGACCTATTCCCTTAATTTATTGTCTGTCGTTACTCCTGAACACACATTTTAGCTGGATTACAGTTACCTCTAACATACCCTTACCAAAATAACTGCAATCATCCTAGCCGCTAAAGCCATATTTATATTGTCCCACAAGTAATATGATCTGTCCAATTTTTGTGTAAAAGAGTACGAATGGCATCGTCTAAATGTAATTTGTAATGAAATCATTTGACATTAAGAGAAAATGTGGATGACAATTTCACTCTGTTTATTTTTTTAAAATTTTCAAAAATCAACCAAGTTGTGTTAGATCAGGGTTACATTGTTATCAGCGTACTTCATACCGATCGTGTAAAAGCAAATGACAGCAGACAAACAACGATTTTCATCAGATTTTTTTTTTGTTGGCATACTAATGAATTTTCATTTTATTTTTAATTCGTAAAGTCATATGTAATTAACTAATTAATATTGGAATTAATAGAAAATACCCTTATCTATGAAATAAAATACTAATACATCCTAAATACATTCTCAGCTCAATAAGTGCTATCTCTAATATAAAGAATATTCAATAGAAAAAATTCTCAAAAACACGTCCAATCCACTTTTTCCTGAAATGCCCCATTAAAGATTTTATTGTTGCTTCAGTTACCTTAAAATCGGACATGATCTGGGGTTCCTTTCCTGTGTTCTTTAATTCTTTTTTTACAAGAGTCCAATACCTTTCCACAGGCCGAAGATCTGTACAGTTGGGTGGATTTGTCTCCCGTGGTACAAAATTAACATTAATATGAATGCACTCTGTATTGTTAAAGCCCAGTCTGTAGATACTCTGTAATATATATTTCTGTGTTTATCGTATCTTATGTCAAGTTTGGCTTCTTTTGCCACAACTGCAAAAAGCTTACTACACGCAGAGAAAAAATATAGTTGGGCATGGTTACTGTAACCATTTCAATATTGTTACAAGTTTTTTAACTATATATTATGGTAACCATAATATGGTTAATTTACGATTCACATGATTGTATCAACCATATATATGGTTACAGTAAACAAATATATGTTTGTGACAACCATTTATATGATGAAGAACTTATCATATTATGGTGCTCTCGGCTTATCATAATCTGAGAACAACATATTATGATAAAATTATTCATCATAAAAATGGTTGTCATAACCATATACTTGTTTACTGTAACCATATATATGGTTGATACAATCATGTGAATCGTAAATTAACCATATTATGGTTACCACAATCATGTAAATGGTTACCGTGACTATAATATAGTTAAAAAACTTGTAACAATATTGAAATGGTTACAGTAACCATGCCCAATTATATTTTTTCTCTGCGTGTACACAAGAAACTTCTTGGAATTTTGTTTGTTTTTTTTTTGTCCGGTTTTGTTCTTGAACATTAACTCGTCCATCCGCAACATAAAAATCTTGTCCAGGAAGTTGTGAAAAGTCTGACAGTACATAAGATTCACCGTTCATCATACAACAGATGTATTTCTTTGTAAAAGGTTTCGTTAATTTTTCGCTCGTTCTTTTGCTTCTAAGTTCTTTACCGCATTGCGATCTTGAATTTTCTGAACTTTATACGACTTAAACACAGTATTAGCTTTGGCTCTGCGCACAAAAGAATCAGAGTTATTCGGCTTCTTTTACTTTACCAATATCTAAAATTACCATTAACTGCTTAATGATTCTAATTGGTAGCCAAACTTGATGAAAATTATAATACTTTGAGTGAAGTACCTAAAAATCCATGCCCCATGCCGAATCTGAGAGATGTTTTCGCCTTTAAAATGCATTTTCATGACGTTTGCTCTGCAAACTGTAATTATTTTTGTGATTGTGGTAACCATAATATGGATTGTAGCAATCATGAATATGATTTCAGTTAATAATTATGTGATTGTGACAAACATTTTTATGATGAATTTACCATAATACCATATTAAGTTGTTCTCGGGTAATGAGATCTAAGAACAAAATATTATGATTGCCATAAACATATATTTATTTACTGCAGTAATATATATGATTGCGACAATCATGTAAATCTTAACTTTACCATATTATGTTTATCACAATTATATAAATAATTACTGTGACTTGTAATAGCTTGTAAACATGTTCAAATGGTTGCAGTAAAAATGTACAATTATATTTTTTATCCGGGTGTATAGGATCCAGAACATAACTATTTGCTTTACAGGTTAGCAAAAGAAATTATAAAAGGAATAAGAAACTTAGAAACCCTTACTAATCTTGGAGAAGTGTAAACAAATTTGGTCTGTATGAAATTTATTTTCAGATTCGTTTATATAATTTATACCCCAACATCTATATGAAGCTGATGTCTAAAAACAAAACGAACACCAATGCAAAATATGAACCTAAAATTAGGCTGTCAGTGCAAAAGTGGTGTAACCCTTAACTATTCATTTAGTGGTATATTCAACATACACCACTTTTGCTCTATTAATCCATCCATCTCCATCTGCTTGTGAATACCAAAAGGTAGCTTACTCCACTTTTGCGCTGATGGTTTCAAATATTCCTTAGCTAAATGTTTTGCAAACAACTTCCCTCAGCATACTTACAAAATCTCAATGTAGTGTCAGTGTTTTAATAAAACAGTTAATAATTTAATTTTTCATTAATTTTCATAGTTTATTATGTTTTTTTTTTATTTATTTTTCTTTTGTAAGCCACATTTAATTGTTGTTCTAATTATTTAAGATTTTTATTAAATTTTGTTGTTACTTGACTAAAATTTACTAAAAGTTTTGCAATGAATTCCTGGGGGAATAAACTATTAAACTAGTTATAAACTATTAGGATTAATTGTTGTTTGTTTTTATATTTTTTTTGCGCTAAATTAATAAAACAAAAAAGTATAAATTGTTTTTTTTTATATAGAAAAATAATGAATTTTTATTTGTTTTCAGCAACATCACATATTTTTGGTAGGTTTACAGTGTATTTTTGTTTTGTAACTAATATATAATAACTATGTATTTATTTTTAATTAATTAACTAATTAATTAGTTTAGTTTAATTTAATTAATGTTGTTACTTATACTGAGAATGTTATTGAAAATTGTTTTTTTTTGTTTTTAAATTATATTAAATTTGTTATAATATAAAATATTTTTAAAATATTGTAATAAATTCGAGTTTTAGACAAAGTTTAAATTTAGATGTGGTATCTGTTTCTTGTATTTGTCTCCAATTAAAGCAACTAATAACAATTATATTTTTCAAACTACATTTTTGTTTTGTGGGTATTTCTTATTTTTTTTCTATAAATATTTAACATTTGTCTGGTACTTGTTGTACTTTTAATTTATTTTTTGTTATATTTTGTATTTTATTGAATGTTTTTTAAACAAAGCAAACTTAAAGTTTTATTTTTAGAGGTTTTAGGTATAAAAAAAAGAACTTAAATAATTATAAAGCTTTTTTGTATTAAAAATAGTTTTTTGTTTGTTTTAATATTTGGTTTTAAATTTAAAAATTAAACAGCATATTTTCTACAGAAGAAATTTCAAGATGATGAATTTTGGGTTTTTTTATTTATGTCTAAAGAAATACTGTTTTTTGTTTTGTTTGTTGGTTGTAAATAAATTAAATTTATTTTTTTAGTTTTTTAGATATTTTTTCGGTTTAATTAAAACTAATGAGGTATTTCTCTTATTATTTTATATTTGTTGTTGTTAAAAACAATTAAATAAATAGATTTTTGTTTTATTTTTTTATGTATGAAAATTTGCTGTTGTGTTTTTATGAATGTTTTTGTTTCTGTTTAATTTTTCAATTCTTTTAGCACGCAATCAATGAATTTAGTAAATTGACTTTAATTACAAGTAATTTTAGTTAAATTGAATTAGTTTTTTTTTTAAATTTTGCTTGTTTTTTTTTTAATTTTCTTTTGTTAGATTTATTTCTTTGTTGTCTATATTCTATGTTAAAGTTTTCAATATGAAAACCTGGTTTGTTAATTAATAATAATAAATTATACTCATTTGGCTTGTATTTTAAATTAAAATAAAAAAAATTTTGTGCAAATTATTAGAAAAAAAATATTTTTATAAAAAGAATTCTCAATTGTTTATAAATAGTTTGAAAATTAGAAACTTTTAAAAAGAAATTCTGTTTAGCATACGTTTCTAGTTACTAAATTAATTTGGTTAGTAAGCTTTTCGTGTTTTTTTTTAAGGTGAAAGTGTTTCAAGTAACGAAAAAAAAATTATAAAATAAAAAGATAAAGTTGAATATTTGAAAAAAACTTATTTTAATTCGAACAAATCACAGTAGATAATTAGCTTAGGTGAAACAAATTTAAGCTAAAAATATTGTTTAGGGTTTATTGAGTAAACATTTAAAGTTATTAAAGAAAATGTTTAAGTGTTTTAATAAATTGAGAATGTTTAGGTTTTAAAGTTAATTAAAAATATTGAGTTACTCAATGAATGTTTATAAAAAAGACCTACTAGGACTTTGCAAAAATTGTAATTATTTTAAGCTTTGGAGTTACTTAATGAATGTTTAATTTCAAAAAATAACTATAATCCTTAGTTTATTTCATTAGTACCCTGTTCAGACTGCTAGTGTTTTTTTAAAACAACAAATACTATGTTCAGTATATTAAAAACTTTATCTGCTTTATCAATTTCAATTACTTCAAGTGTTTATTTTAATTCATTAGAAAAACTCTAAAGTTTTTAAGGAATTTAATTTACAAGGTTTATGATTTCTATTAAACACTTTGTTAAATTAAATATTTGAAGTAATTTTTTTTTACATAAAAACACATACAAACACACCCACAAACACAAACAATAACATGCTTCCTTGAAACATTTCAATCATCAATCAGCATAAATAATTAAAAACCAAAATATTAAACAAAATATTTACATAATTGCAGTAAAGAGAAATGCCTTCAAGTTCTTAAAATTTTTATATAAAAGCAAAATATTGTAAACTATTTAAAGTTTGTTTTTTTCAAAGGTACATACATTATTAATTTGTTAAGTTTAATTTAACTTGGCTTTTAGTTTTACCTGACACTGTTAATAAATTGTACATGTTTAATTTAAAATTAAAAATTTAATAAAATATTTTTTTGTTGTTGTTGTTGCTTTTGAACATTATGTCTGTGTGTTTGTGTAACAATTTGTGTAACAAAAAATTTCATTAAAAAAAAATTGCTTGTGGTCTACTTGTACACATTTCTATAGAAATATGTTTAAATATATGCTCCAGAGGCCAAAGTGTTTAACTACAAAATTTCTAAAAACAATTTCCATAACTTTAGGAATCTCTAACAACTTAAAATAAAGTAATTCTTTGTAATTTACAAAATAATTTAAAAATGTAGTTAATCACTTTTGCCTCTCATGCCAATGAAATAGTTCATATGTTTGTTTTCATGTTTGTGTGTATATGTGTTATTATGTATTACAACAAGTGCTTAACATATGTTTATTAATAATTTTTGTTCGTTATTATTGTTAAATATTATATGTATGTATGTATTCATCTTTTGTTTATAATTTCAATAATTTATTTATTCGTTTTGTTTAAATTGTTTTTCAAGCTGAAAAAATCCCTTGAATTTTTTTGTTTTATTTCTTTTCTTAGGTACTTGAGTTGTAAATTTAAAAAAAAAATACACAAAATTTTTATACGATGACTATAAATCTTAATAAAATTAATGTTTCTTTTTTTTGATTTGGTTGAAATTTTTATGTTGAAATATTACACAGTACAACACATGATTTTGGGACTCAATTCTGACAATTGCACGTGAAAGTAGCCCCAAAAATAAGAACTTCTGCATCATTAGTTTTGTCTAGTTGGCTGCCGTAAAAATGTAATTTCCATACGAATTTTTTTTCCTCAAGGAGGATTTTTATCACTTTTTCTATATTTTAGCACGGTTATATCTCGTATACCGTACGGAATATCTCTTTTGTGGCTGAAGGAAAGTTGTAGATATTGAATAGTAGAAAAAAAGTACGGAACATACCTACCCGAAAAAGGTGCATCCAGTGCCTTAAAAATCGCAAAAATGCCCATTTTTTAATTTTTTTTTAACAATTTTTCACCTTTTTTGCTCAATAACTGGATTACAAATCCAATTATGGACCGATCACCATGAAATTAGGTCGTGTGATTTGTTTCTATATGAAAGTTATTTATCATGAATTTTGTATGTATACCATAATTTTTAACAGATTTATGCACTTTAAAGTGATTTTCGGAAGCGTGTCTTATATGGGAGCAATGACTAATTATGGACCGATCATAAAAAAATATGGTACATATAATTTGTTCGGCCCAAGGAAGAAGCCTGTTGAAATTGGCTGAAATCGGTTCATTATTTCACCTAGCCTCCATACAAATGTCCTCCCGAAATTGGACTTTATCGGTCATAAATGTTTAATTTATATATGTATCTACACAAATTTCGCTCCAAATAAGTTTTGTATATACAAAATTCATGTCAAAAATTTTTATTATGATCGGTCCATAATTATTCATAGCTCCCATATAAGACCCGCTTCCGGAAATCACTTTAAAGTGCATAAATCTGTTAAAAATGATGGTATACATACAAAATTCATGATAAATAACTTCCATATAGACACAAATCATGCGACCTAATTTCATGGTGATCGGTCCATAATTGGACTTGTAATCCGGTTATTGAGCAAAAAAGGTGAAAAATTGGTATTTTTTGTTAAAAATGGGTATTTTTGCGATTTTAAGGCACTCGGTGCATCTTTTTCGGGTAGGTATGTTCCGTACTTTTTTTTCTACTATTCAATATCTACAACTTTCCTTCAGCCACAAAAGAGATAGTCCGTACGGTATACGAGATATAACCGTGCTAAAATATAGAAAAAGTGATAAAAATCCACCTTGAGGAAAAAAAATTCGTATGGTCATTAAATTATTACGGCAGCCAACTTGACAAAACTAATGATGCAGAAGTTCTTATTTTAGGGGCTACTTTCACGTGCAATTGTCAGAATTGAGTCCCAAAGCAATGAACTGAAAAATGTTGTACTGTGTTAAGAAAAAAAAAATAAACAAATCAGCCCTATTCTAGAAAATTCAATAAAAATTTTAATAAATTTCCTACAAAATTCTGTTGATAAAAAGTCCATGTTTAAAATTAAAAAAACTAAATGTTTAAAGCTCTAACTGTCTTTAAAAGCTAAGCTGAACTTTGTTTTAAAAAATCAAACTTGTAGAGAGAATTATTGTATTATTGAATATCAATTTAAGAATTTATAATTTGGAATATATTAATTTTAATCAAAAACATTTGCAAACCCGCTAGAATTTTTAAAACCTATTTCTAATCTAAACGTTATTTAAAAACAATTAAATATTTAACTTTAGAATAGAGCTGATTTGCTTAAATCAAATTAATAATTTTATTTTATAAATAAAAAAAACTGTCTTTGTTCTCATTCCTAGTTTATATAATTCGTCTTTCTGACTACTACTTAGATTAATTTAACCTCAAATTCATGTATTTCAATTAAATATTTGCACAAAATTATAAATAATAAAACTAAATACATATGTAGTATATACAATACATACAGACATCTACAAATATAAAAAATAATAATCAATAATTAAAATAAACAAATTGACTGTCTGACTAACTGACTTTTCAATCTTATCAGAATTCAAAATTCTCTCAACAGCAAATAGGACGACTCTTGAAATAAATCATGTCATTATAATTTATATTTCTATTCATTTGAGATTCATATCACTTTGAATTCAATTATTTCAATTTTTTTCTTTTATTATTTTAATTACTATTATTTGTTTTATTTTATGTTTTTTTTTTGTTTGATTCATTTAGAAAAATAAAATGAAAACCTTGACTTTCCTCTGCTTATCATGGGTTCTTTGTAAAAATTCTGTATTCAGTTTTGAAAACTGTCTTGTACTTTAACATTTCTTCCTAATTTGTTTGATTTAGTTTTGGTTTTTAGTTAAAAAACTGACCTTTTAATACCTACATACTTAAATTATAAAATATTTACACAAAACGTATAAAACTATTTGAGAGAATTTACTTTATGAAGAAACTATTACTTAAAAAATGAAATAATAATAGTAAGAGTAAGAGTAATAAGAAAAATAAAAGCATAACTTAAATTTAAACTTCCGTTGGTTCAGCATCTAAAGTGCCCTGAGCACATGACTGTGCTGCTGCACAACTAAGATTCTTGGAACTTTTGAACAATAAATTATACAATTTATGTTTTACTGGTAACTTTGGAGTGTTGTTGTTGTTTTTGCTGCTGCTGTTGCTGTTGTGACTGCTGATGCTGCCACCGACGCAGATGCCACCGCCACCGATACCATGGCCATTGAGCGGCACTTGTTCAATTATTGTAATGCCTCTTTGTAACACCGGACGTGGCTTTTTATTAGCATGTTGGCTTTTCAGTTCGTCGGCCTCTATTAAAGTCTTTTCAAAATTCTGTTGCTGCTTGCTGAGGCTGAAGTTGATGATGGTGCTGCAACTGCTGTTCGCCCTCAGCGGCACTGCATGACAATTGTTATTGTTGTTGTTCATGAAGCAGGCGGGTACGGAATTGGTGCCATTGCTGACCACCGAACTTTGAGGTGTCAGATATTTGGCCGATGTGGTGGAGTAAGTAGAGACTCGACTGCTGTTTCTTTTCAGATTCGAGTTGCCATATTTCGAGCCACTCATGCGACAGCTGGAACTGCTCTGTCTTTGTAGTTGTGAGTCCCTGCACAAAGCATTTAGACCCACCAGTCTTTTCACACCCCGCCTTACTCTCTTGTTGCGGTAGGCAAAGATGAAGGGAGAGCTGAGATTAGCCAGCAGTATCATAAAGATGGCTAATTGACTCGATTCCTCGAAGTTGGCCGCAGGTACACGACACTGTAGTAATACTAAGAAGCCAAAAGGCAAGTAGGAGACCAGGAACATTATTACCACCAAAATGCTGATGCGCGCCGCTCTAGACTCGTCCCGATATTTAAAGAGGGACGATGCATTCGATAGTCGATGACGCAAAGAAGACATGTAGCTCAAGGCCTTGGGTGAGGCGTGAATGGTGGGTATTTGTAGCGACTGGTGATGATGCAGATGCTGGTGATTTTGGTGAGTGGTTCTGGTGTTGTTGGGGTTTTGTTGAAATGAATGTCTATTCAAATGAATACTGGGTAGATTTTGTGGCAGATGTCCGCCTAGGAGATGTGGCGAGCAAGTGTTCTCGTTTAAGGGTTGAGGCAGAGTAACACTTCGTTGTAGATTTGGCGAAGAGTGGACTTGGCGTATGCCCTGCAGCCTGTTGTTGTCACACAGATCCTGCGAGGATGTGGCCAATAGCTCTAGTTGGCGGGTGGAATAGTTGCGTTTTATCTCACCACTGGCTGTCTGTAGAGTGAGTATAATATTTTGTTGCTGCTGCTGCTGAGCATTAACTGTTTCGGCAACAGGTATCACTATGAGCTGATCATTTGTACTGCAATTATCAGCCTCATCGGACATACCGTCATCCGAAATGGGCGGCAATAGCACTTTGGCCGCCGAGTCCCGCCTCAGACAGGCGGGAGAGCCTCGTTTTTGATTATTATCGATTTGCATTTGTAAGCCTCCGCACTGGGAGGAGGTCGAAGAAATCGAATTTCTATGGGCACATAAACTATTTGAATACTGTTGGTTGGCCACCGGGGGGCCATGCGTTAGATTCAAAGCACTTTGTAGCAAAGGGGATGAACCATTTTGACGCATTCTCAGACCATTTTCGCGAGCCTCACTGAAAATACGCCAATACATGCCGCACACAAAGCCAAATGGCAGCAGAATGATGAGCAGGAAATATAGACAGGAAAACACCATGCTAAAGATGTTGTTCACCGAGTTGAGTGTGAAGAAGGTGGTGGAGGAGTCGGCAAAGCGTTTTTGTTTGCTAATAATGGTCTCCGACTCAAAATCAATTTCGCGGAAGGCCGACAAAGCACCAAACAATATGCCCATAGCCCAGGTAATGGCTATCAGAACCCAAGATTTCACTCCCGATATGCGGCTGTGATAACGCAAGGGGTCCGTCACGGCACACCAGGTATCACCCACCACCAGGAGAACACCCATGGATCCCAAAGCAGCGGCCATATCTATGGCCCAGGATCTCATTGTGAGCAAGGGTAAAGCTAAACGTTTGACATCATCTGATTCCTCGCGTTGCATACCATCCGGCAACTGGATTCTGCCCTCCTCCTCAATTTCTGTGATGACCAAAGTTTCACTATTCTCATCGATGGTCAATTCACGGCAGTAGGTGGCATTGCACTTGTAAATGGTCTCGATGGTACGAGGGCCATTCTCGCCCTTGGCATTCTCACCATTGCGCGACACATTACGTCTCAGAATGATGCCCTCCTGCTCCACTAATTTACCATTGTGACGAATAGTCATTTGGTGATTGCCAGCCTTTGAATAAAACTCAATGCTGTCATCGTTTGTGTTGGTTGTTAAGAAACTTAAACCAGACTGGCTGGAACCGGTTGTAAGACTGCTGTCGTTAGAACCGCTTTCGCTGTCGCCATCGCCAACAATGCCACCACTTAGAAAAAAAGTGGGAGCTAAAATAAGACAACCAGCCAAATTAATGATGAGCAGATTGATAGTAAAACGATTCGCTGTGGTTCGCAGACCGGGTGTCACCCAAAAAGCAGCCAAAGCCAAGAAATTTATTATAAACGATAGCAAAAGCACGGCAAATATCAAAAAGTCTATTGCCATTATTATTAAGCATAATACTTGTGGTGAGTTAAAAAACGACAGCGCGTGTTCACTTTAAGACTCATTTAGAAATCAATTTTTATTAATTCTATTAATACATTTATGCTGCTTTGGGCTGGTTTATTTATTTATTTAGTTTTGTTTGTTTATAATGTTTTTGTTTTTGCTTTTGCTTTTTCTAACACAATTTTAAAACTTCACTTTTAGAGATTTACAGTTTCTCTACAATGTTTTTGTTTGGTTTGTTGGGTTAGACGTGTTTTTTTCTGAAGTTTTTTTCAGTTTGTTTTGGTTTGAATTTTCTCTATTTCTACTTCAGTTGTAAAGTTTGTTTTACAGATTTTCGTTTGATTTTTTTTACTTTTTTGTTGTTATTTGTGTTGTGTGTATTTATGAAATTCTTTGTTAGAGAATTGGACACAGTATGTCTTAATTACTGTTTTCACTTCTTGTTTGGTTTTTGTTTTAACAGATTTTCTTTGCAAACACTTTAAAATTAAACACTTTATTTTGTTTAATTATTTATTTATTTAAGTATATTTGTTAACAAAATATTTATTATTTTTAACACATTTGTTTTATATCATCATGATTCTCATTTAAACGCTTAATTTTTCTTGTTTCTTTTTTGGTTACGGAACGCGTATTCTGGTTTTTTTAATTTGATTTTTTTCCAGATTACTTTCAATATTTCTGTTTAAATACACAATATTTTGTTTTAGTTGGATTTTGTTATTTGAACATTAATAAAATACAATTTTTGTAAATCAATTTAAGAAAAAATTAAATAACTAAAGTTTATTTATGTAGTTTTCTTATTTGTGATTTGAGGTGTTGCACTTTGTTTTTAAATTTTGTTGTTGTGGTGAGTTATTGAATTTTTTTGGTTTTAAAAGCATTTACAACGCGCCAATTTGTGAGTTTCTGAAAATACGTTCTGCACTCTTAAGCGTTTCAAGCACAACTGATCGTTGAGCATTTGCAAATGGCTTTTTGAGTACACGACTGGTATATAAAGCCAATTTACAAAGCACGCGAATAACAACAACTGTTTTAACGAGTATCTGTGAGTGTTCGTAATGAGTGTGTGCTTGTTTGGTTGGTTGATTGTTTGTGGGTGTGTGTGTGTGTGTGTGGATACGTTTTCAGAAAAGCTCTCCCATTTAACGGCCTTTAGCTGTGGTATTGCGGACTGAGATTTTGTTTTGGTTTACGTTTGTTTGTTTGTTTTTTTTACGATTTTGCGGTTTTTTCAATTATAATTCTGATCATGAGCTAAAAGAGAGCATTGAGGCCTTAAGCGACCGACCACAATCTACGAAATGAACAGTCTCTTTTTGCAACAAATTCCCACGATCGTTCTTAATGGAAACAACAACAAACTAAATAAAAGCGGCAGCAGCAAAGCAAGATGATGTCGTTGAACAAACAAGAAAAAAAAAAACAGTTCTATAAAGCCATTAAATTCGATTAAGATGATATAATTCAAAGTACATTACACATTTGTAAATTTTCTTCTCTCACTCTCTCTTTTCCTCTATTTCAGTGTTTTGCTCGCGTTTTAACCAAAAATGAAACCTTCACTCTTTGGGGGGCTCTTTGTTACTCTTCGGATCAGTGATATTCGGATGTTATAACAATTTAAATTTAAATATGTTGCTGCGAGTCTTTTATTTTAAATTTATCAATGATTTTAAATAGATTTAGTTTAGTTGTTGTTGGTGGTTTGCTGTTGCTTTTAAAATGTGTAAATTTTGGTTCCGCTTAGTTTTTTTTTTAGTTTTGTTTGTTTGGCAACTTAATTTTAATTTAATTTAGTGAATTGTATGTTGTGTAGTGTGTAGTGTATGATGCGTACATCATCATTATCATCATCTTCATTATTGTTGTTATCATCATCGGCATTAAGTTTACGTTGTATTGTATTTATTTCAATTTGTACTGTTGTTTAGCATTAGTTTATCATGTCTAGACATACATATGCATGCATTTCTTTCATTCGGCTTTGTTTTTACTTTATTTTTCCAATATTAAAAAAATATTATTTTTTTTTTTTTATCTGAAAATAGATACAAGCAAAAAAGAAAAACAATTAGTTTATTTATAAATGCTGAAAAGCCAAAACAATATATTTTAATAATAAACATACATAAATATTTAGTGCTCCACTGAAAGCATGTCAATCCCAAATGTCAGCAAAATAAAGGCATTTGTAATAAATATCATATGATACACAAAATTAAATTTAGTATCCTATATATAGGCAGAAATATGTAAAAAAAATAGAGATAGTCGTGAGTTTTTGATTATATGTCAGCCATTTATCGACCGATGCTCATGAACATACAATGATATCACATGTGGGTTCAGAGGATGACAATTTGCTTTTAAGAGTAAAACAATGATGGTCACCCTAGTAACTTACAAGTTTTTTCCAACATCAATTAATCGTGCCAAACTATTTATTCCTACATCACTCCGATGATGTTGGATTTATTATCTTTTGTTGAACAAACATTTATGAGTTGTAGACATGTGACCATTGATGTCCAAAATACTATTTTGTAATAAAATTTATAGATAATTCTTATTTACTGAACAAATGTTCATAAGTGGAATGAATTTTTCAAAAACTGTTTGAATCAAACATGAATTTATTTCTAAATATTTGGTCAATTCACAAGGTGTCTTATCATGTCATATTGTCATAATGTCCTAATATTTCACAATGGTTTTTATTGCTTTTCAAGCAAAAAATGTCCTTAAAAATAATACTACTCTGTAATCTATGTTGATTGTCTTATCGTAACCAACTAGCAGAGACCTGCGTCGAATGCCTAAGAGTCGGTTAAGCCGAGCTGCCGAGTCGTGATATATTAGGACATTATATGACAATATGACTGATAAGAGACCTTGTGAATTGACCAATTATGATTGTGTTTTATGCACAATCATCAATTTGTTTCCCTTTTGATAATTTTAACGACCTTCGCATTCATGTTGTTTTCATCTAAATTTTCAAATCATACTATTTATGTTTAAAATTGGTTCTACGTTTATAATAGTTTATGTTATATTTTATCAAAAATTTATAAACAAATCGTTAGTTTAGTATGCAAACGTGATAAGTCCCATTTCACTAATTCTACAGGAGACACAAAAAACGTTATAAAATTCTTTGTTTTAAATATTTTGTTTTCTTTAGTGGACTTAGCTTAACCCATTTTCTTATTTTTTTTACTTTTTTTTCGTTTTGACTCTGATATTTGAAAGACACGTTTTTGGCATAATAATAACTTTTAAAATTATCCAATAATTTATAACTTAAGATCTTTGAAAAACTTTAATGAATATTTAATAGCGATGTTATACTCAATTCCTTTTGCAATTTTTATAAAATAAATGGTCTTTGCATATTTCCATAACACAAAATGGACTTGGCACTTTTGCATATCACAATATAAAAACGACAAAAAACTTAATAATTGTAAAAGTTTTGTAAATAAATACTGCATTTTTATTTAATCTAACGTTTTGTATCAAAATCTCAATTTTCATAAAAAGTGGACTTAACACATTTGCTTCCTAAGCTAACGAAATTTTTTATAAAAATTTAGTTTTATAAAGATTTTAATAAAATTTCATTATGAATAAATATGTTTAAAAAAAATCTATTTTTTCTATAAGTAATCAACAATCATTAACAAAAAGTAATCATGACAACTCCCACATCTATTCCACCCAATTTACGCTTGATTAACGATTTACGTTGAAAAAAAAGTAATTTATGCACTTTCTTTGTTTCATTATCTCTCAAGTCATAACAGTTCTATAAAATATTAAACAAAAAACTAAAGTAAAATTTCCATTTAGTTGCCAACTACGAAACTAACAATTGTTGCACCCAGCTAGTATTTTAACGATTTGCAACCTCTTTCATACGTATTACGAAAAAAAAATAAAATGAAATAATTATCAATAAATACTCTTTCCTTAGATACAATACAATATAATATTTTTATTTTTCTTTTTCCTTTAGCTTAAAATATATGTATAATTTCTAAGTATGGAAATATTTTATTTTTTTATTCTGGGAATTCTCATAAATTTCTATTTTCTAGTTTAAAAATCATTTATCATTATTTGTGTTTAGTTATGTACAATACCAAGTATAAATAAGTACAAGCTCTACTATGAGTGCGTCTGTAAGTAGTAATAACTACCTACTAACAACATACTAACTTATGTATGAATCATTAGATAAATACTTAAAAGATAATGGAAAAATAATAACAGGAAAGTAAAAAAAATTAAAAAAAAATTCCCACAAACCTGACCTGTAGTTATCTACCGTTACATGTCTTTCAACATTTGCTATGATGCGCTTATCTTTTCTTAACTTAACTCTGCTATTTCAACAGCTAAGAAGAATTGTGTGGAAACTTCCGCGCTTCTATTGGGGGTTACTACACAATTTTGCATTATTACATGTTTTCTTGGAAGGCTAACCACACAGACACTTAAATACAAACAAACTCAGTCTGATGACAGCTACAAATTTTTCCTTTTACTTTGCAGATAACGACAAGGGTTAAATGTTTACAAAGTTGATGTCAATATTAAGTTTTGATAGAATTTTTAATGTGTTTTTGAGAAAATAATAACAACAAATTATGTTTGTTGGTTTGTTTATTTAGCTCGACATATAATAGAATACAGTAGAGGTATTCTCATTATGTAGTACATTAAAGTGTCAAATAGGTTTTATTATTATTATCAGTTTTTAAACCTCAGAATATTTATGATTTATAATAATAAGACTGTGAATGCCCTTAACATTTTGTATGAATATATTTGTAACAGACATTAAAACTCATTATAAATGTTTAAGTTCTTTTAATATGACACTTTTAACGATTAAATGTCAGTAAGTATAATTTTTTTTAAAAAATATAACATCATCATGTCAAAAAAATTGAATAACAAGATTAAATAAAACGAATTTACAAACATATGTACTTATAATGATATTAATGAACCATTTCAGCAAAGTTTTAAATAAATTTGGAAAATGTAAAGTAGAGCCTAAGATAAAAATATGGTAAAAACTCCCCACACTTACCATGGTTGTGGTAAACATAACCTAAGAGCATCATAGTATGATAAGATTTATTATTGTAATCCAAACATATTATGGTTATTATTAGTACCATAATATATCATATTATGATCAATAGTATTCGTAATATTATATCATACTATTTTCTAAAATAATCATATTATGATCCAAAAAAATCATATTATAATCCAAGGTAATCATACTATCATTAAAAGGTTCTTTTTTTTTTTGGGATACAAAATTTAATAAATTTTATTGATAAATTCACTGAAATATATTAATGTTGGCTTTAGGAAAGCTAAAGATATTATACATATAAAACTATAAAGCGAATGAGAGAATTGTTTTTACAATAGCTTAGACGAACACCACAAAAAAAAAGAGATCTATATTCGGCTATGCCGAATCTTATATTTCCTTGACCAAATTAAACTTTCAAATACAAATTTTAAATATTTTTAGGTAAACAAAATTTCAAATTTTTTTTCCAAATTATTTATATTTTTTTTTAAACTGATTAGTAAAAAAAAATTATGACAAACATTTTTTTTGGTGAAAAAAAAAATCGGGTTAAAAAATATATTTCCGGATTTTGACCCATTGTAGGTCCAACTTACTATATACATCGTTGCAATGGTCTTTGAAATATCTATCATTAGATATCCATATTGTCTATATTAATGACTTAGACTTAAAAATCGAGGTTGTCCCGGTTTTTTCCTTATATCGTTTGTAAGCCGAATTTCTCGATTTTAAATAGCAACCGAGCCGGGAGAATTCCCGATATAATGATGTATCAATCATGTTTTTGTAAGTTATTTGGGGGCTACGGAAAGTTGATTTCAACATACAGACGGACAGATGTACGTGGCTATATCGACTCCGGTATCTATAACGATCCAGATTATATATACTTTGTGAGGACAGAAATGAAAAATGTAGAAATTACAAACGGAATGACAAACTTATATATGTATATCTTTAGTTGTTTAAAAACAAATTATGTTTCGCTGAAACATACTCAAATTTATAATTGCGATGAACATAAAAATGTTTACAGTATTGTAGAAATTAAATTAAAATAACATTGATTTGTGTAGTTGCAGTAACCATGCCGAATCAAGTTTTTTCTCTAAATGTTTCATAATTTATATCTGGAAAAAGTACTTTTGCGCTAAACTATGATTTCCTATAAAACTTGTGGTAATATTTTTTTTAATTTTTTAATGTTAATGCAGCCACTTTGTTACTAAATTTATTGACATTGACACTATATAACCCCGCTCTATAATTTACAAACCTTTTGTTTTAACCTTCATTGGCATTTTATTTACACGATTTTAATTAAAGTTTTTTTTTGTTTGTATTACATTTAAATAATTACTAACTTTATCAATATTAAATATGTATTGTATACAAAAATGCTTTAATAATAAATTTACATTTTAAATAAAATACAAGGAAACAATAGCAACAACAACAACAATATTTGTATTTATTTGTTTGTACAATAATTGAAAGTACACTTTTCTGAATAGCAACTAAAATATAAATTGTAAATAGAAAAATAAAAATCCATTATCACAACTTAACTGGGATAAAAGTGATTACAGACACAATGAGAAAATCAAGTAAATAATAATAAATTTTTGATACCATTTTAGTGTCTGCCACACACAAGCACAGATAGATTTTCACGTCACCACCGAGGATTTCAGAAAATTCACACAGTTTCAAACACACAACACTCTCTCATAAATACATAGATACTAGCAGCCATAAACATAAATAAAAATATATTTTGTTTCACACTACCATTGAAATTGTTTACATTTAACAGTTGTTCCCATTTTCCTAAAATCAACAAACATATAAAGTAAACAACAAACTTACTGACAGACTGCCTGAGTGACTGACTGACAGTACTAATGTTTGACTGCCAGTGACTGTATTAGGGTGACAGTCAAAGAGTACAAAGTACATTGTAGGGGTTTCACCTACAATGAGATTTATTTGAGTAGAAGTGTGACAAAAAACATGTTTTGTTGTAGCAACTAAATTTTTGATTGGCTGTGCAGATTTTATGATGACATTATGTAATAAAAGAATGTTATGTTTTGATCTCTTGTAAAATTAAAATCAGCTTTTCAGACAAATGCCTATATCTTGTATTCTATGTGTTGTACACTATGTATATCAAATCAAAGGTCTAAAACAATTAGTTATTAAAGCTACTTTCAAAATAAAATGTTATCTCTCCGAAGAAATTAAGTTAAATTAATTTATCGGAAGACTAACTCTTTATAGAACAATTAAAATTGTCTCTAATTCAAATCCATTACAATATAACTTAAAATAAACTGAATAATTAAATTTGTATAGAATTCAAATCTATTACAAATAGGTTTTAGATAATTTTCTAAATGATTAAAAGCAAAACAAACACAAATTGAACATATGTTGGGTGTATGACTTAAAACTGTGGGATTTACAATAGATGACGTATTTTTTGAATCTATTCTCACTTAGTTATTGAACATTATAGTGTAAACAACAACTTTTTTGTTTTTATTTTTTTTGCTTCGAAACTGTAAAATGTTGTACCAACAAAGCGTCATCTGCGGGAAGTTTTTCTTTAATCTGCTTATGGTGAATGTGTTTCATCGTTTTCAACGTGAGAGAAGTGGTTTGTGCGGTTTAGAAGTGGTGATTTTGACACGGAAAAAAAGATCGCCCAGGCCAGCCGACAAAGTTTGAAGTCCAAGATTTGGAGGCATTAATCCATGAAGATTTTTGCAAAGCTCCAAACAGCTTGCAAAATCACTGGTAGCTACTCAAGCAGCAATTTCGAAACGTTTGCAAGCAGCAGGATTCATCCAAAAGCAAAGAAAATTGGGTACCATACGAATTGAAACCGAGAGACCTTGAAACACGATTTTGCATGTCCGAAATGAAGCTTGAAAGCTATAAAAGTAAATAATTTTTGCACCGAATCATTACTTGCGATGAAAAATGAATCCGGCCAACCAGTCGAATCGACACGAAAGCCAAATATTCATGGCGCTAAAGTAATTCTCTGAATTTGGTAGGAGCAAAAGGGCCCTTTCTATTATGAGCTACTGAAATCTGACCAGACCATCACAGGAAAACTCTACCGAATACAACTGATTCGTTTGAAGCGAGTATGGCCAAAAAAAGCCCAGAATATGCGGTCAGACATGAAACGTAATATTATACCTGTTAAAAAGTGTTTGGAATTTATGCCTCACCAGCTTTATAGACCAGACCGTGACCCGTCCGACTACTAATTCTTTCGATCGATGCTCTCTCTAGGATACGCTTCACTTTAGAATAAAGTATCCGAAATTTGGCTTGATTCGATCTTGGCCTCAAATGAAGAGCTGTTCTTTTGGCGAGAAATCCAAATGTTGCAGGAAAATGGGAAAAGGCCATAGCTAAAAATGGCCAATACATTACATAAATTAATATTGTACAAATTTTTCAAAATAAAAGCTAAAAATTTGAAAAAATCTCGTACTTTTAAGTCAAACTCAAAATTTATTTTAATTAAATCACTCAAAAATTTACGAATTTTATTACGAATTTATTCCGTTCTCAATTAATTAATGAATTCTATTTAAATTAAAGCCTTTGAATAGAGCCATAGAGAACATAAAGCGGAAACTCGAAAAAAACTCAAACAAAAAATTACTCAAAAAAGTTACACATACGAGTGTTGTTTTGATTTTCACATAGTTTTTTTTACTAATACATTCTCACCACTTAGGTTTTTGACAACTGAGTTAGGTCTTTGACAGGAGAGTTTCCGCTCTATGCATTTTCTCTATGAATAGAGCTAAAGGATTTGTTTTATGAAATTAATGACTGACATGCACATTAAAGATTCATTAGTTTTATGAAGAGGTACAAATAATCTTAACTTAGATATCAGTTGGGATTAGAAATATGAATTCTTTTTCGCTTTAAGTAAAAATTTGAATAACAGATAACCCTAAAACATACAAATAATAAGTACAAGTACAAAACCTCGATGATGATGATAATCACCTTATCGATAATTATAATGATGATTAGTAAGGTTATTCATCATAATGAAGTTTATTGATATGTCGTTTTCTATCACAACCAACCGTTTTCAAACAATTGCAACTCCAATATTTATAACTAACAAGATTTCAGAGCATGATGATAAGAAGGGGGTAGATATTGTTTGGTGTTGACATGCAAGGCATATGTACAATATTAAGCCAGTGTAAATATTTATGACATGGATGCCAATAACATTTGTCAAGCCATCGATCATACTTAAATGATACGGGCCACGAACGATTTTTCGTATTTTCTTATCTTCTATAACATTCAAATATTCATTCATTCATGTATTTATTCATCAATATTTGGAAAAAACATATGCAAACAACCAACCATATAAACACAAATACTAAATGTATTGTAACGAAAACTCAAAGAAAATAATAGATTTATTTAAGGCACACGTTCTATGAACGAGACTCGGAAAGTGTGAATTTAAAGTGTTAGAAAAATAATTGTTTTCTTAACAATTCCTAGCTACAAACTGCAGTGCACTCACTTGCTCGCTCGAAATCTGTGGGTAAGTCAATGGAAATGTATGTGAATTTATTAAAACAAATATTGACACACAAATGAGGGTTATCAAAAGCAAACAAATTAAATTGTTGTATTATTTTTATTGTTATTACAGGGAAAATTTTCTATTTAAATTTTTATGATTTTTTTTTTGTTTTTTTTTTGTATTCTGCTGTGTTTATTTATTAAAACATCAGACGTTTGGTTTGTGTGTGTGTCATTTTATTTAAAACAAAAAAAATTAAATGAAATTTAAAGTGAATGTCTTCTTAAAATATAATTGTGTGATGTGATAATGACAAGTAATTAAATTATGACATTTATTTGTATTTGTTTAAGTTTTATTATTTATCTCTAGCATGCTAGTATCTATTTGTTACTAACAATAATAAAGGGCGTTTTGTTTTCAAAAATTTTAACACGCTCTTGTTTTCCTTTTGTCAGCTTTTGCAATAAAGTCATATTAATATTTATTTCCATCACGAGTTTGGCACGCTTTAAATTAATTTACTCATGTAGAAATATAAAAATTTAACAAAAAAAAAAGAAGTGTAAATCACACTTTTTATAAAAAAAAACATAAACAATTTTAAAAATTAATTAAAGTGAGCAAAGTTCAAAAAAAATAAAAGTTGAAAAAACTTTAAAAACTTAACAAAAAAAACTAGTTGTAGTCAGTTTATTTGTAAAACATAAAGTAGTCATCCATCCATTCATTCATTCATCCAGTAAGTCAGTCAGTCAGTCAGCTATAGTTGTTGTGTTATAAATGTCCGATTAATATGTAATTAATCATTTGGATGGAAAATTATTTTTGTTGCTTTATTTCGTTTCATTTATTACGATTTAGTTGAAAACCAAAAAAAAAACAAGAACACAATAAACTGATGAAGCATTTAGGTTGTTGTTTCTCAAGCGGCTTCTTTTCATTATTCATACAACATTCTCCTCTATGATTATTAAAGTTCCCAACAAAACAAAAAAAACAATCAGCAAACATACGTGTGTTATATAAAAACAAAAAGTTACAAACAACTAAGATTTATTAGTAATTAAATGTAATAATAAATAAAAGCAAAACCAAAAAACAAAAACTCTAAAAATATAATGTAATTAAAAGTACATACTCGTATTCTACCAACCAGCATGTAATTGAATTACACATGCAGGCTACACTGTCGTGAAATTACTTAAATGAGAAAGAGTAAAAATACGTTTTACTTCAAGGCAGACAAATTGACATGTCAATAACTTTTATGTACATAAGTACATAACCAAGAAATACTATTAAATTATCAGTTAATAGATGATAATTACAATTAAGACAAGTTTTTCAAAATGAAATACAAAAAAAAAAACTCTCATGAACTTTGGGAATATATAATGAACAAAATACTAGAAACTAGATTTTCTGGCAAAATGCTATGTAGCCACTGCGTTTAACCGAAAATTGATGCAGCAAATTATGTGTATTCTAAGTTAGTCTTATAAAAATTCATTGCATTTAAACATTCTGCGTGATTCATTCCGACAACCGGCTACACCATTATTCTGTTTATTTGTATTTTCAAATTAATTAATTAATTAATAAAATAAATATTTATTTATGCATACCTACTTATTTGTAACTTTAGTCTGTATTTAAAGCCACAAAAAACGGTTAATATTAATTAACTCCCATTTAGCCATTTTTACGTAAACAACTTGATGGAATTTTTTTATGATTTTAAGATGTTTTGATTTTTAAAGATATGCGCAAAATAAGAGGTCAAAGGTTAAATTAAAAGCTTCTTTAGAAAACTAGAAATATTCATATGTTTAATAGGTTAAAAATTTAGCATATTCATATTTACTTAATAAGAATAATTTATAAAATTTAATTTATAAGCATTTTTCCGATCGAACTTTTAAATTAAAGTTCTGGTTCCTTAAATTTAATAGATAGTAAGGACGGCATTAAGATTACTTATAAAATCATTTGTTGCTTCTCTATAAAATATTTACTTTCAAGAATTTACTTATTGAAAATCCATAAAATGGCTTCAAAAATATTGTAGTTGTTATAAAGAGTGAGCCAGAAAAAACTTATACTTGTATTAATTTCAATAAAACTTAAACCGTTGAATATAAAAAATTCTCAAAAATACGTAAATTTATTCGAATATTGTACAAACTCATTAAATATTAAATTATTGGCATATTTCACGATATTTATAAATTCATCCAATTTTTCCTCATATCCTCCTATTAAAGTTTTTATAGTTGCTTCCATTATTTTTTTTGGACGAATACCTTTCATGCGTTCTTTAATTATTTTTTTACAAGAGCCAAATACCTTTACACAGGCCGAAGTTCTGGACAGTTGGGTGAATTTGCTTCACGTGGTACAAAATTGACATTATTGTTTGAATACAACTCAAGGTCTTTTTTCCATAGTGGCATGATGTCAAATATGGCTGAAAATATGAAGGCAGTCTGTGCTGTTTTCAGCAAGTTAAAAGACGTTTTTGTAGATACTCCGTAATATACATATGGGCAATTCCATATCATCGTACGTGACATTTGTAAGCCTATAGAGTGGAATAGATTTTGCAAAAATAAGAGTATCTGAAAAATAATTTGGTCTTTATGTTCCATTCAGAGCGTGCTATATTTTAAAATAATAAAAATATTGTCCAAAATATTGAGCGAAATAAGGGTATATCGTACGTGACATAAAACGGAACTCATTTTCAGGTACATGTAGAAATATGCGAAAATATTCGAATCGTGGGAGGAGTTATGTTTTCTTTTAATTTCTTAGACTAAACGAAATATTTTTCCTTTGCAATCCGTCATATTTAAATAAAAACAATCTTTGGATGATTTTATAATAAATAAAATTTAATATCGTACGTGACATACCGTACGTGACAGATTTTTCTCTTATAATAAAATAATATATTCTGTAAATATACATATGTATACAAAAACTAAAAAAGTGAATAGAAAATATACATTCGGTTTCAATAAACAATTTTACAATAGCAAAAAAACAATCAGACTAAAATTCATTTCATACTTCAAGCTAATTGGGAGCCTAGTTTTCGCCGTAATTTTAGCCTAAAACATACCTAAAACATTAAAAAATTAAATATAATCAGTTTAAAATATTATTTTTGTCTTTAAAATATTGTAATATGATCTAAATACTTTCACATAGTAGGTAACATTTTATTATTTTCTTCTATTCAAATCATTTGAAAAAAAGTTTCAAGGGTTTTTGTGTTTTCAAACGTGATAGTGATTCTCGTGGTATTGCCCATATATGTCTATGTTTATAGTGCCTGATGTCTCAAATGATTACCTCGTCCATCAGTCGTATTAAAATCTTGACTCGTAAGTTGTGAAAAGTCTGCCAGTACATAAGTTTCAATTTCGCTGGTTCTTTTGCTTCTAAGTTCTTTAATGCATTGCGATTTGGAAATTTCTGAACTTTATACGACTCAACCCAGCATTAGATTTGGCTCTGTGCACAAAAGAATCACAGCATTTAACTTTACAAGCTACTTTTCTGATAGAAGTGTTCGGTGCTCATCGATAGAGTTGTTCAACTTATTTTGCCTTACCAATATCTGTTAGATCTTTTTTCTTCCTGATCCAGATTTTCTTTCAATGGTAAAATCTTTTTTATACTGTTTAATGGCTTTTGAAACAGTGTGACGATGAACCTTCAGATCTTTTTTTGAAAATCTATTTTGAGAAGTTTTACTTATTTTTTCACGTTCTTTTTTCACTGTCCATTTTGACCGAAATATCAGTTGAAAATTAATGATTTAGAAAAGATAATATCTGACATATTTTTAAAAGCTATCGTGATTAAAACAATAATAATTTGTTGAACCAAGTATAAGTTTTTGCTGGAATAGTGTATAAGTTGTTTTTTTACTCACTCTTTAAGTTCTAATTTAACAATAAATGATGTTTTATAATCAAAAATTTTAGCTTTTTCATACAAAAATATTAACAATAAGATGTTTTTTTTTTTTGATATAAAAGCTTTTTTAAATGAATTGTTGATAATAAAACGTTTATTTGTAGACATTAGAGTTTACACAATTAAAGCTTTTTTATGCAAAAAATTAATCATTAAAATTTAATTTTACGCATTTTAACATAATAAGCTTTTTTCACTGTACCAAGCTATTTCTTAACAAAAAGCTTTTTTTCTACGAAAATGTATTTCTTTATAAAAAAAAATTTGTATAGAAAAGGATATTTTTCACACTTAAAGCTTTTTTATACAAAAATTTAATCATTAAAAGGCTTTTACATCAATATTTAACAGTATGTATTACACATAATTACAAAACAAGCTTTTGAACTGTATAAAGCTTTTTTTTAAATTGTTTACACCAAAAAAGTTTTTTCAAACTATTCCAAAAATAAATAGCTTTTTTAAGCCTTTTTCACGTTATAATTAAATAACATTAATTGAAATTAAAAAAAATAGTTTTGCTCAAATCAAATTTGTTTCTAACAAAAACCACGAAATACAATTTTTTTAAGAAATACTTTATTTTATAATTTGAAATTAGAAATTTTGAACGGTTTGTTAGTAGAAAGATTTTAGAAAAATTTTCCATTAAAACCCAGATATTCTATAAACTTCTAAATTCCCAAATGACCGTGCAAACAAACTTTTAATACAAATTTATTAATTATAGCTACAATTTGTATTTAATTTACATCACATTAATGAATAAATGTAAATGTATGTATATGATTGGAGAACAATGGTCGGCACTCATAGCGACCAGGGTACGAACTTGATCGGTTATGTAGCTGCAAATAACACGAATGTCAACAAAGTTAACGAATATTAGGAAAATGAAACAAAAATCACAATAAATACACAAAAAGTAAATAACATATTATGATAATACTTGTTCTAAATTCTCTTTATGCCGACCATTGCTTTATAATCGTCTATAATACAACACCCATCAATTAAAGCCGGTACTTTTTAAATATTGATGTTGTTTACCTCTCTCACTACTAAAAATACTCGAAATATATTTTCTTTTTTTTGTTTTGTTTTGTTTTGTATTTATTCCAGTTGTTGGTGAGTTTTGTTGATTTCAAAACCTGCCAAATGCAGTATAGTAGTTTACTGCAGTAGTACACACAGCCCAGTTTGCTTCAAGAGCTAAAAACTAAACTAAAAAAAAATCTAAAGATCAACAAAACATCTTGCTGTTAATCATTAAATATGTAGCTTGTAAGGGAATTCCCCCAAAATAACAAGTTTTGTAAATAATAAAATTAAAAAATTGTTTACAAAACATTGACGTCTTTTTTATTTGTTATTTAAACAACAACTACTTTGGTTTGTATTGTTCGTAAAAAATACAAATTAAAGTTTTATGTTTTCTTAAAATTACTTAAAAATTCATTAAAAATCAAATAGAATCTAACTAAACTGTTGAATAAGTATGAATATTAATGGGAATAAAAATACGTAGTGGTATGTAGTGAGTAGTGAGTAGTAGACTGTAAAGTGACCTTTGATTTTATAATTGGATATGGGGATAGTTGCTAGTAGTAGCTACTGTAGATGATAATGGTGATTGGTTTCTTTTGTTTCTAAAATCCCCGGTCCCTTCCACAACGTCTCTTGCTGTTTGGCATTAGTATACAAAATATCGTCATATGAGCATGAATTGTATTTTTGTTTATTTTTATTTTTATTTTGGTTACTGTTTTAAATTAAGCTGGCTTTTAAATACTGAATGATTTAGTCAACAGTTAGTTAAAGCTTTTTTACAGTTTTAAAAATGCCAACATTGTATGAGTCTTACTTTTTTTGTTTTTTTAATATTTAAGCATTCTCAAAATGTTTGTTTGATTTTAAATATAAATTGCAGTTGTTTTTACGTCACATTTTTTTTGTTTTTTTTTTTTGTTTCATGGGGGGATTCATTTCACCGAATTAAACCAGACAAATCAGAAAGCAAAGGGTAAATAAGTACTTTTGTTGTTTTCAAGAATTTATATTCCAGACGTAATTGTTGTGCCTGCAACGCGTTCAAAGTTAATGATTGTTTTAGTCGACAGGATTTTAATATTAATAAATCATCAAGTTGTTTTGACGTAATAATTGATTTCTAGTTTCTTGAATATGCGTCTTGAAGAAATAACAAATGACAAACACTTTTATTAGATCTAAATCCTTAAGGCATTAGAAAAGAAATTGTTAAACTTTTAACCCCATATTCATCAATCAATTTTAAAAAATTCAGAATTTTAATACAAAATTTGTTTTATAAACCTTTGATAAATTTCAAAATTAATTAAGTATTAGGCCTTTAAACACAAAAATATGAAATTATGTAAAGCAATTGTTTTGGTGAAAAAAATAGGTAAAAAATATCGACCATTTTAAATAGCAGCCGAACTATTGTAAGTTATTATCAACTGACAGTCATGACATGGCTACATATATCGTCTCCGTTATCTATACCAATCTAGAGCGAGAATGCATAACATTTCACACACAATTCCAGCCAAAACTTATCCTTAGTTATTATTATCTTTTCTAAATCATTAATTTTCAACTGATATTTTGCTCAAAATGAATAGCGAAAAAAAAGTAGGTGAAAAAATAATTAAAACTTTTCACAAAAAATCCAAAATGGACTTTCAAAAAAATAGCAAAATATCTGAAGGTTATCAAAAGCCATTAAACAGGAAGACATTGAACATTGAAAGAAAACCTGGATCAGAAAGAAAAATATGTCTAAATCGAACAACTCTTTCAAAGAGCATTGAACACTTCTATCAAAAAAGCAGTTCCTAAAGTTAAGAGCTGTGTTTGGTTCTTTTGTGCACAGAGCCAAAGCTAATACTGGGTTGAAGTCGTGTAAAGTTCAGACAGTTCCAGATCACAATGCGGTATAGAACTTCGAAACAAAAGAACGAGCGAAACGAGTGATGGATGATGAAACTTTTGTACTGGCAAACTTTTCACAAAATTTTTATATGATTGATGGACGAGGGAATGATCAAGAATAATACCGGAGAAACAAAATTCCCCAAGCTATTTGCAGTTATGGGAAAAGAAGCCAATCATTTGTGACATCAGTTATGATACTTTTCATAAAACTGCACAGAGTGGCTTCATATTTCTGGCTCGATTTGACATCATACCACCGGAGGCAAATCCACCCAACTGTCCAGAACTTCGACCTGTGGAAAAGTATTGCGTTCTTGTAAAAAAAGAATTAAAGAACACAGTTAACCTTCGCTTTACCAAAGGTTTTTTATGTTCATGGTTTACCAATACCCACCCGGGTGACACTACACTTCTATAAATATATGCGACGAACGAAATTTTAAAAAATTTAAAAAACCTTATAAAAAGTTTAAAATGGTTCTATTAAATTCTATAGAACTCTAAAATTTGTTCAGTGAGTACAAATTTCATTTAAATCGAAACAAAATTAAAAAAAATATTAATCCAATAAAAACGATGTGGTCACCCGGGTGGGTATTGGTAAAGCGAAGGTTAAAGTGTCCAAGGATATGTCCGATTTAAAGCGTAAGTGACACCTACAAAATATATCATGGGAGGATTTACGGAAAAAGTGGATACATTTATAAATATCGAGTAGTATGCAAATATTTTAATGTTTAATTCATTTTTACAATATTTGAATAAATTTACGTATTTCTGGGAAATTTTTTATATTGAACGGTTTAAGTTTTATTTAACTTAATACAAGTATATTTGTCTTCAGAAAATCAGTTAATTAATAGCAAGAGTTTAATTAGATTAATTTTGGTGGACGAATCATCAGGATCGAAAATCCTTTTATACAGGCAACAGGATAAATCAGTTTTTACTTTTTTTTGGGTTTTAAACCACGGTTTCGATTAAAACTGAACACGAAACAGATTAATGTACATTTATTCAATCATTATTAGAACTAAATAAATTATTATTCAAACAACTTTGAGATTGTGTAATGACTCATTCATTTCTTACAAATTACTGTAAAGTCTAAAGCTTAATATTGCATTAAAAACAAATTCAACAAATAAACAAAAATTACCATATTTAGAACTAAATTCCAGCCCTTTCTACCACATTTATACATTAATGGTACATTTATTTAACAAATTGAATTTCAAAATTACAAAAATATTTATTTATAAGTATTTAAGACATAATTGCACCCAAAAAAATGTGAAAATTTTTTCAAAAATTTTCACGATTATTGTTGAGCAAAGTGTGTTTATTTCAAACAAAAATATATTTTATTTAAAAATCAACCAAAACGGGACACTTCCTTCCGTTTACCAATCAGAATAAAACAAATAAAAAAATTTAAATTGAAAAGGAAAATTCTGTAAAAATTTAGCAATTTCCTTTTATTATTTTTATTGAATTGGCGGCAGTGCATTTTAAAGTTCAATCACCCCATAATAGCAAAACATTTCTAATGCACTGCTGCAACAAAGTATTTACTCGGTACATGTAAGCTAAAGTTCAATAAACCAAAAGTATTAAAATGAAAAACGATTTATATTACTCTAACCAGCTATAGTTTACTTAAATTACAAATATACAATGACATAAAATATGGTATTGAATTTTTTTATTGAGTTTTTAACTGAAATCTTATACAAAATAAATAGTAGGTATTTGTAACAAACAAAAAAAAAAAAAGAAAGAAAGAGAAATCAATAGATACATATGCATGTAGATACTTTATGACCACCGGCCTTTTTTTTTTTTTTTTGCTGGCATGTAATTTCTTTTAAGCAAAAAAATATAAATAAGACACTAGCTAAAAATAGAGAAAAATGCTACGTATATTGTTAATGAACCACATGTTAATTATGGTAATTAACAGAACACTTCATGACAACAGCCCACATTTCAGCCAATGACAAAAACGTGCCTCAATATTAATTCCCTTTGATGGAAACATCTTAATTCCCAGGTTGGTCTGTCTATTTACAAAAAAATAAAAAAATAAGGTCAAAGAACAATGAGTATTTTTTCTATAAAAATATATATTTACAATTTATTAACAAAATATTGTTAGAAAAATTATTTATCAATTAATCCCATTTGTTAACTCGCGGTAACACCCACCTCAATTGAAACGATAAGAAGTATTTGTTATGTTTTTTTATATTTATTTATTTAAAAAATTCAATCAAATTCAATTAGTTTTTCAAGTTTTGTTGATATCATTTTTTGCAAACTCATTATCACAAGTTGTATTTACAAAAAGATTTGTTAAGTAACTGCCACAAACCTAAATAAGCTTTATTTTGTTTTGTTTTTTGCTATAAGTTTAGAGTATTTATTTATGCCACCATATCGATTGAAATCGATCGGACGCCTTTAACATTTAATGTTTACTTCTTTTCATTTCACCATTAAATACAATTTCAATAGTTTAGTATGCGGCAGTACAGTGACCAATAATATTTGACGGAATTGTAAAAAAAGATAAAATATTTCAATAGGGCGAGATATTCATCACAGACCCACAAAATTAGATATATTATGGGTCCTCATAAGATTCTAAGACGGGCTAGCTATGTCCATCCGTCTGCTGAAAACACAAAAAGGCCCAAAAAAAGGAGCTAACTGGCTGAAATTTTCCACAATTACTCTCTGTTAATAAGGTTTGTCTGAAATTATACTGTAAAATATGGCGAAAATCGTGTAACATTATTCCCCCCGTACAAGGCCCCCTTCAGAAAATGACTTGAACATTCAAAATTTATATCGTGATGAAATTGGACATAAACAAGTTTAATATGAACCTATATCTTTCTACCAACTTTTGTGAGGATCAGTCTATAATTGACCCTACCATCTATCAAATTCTATACAGATCAGACCATAAATAATTCAAGTCCCCATAGAAGGCCAAATGATGGTTATACAAGAGAATACCAAGAGAAAAAATATTGTTTTGCATGTTTTTGTAATCATTTCAACATTTTTACAAGTTTTTAACAATATTATAGTCACAGTAATTATTTATATGATTGTGATAACCATAATATGGTTAATTTACGATTCACATGATTATGGTTACAGTAAACAAGTATATATTTGTTATAACCATTTTTATGATGAAGGATTTATCATATTATATTGTTCTCGGCTTATTGATATCATAATCTTAAAACAACATATTATGGTATAATGATTCATCATAAAAATGGTTGTCATAACCATATACTTGTTTATTGTAACCATATATATGGATGATACAATCATATGAATCGTAAATTAACCATATTATGGTTACCACAATCATTTAAATATTACTGTGACAATAGTATTGTTGAAATGGTTACGGTAAACATGCACAACTATATTTTTTCTCTGGGTGTACTCATTTCTATGACTTTATTTGATATTATTTCGTCCTACAGGAGATTTGACTAAACACCTCTGATTTGAATTTACATATTTTTGTACATAGATTTTACAAAAACTTTTAAATAATATTAAATTCAAATAATAGTAAAATGTCCTTTTACTTTTGTCTGTAAGTGTATATGCGTGTTTTCTTTACAGTTTTTTTATACCCTTCAGCTTCGTGAGAAGGGTATATATAAGTTTGTCATTCCGTTTGTAATTTCTACATTTTTCATTTCCGACCCTATAAAGTATATATATTCTGGATCCTTATAGATAGCGGAGTCGATTAAGCCATGTCCGTCTGTCTGTCTGTCTGTCTGTCTGTCTGTCTGTCTGTCTGTCTGTCCGTCTGTCTGTCTGTTGAAATCAATTTTCTGAAGGCCCCAGATATCTCCGGGATCCAAATCTTCAACAATTCTGTCAGACATACTTTCGAGAATTTTGCTATTTAAAATCAGCAAAATCCGTCCATAAATAACGGAGATATGAGCAAAAATCCGAGACAACCTCTGAAAATTTCATCAAAAAACACAATGTATTGCATGCTTTGACAAAAAAACAACAAAACGTATGCTTGGGTGTGCAAGCTTTGTATTTGTATTTGTATTTGGTTTTTTTTTTGTGTTTTGTTTCTTTTGGCGTTGTTGTTGTTTTTTATACAACTAAACGTTTGTTTGGTTGTGTGTTGGTTTTTTTGACAAAAAATCAACAAATCGTATGTTTGAATGTGCATGCTTTGCGTATTTTGTTTCTTTTGGCGTTGTTGTTGTTTTTTATACAATTAAACGTATGTTTGGATGTGTGTTGGTTTCATTGCCTTGCGTATTTTGTTTTTTCTTTTGGTGTTTTGTTTCGTTTGGCGTTGTTGTTGTTTTTTGTGTTCTTGATAAATTTAGGATGCTGTACGCTGAAAGTGGGCAATGTACATACATACCTATATACTAATTATAAAAAATAATAATTCATCCACAACAAAGGTGAAGGGTATATAAGATTCGGCATAGCCGAATATAGCACTCTTACTTGTTTTATATAACAACAATATTAGTACTACATATCTATCTATATCCATATATATTCTTTTGTTCTTTGTTTTTAGAAACTGTAGATAGTTTTATGAACAATATTGATTTTTTTTATTGTCTACACCAACTTTAGTACATACAATATAAGAAAATGGAGGACAATTTAATATTTATTGCAATGGCCATCGTTAAATTACTTTTAATCATTTTTAAACGCAAACACAGGAAATTACAAGAAATTAAAAAAAAGTATAAATAAAATAGGACAAAATAAAATTAAAACGGATGTTATGTAAAGGTAACAGAAAAAGGCAACAACATAAAGAAAAAAGGACATTGGTGAGCATTTTCAGAGAAAAAATTCTTCCATAAAATATGAATTTCCTTTAAAATTAAAATTTATTGAAAAATTTATAATAAAATTTTAAAGTAAATAAATTTATATAGAAGATGATGACATTTTTCTGTGCAATCTGCAATACTTAGTTGTAATTAGTTTAATTGCAGCCATTGTTATCGGAAATGTGCTGGTTAAATCTTATAATTACTTACTTGTTGATTTTGCAATTATAGATTCAAAGATAACTATACAATATCTACAATACAACATACCTGAAAGTCTACAAGAGCTGGCAAATTTATCAAGAACAAAGAATTTGTTTGGTTTTTTTGCAGATAACGTGTAGAAGGAATGTAGACATTACAACAATATTATAGATTTTATTTTGCAAATCGTGAAACGTTTCTTTCTGAATTCTTAAGAAAATATTACGGAAAATCATTTTATAGAAAAATCATTCACAAAACAAATTTAGTTTCCAGTAAAATGTAAAAAAATATCCATAAATGAAATACACAAGAACTAAATTTTCCCAGCTATACTGTAAAAATAAAATTACGACACTTCCACAACATTGGAAACAGAAAAACACGACACTAAACTTAAAATACGGATTTTACAATATTCGTACATCACAGAAAAAACACAACTCTAAAGTTTATGAAATTTTATGGTAAAAACAAAAGTTTTTGTAAAAAAAAATTATTGAAAAACCTGTTTTTTTGGGCTGAAAGTTCGATTTTCAATAGCGACCTAATAGGGATCATACTCTTTAGATTGATGTATTATTCAAGCTCGTAACAGACAGGCGGATATAGCTAGTTATAAGGATTTTTAATGGGTCGCAAATGAAAATTGTAGAAATTACAAATGGAATAACACTCATAACCCTACTATTATTTACAATGTTGTCATAATGTCGTAAGTATAAATGTACAATATTGCATTAACAAATATATGTTTCTATGCCAAAGCTAACACAGCAATTTGTAACAAAGAGTGAGGCATAATTATTTGGTAATATAATTTCAATAAAGAAAATTTGGAAGATTTGAATGTTGAGGCTTGAGGACTGGGCATTTAATGTAATCATAAATAAGTGAAGAAATTGAGTTATCTTTAAAAGTTTTTAGGAGAAAAATATAAAATTTAATTAGAAATTAAATACATAATAATGTCCTTATTATTTCAAGTCTTTACTGTTAAACAAAATGCACGCGTGTTGCTGAAATTGTAATGCAATAATTGTTGTATTATGTATTTGAAAAAATATTTCTTATAACATATGTACATATTTTTGACAATTTTAACAAGCTTTAGGATGTCCCTTCTAACATTCTAATATTCCTCTAAGTACTCTTCATCATAGGTGCTAAGTTGGTCATTTCATCCACAATATTGAATTGAGACCCAATGAAGTATATACCGAAGCGTTTTATGACGTCCACAGGTAATGTTTGGACCTATGGAACCAATGGGGTACAGCTGACAACACAGATTAACTTGAAAACAGAGGACCATAGAGAAACACACATAGAGCGGAAACTAAAAAAAAAACTCAAACAAAAAAATTATTCAAAATAATCACACATACGAGTGTTGTTTTTGTTTTCACATAGTTAAGGCAGAATTAGACTTTACTTTCTGTTATGTTCCGAATCAGCTGTTTCTCTTTTGTACATGAAAAACATGTATAAGTAGTTAGTTTTTCTGTGCTGTTCCGTTCTGTTTCGGACGAACCTGTTGAAAACAAAAATTGTCTACGTAATTGTAAGTGACAGCGGCTTTTCAAATAAAGAATAAAATTTGAATTTATTGATTTTTGTGAAATTGAATATAAATGTGGAAAAAACGAGCCGTCTGGTCGAAAATATCAAAGGAAATGGGAATACCATGTAAGTACCCTGCATAAAGTGTGTTTTAAAGAGGAATTATGTATTAAAAGAAAATAAAAATTATATATTTTGTCACAGAACAACTAACTGCCATAAGTAAATACCAGAACGGAACAGAACGCAACAGCAACGGAAAGTAAAGACTAATGAGGTCTTTAGTTTTTTTTTACTAATGCACTCTCACCAATTAGGTTTTTGACAACTGAGTTAGGTCTTTGAAGGGAGAGTTTCCCATCTATATGTATATGTATATATGTAGAGTACAGACCAGTTTTTCTAAAATATAAATATTTGGTGCAAGTATTTTTTGTGCCAACTTTTTTAATTTTTGTGATTCATAAATATATTCGTGTATGTCAATAATAGTGAACAATAAGGGACAATAATTATTTTGATAAATTAATTGGAAGTGTGATTAAAAAACTGGGACTAATGCACCAGAAACCTGGTGAATGCCGAAATTTTTCCTAAGGTGGACGAAAGCAACTCATCCTCCAGGAACTTCACGATCAGCTACAAGATATTTATTTGATATTAATGTGTCACGGTACAATGCGAAGTAAATTGTTGAACGAATTTAAAAACAAATCATTTAATAATTCCCATTGCTTCTTCTTCCTTTTGATATCTTTAATGAATTTTTTTGTTTAGTTATGTGGAATGAAGATGCATAAAATTAATAAAATATGGTTATATATTAACACATTTTTATTTTATTTTTCTTGTATCACATTTAGACCTATAACTTTGTTTCCACAGAAGCGATTTTGAAGATTTTCAATAGCAAATTGTTTAATACAATAAGAAATATTTTTGGTAAATCTCATTAAATTCTGTTGCATATTTTGGCCATGAGCATGTTTTACACACACGAACATAGCTATATCCACTTGGAATTTCATAAGGAGCAAGAATTGTGGGATCTTTGATAAATATTTCTTAGTGCTAAATACAAAATGAGAAACTAATTTAATTGGGGGAGGGGGTGTGTTTGTATAAATTGTTTTTATTATCAGAATACTGAATATGGTAAACATTTCATCGGGAATACCCTAAACTTTTATAAACACATTCCTAAGACCAATACACCAATCACATTTACACCACTCACATGACTGTAATAATTATTTCTTAATTTGATTTTTTTTTGTATTTTACAAATTTCATACTTTTTATTAACAACGTCGTAGTTTGAACAAGAAATTTTTGTCTACAAAATGTGTTTGTCTAGATGTATGGATGTGCAAAATTAAAGAAATGAGATTCTATTAAGAACAAAATTTAACATAAAATCTTAATAAAATATCTAAAATTTTATTGTAATTTCAAGTCACACTCACATAAATATATATGTACATAAATATGTATGAATGAATCTTTTCCGTATACTAATTTTCTTACATAAAATTGTAGTTGTTGGTCGAAGAGCATGTTGTAGTAGTAGTATCATTGTGTATCTTGCTAATTGGCCACTTTAATTTCACTTGTATTTGAGTTTTGGTTTCTCGTTATAAATATTAAACGTAACGTTTTTTGTTGTTGTTGTTATTGTTTGTGTTGCCAACTAATAATGTGGCTTACAATGGGGTTTTGTACAAGTTAAGTAACAACAATAGATAGATTGTTGCAGGTAAACAAACAATAGTTATTTGTATTAACATGCACAGACAGGTAGCAACATGATAGACAATAAGCCATCTTTATTTAGTTGCAAGAGAGGTAAAAGCAGAAGAGAGTTTAAGAGACTGACTATAGAATTTATATATTGTAATATAACTCTGAACATGATTAAATTTTATATTGTTTACTATCTTTAAGTTTGAGAGCTTAAAAAGTAATTAAACTTGTTGATTATTAAGACAATTATATATAAAAAATAAAATTAACTGCTATAACTTGAATTTAAGAGCTTAAATTAGAATTTTAAAGGTATTAAATAAAAAGTTTTGTAAGGCATTTAATTTAGGCTTATTTGTATTAATTTTAGTGTTTGAAATTTATCGAACAAGAATTTAATTTATTTATTTGAAGGCTTCATTTATTTACTCTTTCAAATAACTGCTTCAGACATTATAAATGCTCGTTATCTGTAGTTATGATGAAGTAATGCTACAAGCATTTTATTGTTAAGCTAACAAAAAACGTTTTCTAGTTAGAGCGAGTAAAAATAACTATAATTATAGCTGCTAATGTATCCAAAGAACAAATGCACTTTGGCTTAAGAAAAAAAAGACGTCATATAACTAGTAAGATATTTAATAGTTATTAATGGTAGCAAATTAAAACTTATTATAAATCGTTTATAAATCTAATTGCTAACTATCATGATGATTAGTTTTTTTCTTCTTAATGAAATGTTTAGTTCCATTATACTCGTATCAATGTCCATGTTGAAGATATTGGTTACAATTTCCAGAGAATTTTTCTATTCAAAATCAGTCTCAATTTTAATTTGCCGCCATTTGTGCAGTAAAGTGTTGGAAACCAAAAAAGCTGTTTGACAGCTGATAGTTTAGGTCATAGATGAACTGAGAGCCAAAAACCTAAGTCTGTTGTCAAATACATAATTCCTAAGAATGTGTTACCATGCATTTTGTTATAACCCAGCAGTTAAGCAAACTGTCAATGTATCACTTATAGACAGTATTTGAGGAGCCGCAGAACAAAAGGTACATTTTCGAATTTTTTTCCAAATTGATTTTTTTTGGTATTTTTTAAAATATTTGGGTTGAAATCTTTTCCCAAAATTTTTAAATTTTCAAAAAAGTACCATTTTTTTGCGGCTCCTCATTTGTCACTTATGTCTGGCTGTCTGCAATTTATATATTTTGTGCTGAGATAAGTCCATTGGTTACTTTATACATCCGAGGTAATCAATCGTGAAGTCAATTGTCACTTAGGTGTCTCTTAGTAATCTATAGTGTAGTCACTTTAAACGTTTTGTGAGTAATTCGTACAAACTGTTTTTATACAAATTGTGATGATATAATTCTCATACATCATATGTAATCTAGCGTAATATCAACTGTTACTTTATTATCTCTCAGTAGTCTAGAGTGTGGTCACTTTAAACGTTTATTTTGTTCTGCATTTTAGAAAGTTGTAATTTTACCCACCAGAAGTAATCTATTGGAGAGTTGCCGGAGGAAGCTATGTTAACTGACTCCAGTATGGGAATTCAAAGCATTGACCTCTTTGGACTAGCTATCAGACAGAAATACAAATGGGTCAGCTGGCACCCTTCTGTCAATTGATCCTATTGACATAGCTAGTTATGTCACCCTAAATGATAGGTAAAATCACTAGTTCCGGACAGTCTCCTAGAACTGCTTCAAATTTGTTTAATTTTTCGATTAACCCTCTAACCCGCAAATTTTAAAAAGCTAAAAAAAAGTTGTAGAATAATTTTTTTAGGGTAATTATGACCCAATAAACTCAGAGCCGCCATCATAAACTAATTTGCAAATTAAGTTTAGGAACCAGGTGCAAAAAGGTGAAGAGTGCTTCAGAGCATTGTTGGCGGTTTAGGTGTAAAAAACAATAATTATGATAACATTTTATTGAACAAATAATGAAAAAGAACTAATAAAAAATATTTCGAATAGATCGGGCGACTAAGAGTTAATAAAACATTGATTTAAAAAATGTTTCATGTGCTAAAATTATGACATTTGTGAGCTGACAGAACAAAAACTAAAAGTCAGAATGCATTTCGACCTTCGTGGGAAATGTTAACAAATCTGTAACTAAAGTCACAGTTAAATTAAAAAAAAAAATATAATTATTTTTTGAGGCACTCTTGCTGGTTAGAGGGTTAACATTGCTCTCCACTTATATGTATTTATTCTATGGTAGCTTAGTCAAAATGGAGAATTACATTAGAGAACAACGTGGAACAATATTACAAAAATAATGAAAGTTGGCTCAAAAAAATTTATGGTTTTGTTAATCGCCAAAATTGCCGCATTTGGGTTTCAGGGTATACTGGAGACATCATTCGAAGTTGTCTCACATTTGGATCCATAACTTTTTCTCTAATAAACCAATTTTAGTAATCGTCTATAAAAATCTGCTTAAGACAATGATAAACATTTTGGGTGAATCTGTTTTAAACACAGAAATGATCAACAATATATGTAATTTATGGAGTCTTAGAGGAATTTTTCACAGTTTTCTTAAAGTATCACAATACACTTCTACTAGTCATGGCTAGGGTACAAAATAATTAGTTTCGCAAAGAAAGCTGAAGGATATTTAAGATCCCTCACAGCCGAATATTAATTCCTAATTAAAAAGTGTTTTGCTATTCAAAATTAAAAATTCAATATTTCCCGTACATTGTATAATTCAATATAGATGCATTAATTACTAAAATTATAGCAAAATTTATACGTATGAAATATTTTTATAGCAACTAATCATCAAAATGCACACTTTATTAAGTTTATTGACCTTTTGCTGCCAAGCTAAAATTGTTATTTGAATAAAATATAGAAAAAAATATACAATACACAAAGCCAAAATAAAAGAAGATTATAAAAAAAAATAATAATGAGGTAATAGAACACGTTTAAAACAATTAAATAATAGTTGCAAAAAAATTGGATAAAACATTTTATGATTAATATATAGAAAAAAAAACTTTGTAATTTACTGTGCTCTTTGCTATTCAAACACGGGCCAAATGACTGACGTCTACTAAAGGAACTTTGAACAGTATTTTAAAACCAAAACCTAAAGTTTTGCTCCCAGTGATTGTAAAAAAGACAGGTGTCATTTGTATATAAATAATATTTTTTTTTTATTTCTATGTACATATTCTTTACAATCAAAGTGCAGGAAAAGTACATTATTTGTTGTTTTCTATATACCAATGTACATATATAAATATTTATTTCTTTTTTTTTGTAATATATGTATGAATTTAACAAGTGGCATGGTAAGTAAGTAAGTGAAATATCTAATCATACTTGGCTGCCTGCAAGTGTGTCTCTCTGTCATGATAAATATCAATTCATGTACTGTGTTGTTTGTAAATTTGTTTCTATAACATTTTATTGTATTGTTAACGTATTGTTGTATATCCGCCATAAAATCAATCAATTAAATGGAAAAAAAATATATAAAATATTGTTAGAAACCCTGACATTGTTGTTGCCCCTGGTGGTGTGTTACTCTGTATAGGTATTTCATTTAACATGACCAGCCAGCCATCCCAGTCATTGTAAATTATTTGCAAGATTTTGTGGCCCCCTTTATCACTGTTTTGCAGAAAATCTCCACATCTATCTAGTGTTGTTAAGCGAAAAGAGCTAAAAGCAATAAATATGTATGTACTTTTATTTGTGCATATCAAATTACACAATAGTTGTTGTTACTTGCAATTGTACGAGTATTTGCATTTTGTAGACTATTCACAACATGTCGTATGAGTTGTATGTTGTATGACATTTGCAGATTTAAAAAATAAAAAAAATAAACTTCATTAGTGTCAACATGTATTTAACTATATTTGCCCAATTCACAACCAGTGTTGCAACGATGTATTGTTTTGTAGATATTTTAATTTCATTGTTTTTGTTTTCAAAAATTATTAAGATTTACAACGATACAATAATACAACATATGGTTGTGTTCATGGTTGTGAAATGAACAATTGTATGTGTTGTACAAAATGTCTACTATTGTAACGTCAGACGACATACAACGCATACAATAGTTTATGCATGGAACAATTGTATTGTATAATAATTTTCGTCGCTATAAACTAGTTACCGGTTTCTGGGTACTACTACTGGCTTTACAGCTACTATTTTATAATTCTTTTGTAGTTTTTTTTGTGTTAAATATTTTATTCATTTGCATCTTCCTCCCCTTTTCTCAAGTCGTACTCACTCGTACTCGTATTAAATCATAACAATTTAACTCTTTTAGTTTTCAATGGCTGGTAAAAAAAAACACAAGTGTGTTTTTTTTTCTTTATTTTTTCTTACACAGTAAATTATTTTAATTATGCCACTAAACGACCTTCAACAACATTTTTTTTTATTTTTTATATATTTTTATTTTTCTTATAAATTATTAGACCTTTTTTTTGTGTAGTGAATAAACAAACAAGTAACAAGTGCAAAAAGCTGCAGTCTATGGATAATAATCTTTAATTAATTCAAGATGTGTATATTTATTCATAAATTCAATTATAAACAGGCACAGACACGACACACTTTGACACATACATATTTATGTCATTTAAGAAAGGTTCAGGCTGAAAATAGCAGTTTTAATGTAATTTTGCTTAATGTAGGTTGTTTGTTAATTCCGTTTTTAGAAAATTTAATTTAAGATTATGTTAAATTTAATTTTCTAAAGAGTATGTGGGGCGTCAAAGGATCAAAAAATCCAAGCACAACATTCAGAATTTATTTACTCTTGACCGTTAAACTGGTACATTGTAAAATAGATATGTTAATCTTAATTATTTGATAAATACAGAATACAAGATAAATGCTGAATAAAGCTTTTTTGAATTTTTCTGTGAAAAAGCTTTTTATTTGAAACGGAAGCTTTTCTTGTTATTTGGAAAACAGTTCCAGAAAAATTAGGTGAAATAAGTTTTTTTTGGTGAAAAAGCTTTTATAGCTAAATAAAAGTTTTTTCGGTGAATTTTTTTTTCGCATAGCAAATGCTTTATGGCTAAAACAGCTCTATTAATGTAAAAAATTTTTTGTTTTGATTAAAATAGTTGTTTGATAAAAGAGAAATGAGACATATCTCTTAATTGGTATAAATATTTTAAAATTTTGACGATTTATCAATGAATTTTGAACTAATTTATAGGACGAATTTTTCAATTTCAACGAAATTCACTACAAATATTAGATAATTGAAGTTTTTATTTTTTAGCAAAATCTACTATATCTTCAAAATTAAATCTAAATTGTAGATGTATATTTTTAAGTTATGCGCAATTATTAACTGTTATTTTTTTTAATTTTTTGAAATTTATATTTTTGGAACGGTATGATTCTGGAGTGAAATTTAAATTTGATATATGGGGTTTTTCATGCAAAGTGAACCAACATTTGACCCAAAAGTCAAAAACTGAAAAAAAAATTTTTTGTTAAAAAAAAAATTTGGAAAAAAGTTAAAAAAAAATATGTAGTTTTGAAAAAAATTAAAAAAAAACAATTTCGAAAAAAAAAAATTTTAAATTTTGAAAAAAAAGATTATTTTTGTTTGGTGAAGGGTATTAAGATTCGGCACTTGTTTTTTTCAATTTTTTTTTTTTTTTGGATGAGAAAAAACACCTGTTTGGCAAAATGTCAAATTAATATTCAATAGAACTAACCTTGGTGCAAATTTCATACCCATCGCAAGACATCGGTTTGAAAAGTTGGTTCACTTGACATGAAATCCCCCATATACTGTTCAAAGTTTTCAAAATCAAATAAAATGTTTACATTTAATAATTCCATAATTAATTCATTACGATTTAATTCCTTAGTAATACAAACGAATTGAATGCATTCCTTTGAGAATTAATGAATTTTTGAAATTTAAATTTATTACAAATTGAGTGATTAAACTATATTGTAATACAAATGGGCTAAGATATTTTTTTCAATTCATATTGTAAATGATTAAATGCTAAACAAAAACAAATTAAATGAAGAACAAATATTTTCTTTAAATTTGTATTAGATTTGAAGTAACAAAAATGTAATACATTCCATTATAAATTAATTTTACAATGAAATAATTCTCTTAAAAAAAGCCTTTTAATGAAGCTTAGGAATTTGTTAAGTAATGGAAATATGTAATAAATTGCTGATAGTTTTAATTCCTAAGACCCCTTTCACACTAGGCAATTTAGTTGCGCAAGTCTCTTGCCCAACAACAAAATAGCATGTAAAATTTTTTCTCCTTAACCCGACATTACCTCTGGCATCTACAAATACAAGAGACTTGCGCAACTAAATTGTCTAGTGTGAAGCATAAATTGAATTAATTTATGCACAATAACTGTGATAAATGACAGTGAAATCTGACATATCAAATCGTTCTCTAGGGAAGTCTAGACTTTATTTTGAAAATATCCGCAAATGTAAAATAGAATTCAGTTATTAACAAGACTGTATAAATAATCGGTTCCCCAAGGAACCATTCACGAGACTAGTTCTAAGTAGGTTATCTAGGGTTGAGTTTACTTTGAAATAGTCTAAATAAATTGCGTCTTAACTAAGATCACGTTTAATCTGTGTGTTTACTTCCAGCTATTCCTTCCTTTTTTTTTGTTAAATTTATATTAAAATTAATCACTTTCCCCATATAAGAAATGTCTAGTTAGATGGAAATCTATAAAAATCTAGTAGCTACTAACTTACTAATGAATTATTATCGCCTAAATGCTCTCAAATTATGCAATTTTAAAAGTACATACAACAAAAGTAATGTAAATAATTACTATTGATAAGCAAAAGTCTAATAAAAAATAAATAATTAAGTGTAATAATTAAATGTATTTAAGAATATTTAATAAAGTCTTAATAAGTTTTAAATAATTGAATTAATCAGACAATTTATTATTAAAACGTCATAACGTCACATGGATATAAATGTGATTTTATTTTCTTGACTTTCAATAAAATTATTTACAGTGTTTAAATTTATTAATACAAATACATACATCTGAAAATTTACACGTTACGATTAATAAATGTATTTTAAGTAACTGACCCAAAAATATACATCCATATGTAGGTAATAACGTGAAGTAAAAGTGTAATGATGAATTGAGTTAAGTAAATATTTGTGGTAAAAGTATTTATAGCGAAATAATGGCCAAAAATAGTAATATTTGGTTTAAATACAAAAAAAAAGACGTTTTCATAATAACCGTTACACTCAAAATGGCAGTGACCTCATTGGAAAATTTTGTGAAATTTTTGCAGGACAGGCCATTTATAAGCCTTATAATTTGAAGCACTTTCATATTTAACAAATAATAGACCAGCATGTTATTGATTTCGAGGAATAACAAATTTTGGCTTAAAATGTATTCCTGCAAGCTAACCAATCTGCTTCATACATGTCGAAACCAAACAACACAGACAATATACAGACAGCTCAATAACATTTTTATTGGGTCAGTGTAATATTCTAAAATAGAACAAATATTGCATACAAATATTATTTGTTTCTTTTGCTAAATTTAATTTATACTTTGTATTTACTAAATTTCCATTATAAACAATATTTGTGTATTTTGTGTGTGGAAAAGTTTTACTTTTTGCTTAGAAATAAACAATAAAATTTACTACCAAAAACCAAAACAAATTATTTAATTTTTGAAATAAATAATTCGAGGGGTATTGAAAATGATGTATTTTTCAACAATTTAATGTTATCGCATAATAATTAATAAGTACGAGTAACAAGTTTAATAAATAATAACAAATAATCGTGTATCTGCCTGCAAAGCAAAGCTGTGCAGTGCAGCAGTATTTGAAGAAGAAAAAAAGTATTTATTGATGTGCACAAGTGACGTGCTGTTTAATGCGTGATTTTAAACAAATAAAATCTAAAATAAATGAAATGAACTTTTCGTATTTTTGTGTCTTTCTTTCTTTCGTTCGTTATCTTTTGTGTGTATTTATTTATTTAAAGACTGAAACATGTTATAATATTTAATTATAAATATGTTTATTTATATTTGAGTTTAGTTTAAATGCTTTAAAGTAAATATTTAGAGAAATTATTGATGGCCCGTCTGAATATTTTTATACTAATGCCCATGTTGAAAATAAATCTATTAATGAAAATGGAAAGTTTCAATTATGATAATAATTTTGTTCAAAAAAGCTAACAAGAAGTGACTCCTATAATTTAGAATTGAACTAAAAATAAAATTTATATAGAAACTTCCAGGGATGTTAATAAGTTGAGCCTCATAGAAATAATGTAACTGAATATGAAATTTATTACATTAATTAAGCTTTTCAGTAATAAAAACAAGTTTGTGAAGAAAATTTGTTTGAAAAAAGCTTTCAGTAGAATAAAAAATTTTATTAAAATTATTGTCCAGAAAACCTTTTTCGCAGGAACGTTCTGAAGAAGGAAAGGTTTTTTTGTAAATAATCTTTTAGGGAGAGTATTTTTAGGAAAACGCTTTATAATTAAAAAGTTAGTGAATAAAGCTTTTTAGTTGAAAAAGGTGTATTTGGAAATTTTTTGGATAAAAAAAATATTTTATGAAAAAAGCTCTTTTATGAAAATCTTATTTTTAGTGATTAAAGCTTTTTATAAAAACCTTATTTTTACTAAAAAAAAAATAAGATTTTTCAAAAAATTTGTTATTTTTGTTTTAAAGTAAAAACAGGTTTTGTTAAAAAAGCTTATTGTTTTTTGTAAAAAAAAGATTTTTTCACAAAATCTCTTTTTACTTAAAAAAAAATAAGCATATTTCACAAAATCAGTTTTTACTAAAAAAAATTTTTTCGATTTTCTGAAAAAAGCTTTTTTTAGGCAAAACTCTTTTTTATAAAAAACTTTATAAAACTTAGTTTCTTTAGTAAAAATAATTTTTTCATATAAAGCTTTATTCACTAAAATATATTCTTTCAGATTTTGAAAAAAAGCTTTTTGTTTTGAAGTAAAAAGTGATTTTGTGAAAAAAGCTTTTTTTGAGTTTTTTGTTCTTTTTAGAAAAATCTTTTTTTTTTCTTTAAGAGAAAACTTTTCATGAAAAATGCTTTGTTTTTACCATAATATAAAAAACAAGAAAAACTTTTAGATTGAAAAGAGCTTTTTCTAAAACAGTTTTTAAGTGAAAAAAAGGTTTGTTTTAAACCATAATCTAAAGGCAAACTGTGAACTGTATTAATTTTTTTTAAAGGTAATAAGTAGGTAATTAACATTTTTAAGACTCTGTATAAACACCCTAAAACAATCTGTTAGAATTTTTAATTTCCTGTATTTAAAAAGTTCAATGACTCCGCTTAATAACAACTCTAATAAAAGTACTAGACAATCGTAAGTTTCAAATGTAAGTATTAAAATTTGTAAATTCTTATCCTAACTTTTTTTGTAAGTTATTGGATTACAATATCTTGTGAATTTATTCTTATTCTGACATTTTGTTTTTAATTAGAAAAAAAATTTAACAAATGCTATTGACACATTTCTCATATTTTACATACCTTCAAAGTAAATTTATGGAAGAATTCTAAATGTCTGTCCGCTTGTTTGTTTTTCCCTCTCAAATTGAAAAACAATTTACAGTCGTTCTTTTGAGAGACAGTCGCAATATTTCCATGTCAAATGCCAGTTTAAACAGAAGGCAACTAAATAAAATGAAGATTATGACATTGGAATTTTTTTATTTATTTTTTTTTTGTTCGTTTTGGGGATTTTATTTTTGGCTCAAAATATGTAAAGCAGAAAAGTTTTATCAATAAAACGCTTATGAAAAAAATATTATATGCAAAAATAAATGATATAAATTTGTTAAAGAAATATTTAGTAAACAAGTGTAAGAAATTTTAAAGTCTTAAGTTCTCACAGTTTCAGCATTTTTTTTCTTAAGAATTTTTGTGTTAAATTTTTTTGTGGGTTTATTTAATAAAGTTCATTGTCTGAAATTTAATTTTATTTTGTTTAAAATGTTAGGGTTTCGTATTTAATAGAAATGCAATTTTTATAAAAAATTTATTCAATTACAAATGTTTTCTTAAGAAATTCATGTTGTTTTAAATTGCGTTTTAGTAATACGATCAGTATTAAAAGCGCCACTAAATGTCCAAGAAATTGTTAAATAAAAACGAAGTTTTTATTTAAGTTCGCTACATTAGCAGGCCTGGTAAACTAAATTCTTCATTAGATATACTTCTCGAAATAAATAGTTAGTTTTAGAAAAATTCTTTCAAATGGTGTTTTGTAAAAAAAAGTTTTCACCAAAATAATTTTCAATTTTCAAAAAAATTTAAACTTTTGAGATACATGTGTTACATATATCTAGTCATATTCATTCACTCTCTATAGCGAACTCATAAAAATGTAATTCACATTTATGAAATATGTATTTATGTATGTATTTCAAAAAGCAAATAATAATACTGAAACTAGTATAAAGATACATACATATGTATATGTCTGAATACATTTAGTATCTCGTACTTATTTAATGGAAAATGTAAAATATGCAATTGAATTTTATGTTCACATGTTGTACATACCAACATACACTCATAAGCAAATAACACAGATATGAAATTGCAAAAAAAGCAAAAACAAAATTTGCAAAATAATGCATTTTAATGTAATTCGTTAGAAGTAGTTGCCAATCATCAGCCACAACAACAACAGCAACAAAATAGAATCCACATGGCTTTTAGCTGGCTGTAAAAAAAATCTATGAATGAATGAACATACGTTCATATACACGTTTGTATGTTTGCAAAAACATTCTTAAGATTTTTTATAAATTACTCAGAATTTAATGTGGCACGAACAAAAATAAGAAGAAGCTTTAACAAAATAAAATCCCCTACAATAGATACTTGATACAAACAAACAAAAAAAATCAGATATAAATAAGAAACTTAAAGAAAATAATCAACAAGTATTTTTTGAAAATGATTGAATAGCGACGAGCATTTTTATCAATAAAAATATTTCAAATGGACAGACGTGGCTCTACAAATAAGTTAGTGGGATTATAGAACGCGGTCATATTATTCACATACATATTTAAGTGAAAGTTGTTCTGGATTTTTTTTCTTAAGAACGTGAATGCCAAGTATTTTCACATGTTTCCCTAAACACGTGTGTTTCCGAATTGCTTCAGCTTGAATCACATTAAATAATCATGTTATTTACAGATATCTACGTTATATACCAAACAAATACCCTATTAAATCTATGTATAAACAAATACATTTATAACTTTAAGAGTATTATTTGATTTTCAATTTTATTTCAATTTAAAGATTTATTCATAATGGTATTTGTTTACAGACGTGCTTAAATATGTGTTGATGTATCTATCAATTTCTGTTAAGTGTCAAAGATTTTATAACCATCCTTTGGCATTTCTTAGCAGTTTTTTCTTTTCCTTTTTTCTGTTTTTGCTTAAACATCATGTGCCAGTAACAGTTGCCACTTCATTGGTTTTGGTTACAATGTGTAGGTTAGAGTGCGGAAAGGAATGACATTTAAAACAGAATTTTAAAACTAAAGATTCTATTTTAAATATTTTAGTATTTCTTTTTTCACAAATTTTTAAGCAGAGCAAAAAAATACGTTGCAAAACTAAATATTAGGGATGCCAAAAGGGACTGGGTTTTACAAACCAAACCATTCAAGCTTATCGATTTCAACATGCGAGAGATGGTTTGTGCGGTTCAGTAGTAGAGATTTTGACACGGAAGACAAGTCAGCCAAATCAGTTTGAAGACCAAGAATTGGAGGCATTACTCAGTGGAAATTGTTGTCAAACTCAGCAAGAGCTCGCAAAATCATTGTGAGTTGAACAAGCAGCAATTTAAAAACATTTGCAGCAGCTGGATTCAGCAAAAAGCATGGAAAATTTAATAACGTACGAATTAAAGCTGAGAGATATTGAAAGACGATTTTGTATGATTTGGTTCCAAAACCATAAGAGATCGTATGTGAAGCCACTCGATACCAAAAACAAATATCCATGGTGCTAAGGTAATGTTCTGCATTTGGTGGGACAAATAGGGTCCTATCTATTATGAACTACTGAAATCTGGCCAGACCATTACATGGAACCTGTAAGAAACGCAACTGATTCGTTTGAAGGGAACATTTGAAAAAAAAAACTGCCAAAATATGCGGTCAGACATGAAACCGTAATATTCCATCATGACAAAGCCATGTTGCATGTTGCAAAACCTGTTAAAAACTATTTAGAAAGAAGTGCTTGGGAATTTTTTCCTCTCCCGTCCGACTACTATTTGTTTCGATCGATCCTGAATGCTCTCTCTCTTTGGCTTTATTCGTTCGGGAACTACACACTATAAATTTCAATGGCAAACAACTATTTATGACCGTACAAGTACGAAAGACGCCGAATGTTCTGGAAGCCTAGTTGAGGTCACTTCAACCGAAACAATTGAAAAAAATCACGAGAGATTGTGGAAGCCATAGGCATCTCACATGATTACGTGGTTTCAATTTTGAATGATCACTTGGGTATGAGCAAGCTTTCCGCATGATGGCTGCCACGTTTGCTCACAATCCATGAATTAGGCTACGAAACACTAACTATTCTCCGGATTTAGCATCGAGTGACTAATTCTTGTTTCCAAACCTGAAGAAATGTCTCAGCGGAAAGAGATATGACTCCAACGATGAAATCTTCTCGCAAAAAATACTAAAATTTTGATGATCTCGGAGAAACGACAATTGGACAATGTGTATAGAGCTCAAAGGAGGCTTTGTTGGACAATAATATAATTTTTTATCCCAAAATATGTGTTTCATTAAAAAAAACACGGAATTTTTGACCCACCTATCGATCGATCCAGAACGCTCTCTTTTTGCTTGATTCGTTCTTGGCCTCAAAATATGAGCAGTTCTTTTGGCTCGGAATCCATATGATGCCAGAGAGATAGCAAAAGATTATAGCTAACAAAAATTTCAAAATTAAAGCTAAAAATTTTAAAAAATTCCGCAATATTTTTCGTCCCACTTTTAGTATGGCTTCGATGAATATTTAAATTATTTAAAATTTTATAAATTCTTGTAAAAAAGTCACAATTTCTTATGCATTGATATCTTATCTTTTCAACTAGTCAAATTAATTGATGAAAAATCTTGCTGTTTTGTCATACATATATTTGTTTGTCACTGCATTACCCATCACGGCATTACCTTTACCGTTTTTTTTTTTCAGAAATAAGATATTTTACAAAATAACTCATTTATGTAAATATTTAATTCTTTTACACAAATCAAATTGGAATAAAAAAAAAAAACACAAATAATAAAAATCATTATGTACAATGTCAAAGCAGCAAACATGTATGTTTAAATATGACAGTTTATAACGATTGTGGAAGACTCTGGGATACTCTATTAAAAATGAAAATAAATTTCCTATATAATATACAGTTTATGAGTTATTTTGTAACATTGACAAATCACTACTAGAAATTACCAACATTTCATACAGATAAAACTGAATACTGTCGCCCATGGAATGTGCGGCTATGAGCTTAAAACTGTTTTAAAACTTCCACTTGTCTGCATAAAGACAAATTGAAATGAATGGAAGAAAATGTAGCTTATTTTATTAGTTCTACCCTCCAGCAACAGCACCCAGATAAAAAAAAAGAGGAACAAAAAAATATGTGTAATAAAAAAATAAAAAAAAATAAAAGATATTTTATTGCAAAATACATCAACAAGAAAACAACATGAGAAAAAGGAAAGAAATACCGACAATGGAACCAAGCAACCAACAAAACTGACGCAATCCAAATAAATGTGACAAATGTGTCATTCAACCAAGAGATTGTGTGAACTAAATACATTAATTCTACTACTCCTTCCTCGTCTTGCAATGCAATTGAATTAAATTTGTATCATTTCTCGAGTTTTATTTTTCCTTAATTCTTTTATTTTTTGGTTGAAATAAAACAAAAAATTATTTAATAAATGTCCAAACTATAAAATATTTAGCAATTAAAATGCAAAGTAATAATGCATGAGCAGCAACACTATGAAAATGGAAATTTTCTCTTGAAATTAATTTATGGGTTTTTTGTTGAAAAGAGTAATTAAAATTTGTTTTTGTTTCATTAAAATTTCATCGTTTAAATTCAAAATAAAAACACACAAAATATAAAATATTTTTATGCAAACATTTGTGTGTTTTTTTTTCAAATTTAGGTTGATTGGTTTTTTTTAAATAAAATTAAAAATATTATCGTACGAGTCCATACATTGACTGGTACTTAACAAGACGTTTGCTGTTGCTATTTGAGAATTTATCAGTCTCAAATGCATGACGATTTTTGAGAAATTTACTGGGTGTGGGTAAAAGTTTGGTCGTTCGTGATGTGTTTCAATATAAACTCATCTCAACAATAATGATTGATGACTTTATTTATTAATTTCTTTATTTATGACAAATTGAAAACTGTATTTTATTATTATTAAACAAATTTTACTAAAAGGTTACACACAGAGAAAAAAATACAATTTGTTTTAATTTCAATTTAATTTTTCAGCTAAAACTTGTTAATAATTGCATGCTGTTACTAACATACTTTGTAATGATTACTACATATTGGTTGCTTTTATCGCTGTGGGATTATCGAAAAGATTCGTTGGATTTATGCACTAATGATCGTGTGCTGTATTTATTATGAGGTAATGGCTGCCTGCCAGCAGTTGGCTCTGAACTCGGTGGCCAGGTTTTTTTATTGCAGGGTCATGGAAGCCTATAAATACTGGTCATGCGATCACTTTGGTATGTGTCACTAACATCTCGATGATTATATATTGCGCCCTTCAACGACAGATTATTTCCTGTAACGTTCACGATCAAATCTATACAAAGTCTACGGCTGGTTGTTGTTTTATATTACTCGCTATCGGAAGAGAGTTTGTATCAGGTTACGGGATCAATGCAACCCTGATATGTCCGACAGTATATTTGGGATTAAATATCTGTCAGGTGTCTGCACGATATCTAGATTGATTCATGTCAGCTGTGTCTCAATGTCCAGACCATCTAAACCAGTGATGTTCATCCCATACAACAATTGTTTAAAAAATTTAAACACATTTATTACGCTCTTTTAAAGAGCGTAATAAATGTCTCATTTTTTCAGAAATTCAATAAGCATTGTTGTTGGTTGGTTTTTGGATGAAGCATAGCAAACACACGCGTTTCAATTACAATTGAACACAAAAAAACAAAGTTAAAAATAAATAAAAAATTTGAGAGTATTTCGGCCGTATAATGTATATTCTTTCATTTCCTTAAAATTTAAATTATATTCATTTAATAAATTGGTTTTATTTGACAAAAATTCTAAATTTAAACTTTCATTTTGTTGTTATTTTAAGTGTTTGACATTATGTTTGCTGGGTAGCTCTCTCACCAAATATCTTCATTTTTATTTTTGAACATCACTGATCTAAACCGTTGGTGGCCAAACACTACTCCGGGGTAGTTATGTTATTTTCACTAATACATATGCAATACGAATGCTCTGAGTAGAAACACAAAGTAAACTCAAAACAAAAACAATTTCATACAATTTTTTCAGTGCAAAGCACACGCATTTCCATTTGTGTACTCTTTTATTTTATCACTACTACATTTGCATTTTAAGCACTCTCTCGTTGGCCACCACTGATCTAAACTGAAGCTATTGTAGATGTCGAGTTATGCTGACATGTAGTGTTGAAGACGAATTGGCTAAAATCGGTTCTCATGTGCAAACCGATGAAATTGACTGGTTGTCTGGTAGTTTGTCTACACAGCGGAAAATTAATGGTTCCGCTCAGACCAGATGATCAGCTTTAACTTCATATTTGACATCGAGACGACTTGACATTCTATCATGTAGCTATATCCTGGCAATAACATAAAGCCGCTTCTCATCTACAAAAACAATGAGATTGACTTGTTGGCTGGTATCTTGCTTTCATGTTGGAAGTCGTCACAATGGAAACTAAAATACTCTACAGAACTCTACTCTGAATACATGTTCACCTCAAGGCTTATAGGGTCAACATATGACTGTCTGCTCCGATGAGAGATTCATGCGATCAACTGCTGGTTCTGGCAGCTGGGATGACAGGGCACTGAAAAGTGTTTGAGCAAGCGATCATATACCCTTTAATTATTTCTGTAAAAGTTGCCGCGATGAGGACTAGGAGGAGTCGGTGGAATACCTCTACCTTCTTTGTCATTATGTGGTTGTGCAGAGCTTATAGATTCATTTCTTTGCATTAACATATTCGTGTTAAATTCCCCCGTGGAAAGCCTTGCTTGTAAATAGATGGGTAACTAATAGCTGATAATAAATTTTACCTACTAAGAGTCAGTTTCTTCCGTACTTGTTTTCTTCAATTGCTAAATGTGTGTAGTAGGTACTAGTATTTATAGCAAATGTTATAATTAACACTTAATTGACACAACATGTTTCGTTTAAACACTAAATGGCTTTAAAAGATTCTAAGATTACAAATCTCTATTGGTCATCGATTTGAAATAACACTTTCTAATCTTTAGCTGGGGAATTACCGATTGCCCAAACCCAATTTACAACAAGTGCTATTAAAAATAAAACTTATAAATTTGTATCTAAGTATGCGAATAGATGTCTAGTGTACATACAAGAGTAAATGTGTATCAATATGCATATTTTATATGTATGTATGCATCTTAAAACAGAATACATACATGAACATACATATTTTGTTGTGTTCTATTGACCCAGTTTCTGTAGAATAAAAGTTAAACTACAAGTATGTATTGACAAGATATTGGCAGAAGGGTTAAAAAACTGCAGGACATTAACCCACTTACAAAGTCATCTCAAAAACAAGAAGAAAAAAAACTGCAGTTGCAAAGCAAATAAAAGGTTAAATTAAATTAATATTTGCTAAACTTATAAGTAATATTCACAAGAGACTTTTAACAGTTTCTTTTTTTTTAAATGCAAAACAAAAAATTAAGATAAAAAATCTTATTTAAACACTTACTTTAAATAAAATACAAAATGAAACAACATTACAAAATACATACATAATATTGTATAAAAAGGTATAGAGTTTCAAAAAATATAACAACAGCATCTAACTAACCAACCCCCTTGTTATTTGTGAGGAAAAAAGTGTAAAATGTAAAATACATTTCGTTAGTTGCAATAAGACTTGAGTTACAATCTAAGAAGAACAGAAATAGAAAATTGAAAAAGAACAACTACTAAGTAGTGATTACCAAGTAACCATGAACACAACTGCAAATACAAGTACAAACACAGCATTCTAGCATAAGAAAAACTACTTGAGTACTTGCGTACTTATACACACAATGACCTAGATTTTAAAAAAATCTTTGTTCACTTTAACAACACAAAATATACATAGTAATACACAATAATAAAACATTATTAATTTTAAAACTATTTTTAATAATAATAAACTAAAATAAAAAGAACCAACTTGTTTATACTTTTCATATTTAAAACAAGAAACACAAAAAAAAGTTCAACAACAAAAAGCAATTTTAATAAAAGAGTATCTAAAATTTCAAAAAAGAAATTAAAAGTTTTTTTATAAGTTAGTTTTTTCCTTTTCTTTTTCTTTTATGTGTCTTTTATGATGTGTATGGTCCATCTTAAATATCAATATCACTTTTATACAAATCTTTAAACACTGCGTTGTTCTTATAAAAATATATGTATAAAGATGATGACGTTGTTGCTGTTGCTGATGATGATCCTGTCATGTGATCTTGTTTGCTTAAATTACGCTCCATAACAGAGTCATTGTTTTTTTTCTTCTTATAGCCACGCGCCACAGCTTTAAGTATTTATCTTAAGTTCAATTTATTTTTTGTTTAAAGACAAAACAATGCAGCAAAAAATTCTCATTATTTTTTTTAAATACATTTTTTATGCATAGCTTGGCCTTTAAAAAAGACTTTCTTTGCCTAAACAATTTACAATATGTTGTGATTTTGCTACTTCTCTCTCGTTTTTTTTTTTATAAAAAAATTGTATCAGTTTTCGTTTTTGTTTTTTTTCTTAAATTAAATGAAATCTTGATCAATCATACTTAAAAGCTTATTTAATTATTTGTTTATTTAATTTGCAGTGATTTTGCACCTTTATTATTTAATTTGTTTTTGTATAAAATGCTTGACTGTCTTTGGATTACAATTTGATTGGTTTGGCTGGTTGTACGTGTTTTCTTTTCGCCAACCATTTAACACTTATTGACAAACTGTACAAAAATATTTTACTAATGATTTGCATGTGAATCAAACAAAAAAAAGAGCCAAAGATTAAAAATAGATTTTCACATGTATTTTCAGTCTTAAATGTTCGTTTGCCAACAGTATGATTAAAGTCAGTCGTCGGTCATGAAGTCATACTTAAAAAATAGTTATCATTCATCAATCCAAATAAATGTGTAAGTATTTTAGTAGAGATATGTAGTTATGACATTAATGAAATAATACAATAATGTGTATTATAAACATCTTACGAAGTTGGAAGAGGAAAATATAAGGGAACTACTTAGAAATATTTTCATTGAGTCACTAAAATATAAAAAACGGGTTTTATAAACCTCAGATAACGCATCCTCGGAATTCCATTCCTATCATGCTCAGATGAGCTATCAAGGATGAGTCTTATAAGATTCTACTCCTTCATCAGGGAATCTGGTTGGTTTAACGGGAAGACAACGGACGTATAATAAATAACCTGCTGTTTACCCCTTGAATGGACCAAAGTGAACTGATGGAAGATCATTCAAAATATCATTCCCCAACTATGTTGTGCACAATATTGCCACAATACCATAAATATAAAATTACAAGGATGAATTAACAAATTTACTTCATGGAAATGATAGTAGCTTATGGGCAATTCCATATCATCGTACGTGACATTTGTACGCCTATAGAGTGGAATAGCTTTGGCAAAAATAAGAGTATCTGAAAAATAATTTGGTCTTTATGTTCCATTCAGAGGGTACTATATTTTAAAATAATAAAAAGTTCTTTCGAAATATTGTTGTACAAAATATTGAGCGAAATAAGGGTATATCGTACGTGACATAAAACGGAACTTATTTTGAGGTACATGTACAAATATGCGAAAATATTCGAATCGTTAGAGGCGTTATGTTTTCTTTTAATTTCTTACACAAAACCAAATATTTTTCCTTTACAATACATCATATTTAAATAAAAACAATATTTGGATGATTTTATAATAAATAAAATTTAATATCGTACGTGACATACCGTACGTGTCAGATTTTTCTCTTATAATAAAACAATATATATTCTGTAAATATATGTATACAAAAACTAAAAAAGTGAATAGAAAATATACATTCGGTTTCAATAAACAATTTGACAATAGCAAAAAAACAATCAGAGTCAAATTCATTTCATACTACAAGCTAATTGGGAGCCTAGTTTTCGCCGCAATTTTAGCCTAAAACATTAAAAAATTAAATATAATCAGTTTAAACTATTATCTTTGTCTTTAAAATGTTGTAATATCATCTAAATACTTTCACATAGTAACATTTTATTAGTTTATTCTATTCAAATCATCTTGAAAAAAAGTTTCAAGGGTTTTTGTGTTTCCAGTCGTGTTAGCGATTCTCGTGGAATTGCCCATATGTCAAAATTAAATGGCTAGATGATCAGGTCAGGTCTAGATCTGACCAGTTAGTTTTGGTCAAACACGTCAAGTTTATTCCGAAAGTCTTGACTTTGTAGATGAGGGAGGAGAGGAGATTGGAAAGACTTTCCTCTTTTTCCACTCTTCCATAAACTCAAGACTTGCTCTAGTAAACTTAAGGTGTGTGAACCAGCACTTAAATTGGCCCTTGGTCGTTAAAAGAAATACCGTCAGATTAGTCAAATGAATGATGCCGGAACGTTATAAAAGAAAATCATTTTTGCACCGAATCATTCTTAGTAATTCGTTTGGAAAACGGTCCTATTATAAGTTGCTGAAATCTAACCAAACCATCACAGGGAATTTGTACCGAATGCAAATGATTCGTTTGAAGCGAACATTTGCCGAAAAACACCCAGAATGTTCAGCCAGACGTTCGGCGAATTAATTACAAAAATTTGTTTACAATCCAATTTTTGCCTTAACACATGAATACCCTTAATAAAATTTTCTCATTTAAACAATAAATACAAATTAATAAAAAAAAAGAAAAAAAGCAGCTGCTGATAAGTCATAAAATACAAGCTCTCCAAAGAGCAATATTCATTCATTATTAAACAATAACATTAAAGTGTTCTACTAAAACAAAAAATAATGTCATAAAAACATTGACCCGCCAAAAAAAAAAATAAAATATGTTTACCCTTTCAATAACAATTATATGCAGATAATAAAATTGTTTAAAAATATTAACACTCAATAAGCAAATGTATGAAATTTAAAACACTAAATCCCCAATCAACAATTATTTAAATTGTATATTGAAAATGTTAATTAAATAAGCAATTTGTTTACTATTTGAACAACGAAATTAAAAACAAACTAACAACATAAAATATAAAATATAACCAGCAACAAAAAAGAGTAAAAGTTCAAAAAATATAAAGTATAATTGAATAATTACATCTTTCATTAAATCAATTCATTTGGCAACGTGTTAATAATTCAAATATATTTTATTGAAAAATGCACGAGTTTTTAAAACAAAATGCACAACTGTAAATAAAACTTTGCATTGATGTTCATATGTACGAGTGCACGCAGAGAAAAAATAACAATTACAAAATGATTACAAGTTTTTGTTTAACTATATTATGGTCACTGTAATTATGTACATATATGCTTGAGATATCCATAATATGTTTAAATTACCATTCACATGATTGTGGCAATCATTTTTATGATGTAATACTTTACCATATTGTGCTGTTCTCGGATTATGGTTATCATACTCTGAGAACAACATATTATAATTAATATGATTGACATAAATATATATTTACTTATTACAATCATATATATGATTGCTGCAATCATATGAATCGTAACTATACCATATTATGGTTACCACAATCATATAAATGTTTACGGTGACCATAATATTGTTAAAAAAAAACTTGTAAAAATATTGAAATGGTTGTGGTAAACACGTACAACTATATATTTTTTCTGGATGTACAGTATGAATCGATGGAAATTAGCTTGTATTTCCGTTTATTCTTTTATATTGTATATATTTCAAAAATTAAATTAAATTGTTGTAAATGAACAATAAATTGTACAGCATTGAATAATTATTCGTATTTATTATTTATTCGTATGTGTATATTGAACTATATTAAAAACAAATTAAAAAAAAACGGAAATTTAAATTATTGAAATACAAAATTTATAGAAAAATTTTAATTTATTTATATGTACTTAAAAGAAGAAAACGCGAGAATACATCTTAAATTAAATATAAAAGATGCTGTTTGTGGTGTATAAAGCAGCAGCAACAAAATTAACAATAGTTCATTCAACTCAATTTAGTCATTGTAAAGAAAACAAATAAGAATTTTTATTACGAAATTTATTTTCAATTCCAAGGAAAAACATTATCTGCTATAAGTACAATATGAAATTATATATTATTTACAGAATCTTAAATTAACAATTAAATATCAATTATTATGAAATATACGAGTATGTTGTATTGTATTCCATATAACGAGGTTTTACTGTGTTGGCTAAGATAAATATTAACACTTCTGTTATGTTTATTTATTGTAATAGTTTCTATATTTATTTTGCATAATTTAAATAAACCTTGGTTTTAAATTTTAAATATTTCTGCTGATTTATGTACGATTTGTTGTAGTTTTTTTTTTCTTTTGGCTATGATTTATTATACACTCATAAAAAAAGTGTTAGAAAGTAATAAAATATGTATTGCTTTGCATGCTAAAGTAAACCAAATGTTTGTATTATAACTAAGAAAGATTTAACACAGCCGACTCTTCACCTTAGTATACTTTAAAAGAAAAATTAAAAATTTAGTTTTGTTTCGGTGAAAAGGCGATTTTTTATTCTCCTGTGACAAAATTTTTTGGGTGAAAAAAATTGTTTCATTTATAAAAACAATTTTTAATAGTTTTTTTTAGAATTTTTGAGAGAAGACAATTTGTTTTGTTGAAAATAAATTGTTGAAACTTATTTGTGGAAATTATTTCTGTAAAAAAAATAAAAAAATCATCGCACAGTGGTATGAGAAAAAAAGAGGGAAATAAATCTGTAACTTCTAAACTCTTAGTCCGATTTGAATGAAATTGCGCATAGAAGTGTTGTCGAGTTTAAGTTTTGAATTTTTACCGCATGGGCCCACTAGGACATCTCGGGTATGTTAAATTTTTAAAACGATCCTATTTCTTCGGCTGTGTTCCGATTTCAAAACCATTACATATATAGAATCTTCTTGTCTAGCACGTAGCTATCAAGTATTCGCATTTGAAAATTAAATTTTCAGCATTTTTACCCACACAACTCCAGTTTTTTGATAACAGCGGTTCCAAATATTTCCCGATCTTCTCTTTTGTTGGACTAACAACAAATGTATATGGCAAACCAAAAAAGAATTATTTAAAAATCGTGACTGACTCTAAAGTTCTATGCATTTGAATTTAAAAAAAGTGTATTAGGAATTTATACTTTTTGAAAAGCTAACTTTACATTAAATATTTTAAATGAAATCAAATTTGAAAATTGTTGATACCGATGGGACCAGGTCCATCTAAAAAACGCCTAGTTTTTATCTAAAATTCAACTTTAGGGCAAAAATTCGATATCAAAATGCAGTAACCCATTTTAGATGGCTAAATTTGTTTTTAATTGTTTTGTAAAGGGTTCCGATAACCCCGCCATTGGTATGGATATTATAGCCAAAAAACTAAAAAATCCCTTTTTTGGAATTTTTCAAATTTGTTTTTATTTTTCTATTTTCAATAGAAAAATCTATATAACTGTGATATTTCATTACAAAATATTCATAAATAAAAATTTAGTTTCAATTTGAAAAATTTTTATCTTTGAAAAAACTCCATAAAATGCATTTTTTTGTCATATTTTTCAAAAAAGTATTCCATGAATTTTTTAATTGTTTAAAGTTATATATATTTTTGAAAAGTAGACAAAATCCCCTATCCATTGATATACAACATGTCTACTTTATTATTTTTTACGTGGCAAATTAATTAAATTTAACAACTAGCTTTGACTTCACCATGAGTAAAAATAATCTGGAATCTGGATCGTTATAATTGCAGAGTCGTCTGTACGTCTGTATGTTGAAATCAACTTTCCGTAAACCACAATTAACTTGCATACATGATTCATGCATCAATATATCTGCTAAAATCCCGGTTTGGTTGATATTCAAAATCGATAATATCGGCCCACAAATAGCTGAGATATAAGGAAAAACCTAGGAAAACCTCGATTTTTTATCTATTTTTGATCAATGTGTGGTTTACTAAGTCATTAATATAGACAATATGGATATCTAATGATATATATTTCAAACGCCTTTGCAACATCGTATATAACGCAATAGCAGACCTACAATGAGTCAAAATCGGGAAAATATTTTTTAACAAGATTTTTTTTTAATTTTTTATTACAACATTTTTTTCTCCAATAAATTTAAAAATAAAAAAAGTTAAAAATTTAAATTTCTTATTTAATTTAAAAAAAAAAAAATAAAAAAAAGAAATTTAATTTGAGCCCATTAATGGTTAAGATCACAAGAAGACTGTTATAAATTAAAGCAAATAATAGTTTCGGCTTTTGTGGAAATCAAATTTTGCTTAAAAATCAGTTTAAGAAAATATCTGGTAAAACATCGATCGCTTTCATAAATGTTCAGAAACGTATGCATTCAAATTTAATTTCCAAGAAGTTGTCTGGTAAGTGCTTGAGTTATTTAATTGGTTTTCACATGAAAATATAAATCAACACAATTTACAAACTGATTCGGTTGGCCTGAATTACCTTATTAATTATTAGGTATATGCCACAGCATCGTCTCAAGGTAATTACTAGTAATACAAACAGGAAGCAATTAAAGTTAAATTTGAAATCAAAGTTTTTGCTTGGCTGTTAATCAGTAAGGTCAAGAAGCTAGTTTTTATCAAATAGTACTGTTCAGCATTAACATCAATTGATGAAACACCCTCTAATATGTCCTAACGGACCCTTTTTTTTCTCATACTTATCTCATTTTCTTTATACTTACTTATTCATGTACTAAAATACCCATCATTAGCTTTAAGAAATTATTTACACTCACTCTAGTTTCATCATTTAAACAGAACAGTAGACAAACATTAAAGTGAACATTCAAAGTGTAACAAAAACAAAACATTGTAAAACAAAAACAATTGTAACATAAAACAAAAAGTGAATTTAAATTAAACAAAACACAAATAAAATAAAAACAAAATTGAATTTAAATAAATAAAACAAACAATACAAATTAAAACCAAAACAAACAAAAGTGTTTTTATTTATAACAAAAAACTACATAAAAAGAACCAGCCTACAAGACAAAACATACAACAACAAACATTTGGTCCTTCGAACCGGATAAAGTGTTTTAAAAGTTAAAATATAGTGAAGTGAAGTGCAGTGTTTTTTACAACAACTAAAAAATTCTAAAAACATTAAATTTTGCAAAAATATTATAGACACTCAAAATTCCTAACGGTTCAAAAATTCTTTTTGGCAACAACAAAAATAAAACAGTGCAGTGGCTGAACAAAAGAGATCCAGAGATTTAACAAAAGACCCAACAAACAACAAGAAAAACAAGAGAATCAAATTGGAAATCAGCGACTCAAAGAAAGAAGACACAACAACAACAAGTAAGTACAAACAATCAAATACTTATATTAAAGAGAAGCACAAACTCTTTTGTGTGTGTATATTCGCTCTTGCAATTGTTTGTCGCTGTAAATAAGAAGTAAGAAAACAAATAGGGTTACCACCCAGACTTCTTTTGGTAACTAACTGGGGAAACAAAATTAATTACTGGGGAAACAAAATACCCTCTAATTAATAATTAATATTGAAATTAATTATTCCTTTTGATAGTTCTTGTTGTAAAATCGCTAACAGGGACTTTTTTGACACAATTTAACCCTTATTTTTATCGATTTAAAATTTTAACAAATAAATAAACAATGGCACTCGATAAATTTGTAAATTGTACAAATGACCTTTTGGACTTTGAGATAGATTATTCAAAAAGCGCGGCCGAGAACAATATACACTCCCTAGAAGTGCTTCGGGTCGAACTGGATTCTCTATGGTCACAAGTAAAAAGGGCATATGAAGAGTGTAGGGATACAAAAGAAGATTCTACAGAAAAACCCATAGATAAAAATAAGCTGCGCGATCGATACAAAAAAGGTCTTTCTGCATACAAAATATGCTTAGGGGCAATCAATGCGGAAATTCAAGTTCTATCAAATCCAAGCAAGGAAGAGCGGATTTCTGCGGTTAACAATCCATCACTTGAAAATGATGACATTTCTTTTGTGCGGTTACCACCTTGCGATACGGACACTTTTTATGGAGATTTTGTGACATGGCCTACTTTTCGCGACCTTTTCACCGCGTTATACATAAAAAATTCTAGACTGAGTAAAATTGAAAAACTTTTCCATTTGATACAAAAGACTGAAGGGGATGCTAGAAAAATAGTTTCAAATGCCCCATTGACCAACGAAGGTTTCGACATAGCCTGGAAAAATCGTGTAGCTCAATACGAGAACAAACGGATTCAAGTCAACGAACAATTGAAAATTCTATTTGACCTTCCGAACGTTACCGAAGACTCAGGCTCATCCATTCAAAATCTACAACGAACAGTTAATGGTTGTATTCAGGCGCTAAATGCTTTAGGTGTAGAAACTGGCACATGGGACCCTTTTCTGGTTTATCTTTGCTCAACAAAGCTCCCTCGAACTCTTTTAAAAGAATTTGAAAATTCTCTTCAAGAAATTACAAAAGTTCCAACATGGGAACAATTCAACACTTTCTTGACGCATAATACAAAAACTTTAGAATCCATAGCGGCCATCACACAATCAAATACGAAGTCCAACCAGCACAGAAAAGATAATTCGAAACCATTCACTAAGCCAAAAAGAGTTCACACTTTTCAAACAAATACGACCCAAGAAAACGGGTCTAAGAATAAAAAACATTTTAATTCAAATAGGACACAGAAAAATGACTCAAATTACACATGCCAACAGTGTAAAGAGTCTCACCACTTGTGGTCTTGTCCCAAGTTTCTAGAACAAAATGTTAATGACAGAATTCACACTGTAAGAGTTACAAACTCATGTTACAATTGCCTCTCTGTTGACCACAGTGTCAGGGACTGTAAAAGTAAATACAGTTGTAGATTATGTAATCAAAGACACAACACTTTATTACATAAGGGATCAGAAACTCAATCCACAGTTCAAAATTGTGATGCGACACGTCCAAGTACAAGTTCAGCAGCACAAAACAACAACATACAGTCCACACCCAATTCAAACGTTTCCATCCCAAATCTCACAACCTTGACACTACAAGAGAGCAAACTATTCAATCAATCTCCCAACGAGAGAGAAACTTTGTTATTCACTGCAATAGTACAGATCGAAACTAGAGGCGAAAGGTATCAGGCAAGAGCAATCATCGACCCTGGTTCACAATCAACCTTTATGTCGGAAAAGTTGAAAAATCGACTAAATTTACCCACCAAGCGTAATTTAGTTCACGTCACAGGTTTGAGTCAAACAGTTTCAGAGACATCAACAAAAGCCTGTTTATTCAATCTTTGCTCTAAGGTGGATTCACAGTTTAAATTAGAAGTGTGGGCACCAGTCCTGAAGACACTTCCATCCAATTTACCACCCCAGACTTTAGATTTGCATAATTTCAATGAGACTGCTAAATTAGAACTTGCAGATCCTCATTTCAATCAAAGCCGACCCATCGACATGCTTATAGGCCTGGACCTAGGCCCCTCAATATATTGCATGGACACACCGATGCGGTCTATTGGATCCCTTTTGGCACAAAAAACAGTATTTGGCTGGATTGTGGGGGGACCAATACCAACATCAACAAAACCTAGAACAACAGTATCACTAGTCAACACTTCGTCCCTTGACCGAATCCTCACACGCTTTTGGGAGGTGGAGGAAACCCCAAAACAGGTTTTGAGGTCAGATGAGGACACATTTTGCGAAAACAACTTCATGTCGACGACACGAAGAAACAACTCAGGAAGGTATATAGTTACCCTACCCTTCAAAAATAGCGAAGAAATTGGAACTTCGAGAAACATAGCGATGGCCCAGTTCTTGAGAATGGAGCGCATGCTCAGCCAGAAACCAGAACTCAAAAAACAATACGACCAAGTAATTGTTGAATACATCGAGTTAGGACATATGAGGAAAGTTTCTCCCCTGGAAATCAACACAAATCCAAATTATTACCTGCCGCATCACGCAGTAATAAAGCCCGAAAGGCTGACAACGAAACTTAGAGTAGTTTTCAACGCCTCGAGCCCGTCTTCAAACAAGAAGAGTTTGAACGACATTTTGTACCCAGGACCCATACTTCAACAGGACTTAGTGCTCCTCATATTGAAGTGGAGATTCTTCCGTTTTGTGTACAACGCAGATATCACAAAAATGTATCGACAGATACTCATTGACCCTACTCAAACAAAATATCAAAGGATATTATTTAGAAAATCGGAAAACGATCCTATTGAGGATTTCGAACTCCTGACAGTGACGTTTGGAGTCAACTGCGCACCGTTTCTGGCCATCAGAACCATTCTTCAACTAGCTGAAGATGTAAAATCAACTCACCCTCTCGCATCAAAAATTCTACAACAAAACATGTACGTGGATGACGTTTTAGCAGGTGGACACACATTAAACGATGCCATCAAATCAAGAAAAGAACTTACAACAGTTTTAAAATCAGCTGGATTTGACCTGATGAAATGGACCTCAAATGACCCACGAGTCATACAAGATTTACCGAATGAGACTTTACTACCTCTCGATTGGTTAAATTTGTCCGAAAACACCGGAACAAAAACTCTTGGAATCAAATGGAACATTTCTTCAGATTCATTTACATTCACCGCACCAGATGTCGAATTAAAGGAAAACTACACCAAAAGAGAAGTTTTATCTACAATTGCCAAATTCTTTGACCCTTGTGGATGGATAGCCCCAATAATAGTAGAAGCAAAACTAATTATGCAACAGATTTGGTTAGACAAAGTCGACTGGGACGACATACTAAAATCCTTGACTTGTCTCAAGTGGCAAAAATTCATAAAAAACTGCCCCACAATAAATACATTGAAAATTCCCCGATGGATCCAATTTAGCCCGAATTGTAATGTGGAGATTCACGGCTTCAGTGACGCTTCAGAAAAAGCGTATTCAGCTACTCTTTATGCCCGAATAGAATCAGAAAACTCAGTGTTTACATTTCTCCTGGCTTCAAAGACACGTGTAGCTCCCATTAAGCAAATATCTTTGCCCCGCTTAGAACTGTGTGGATCCGTATTATTGGCAAATCTGGCATGTGGAATTATACCGAATCTTCAAATTCAAAATGTCAACACATATTATTGGACCGACTCAACAATCGTGCTGTCCTGGTTAAAGAAACCCCCTTGCTCATGGAACACTTTCGTAGGAAATCGTGTCTCAGAAATCCTAGATAAAGTTGGAAATCAAAACTGGCAACACATCGATTCAAAGGACAATCCAGCAGATATAGCCAGCCGAGGATGTTCTCCCCAAGAATTAGGAAACCACAACCTATGGTGGTTTGGACCCTCGTGGCTAAAGTTACACAAAAATCAATGGCCAAAACAAATTAGAATGGAAGACACCAACTTAGAAGCTAAAACTGTAAAAGCATTTACAACCACAACTAGCGAAGAACTATTAAATCGCTTCTCAAACTTATCACGCGCTTATCGAGTGCTTGCATATGTCATGCGATTCTGGAGAAATACAGGAACCAACCGAACTCATCTTCGCATATCTTCAGCAGAAATCACACGAGAAGAAATAGAATCCGTCAAAAACCGACTCATCAAATGGACTCAACAAAACCATTTTCCAGATGAGCACAAGAATTTGAAACTTAGGCAGAAAATCTCACCAAACAGCAGTCTTTTGACCCTAAATCCATTCATGGATCGCAATGGCATTATAAGAGCCAATGGTCGACTCGCTCAATCACCAGCGTTAACCTACAATGAACGCTACCCAATATTGCTACCTCATAATTCAAAGCTATCACGACTACTAGTTGAATTTACGCATAAAATTACCCTACATGGAGGTAATCAACTTATGATTAGAGTTCTACGCACAGAATATTGGATATTCAGATTGAAACCACTGGTCAAAAGCGTAATTCACAACTGTAAAACTTGTGTTTTGTACAAAAAACAAACACAAAATCAAATCATGGCTTCATTACCACCAGAACGCACAACTCTATCAAGACCCTTTGCTGCAACCGGAGTAGACTACGCAGGACCTTTTGACATCAAAAACTTCACAGGCCGAGCGTGTCTTATCACCAAAGGGTACATTTGCATATTTGTATGCTTCGCCACAAAAGCCGTACATCTTGAAGCAGCAAGTGATTTATCAACACAATCGTTTCTAGCCGCATTTTCCCGCTTCATTGGAAGGCGTGGATGTCCCGCACATATTTACTCAGACAATGGGAAAAATTTCGTCGGAGCAGCAGAATTCATCAGAAAAGAACGTCTAGACTTCATAAAGACTCTTCAAAATCAAGTCACTCAACACTTTAGTCATCAAAACATCGACTGGAAGTTCATTCCCCCAGGAGCCCCACACATGGGCGGGCTTTGGGAAGCCGGTGTAAAATCATTCAAAACTCACCTCAAAAAAATGATACCGAACATGAAATTCACCTTTGAAGAGCTATCAACAATTCTTACTCGTATAGAATCGTGCCTAAATTCTAGACCCTTAAGTCCTGCTAGCGATGACCCAAATGACCTTAACCCATTGACCCCTGGACACTTCCTTATTGGTACTCCATTATTGACCCCAGCCGAACCTGATGTAAGCAGCGAAAATCTGACTCTCATCAACCGCTGGAAACGCCTAAAGGTCATCTACCACTCATTTTGCCAAAGATGGAAGTCCGAGTACCTAGCCGAGCTACATCGCAGATACAAATGGAAGATACAGAGGGACAACGTCAAAGTCAACGATCTGGTTGTCATCAAAAACAACAACTTGCCGCCCAACGAATGGCAAATGGGCCGAATCATCAAAATTTACCTTGGAACTGACCAGAACTGTAGAGTTGTCGACATCAAGACATAAAATGGGGTCATCACCAGACCAATTACAAAAATTGTGGTTTTATTTACAAATTAATATACAACGTAGCTATACATACACTAATATTGTTCTAACATTTATATTTACAGGTATGGCATCCCAACAACCCCAAAGACCCGAACACTGGCAATTTTCATGCGGCATATGTTTAAAGGACCATCCAATTCGCACCTGCAAAAAGTTTCTAAGCTACAATCCAACCGAGCGATACGAAATCATGGTAGTCAAGAAATATTGCTTAAATTGTCTTGCTCGATCCCACAAAACACCAGAGTGCAAAAGCGATAACGGGTGCCATATCTGCAAGAGAAGTCACAACACATTGCTACATGATGCAAAACAATTAGCACAACCATCAATCCGAGCCGACCCACAGCCATCAAGACGAGCAGACCCACAGCCATCAAGACGAGCAGACCCACAACCATCAAGCCGAGCTGAATTTGATACACCTTTCTTCAATCAGAATCTCGTTTTCATTCCCACTGCCTCTGTAAGGATTTACACGGAAAATATCGACACCTGGATCAGCACTAGAGCCATCATTAATCGTGCATTGACAACGTCCAGAATATCCAAATCATTTGTCACAAAGTACAAAATCAAGACATTCATGAAGTATGCTCATAATTTTGCTGTCTTTGAGATACGATCCCATAGCGACAAAAATAAGTGGTCCACCAAAGTCACAGCGCTTGTAACTGATCAACTTCCACGAAAACCCTATTCTGGACCCATCACCGCTGACCCAACCGAAGATTTTCCACCAAATACACTGGCTGATATAGACCCACAATCGAACACTATCGCAGAAATCGAGATTGGCAGTGATGTGTATCCAACTATGAGACGAGACGGAGCCATTCAAACTGAAGTTGGTCAAGTCGTGGCTGAAAAGTCTGCCTTGGGGTACCTGTTCTCTGGACCGATTCAACAGCTGTGGTAAAACATCACCAAGTCATGGGGGCCGGAATGTTCAGCATTAACATCAATTGATGAAACACCCTCTAATATGTCCTAACGGACCCTTTTTTTTCTCATACTTATCTCATTTTCTTTATACTTACTTATTCATGTACTAAAATACCCATCATTAGCTTTAAGAAATTATTTACACTCACTCTAGTTTCATCATTTAAACAGAACAGTAGACAAACATTAAAGTGAACATTCAAAGTGTAACAAAAACAAAACATTGTAAAACAAAAACAATTGTAACATAAAACAAAAAGTGAATTTAAATTAAACAAAACACAAATAAAATAAAAACAAAATTGAATTTAAATAAATAAAACAAACAATACAAATTAAAACCAAAACAAACAAAAGTGTTTTTATTTATAACAAAAAACTACATAAAAAGAACCAGCCTACAAGACAAAACATACAACAACAAACAAGTACATTTTATTTCAGTAAATTTATGTTTTATCTTTTTTATTCAAACAAGCGAATACATACGCTCAATTGATTTACTTTTTCTAACTAGGCAAATGAAGAATGATTCAGAAATATTGTAAATGAACTCATCAGTGAATATATATCTAAATGAGGACTGGGTCAAAAATAAAAGATCAAGCTGTAAAAATTTAGGAGAAACAATTTTCCAATTCACGATCGGTGTCGTAGCGTTGTATGTAGTAATTTTTTTATTAGTATTTTGTTTCGAAAAATATTTATGACATACAACGATACAACGCTACGACACCGATTATGAATTGGACAAATATATATATATTTGAAATATTGTAAAGAAAATATTAATAAACATGTCTTAATAATAACAACTAGTTATTGAAAAAAAATTTGAATGCCAGCATTCTGTTCAAAATGAAGATGGCATTAAACCATTGGTCGGATAAAAAAAATAGACAATATGACATAATAGCAGACCGTGTGAATCCCCCAATTATTTAGGAACCTTTTAGTTAAAATTAATATACCAAAACTATTATTTATTTAAAATTTTTTAAATATTATTATTACAAAATCTATTAAGAAAAATATTCATTCAAAATTCTTAAATAAAACCCTTCTACCGCCTCATAAATTTTCATTACAATAATGATGTAATTAATGTAAATTTTATACATATTTTTTTTATAAAAAAAAAACAAAAATTCAAATTTATCTCCAGTGTAAACTGCTTAATAGCAAGCATTTTTAATCATCATCTTCAGCATCATGTTTCATAAAAATTGCAAACAAACTAACACATGAAAGAAGCCATAATATTATATACAATTTATTATTCCATTAAATAAAAGGATACAGTTATTGTGTTTTTCTTCTTCTCTGCATCTTTTTCTTGTTGTTAAGCAGACTTAAAATATCAAAATTTATGTTTTGAAAACAACCGACGCAAAATACAGTTTATATATTCCACTTTTACCCCTCTACCAGTTACTAGATAGACCGGCTCATTAGCCAACCAACCATAAGTCGGCGGCGCCACGGTGTCTGTCATTTATTTATTTTTTATTTATTTCATTTTAGTTTTTTATTGTATGTTTAAGACATTTTACTACTTAGTATAGAGACGACTATATTATTTATCTGCAATAACTGTGAACCCAAAAATCTAAAAAAAAGACACAAATATCAACTAAATGTTATAAAAAAGATAGGACGGATCACCAACACTACTTCAAATACAAATACATACACTCACGCACATAAATAAACCCCGTAAAAGAGGAAACACAACAAAAGTTGGCAGTGGTGTTTTGAAATTTACGATTCATTTGTTTGCGAGTTTGTGTTTAAGAGCCAAAGAGCAGCATACATATATGAGTACATAAGTCAGAGTGTCTGTCAGACTGACATTTATGTTTGTATGTGTTGATGTCATGGTGTTTGTTTAATTATTTACATAAATATTTAAATGTTTATTTACAAGATTTGAGCGTTCAGTTCAGTTTACACCAGCGAAATGCAAACTCACACCACTACAGTTTTTAGATATTGTAGTTGTATGAGTTGAGAATTATTCTCTGGCAAAAACAAAAACAACTAGCTGAAATAATGAAATAAACAAGCATAAAAGCGTAACACAACCTGCTTCTATAAATGCTCATGCGAGACTGACTGTTTTTATACAATGTGTGTGCTTGCGTACATGTGAAAATAAAAACAAGAGAGCTCATTTGAGAGCTCATTGCATTTCGCTGGTTTACACTGTCTTTCTTCGGAGTAAAATTTGAATATTGTGAGTTAGACAGTTTTTGTAAGTGTGTATTTCTCTGTTTCTTTTGTTTTAACAAAGCAACAACAAACATTAACAACCATAAAATACAATATAAGTTTTTTTTTTAAACTACACGTGCCATTTTTAAACTTACTTTTTAAATATCCATCGTACTGAAAATAAATACAAACATTTATGAAAAGACACACACGCGTAAGTAAATATGTTTGGTTTTGATGTTTGCAGTAGATCTTTAGCACCATAAATTTGGGTGTTAAAACAACAAATAATAATAAAGAAAAACATTTGTTTAACATACAAACTTTATCAAACTGTTTTAAACTTGATTGACTTACAAGCGCAAGAGAACTAAATGAAAAGCATTGTATTCAGTTGAGTTAAGTACCAATTTAAAAATGATCTTTTATAATGAAACAATAGCAATTAAATGCGTGAATTTAACAATAAAAATTAAATACATACTTGTTCAACAAAGTTCAACTTGAACCCAGCAAAAAAATTGGCGGTTTTAAAGAAATCAGGGCCCGAACGAAATCAGCTAATGACGGACATCGAAAAAAATCTTAACATATGTATATAAATGTTAATAAAAATGAGACCACTAAACCTACAGTTTTGGTTTTTTTTATTATTTAATTGAAATTATTATTGCAACTTACAAAATTTATTATTTTTTTAGTTCTAATCAATAGTGATGAATGTATGACCCTCTCCGGAAACCCTTTCATTCTGTCACTTTGTTCGCACAGCTACTCCATCTCCGTTTAAAATCTACAACACATTTGGACACCTATTTTCTGCTCTTCAATTCAATTTTAACTAATGCCCAATATCTCTCAACTGGCCTTAGCTCCAGGCAGTTTGGAGGATTTGCCTCTCTTGGTACAGCTAACACATTAATGTTCTTGTACCACTCAAGACTTTGCTTACCATAGTGACAGGATGCCAAAATTAAGTGGACACATTAAGAACTCTTATGTTTTGTAAACATTCCTTGATGTAAATTTCGGTATTTATTTAGCCGCAACAGCATATTGGTTGTCATTCCAAGAACTTTTTGGGAAAATTTTCAGCTTTTGGGTCCTAAACTTTTCTACAATATTCCCTCGACCATCAGTAACGTAAAAATATTGATCTGGAAGCTGCGAAAAATTTTCCATACGTACGTTTCGTCATCCATTATGCAGCAGATATATTTTTTGTATAAAACTTGACTTCAATTTTCGTGCTCTCTTTTTGGCCTCTAAATTTTTAGCGTTCCTGACAGAAAGTTTGCCTTGTATGTATTTAAAACAGCATTGACTTAAAACTTTTAGTACAAAATAGTTCGAGTACTGAGCTAATCGGGCTGCTTTCCTACCGGAAAATAACTGTAACCATTTCAATATTGTTACAAGGTTTTTAACAATATTTTAGTCACAGTAGCTATTTACATGATTGTGGTAACCATAATATGGTTAATTTACGATTCACATGTTTGTATCAACCATATATATGGTTAAAGTAAACATGTATATGTGTTAAAAGTTTTAATGAAAATCGTGTGTTAAGGTTTTTCGATCTCAGTCCTTATTCAGATGCACCCAGAGAAAAAATATAGTTGTATATTGTAACCATAACCATTTTTAAAAGTTTTTTAACAATATTATGGTTTCTGTAATTATTTATATGATTGGGGTAACCATAACATTTTTAAGTTACCATTCACATCATAGTAGCAATCATATATATGGTCGTAGTAATTATGTATATGTTTATGACAATCATATTCATCATGTTCAATCATAATATGTTGTTCTCAGAGTATGATAACAATAATGTTAGAACAACACAATATGTTGAAGTATTACATCATAAAAATGTTTGCCACAAACATACACATAATTACTACAGCCATATATATGATTTCTACAATTATGTGAATGATAACTTTTGCTTTAAAGCAGTGATCAGCATAAAGGGAACATGAAATATGGATTATAAAACTCGAAATCGACTTTATGGTCTAAAAAAAGTCTATATTTTTAAATTTTTATGTAAAAATTTAAGAAAATAGCTTTTCTTATCAACCATTAAAAAATTCGAAATTTCGAAAAGTCATGAATTAAAAACTAGAAAAAGTTGAATTTATGTTTAAACTATAGAACTCTAGTTATGTACTTTCATACTCTATTGTAATCAGAACAGCTATAGGGATTTTTGTTTCTTATTCGATCAATTTCATGAACTTCGATGACTTTAGCGTTGTTTACAGGTATAAAAACGATCATAATCAGCGATCAAAACAACAGCATTGCATTACTAAAACCTAATATTTAGCAGATCAGCAAATCTTTTTGCTAGGCAAATAGAAACTGCAATAATTAGTTATTATAGGTTTTCTAATTTATTTCAATTAATTAAGATTACTATCAATAAATTTCTTATTCAACCCACTTTGTTTCAAACAATGTATCTTTATTATTATAGCTTTACTTAAATGGCAGCAATTAAAAGTGCAAAAAAAAGAAACGATTTTTGTGTTTTTTTTTTTTTATTTTGTCAAACAAGCACTTGCCGCCACTTAAAACTAATACTTACAAAATAAATATTTTAATTGTAAGTTTTAATTATGCAACATCACAATTGCACTACTTCTCTAATGCATATAAATATGCAGATTTATTTTATTACTTTTTGCTCTATTCACCAACAACTTGCACATTTACCACATGGACGAACGGTCAGTGGTGGCCTGGATGCGGGTAAAAATCCTTTTTACATTTAGTTGAGTTTTATAAGTGTCTTATCTTTATTTGCAATAATTTGTATGCATTTGCAACAAATGCAAAAAGGGGTACGATGGAATGATTTAAACAAAAATTTAATTTACAAGTTTATGACTCCAAGTTTAGTACAAAACACAAATTGTAGTTTCTTTTAATTTATAATTTCACCTTCCCTGCTTAGGTTGGCAATTGTTTTAATGGGTTTTTTTTTTTTTTTTCTAACGTTTTCAGGCCAATAAACTTTACTTTCCTTGAAGCACTCTTTATCTTCCTGTTTCATTCCTTGTGCAACTTTAAATCCTGGCAGTAAAAACTTTTTATATACTTTTGTATTTAGTGTTCTATTTGTTGTTTTGAAAAGCATTTGCTATTTTTCCCTTTAATGCAACACATTACAACGTTGTTGGAAAAGGTTCATTAGTTTGCTGAGACAGCTGCTCGTGATATTATTGTCCATTGGTGGTTGCTGGTGGTTTATGTGTGACAATGAATTTATGATAGTTCATTGTTCCTCGTTACACAAACACGAGCGAGCAACTATTGTTAACATTTCTATATTTACGTTTGTAACACGCAAATGTTGCACAAATGCAAACACACACTAAAAACTATTTGCAGGTATTGCCCGACAATGTGATTGGATTGTTTTTACTCTTATATAAAAATAGTTTTTTAGTTTAATAATTATTTAATTTCTAGGAACCTATCAAAAGATTGTTTGTAATGTTTTTTTATAACAAAAAAAATATATAATTAAGTTATACACAACGCAATTTAAAATGCTTTTTCTGTGAGAAAAAAAGCTTTGTTTGAGTAGTTTTATGGTGCAGTAGTGTGGTTTTTTTAAGTTTTTGTTTTAAAAACAATTTCTTTTGGAAAAATTTTGATGTAAAAAATCTTTATAACGAAAAAGCTATTTTATAAGAAAGCTTTTCTTGTGTAAAAGCTTTTTAGGCAAGAAAAGTAAAAAAAAAACCTTTTTACATTATTTTGATAATATTTTTACTTAGAAAACAAATTTTCTTTCCCAAAAAATGTTTTTTAAGTAAACAATTTGTTTATAACAAAAATTTTCTATGTTTTTTAAGCCTTAAAATAGATTTTTTAATATAAAATAAGCTTGTTTTGTATGAAAGCTTATTTTTTAAATTAAAAGCTTTTTAAACTGAATTTTCATTAACAAATATATTTCGGCTGTAAAGTCTTCTTCAAAAAAGTATTTTTTTTTAAATTTAATATCTAAAAAGTTTGTTTTGAGAAAAACCATATTTATTTTGAAAAAAAATGTTTTTCAAACAAAATGTTTGTGAAAAAAAAACAAATTTTATATGAAAATTAAACCTATGATCAATTTAAAAATTGGTTAAATAAGGGAGTATATTTTTGCATGCCTAAAATGCTACAAAGCTTTTTTCTGCAACCAAAGCTTTTTTGTTAAAAATAGTTTTTTTTACATTCTTTGTTTTACCATTCAAAAAAGCTATGCTTAAATCCTTTTTTATTTCTCCAAAAGCTTAATTTACTGTAGTATCTAGTAGAAAAAATTTAATTTTAATTTATTACATCATCATCATCATAAAATAATGTCATTCATCTTACGAGTTTTAGTTTATAGCCGAAGTAAAGCAACCTACCAAATAAAAATAAAAAAGAAAGGGGGAAAACTACAATAAACAAATTGACAAAATACGAATTGTATAGAATTGAGGGATACTTATAAAATAACAAGATTGAATGAAATCAAAAAAAAAATACAAAAATCAGCTCGATGTTGTTAGCAGAGGTTGTATTAGGAGTTGTAATAGTGTTGTAACTAAATAGCCTTTAAAATGATTTTTTCACATTTGTGGCCTAATTTTCTTTTAACAAAGAAAAGAAAAATGATGCCATAAGCTTTCAACAAAAGAACACTTGAAAGGATTTTATAACAATTTCAACAAAAAAAAGTGAGAAAAAAATAAAGGAATGTTGTGAATTTATAGCAAAATATACAATATCTTTTGTGAGTAATGTCTGATTGTTAGTTAACTGTAAAGTGTTACATTTAAATAAGTAAATAAGATACAACAATATTTTAATCAAATTGTATACAAACACGTGATATAATAACAAAATATTGTGTCTTCAATATTACACATCAAATTTTCTTTTTGTAAACCAAAAATTTCAATCATTTTTGTTAATTTGCTGAATAATAATTTCACACCTATAATCTAAACTACAATTGAAACTTTCAATCAAGCCTTACATTTTTTAAACGAATTAAAGTGTGATTTTTCTAAATTATTCATTTCCTATAGATTTAACTTCATTTTAAATTCACTCTACGCCAATATTGTCATTTATATGGAAGTAAAAATTCGATTAAATTTGTTTGCTTTTCACACAAACACATTTGCATGCATACAAACACATACACAAGTACATATTCATTCATGAATAATACACACATCACATTTATACCAAAATACATACATACATTCATACATATGTATGTAGTTTGATTGTTTGTTTGTTTGTATATGAACGAATAGAACTAAAAAATCAATAACAATGAAATTGCTGGGTTATAAAATATTTAAAAAAGAGAAAAAAAATCAAAAAAAAAAAACAAAAAAAGTAGCAACAAAAGTCATATCTTTATACAACAGTTTTCATATACTTTCTACATATACAATGTGAAGCACTACAAAGACTTCTTTCTCTTCCATACAAACCTAGAGTTATAAAAAAAATGAGATAAACTTAGCTCTATTCCGCCTGAAAAACTAACAACAAAAAGTCAAACCGGATATTAAAGTCAATTCATTTTAAAAATGAAGCAGCAATAGATTTTCGAATTTATACATTTGGACACACACACATGCATTTGTAGCACACACGCGCTCTCTCAAACACACACACTCATACTAGGACTGAACATGGAAAAGGAAATGATGGTATTGTATTGTTGTTGTTTTTGTTGCTGTTGCTGTTTGTTACTGCTGATATTGTGAGGCATTGGTAACCTAGTGGCCAATATAATAGATGTTTTTAAAACATCTTTCGATTCATTGGCTTTGGCCTGTTCGAAATATGTTGTTGTGAATGTTTAGGAAAGTGCTGTTGCTTGTCATTTCAATTTTATGATGGTATTTAAACCATAAAGGGAGCAAGTACATGAATGAAGCTTAATTTAAATATTTAATAAAGATTTTAACAGATACATATATGCAGGTCATAAAACCCCTAACAGCATGAGCTTGCTCTATGAGAAAAACCTTTTTTATTTGTTTTTGATAAATTATTGGTTTTCTTTTGAAATTAGAATTTATTTTCAAATTCGTGTTGTTGGTTACATTTTTACCTTGAATTTTTGCGAACATATTTTCTTAGCCAAATTACATACAATTACTATTTTCAAAAAATTATTGTAAATATGCAACAAGAAATTTCAGTCGCAATCATTTCAACTCGAAATTAAAGTGGAGCAGCTGCCAAACCAAAACTCTACAAACCAAACTCTGTTGGTTCGAATTTAATTCTATATTAAACCAGTCTTTGTCTGACAAACCATAACTCTATTGGTTCGAATTTAATTCTATAATAAACCAGTCTTTGTCTGAACGTTTTCTATATGTACGACCGATTTCTATATAAAAATAATTGTTTTCTATATGCAAACCGTCTTCACAAGACCGTGTTCTATATGAAAACAGTTTTTATAAGACCGTTTTTAGTCACTGCAAGAAATGAGTAAAAAACAAGTACGAAAGTATGGTCGGTCAAGCCCGACCATTAAATACCCTACACTAAGTAAAAGAGCAAAAACATTTTTCTTTTAAAATTTCAATAATTTATATTTTTGAGTGATTTTCGGAAGTGGGCCTTATATGGGCGTTATGACCAATTATGGACCGATCACCATGAAATTGGTCGTGTGATTTATGTCTATATTAAAGTTAAGTATGTTGAATTTTGTGAGTATACCAACATTTTTAAGCGATTTATGCACGTTAAAGTGATTTTCGGAAGCGGGTCTATATGGGAACTATGACTAATTATGGACCGATCGTAACAAAATTTGGTGACATGAATTTTGTATATATAAAACTTATTTGGAGATACATTTATAAATTAAACATTTATGACCGAGAAAGTCCAATTTCGGAAGGACATTTGTATGGGGGCTAGGTGAAATAATGGACCGATTTCAGCCAGTTTCAATAGACTTGGTCCTTGTGCCGAAAAAATAATATGTACCAAATTTTATCGAAATATCTTCTGAGGATTAAGACTTCGATTCCCGCCAGAGACTCTGGGTGTATCTGTAGACAAGTAAAATGCTTCACAGTTTGTGTCTGTTATACAAAAAAAATTATATTCTGACTTGCGAAAAAAGTCATATTTTTTCTTATAACAAAAATAAATGCTAAAAATGCAGCAAATTGTAGTGTCCATATAAGACCCCTTTCACACTAGGCAATTTAGTTGCACAAGTCTCTTGCCCAACAACAAAACAGCATGTAAAATTTTCTTCTCCTTAACCCGACATTACCTCTGGTATCAACAAACACAAGAGACTTGCGCAACTAAATTGCCTAGTTTGAAAGGGGTCTAACTGAAATTCGAAGAAACTTTACAAAACTCTTCAGTGAGTGGCAAGAGTATATCTAAGTTTGTCATTCCGTTTGTAATTTCTAGATTTTTCATTTGCGACCCCACAAAGTATATATATTCTGGATCGTTATAAATAGCGGATACGATATAGCCATGTCCGTCTATATGTTGAAATCAACTTTCCGTAGCCCCCAAATAACTTACAAACATGGTTCATACATCAATATATCGGGAATTCTCCCGGCTCGTTTGATATTTAAAATCGAGACAATCGGCCCACAAATGGCGAATAATAAATTTTTAAAAAAAAATTTTAAAAAAAATTCTAATTAAAAAAAAATAGTTATAAAATATTTTTCACTAATAAATTTAAAAAAAAAATTGAAAAAAATAAAAAAATAAATTTTAAAAAAAACATTTGAAATTTTTATTTTTTTAATTTAGCCTAAAAATAATTAAAATTTTTATTTTAAAGTATAATTTAGTGAAGGGTATATAAGATTCGGCACAACCGAATATAGCTCTTTTACTTGTTTACTTTCATTTCACAGTGAAAACATTTAGACTGATTGAAAAAAAAAACAAATTCTAAGAATATTCTCGAAATCTTAAATTTTTCATAAATAAGGAATTGACTATGAATATTACAGAAAATTTTTAAAAATTACTTTTATTTAGAATTATTGTTCATAAATTAGTATAAAATATATGCCCAATTCACAATCGGTGTCGTTGTATGTCGTAATATTGTTTTATTAAAATTTGGTTTTATTTCGAAAAATTCTGTTTGAAATTTAGTTTGAAAATATTTATGATATACAACTTACAACGCTACGATAACAATTGTGAATTGGGCAATTGTATTTTTTATTATTTATAAAATACATCGATAAAATCGTTGGATGGTTGTCTAAAGTTTTGAAAACTACTGACATCCTAGAATTTTCCTAGCACTTGTGTTGAAGGCCCTGAAACATATGTTTAACTTAAATAAAAGAAACAGGATATAAAGGATTTGGCACAAGTAAATACTGAAAAGTCTCACCTATAAACATTTGAAGTTATATTTGGGTTAAAGCCATCAATCTTCAGTTATATAATATTTCAACAAACAGACACATTTTACATAATATTGACTTACACAAACACGTGCACGTACATGAAGTTACACATATTTATTTACCACTAAATGTTACGTTTAAATATCTGAATTTATGGCTGTGTGTTATTTTTTTTTTGTTTCTTATATTGAAAAGTCACGCAATAAATTTTGTTTGAAATTGTTTTCATCTAAGAATAATAATAAAATAAGAAGTCTACAAAATAAACAACATATAGACATCACTGTTGCCAAATGAGCTTGAATTGTATGGTTTGTATTTGAAAATGTTTATTTAATAAGCCCTTAATTTGTTAAACTAGGTTATAAAGGTAATTAATTACCGGTATGTTGGTCATAATTTTGTTCCCTTACGTTTTTAATTTAATAATGAGGAAGTAAAGCATACAGATTTAATAAATTACTACTCGTACAAAAGCAAGTTAGTTATAAAAAAATAAGCCATATAAACACATCTTATGTGTATTTAATGTTATTAAGTTCATTGTCAAAACAATTCCTTTAAGATTGTTGTTGTGTATCTTTAAAGAACTAAAATAGCTAAGATGTGAGGCGCTATGTTTATACCCTGCCGCCCATGAAACTAGTTCCGCATTAGCGAAAGTATTTGCCACTAAGAATCATCAGCCAACTAACACCATCTGCACCACCATTCCTTAGTAGAATAACTAGTGAAAATAGAAAAATATTTAGTTTTTATTTGTTTTGTTTTGAAAACTGAAGTCTGTGTGACTTTTCTATTCTGTACATTTCTCTTACTAGTGATGATTTTGGCAAAATGTTATGCTGAGGTAACCACTTGATACCTCTTGCATTACTTTTGGTATGAAAAGTAAACAGTGGTACCTAATTATAGTAAATTTGTTAAGAATTTTGTTACACTATTCTAAAGAGGAAATTAGTAGTGATTTGTAACTAAATAAAAGTGGCAAATTGCATATCTCTATATTTAACACTGCCGGGTAGTAGGAAAAGCTTCTAACTGTTCGTGTTTATATGTATTGACACAATCACGGTCAATAACTTTGTGTTGTTGAGCTTTTGTAGGAATCTCCTGTTTTTGGATTAGATTGATGTCATAGTTTTAGTTGTTCTTTTTTTTTGCTAAACATTTTAAGTTGTATCCATGTAATGGTCTATATAAAACTTAATTAAGCCATACTTCTGATGTTAATAAGAAAAAGAAGTAAATCCAAGTAATTAATTAAGCACTACGACTACATTAATTAACCGTGAATACAATATTGTTGCAAATTTATTGGCTTAAATATTAAGTGACACTAGAAAATAATACAGGTGTATGATGATTCATAATTAAATACAATTTGACATTTCTAATGAACCAAAAATAATTAAATGAAAATAAACAAGCATAAACAATTAAAGATTTGGCAGCAATATACTTTATATTATAATCTTGGGATTCCTAAAGGAATGCTGCTGAGAAAACTTTTACCAATTCATTTAATTATCGCAATACCCATCGTATGAGTTATTCCGATATCAAAATTATATTAAAATGTACCAAAAAAACAAGAAAATTAGTTTTACTGGATATCGAATTCATTATTCACATGTTATAATATGAATAGAATTAATATTAAAACAAAAGTTACAGTGATATACATATTTGACTTAAATCAACTTTTTTTATGAAAACAAATTAATTTTTTTTTTTTTTAATTTTTAATCTATTTCAAGTTATTCGACACTGGAAAGGACTTTGAAATACCTTTCATTTGATATATATATACCGTCAATGTACATAATTTAGTCTCCGAGATATAGGCAATAGTCAATAATATAGGCATATAGTAATAAATCAAACAAACTACGTTGTTTATATCTCAAATTTCAATAATTTATTTTCGTGGATGATTTTCGGAAGAGTGTCTTATATGGAAGCTATGACTAATTATGGACCAATCGCCATGAAATTGGGTCGTGTGATTTATGTTCATATGAAATTTATTTGTGTTGAATTTTATGTGTATTCCAAAATTTTTAAGAGATTTATGCTCGTTAAAGTGATTTTTTGGAAGCGGGCCTTATAAGGGAGCTATGACTAATTATGGACAGATCACAATAACATTTGGTGACATAATTGCACCAAATTTTATCGAAATATCTTCATAATTGCGAACTGTACTTTGGGCAAAAGGTTTACATGAAGCCAAACGGACGGACGGACATCGTTTAATCGAAAGGGAAAGGAAATTGTGTAAAATTTAGGAGCTTAAAAGCTTTTGAACTACGGTGCGGTCAACTTTGGAACATAAACTATTCCAAATTTAATTTTGTAAAATTTTAAATCTATAACCATAGCTGTAAATTGTGAATATTTTTATTCAAAATATTTCCAAAAACTTAATTATTTTTGAATTTTAGTTATATTTGAAAAAATAAATTTATATTGAAATCATTCTATATTATTCAAAATAGCATACTAATTAATATATATCTATTTAGAATATAAAGCATTAAATATTATTTGATTTAAATAGAATACGATATTAAATATATTATACTGAAAAGTTTTGAATAAACATTCATAAAATTATACTAATATTATTTGTATTTTAGTAACAATAAGTTGTATTTTATTTATTATATAATGAATAGATTTTAAAATATTTTAATCAATATGAAAACATGTAATTATTTTCAAATTATATTTTTATAGTAAAAATTAAATATTAATTTAGTTTATTCAACTAGTTATAAATGAAATATTATTTTATTTATTCGAAAATTTGTTGATAGATTTTATTCAAAGCAATTTTCTTTGAATAATTTTATTTCTCCAAAAAAAAGAAAAATATTTAAATATTCAACAAAAAAATTTAGAATACTTTTATTCATAGAAATTTTCTTCGAATAATTTTATTTGTGAAAATAAAGTCAAATATTTTAACAACAAATTTTTGAACAGTTTTGTAAAAAAAAATTTTTGTGTGTGAAAATGAGCTCGGACGATGAAGATTTTTCATCCGATGATTATGAAACAGATCCTTCGTTTTCTATGAAAAAACAAAAACAATGCTCAAAAATAATTCAACGATAAATAGCCCTAGGAGGAATGCCATGTCAGACGATCATTTTGAAAAATTAGTTACTTTAAAAACAGTTTTCAAAAATAATTCATGAATTTTGTTCTTCACAATTTAAATTAATAATAAACCTCCAATTGAAACCATAAATCTGTGTTCATATTCAAGTAATAATCAATGAGAATTAGGGTCTGAAAAAATTTGTAATTATTTTTGAAAATAACTTTTTCAACTCAGAATGCAATCAGAAGACATTTTACATCAGTATTATTATGAAATAAAAATATTCTTTAACATTTATTAGAATTATTTCTATTCAGTAATTTTTGGAAAAATAAATTTATTTGTTTCAAATTTGTGAGAAATAAAAATATTTCTAAAGTTTTATTAGAATTATTTCTATTCAATCATTTTTTGTTTGAATAATTTTAGTTTTTTGTGTTTTGTTTGAATAAATATTCCAAAGAAATTAGTTGATTTTTTTGTATCTAAATGAAATAAATTTAAATTTTATTCAACTTTGTTTTATTTGAATATATAAAATTTTACTATTTTCTAAAAAAATATCAATATAATTTAATTAAACTAATATAAAATGATTATATTTATAATTTATTTGGTTTTAAAAGATATAAATATGGATAAATTTAACTGTAAATATTATTAATAAATTAGACAAATACTTTATTTAACTAATAAATAATTTGGAAAATAAATATTTATAATTGGAAACAAAAACTAAAATAATATAAAAAATATTTATATTTTGTATTTTATTCACAAGTTACAGCTATGTCTATAACACTCATATACATACATTATTTTTCAAGCGCAATATTTTAGTAAATAAACAGCTGTTACGTTATTTTCAAACCTCTCTAAATACAGTAAAACATATTTAAAAAATACCAACATGACATTATAACTAAACTCCTCCTACTCTGGTTTTAAACAAATAATTAGTGACCATGGCAGTTTGCTATTGGGAGATTGCACTGTAGACTCTAACAAATAAATACAATCAACCTTGAAACTACACCTTAATCATTTTTCAATCGATTTAATTATAAACTACTGCTACTATTATTATTATTGTTATTATTGTAACCTTTGCCCCAGCACCCTCTTCCCCATTAAACTAACCACCCACAACTGAAACTAAGTAAGAGCTTTTGTTTTCAAAACTTATTTTATTTTTTAGTTGCTCGTGTCTTCTACATTTTCTAATAGCAATAGTTTTCTAATCTAACTAACGCTAACTAACTAAATTAGTACGACTAGTAGGAAAAAAAGGCAATTAGCTAAACATATAAGGGGCTAAGGGGTGCCCTAGACACCCCAAGAATGCGTCATCGACATGACGATATTAAAAGAAGAAAAAAGAAAACTAAAATAAATAAGAAAAAAAAAAAGAAATTAAAATAGTTTTTTTATTAGACAATATGCATAAAGGTAGTAAAATTTATTATGACAAAGAAATGAAAACAAAACAGAATAACTACAATTACAAAAAAGAATAAAATAAAAACAGAATATTATAGTGGAATTTAAAGAAAAAACACCCCAGTCATAAGAAAAAAAAGTTTATTAATGCAAAAACAAAAAAATGGAAAGAAAAACAAAGAATAGCAGGAGAAAATTATCATTAAATTTTATTATTCAAATGGAAGAAATAAATAAACGATTACGGATAAATTCAGTCAGTATTTTTTTTGTTTCTTCTGTCTTTCACACTTGAAAAAATAATGGAAATGAAATTGAATAAGTGTGCGTATATTTATAGTACATATATCTAGAATCTAGATAGATCTATCTATATTATAAATGTATTTGTGTTTAACCAACACCTGAATACACTTTCATGTATTGTGTAGTGCCGTGCCGTTGGTGTACAGGAAACAGTAAATGGCAGAGAGAAGTTACACATCACATCTCTTAACATGTGCGTTTGTTTGCGTGAGAGATTTTTAATGACATTGATTCATTTATTAAATATTTATATGTATTGAATTGTCATGTCATGGAAAGAAATAAACTTCACTTCTTTCCTTTCTAACATCTTCCGTAAACTGTCAATAAAATATCAACATCATATGATTATTATTATTATTATTATAAAGAAAACTGTTCTATATTCTATATTTATTATTTTTAAAAAGCATGTTTTATTTTTTATACCAAATCATTTTAACTATAAAATAAAATAAAATCACCTGCTGTGTTTTGTTATGTACATAAAAAAAGCTCAACATTAAATGCAACATTTATTTATGCAACTTTACAAGGCCTTGTACATATACATGATGCAAATGAAAATAACTTATGTAGCAGGAGTATTACAAAGACAATATGTATGATCTAAAAATCACGTTTTTTCTAATTTTTTTCTTTTTTGCAGTTATAAAACATAAAATTTAATAGTTTAAGTATGTTAGAAAGTTCAGGGTCTTAAGGATTTTTGTTTTCTTCTTATTCACAGTCAATTAAATTTTCTAATTAAAATAATTTATACACGAAGTATTTCGTGTATCTGGCAGACTAAAATATTTACTATGTTGTTAACACATGTACCTACTTGTATTTTTCTATTTTTTATTTTTTTGCCTTAACATTTGGCAATGACATTCACCCTCATAGTTGCACGCATAGATACGAGTAGGATTTTGAAATTCTTTCATGCAAGCGAATTAGTTTTGTAAAGTATTTTTCTGCGAAAATAAAAAAAAAACATGTAAAAAATCATGTCTACGATAAGAAAAGCTTAAAATAAGTGGTTGCAGTAACAATTGGTTCAGAGTTTTAATTGATTTTTACTCGCTTTAATTTTACAGACAGCGAAAAATAGCTTCCAAAGAATCAGAAAATGGGTTGAAAATGTTATTCGAAAGTTTATTACCATCAAAATCAATGAATTTGACATGTGGTTGTTATATGAAAAATTCATATTTCTTGATTCCTAATCATTATATGATTTCAATTAATTTATTTTTAAGTAATGCAAAGCAAACATTTAGTTGAGCATAGATTTATATCAATGACCGGCACAAAGAGAACATTATGCATTTGTAAATATATTTGTGTAAAATTTTTTCCAAAAATAATCGACAAGATCCGAAACTGTGTTGCTTGTAATTTTGTTTTGTTTCTCATGATTTATGATTATCATTCCTATTTTGTATATATGTAAACAATAGTCTATTGAGTTCGGTCCATGCTAGATTCTTTTGGAAGGTTTTAAAAAAAAGACGATCACTGAAATGTGGACAATTTGTAATCTCTTTAGTCTAAATTAAGATATTCAATTCGACTAAAACGGAGTGTATTATATAATAAAACTTCTACGCTCCATTGATTTATGATTTATTATCTTTAATAAAAACCAATATTAAAACAATATAAAAGTTTTTGGGAAATTGCGGTTTTTCTTACATCTGGTTTTGATCAAAAAAAAAACAAAGGAAAGGAAAGGAAAGAGTTTACAAAAGTACTATTATCGAGGTCAAGATACAATTTAATATTAATAAAAGTTGCACAAAAACTAAGAAATACAGAAACAAAAACACAAAACAACAACAGATATTAAACGAAAACAATTATATTTCATTTTAATGAAAATCTTTTTAAATTTTCCTTAAAATTTATTTTAATTGTTTTTGCAAAAATATATAAAATAAACAAAATTTGAAACAAAAAAAAAATGTTGATGCAAGTTTCATTAAGTTAACAAAATGTTTTGTTTATTTGTGTAGAAATTTTCAATATAAAAAGCAAACAAAATATTGGAAAATTGCAAGGTAGGCTACCGTTGCCGCTAAACTATCGTTACCCCTAAAATGCCCTGTCAGCTCAACTACCATTACTGATATAATCGTAAATGCCGGTTCATCTAAATACCGTTACTGATATTCTAGAAATTATTTAAATTAAAAAAATATTTTTTTTTTCAATATTTGATTTTATGGAAATCTACATAATTTGAAATAAAATACTACTTTTGTCAAATTATTTTTAATTTTTGCATTAAATTACCGTTATCGTTACCTCTAAAATACCGTTACCGAAATAATCAAAATTAGTGTTACCGTTACCGTAACCTTTTAACGGTTTTAAATCAGTATCCTACCTTGGAAAGTAGTAAAACCAGGAGGCAGGTATAAAACTACTATGTTTGTCATCCATGTTGTGTAACCTTTACACGATCACATTTTATTTTCTATAATTATTTGTATAATGTTTTTTGGGAAGCTTATTAAAAAAGAAATAGAGAGAGTCATCTGGAGTCGTCTCCATGGCAGGAATATTATGAATATTGAATTACAAAAACAATGACAAACTTATATGCTTACGGCATAGAGAAATAGACATAGAGCGGAAATTATAAAAACACTCAAACCGAAAAATGACTAAAAATAATCACACATACGAGTGTTGTTTTTGTTTTCACTTATATTTTTTTACTAATACTTTCTGGCCACTTAGGTATTTGACAACTGAGTTAGATTTTTGACAGGAGAGTTTCCGATCTATGTGTATTTATCTATGGCTTACGGCTCATGTTGAAGGATTTTGCACAATTCTGAACAATGATAAAAAACAAATGACAAATATTTAAGTACAAAACTATAATGCGATCCAGAAAAATCCTCACATGTTTACAAAAATCCATTAAGTTGAGCATATACTAAAAGAAACGTATTTTTTTCAATCTAATACAGCCACAATTTATGCCACCCTAAAGAATTCACATTCAACTAACCAACAATATTTAGCAATTTAAATGCAATGCAGCTTGTGTTGCCATATTATGGTTGTATACAATCAATTGTTGCTTGCTGCCTTTATGTATAGAAAACATTATTGCTTTTTTCTAAATATTACCATAATTAGGTTGAGATATTGTCAAAGATTTTATCGCTGTACGTGTACGTGTTCGATAAAAGTAAGAAAATATAGCATTTTGCTAAAGGACACTAATGTGTGTTTTATAGCACCTTGTTTGTGAAATGCGCTGCAATTATGCTTAATGTGATTGAGATAAATAAAATATTTGCACTGCAAACATTAGTTGTTATTGCTTAAAGGTTTAACTCAATGCTTAATATCCTTTGCAACAACCACAAAGTTAGGGAGTGTAGAATGTGTTAATAATAAAAGTTAAAAGGAATTTTTATTTAACACACATGAATAAGATTTATTTTATCTTTATCATGTATTTTTAATATACATAATACTTATATGCAAATTAGGGCTATAACTTTTTTTTAAATTTTTTGCAAATTTCAAAATGGCCATAGCATTGTCGATTAGACCATTGAAAGTTATTTAAAACTAGTTAACCGCCCCGGCTTCGCCCGGTAGCTATTTACTAACGTTAGTTCTTCAAGTTTCTCCAACCCACATACACCTGCCTGTTCTTATTTATTTGCAAATAAAATATATAAATTTGTACTGCATACTTTAGTGGGCTTTTTTTATTACAGTTGACTGGAGTCAAAAAAAATTTTCCGAGTTTTACCCAGAATTTTTCTTTTTTTTCTTTACAAACCATCTCCTGAAAATTTCACCCACATAACGCGTTAAAGTTTAAAAATATATTTTTTTTTTTTTTAATCCAAAAAACCCAATTAGTTTTTTTAAATATATCAGCTTGGCTGGAATCTATATTTAAAATTTACGGTAACTGGAAAAAATCCGCTGTTCTACTATAAAAAAGTAATTCAAATTTCAGAAATTTTTGACTTTAAAAAATCGTTTTTGTGGGTGAGATTTTTATTCAAAATTGAATCGAAAAATATGTTGTCGTCAATAACACAACATTTGCCATTGCGTGGTGCTAGGGCCCAAATTTGGTTATAGCCCTAATGTACATACTAGGGTATTCAATTAAGTGGGTTTCTGGTTAAATCGGTTAATCGAGCAAATAATTAATCGGCGTTTAGATTTAATCGGTTAATTTTAAATTATTCGATTAACCGAATAATTTATATTTTAATTTTAAAATTAAAAGAAAAACAAGAATTTTGTTAATAAAAAGAACAAAAACATAAAAAACATAACAATTCAACAAAACAATAAATAAATATGTAAGTTTTTTAGGATTTTATGGAGATTTTCTGAAATAATCTTTGCTTTGAAACGATTTTTTTAGTTGCAATAAAACTTGACTTGAAAAAACTGTCTCACTGATTGTAGATGTTAAAGAAATCGAAAGTAAGGCATGATAAAGAATATCCAATTAATCAGTTCTTTTTTTAGTGTTTTCTAAGTATATAAATTGCACCATCATACCATTGGAGTCCTTTTTGGATTTTTTTTACATTTTGAATACTTTAGTAGTTCTGATAAAAGACTCGTTACAGTAATGTCTTCTAGAAATATGGTAATCGATTGAATACCCTAGTACATACTAATGGTATTGTTGTCTTCAACTGACTTGGTATTTAAATAAACACCTAAAATGAAAATGCACACATACACACATACACAAAGCCAGAGGAAAAGCCAACCAGAGCTGTTGTAAAGTGTCAGTTTTAATACCACAGAGATACAAATGACACAAAACAAACAGTGAATGCATTAAATGTTGTAAAATATTAAACGTAGAAAGATAGATAGAGATGGGTTGGTTGGTGGTTGTATTTTAGTTTATATCTAATGTATTTATATGTATGCAAGAATATATATATATAGCAATTTGTTTACATCTTGGAAAATAAACAAATGTAAAAGTAAAAGGAAAACAACAAACTATACGATAGAGAGTCATAAACTAGCGTTTGTGTCTTAAAGACAGCGCAATTATTATTATTATTGAACAACAACAAAAGTCAACAATAACAACAAGACACCACATGTTTCCTTTTCCGTAGGACTCTTTAACAGCAAAAACAACAAAAACAACTACAATTACTACTAATTGCAAAATACACAAACTTAAAACAAACACTAAAACGTAGAAATAGTCCCTGTATATGAATTAATGTATGAATGAATGTATGTATATGTAAATTAAAAGGAAGAAATCCTGTGGCCTTAGTGTTTTAAGAATGTATTTATGAAAATGTTAGTTTACGTCTTGGAAATCGAAATGATTGCAGGCACTAAACACTGAACAAACACAACACAATTTATGGATACAAGGAAAAGCCAACACGACGACCATCAATGCCGCCCTCAATCCACACCAGCGCAGCGCCATGACCACCAACAGTCAAATGCCGTCTGCTGCTAAATATAAGTAATTTGTATTTCAAACGAAAAATCAACATGAATTCCATTGTAATAATAAACATTAATTAAATATCATACAAAACCAAACCAAAAAAAAAATAAAAAAAAAACTAAAAGCAATAGAAACATGTTACCAATACCGCCAGTTAACAAACAATATTAAAACTTTGTTAAAAACACAAACACCAGCAGCAGTAGCAGTAGCAGTAGCAGCACAACATAGTGCAACTAGAGTTGACAAAGCTGCAGCACAACACTACATGGATTCATTTGTGCAACTTTAATTACACACAAATCCCAAATGCACTCACTGCACGACACTATCTAGACACATACACACATCCACATCCAAACACAATTCAATTTTAAAGTTTGCAACCAAACACAACAGCCAACTAACAGCAACAATATCGATTTTATGCGGTACAATATTCTCGTTTTAAATTATTTTTTCAAACTTTATTTTTATTAAATTAATTTAAACAAACTAATATGTACCTTTTTTAAGATTGGCTTCATTTATTTCCACAAGTAAAATATTAAATATTCTTCATTTCTTTTATTATGCTTCAAAACTTTTAAAATGTTTTTTTATGTTTTAATTTATTGTTAAATATTTTTGTTTTGTTGTCAATTTTAAAATTTAACCGTTTCTTTATGTTGTTTATAACTTGCAACTTTGACTTTGTATTAAATACTGAATTAAGAAGATTTTCAAAATTTAATGTCCTGTTAAATGACAAAATATAGTATTTTTTTTATTATTTATTTTGATGACACAAAGCTCCGTAACAATTTACAGTTTGTTGTCCAAAATGCGTTTAACAACTAACAATCGAACTCATTGAAGTTGCCCTCATATATAAGAAATAAATACAACATGTTACTACATATAATGAAAGGAAAATTGTATCAGCCCATTTGCTGACAGTTCTGTTTTATTTGTATTTTGTCGGTTTGATTGCATGCCTTCACTTCGAACAATGTCCTTTTTGGTTTGAAGCCAACATAATTTTCTTTGTTGCAACACGTTCGTTTGAAGTGCTCAAACATAAACACAACAACGTTTCAGCCATCATAAGCGTCGACCTCGTTTTTAGCAATGTACGATTACAAAGTGATGAAAGATTTTGATAGTATTACCACTATGGGACAGAGTGTGTTAAAAGGAAACTCATTTGAAAATTGTAATAAATGTTGAAGAGCTGACAATGTCCAACAATTTTATGGGGATGAGGCCTTTGAAATTTTCTTAGTATTCCAGATACAATCCAAAAATCGTGAAAGTCATGATTTTTTGTTCCTATCTCAGCCATTTATGAACCGATTTTATTGATTGTTAGTACTAACATTCTTAAACGATATTTACGGTCTTCAGAAAGCTGATTTCAACTAACATACAGACAGACATCGTTATGTCATAAGAAACCAGAATATATACTTTCTATGTTCGCAAATGAAAATTGTAGAAATAACAAACGTAATGACCAACTAGGGTCATATAAGTAATATGTAAAGACTGAGTTCGAAAAAATCTTAACATACATACATATATATTAATAAAAATGAAACCACGAAACTTACAGTTTTTATTATTTTTATAGTTCTAATCAATAGTGATGAATTTATGCACCTTTTCCGGAAACCCACTTCCATTAAGTTTTTTATAGAACTCCATCTCTGTTTAAAATCTACCACACTTTTGGACACCTTTTATGTGCTCTTCAATTCTCTTTTAACAAGATCCCAATATCTCTCCAATAGCCTTAGCTCAAGGCAGTTTTAAGGATTTACCTCTCTTGGTACAAATAACACATTATTGTTCTTGTACCACTCAATACCTTGCTTACCATAATGACAGGATGCCAAATCAGCCCAAAAATAAGTGGACACATTAAGAAGCCTTGTGAGTGGAAACATTCCTTAATGTAAATTTCGGTATTTATAGAGCCCTTTGTAACAAATGTTTGGCTTATTTTGCCGCAACTGCATATTGCTTGACATGCCAAGAACTTCTTAAGAACATTTTCTGCTTTTGGGTCCTAAACTTTTCCACAATAGTCCCTTGAGCATCAGCACCATAAAAATATTGACCCGGAAGCTGCGACAAATGTTCCATACGTACGTCTCGTCATCCATTATGCAGCAGGTATATTTTTTGTATAAAATTTTACTTCAATTTCCGTGCTCTGTCTTTGGCCTCTAAATTTGTCGCATACAAAAATCCTAGGCCGAAAAAGTTCCTGACGGGAACAGCAACTTCTTGAGCCTTGTATGTTTTTAAACCTGCATTTTCTTCAACTTTTCGTACCAAATAGTACGAGTACTGAGCTAACCAGACTGCTTTCCTACCGGATGTGTTGGGAGATCTTTTGAATCTTTATTGGCTTTAGAAACATCATGTGAACCATTCCTTCTACATGAACCAAGTTTTCTATCAACGGAAAAGTTCTCCCGATACTGTTTAATTAAATTGGAATCAGTTTGACGGCAGACCTTTGATTGTTTGCCCAACTTTTTGTAGGACCAAGTTGGGTTTTGTTGAAAATATTTAATAATTTTAGTACGCACTTTTTTCTTGTCACTTATTAAACATAATAACTGACATGCTTTACAAAGGTAACTTGATCAAAACGTTTTAATGAAAAACGTGTGTTAAGAATTTTTCGATTTCAGTCCTTAGTCCCGAAGAAAATGTTTTTCACAAAAGAAAAAATATGAGGACTTTTTTGGGAAAAAACGTAAAAATTACGGTCCTTTTTAAATGTTCCAAATTTATATGCATGTAACATTTTATATGTTCGAGATAACTGTTAGCAAGTTGTTTTAATTTTATTGAGAATTTTATAGCAAATATAGCCGATATTTCGATCCTCCATAGGCCTGCGATATCTAAAAAACCAAAAAAAGATCGAGAAAATTTTAAAAAATACATAAATAAACCTAAATATCTTTTGAACTAAAAGAGATAACCTACACATGTAAGCATATTTTTTGTAGAAAAAATTTCAGCTCATTTGGACCATAAATTGTTTAATAAAAACTGAGACCCTAGGTGAACAAATTTGAGGGGCCACCCACTGGACTCCATTACTGTTTGGATAAATCAACTTCAGCTCCAGCCTTGTGAAATTTCGTTACGATATCTTCCCTAGATACCGAATTATTTCCAATAAAAATATACATTTCTAAACTACTGTGTAACGGAATATTAGCATTTAAACTCTTTACTACACGCAGAGAAAAAATATAGTTGGTTATGGTTACTGTAACCATTTCAATATTGTTACAAGTTTTTTAACTATATTATAGTCACAGTAACCATTTACATGATTTTGGTAACCATAATATGGTTAACTTACGATTCACATGATTGTCTTAACCATATATATGGTTACAGTAAACATATATATGTTTGTGACAACCATTTATATGATGAAGGACTTATCATATTATGGTGCTCTCGGCTTAAGGCTTATCATAATCTGAGAACAACATATTATGATAAAATTATTCATCATAAATATGGTTGTCACAAACATATACATGTTTACTGTAACCATATATATGGTTGAGACAATCATGTGAATCGTAAGTTAACCATATTATGGTCACCACAATCATGTAAATGGTTACTGTGACTATAATATAGTTAAAAAACTTGTAACACTATATAAATGGTTACAGTAACCATGTCCAATTAAATTTTTTCTCTGCGTGTAGGTAATGAAAGTTTTTGGTGTTTACAATCATGTAGGAATGCGTTACAAATTTAAGTCGAAAACAATTTTACACTAGATTATTCTGAATTTGGTCAATGATAAAACTTTTTAATAAAAATTGTTTTTAAAATGCTATTAACTATTAAACTTTTGACTTAATAATAACACTCTCTGACCCACAGTGCATATTTTTCATGTTCACTTTTAGCACTATTTAACAAGAAAGCAGTCACGTGTTTAAATATTCCTTAAACATTTATGTTTGAATATTTATATTCATTTTTTTTTTTCAAACAAACATGTAGGAGTTGCAACAAACTTTAACAGCAGCAGCAACAAACAGCATTTTGAACATTGTTTCAACCGGCTTATTTTGTTGGCATTCTTTCGATTTTTTTCCAATCTCTTTCTTGCTTAACTTCCGTTTTTCTTCTTGAGAGGATGTGTGTTTGTTTTTTTTTTTTTGTTAGTTCTTCTTAAAACAGCATTATATATTTTTCTTTTGGCCCGGTTCTTTTTTTTTATTAGGTAACCAGGTTAGTTCTCTGTGTATTTCAGTTTTTGGTTAAGAATATGTTTGTATGTAACCAGCCAACAATTACAGACACAATTTTTTTCCATAAATTATTATTTCTTGTTGTTCGTTTATATTTTTTTATGTTTTGTTGAGTTTTAAATACAAGTGCAAGTATGAATGTTCCGGTTGTAGATTGGTTCTGTTGGTTTCAAGGATTCTTTTTCTTTCATTCTTTTGGCTCATAAATAAATTTGGTTTGTCATCAGCAGTGTCTTCGTTTTAATAAACAGTAGTGTAAATTATGCAAGTTGAGACACACCTCTTGGAGAATGAAATATTAAATTATAGTTTTAGTATTTCTCTGCGTTATCATTAAATGTTTATGGTTTATGTGGTTTATTAAAGACGTCTATAAACTATATAAATTACATCTACTATATATATATTATAAAATGTATTAATAACATTAAATTAAACAAAATAAAATCCATTACAAAAAGTGCTAATTTAAATGGTGAAGTGTTGTTGGTTTGGTATTTACATATGTGTGTAACGTGTTAAAAAGATTTTTAGAATTACAAATAAATTTTTATTCCACAAATTTGTTTAAGAAAAGTGTAAAAATTATTTAGTATGAAAGTGCAGAAAAAAATTATAAAGTTAAAATTTAATTTTTGTAGATTGATATACACATGTGGACAAAAAACAATAGATGTGTGCATTACTTTTTTAAAAAAAGCAATATAAATTGTAAACATTTATTCAATAAGGAATATTTCGAATTTTTTATTAAGGACAACATTTCTAACATGAAAATCAAGGATTTCCACTAGCAGAAATCTATGCTGTGAAAAATTCTAGAATTTTTTTTATTTAAATTTCATTCAGACTTGGACAATAAAATAGGTGTGTTTTTAACGTGGGAAAACTCAATTTTTTTGTAGAAAAAGTATGATCACTGTAATTACTTATATGATTAATTACCATCCATATGATTATCGCAAACATATATATAATTGTAGTAAATAAAAACATGTTTATTTCAATAATGTTCATGATGAATATACTATCTCATATTATGGTGTTCTTAGATTATGATATCCATAAGCCGAGATCAACAGATTGTGGTAAATACTTCATCATACAAATACTTGTCTCAAACATATACTTATTTCCTACAATCATGTGAATCGTAGCTTCGGAACACGTATTTCAACGGTAATGCTTATTTCGATTATTAAATTAAAAATAATTTCACAAAGGCGATATTTTATAATATTAGGTCTGTTCATTTACTTTCCCAGTAAATACTTGCAACGAGAGAAAATCAAAATTTACAAAATTACTCTCTTAAATTCTCAAAAATAGTAAAAAGTAAATGAACGCTTTTCCAGTAACAATTATTTTATACACACAATTTTCTTATTTTGTTTCTTTTAAAATGTATAAATACTCACATTTTCTTCAATTTTATTGAAAATTCTTTTGTTTTGACATTTTTTCACCACAAAAATATAATTTTAAATAAATAAAGAATAACACAAAACTTATGAAATATAAGCTGCTAACTATTACGAGTTCAAAATAGAACTTGTAATAGTTTGCAACGAGAGAACACTCTATAAAATTTATACGCTCTTGATTTTTTCTCTACTTTTTGTTTAATGAACGCTTTTCCAGTAACAATTGTTACTAACTAGTAACAACTATTAGTTATTGAACATAGCTATTGTTACGAAATTACATTATCAATTTGAATTTAACGGCCTGTAACGGCTGCTTGCAACAACATTCATCATGTTTTTAAACACTTCTATCGGTATAATCTTCTACTTATCAACACGCTGTTATTAACATTGTTTATAAGTATGACAACATTAACTGTGAAGCCGCTTTAAAAGCTCTAGGTGATCATTGTGGAAATAGTCCATTATAGTTTTTCCGTTAGATTATTCATGAGACTTCTAGAAGATGGCTCTGTGTAAATAAATAGTAACAGCATGTTGTAAGTGAGTCAGTATATCGTAGGCACTGTTAGAGTTAACATCAACTGTATTACCAGTGTATACTTGTAAATTATAAAGTGTGTGTAGTAAAATAGAGTGACTATTTAAATGTTGTGTAGATTTTAATAAATGTTTGTAAACTACTGGTCGCTTTTATTTGCAATTCAAATAATCCGGTTTATATAAAGAAAACACCAACGTTTTTTAAAATCTGAACACGTAACCATATTTTATTTTATTTTTACGATTATATCGATTACGATAATTGCTGTCATTTCAGTAATGGCAGCTTAGCAGTAAGAGATGAAAGGCTATTTTAGGGATAACGCTAGCTTAGCGATAACGATATCAAGCTTTGTAAAAATTATTGTTTTTTGCTTACATCTGAGATATTTTATGATTTTTGTGATTTTAATAGTACTTAATTCATATCGAAAGAGAATTTTTCAAATCAGGAAGTAATAATTCCCTAGTAGGAATCCTAGGATTTTCGTAAACACATTTTTGTTATTTTTTGTGTTTTCAATCACGAAAATTATCTATTCAATAATTTTTGTACTTAAAGTTCAACCAATAACGAAAATTGTGTATTCAATTGTCAAAATTATCAAATTCAAAACTCAAAATTCAATAGAAAATATCAGAAAATTTAGTTTTTGAGCACATGAATACTTGATTTAATTATGAAATAATTGAAACCAGTTCAATATGGGATAAATGTTTGAATTGAAATATAATTTTTTCTGTGTATCTGTGATTTAAACTTTATACTCCAATAAAAGAGATAGCAAAAGGCTTAAAATTTACGAATATGAACAAATTTTAATTTTAAAGTCCAAAGAATTGAACAATTATCATTGTACAAAAAGTTCTTAGAAGCACTACCACAATTTTACCTACCAGAGATGTAAAAGAGTGAAGTCGTGAAAAAAATGTGAACGGTGGTAATTTGAGAGTAAAGTGTTCTTAGGATGTAATAAATATTGATTGGAACTCAATACAACCGAATTTTTGAGTTAGGCAGTTCTCACATAGGAAAGCTAAAAAAAAAATTGTTTTGATCAAAAACATTATGAAATTTGCATCAAAATTCATTATTACAGTGATTTGAAAATTGAATTTAAACAGATATTAAAGTATGAAAATATATCTCTATACCTGAGGTCGGCAAAAATAAAAAACATGTAAAAACAAATAAGAGTGCTATATTCATCTGTACCGAATCTTATATACCCTTTACCAAATTATACTTTAAAATACAAATTTGAAATATTTTTATGTAAACAACATTTAACATTTTTTTAATTTATTAGTGAACAAAATTAAAGATAAAATTTTTTTTCGTTGAAAAAAATTCGGGTTATAAAATATTTATCCCAATTTTGACCATTATCCCACTTTATAGCCTTATATACATCGTTGCAATGGACTTTGAAATATCTATCATTAAATATCCATATTGTCTATATTGTCTATATTAATGACTTAGCAAGCCAGATATAGATAAAAACAAGTAAGAGAGCTATATTCGGCTGTGCCGAATTTTATATACCCTTCACCAAAATATACTTTAAAATAAAAATTTTAAATATTTTTAGGAAAACAAAATTTAATTTTTTTCCAGTTGTTTTTTCGAAATTGTTTTTTAATTTTTTTTTTAAATTTTAATTTTTTTTTTAAATTTTAATTTTTTTTTTTAATTTAAAAATTTTTTTTTTTTAGTTTTTAAATTATTTTTTTTTAATATTTAGTGAAAAAAAATTTTGGTGAAAAAAAAATTCGGGTTAAAAAATAGGCCAAAAATCGAGGTTGTACCGGTTTTTCCTTATATGTAAGCCATTTGTGGGCCGATTTTCTTGATTTTAATAGCAACTGAGTCGGTAGATTTCCCGATATATTGATGTATCAATCATGTTTGTATGTTATTTGGGGACTACGGAAAGTTGATTTCAACATACAGACGGACATACGGACATGACACCGCTATCTATAACGAACGAATATATAGACTTTGTGGGGTCACAAATGAAAAATGTAAAAATTACAAACGGAATGATAAACTTATATATACCCTTCCCACTCATGGTCAAGGGTATAAAACACTCGAAAAAATTATTGATTTTGGCATTCCGTTTGTAACATATCGAAATATTGATCGTAGATCCAAAAGGGTCCTCATAGGGCTCAAACAAAAGGAGCTAAATGGCTCAATTTTCCACTAATACTCTCTGTTGATAAGGTTTATTTATAGTCCCCCTACAAAAGACCCCCACTACTACTGTTTGAGCAATCATAAATATGTTGATTATGCGGCAATTCTGATAAAATTTTGCACAAATTAATTCTAAACACTCTTAAATTATACAGTAATGTATGGCAAAAATCGGGAAACTGTTGTCTCTAGTCTCCATACAAGGCCCCCCTCAGAAAATGATTTGAACATTCATAATTGTCTTATAATAATTAACATTGTAATGAAATTGGAACAAGTTTTATATGAACCTAAAATTTTCTGCCAACTTTTGTGAGGATCGGTCAATAATTTGTTAAAAAACTGATGACAAACGGTTCGATATGTTTAAAAAGTTTATACATGTGCCAAAGAAATTGTATACTAAAACGAAATCATATACATAAGTACGTAAATCGATCGACAAAGGTTTATACATAGTAATACAACATACTTCCTTTATAAAAGTACACCGCCCAATATGTTTAAAATATGATGACAAAATGTGTAGTATACTGAACAAATCTTGGCGATGTAAACCAAAAGTGCGGCCCAATTTTAAAAATTCAATAAGTAACAACAGCATATGAAAATTATAATTAACAGACTATTACAAGACAACAGACACTTAATTATTCAGGGGTCACTTAACTACTCACTCACTTACTACCCTGTGCCATGCCACGCCACACATCATCATCACCATCAGCATTATTCAAGCCGTACGATAAAAGAATCAGCTGTTTTTGGTTGAAGAAAAATGAAATGGAAACGGTCGTCTACCTCCTGACTATATCAAATTACAGCTGTATGTTAATAACCTCACTTCTTCATCATCATAATCCACATCAACGTCATGATGTTGTTATAAAATTCAAAAAAAAATCAAGCTAAATTTCTTTTATTGGGTATGGTCAGTCAGAATGTTGTGATACAAAAGGTAAATTTAGTCCAGACATAAAGTGTTAAATGAAGATGATAGTTTTTATTCATCAACTGTTTTTTTTTGTGCAGTATGCCTAAGATGAATGCACTGTGTGTGTTTTTTGTCTCCTCTGTTCAATATTGAAAGATAAAAGAGATCAATTACAACAAAAGTGAAATATGTTTTATGGATTTTTAACAGAGAGTTCATTGTTTCTTTATAGTTTGAATTAATATTGAACAAAACTTATTCAAAATTAATAAATGTCTGGTTTGCAAACAAAAATTAATTGTATTTTACTTTTCAAAAAATATGTACCAAAAAAAATAAATGTTTCTTGTATCCTTAACCCAATTTTAATAGAAATTCGTTGAAAAATTCTAAACGGATGTTTTTAAATTCAATAGTTTTTTCTTAACAAGAATTGACAAGCTTTCTATTGAATTACTCTGCTTCTGTATGTAAATTATTCTTTACTTTATGACAAACTAATTAATTTGTATCCGTTTTATGACCTCCTATGTGGTGACCAACAGCAAAGAGATGACATTTTATCAAAAAAACTCGGAAGATAATTTCACTGATCACTGCGCATAGTCTTCTTTCCGACGTGAGAGCAATAGTTTGTAGCTGGGTGTGTGTAACTTTCGGACATGACAAACAATGTTTTTGTCGGCAAAAAACGGAAATAATTATATCTTGAGATCTTAACAGATGTTCGTTTCGTCTTCGACATGATACCTCTTCCTTAAGATCAATATCTTGTTACATTTTAGCACTTTTTTATCATCATTTTTCTTATTTTTTTTTAAAAGATTTTTTTTTATCTTTGTATAAAACCATGTTGGATTTTTTCAACACATGACAACAATGATGAGAACTTAAGATGCAACAAAAAATAATAAAAGTATCAATTTTAAGAAAAAGGTATAGTTTTATCTATACTTCTTTATAAAGTGATGAAGAGTTTTAAAATAATATGTATTTAAAATAGTAATATAAATTTGAGTAAAAAAAATATTTTTTTGAAACGACTTTTAATTCAATTATGTTTCGAAAGGAAGGAAATAATTCACACTTATTACTATATGACGTTTTAAATTTTTTCCTCATATATTTATACCCTACACCACCATAGTGGGGAGGGTATTATGCGTTTGTGCAGATGTTTGTAACGCCCAAAAATATTAGTCTAACACCCACCTTAAAGTATACCGACCGACTTAGAATCACTTTCTAATTAAACGATGTCCGTCCGTCTGGCTGGCTGTCCATGTAAACCTTGTGCGCAGAGTACAGGTCGCAATTTTGAAGATATTTCGAGCAAATTTGGCACATATTATTTTTTCAAGGACCAAGCCTATTGAAACTGGCTGAAATCGGTCCATTATTTCACCTAGCCCCCATACAAATGTCCTCTCGAAATTGGAGATTGGAAATTGGATTCCGACAACGGAATCGCCCCATGCTTCAAGTGGAAATTCACAGCTGACTAGAGTTCATAATCTAGTACAGCGGGGATTCAGTGAGCCCCAGGACTTTGTCCTGTCTGGATCATTGGTGAGGTCACTTTTGAGACCCAAAGCGTAAAGAAGATCGTTGGACTTATATTTGAGATATGTAGTGGCAAATTTAGGGCCACCAATTGTATCTTACTAGGTGTTGTTGCCGTTATACCAAGGCCATTGAATTTAGCAGATAGCTGTGTCACTGTGCTCTGGAAACGAATTGGGATGGTGGCATTCGAGATATACTGATCGTTGGTCTTGATCTTGGTTTCTGCATTGATATGTGCAGTCAATGTAAAAGAAGTTGCCAAGTATGTGGTACTTGGTAGTCACACAATGGTGGTGATAGATGCATTGATTCTATCCGGTGTTGAGGGTACCGAGAGGTTGGGCCATCATGGCAGGTATCCACTTAAATCCCAGACACATTGTCACGATCGCTGAGTGAACAGTTCGGCTTGAAACCCTATATTTTCCAAAAGGTCTTCTTAGTGTGTAGATACCATTCACATACTTATATCAACATTACGTTTCCCCATGAGTTCAAATTCCAAAGCCATTTGAAAATACTTAAATTTTCAGACAATTTTATTGTTATGGTCTATATTCTGGGATTTTATATCTTCTATTAAACAGTTATAATTGAGTTTTCGTCGGGTTGACTCCTCCGACCAAATTATTTTATACGACAAAGTAATTTCGATTTAATTTTACGAAGACTACTTACGTAGTAATTGAGTTTCATTCGATGTTGTTTGTTCGTACAAAATACTTGTAAGAATAAACAACGTAGAACAGATTTGTAATCAAAACAATGGTTACGCTTTTAATCTGATAATTTGCATTTGCAATAACATCTGACATTATACCCAGCACATGTCTCCAGCTGGGCTATTGAGAACTTTTACAAATGTTCTTATTTACCTCACTATATTGTAAAATATTTTTTTCAAAACAATTAAAAAATTACGTGCAAAAAAACTATTATTCCCATTTAGATTGAGTAAACAAAATGTCGATTGAAATCTTTAAAAAATTCTCCATGTTTAAAATTTTAAATAAGTAGAAACAAAGCATAAAATAAAACAATCACACGTACATTATCACTCTAAATGTAAATTTTATGCAACTCAATTGTTCTCAATAAGAGAAAAAATCCCCCAAATCCTCACAATTCCTTGAAACTGAAACCGCAATTTTGCGTGCTCCTCATATAGGAGTGTTCAGGTTTTGGGTTTTCCCTGATTTTACTATAAAAAACATCCCGTTTAACTTTCTAAAAAAATCAAAACAAATGCATAGAAGACGCCATAAATTATAGAAACTGACCACCGCTACCGATACATGTTCCAGGTAAAACACGCATTTTGCCCACAAATAATAATAATACACACTATAACTAAAAACGCGCGCGCAAGCGTATTTAATATTCTGGGCAGACTTGAACGAGCGTAAACGAAGATGAGAAGTTAAATGCAAATGACGTGTTTCGTTAAAGCAAACGTACGAGTATGAAACATTAAACGATTATTTAATAACGTCTTCGATCGTGTGCCAGGTGAATTTTTAATTATTAGATTATTTTATTTGATTTTTACGATTTTAGAACAAACGAAATTATGAATACATTGCATAAAAACCTGACTGGATTGGCAAACTAGTTGGGAACAAGTGTTAGAAGCTTTAAACGTAATGGGTGGACGTGCTTCGAGTCAGTCAGTGCTTTATAAGTCCAGCCTAGAAGTGTTTTGGTATCAAAGTAAAGGGAATACATATGTATGTAATTTGAAAAGTTTAACAGAGGAATTCCCGGAAGAACATTGAAGTTACATTAAATATTACATCACTAACGTACACACACATACACACACAACTACGTGATTACAACAAATACATACGTACTTAAGGCGTATTAGGAAGGGGAATCCAACACGTTTCGTTATGATTTAATATTTCCTATTTTACACGTTGCCAATTTATAAATAATGGAATTTTTTTTTAGTTTAACTTATCAAAATCATAAGAAGTTCTATCGAAAATACTTTCAAAAGAGACGAGTTCAAACACCCATTTGAATGTCATGCATGTATATACGCTCACACATTAGACAAGTGTGATGTGGTGTTTGTTACGTGTTCAATCATTTAATCGTAATCGGGAAGTGGGCTTTAAACATTTAACGTTTAACGCTAACAATTATAAATCAAATTAGCATGTTTGTAAGTTTAAAATTACAATACATTTCTTAAATTTTCAGAAATTTATTCATACCCCCTTTTTTGATTATTGGAAATCACCGGCCAACTCCTATATTAGTCTCGGTCAATTTATTTTTATACACATTTTATTTATTTTACTCATCATCTACAGCGAGCAGACTCACACTCCTTATTTAGAGATGAAAATTGTAATAATTAAATAAATAATTATGTACATAATTATAACACTAACACGTTACCTTAAAAACCTCAATAAGTTATTTTTAAACCATAAACCGTTATATTGTACATAATTCGCTTTAAATAAATTTCAAAATAAAACATCTCTCGTCAGAGCAACAAATAAACGCACACAGTAAAAAAAGAAACATTCACAGAAAGAAATACTTATTGTTTTTCACATTTGGTAAAGTAATGACGTAACTGGCCTTTTGAGAAAGATAATAACGTACTTACTACCATAATACTTATCGTACGTACGAATACATACCATATTTAAATAATTCGTAAATGCAATCAATAACGGTTTTTATTCAACTTGTTGTTTTTTTTACTTCTTGCTTATTTTATTTAACTGTTTCAACGAAGACAACCCCACCACCACCTACCTCACCTTTCATCACAAAGAGAGACAGAAACAATACAATAATGATGAGGTTCATGATGCTCACTTCCAAATCAATTAAATATTGCATATGATTAATTTCCTTAATAAAAACAAAACAAAAATCTTACATGTATGAAATCAAGATTACACTTACTCATCAGTTTGACTGGTCTTGGGTTTTATTTGTTTATAGTATGTAAATTTTTACTTTTTTATTGTATGTAAATTTTAAAATTCAATTAGCACATTCAAATTAACGTCCGATTTTGCCAGTGTGAAATGTATTGGGTTTCACGTTTCAAATTAATACTTATAACATCTCTGCTTTTTCGTTTTATAACTGTATTATGCAAAAACATCTCTGTTTTCGTTTTTTTAAGTATAACGGATAATTTGAAAGTGTAAGAAGAAACTTTTGGAATGAAACGTAATTTTTCTATGAAGTAAAGACACGAACCATTCATATCCATTGCATTGCCAGTTTGAGCTCAGTATTTTATATGTTGTGGAAATTACTTATGAAATGAAGTAAATTAATATTAATTGATTGTGAAATCGAAATATTAAGAAAATAAAAATTAATGTCTGATTCTTATATAATACGTACATGAATATAGCATGAATATAAATTTCTTTAAACACAGAAAATAATAGTATATTTCAGTTCATATATTTAGCAGATATTGAACTGGTTTCAATTATTTTATAATTGAAATTCAAAAAGAAAATTTTCTAATATTTTCTTATGAATTTTATTTGTTGATTTTAATAATTATGGTTATTAGCTGAACTTTAATAAAAAAAAATATTGGAATGGCAGTTTTCATAATTGAAATCGCATTTTAGTTTTTAAGGTTCAACCAATAACGAAAACTGTATTCTGTAATTGAAAGTATCCAATTCAAAACTCAAAATTCAATAGAAAATATTAGAAAATTTTCAGCCTAACTATAAAAACCTTAAAGTAGATTTTAAGTCCATAAAGTTGACTATTATTTTAAATTTCGTACCATGAAACCAGTTTCAAATATAATTTAAAATGTTGTTTTTGAGCAACAACGAATATTAATATCAAATTTCATACCCCTAGGTCACTTAGTTTTAACAAAACCGCACTTGAAAATCGGTCGATAACAAAAATTCAAATATTTGCCCCGAAATAGCTGGACGCCATTGTTTATAAACAAAATAAAAAAATAAGTATTAATCAAATCTGATTATAAAAAATCTGTGTCGATTTTTTTTTAATTTTTCTCTTACTCAAAAACTTTTTTAGGCGAACAAACACGTTTTCATATTCGACAGATTCAACAAAACTTTTTGTGGTGCTTTTCACCACTAGAGTTAAATAAATAATCAATAAATTTACCCCTATTTTGTTAATATTTCCTTTGAAAATATTTTCAAACTAATTTTTAAAAAACAAAAACTCTATAAAAACAAATTTCAGAGATTTAGAAAAAATTTCATAATTTCGCTATCAATGTTCATACAATTTAATAAACAATATATTATTATAATATTATCATTTAAATTATCCTGGACTTTAAACATTTTCTATTTTATTTATATAATTTTAACCAATAAATTTAAGGCCTTATATAAAAATTTTTGTTTTCATACAAATCTTGATTTAATTTTTTATTAGTATTGAAAACAAAAATAAGTTTTTGATATTTTGTTTTCCATATAAAAAATAACTTGATGCCCAGATTTAATAAATAATTATTTTTTAACGAAAATATTGAATAACTAACTTTTAAAATTTATTAGAAACCAATTTGTTTTGAAATTTACACAGATATGTTTGTTGGTATAAACAACTATGTAGTTACATTCTACTACTGAAACGTAATGGAATGAAACGAAATATAGTTAAAACAACAATCTGGCATCTCATGAGCCAACCGCACGTGTAGACTCAAAACAGCTGTTCACCACAATTTTTTTTATCTTCGAAGTAAACAAAAGCAACCACACGAAAATATAACATATTTTTAATAATTATTAAATAAAAAACAAACGACATGGAGAGTTTAGCGGAATTTGTGCAATTTTTGCAACCAACACAAAGATTGGATTTAAAGGCGGTGGCCCTAACACATGTATTGGGTGAGATTCACTGCTCTTAAATATTTCTATGGCAAACACTAAAATTATTATTATACAGGTCTTACTGGATCGCCTGAAGGAAAATCTGCTATTTTATCACTGGATGATTTGATTATAGCTATATTTAATTTAACTGCTGATCCAACTTTGGCCATTTCAAAAGATACCGTTTTATGTTTGATAAATCTAACAGCCGATGAGGAGGGTGCTAAAAAAATTTTCCAAACGGCTAAACAAGTGCATCCTGTATGTTTTTTTTTAGCTAATTATGGAAACTGAACACATTTTATTAAAAATTTGTTTTACTTGTAGAAATTTGATATAGTGGCCGCTGCCGTTACACATATTACTGATGAAAATTCTGAATTAGCTGATCCCTGGACTATGGTTTTAAGTAATCTTTCTCGCGTTGAATCGTTGGCTCATGAAATTCTAGATGAGTTGGAAAAAGATCCCAAAACTCTGCTGAATTTAGCAAAAGCTTTTGCTAAACTGGACTATAATAAAAAGAAGGCTAAATTACACTATTTGGCTCCCATTTTCTGTAACATGACTCAAACTACTAGGAGTCGTGAATTGTTTTGTCACAATAAATACAATCTATTAGACAAGATTCTACCTTTTGCCTCTTATGAAGAATCAATTATACGACGTGGTGGCACAATTGGTATTTTGAAGAATATTTGCTTTGATCCCGTGTACCACGACATAATTCTAAGGGAAACCGACGACATACTTTATGCCATTTTGTATCCACTCTGTGGACCGGAAGAGTTTTCGGATGAGGAGAATGAAATGTTGCCATTGGAGTTGCAAGTAAGTTAAATGAAATTTTAGGTTTACTTACCTTACCTGTTGAAGCCCCAACAAAGTATCGTTATTGTTGTTGGCCATATTCCTATGTTGCCGGGAGTTAATTCCAGGGTAATAACTTTCCGTTGATGCATCAGTTGCCGGTTTGTCAATCTTAGACCGAGTGAGACTCGGTTCATTGCGAAGCGTAGATTTTATTGTCGTAGAAACGTTACAGTAGTTCTTATTGCTGTTGTTTTTCAGAAATTCGTTGCACTTTTACACAAAATTTTATTTTAGCACTTCAATTCACCTTAAATTTCAATTAATTGCACTTTTAAACACTCACTTATTTTATTTAACAAAGAAAATTTAATATTTTTCACAATGTCCAATTTGCACTACTTTGCGCGTCATTTACTCATCGTGAAGAAGCAGAATTAAATAAAAGTCATTAGAAGAACAAGAAGAATGAATGCAATAAAAAGTGTTGCCAGCTCGCTTTTTATATGGTAAAAAGACGTTACATTACAAGTTTGAAATTCTTAAGCAAACAAAGTTGAGTGGCAACATCAACTCCGGAAAAGGAAGAAGATAAAAGCTTGCAATTGAGGTTGACTGGCAGCATTGAAAAAGGAAATTTAAAACCAAATAATTGAGTTACCATATGTTGCGATTTGTTTTACAAGATATTATTAAACGTACATATGTATTTAAAACAACGAAATATGCACTTAAATTAATTGTTCTTATTTATTCGACAGCGATAATAATATGGAAAAATATAACAGAAATAAGAAATTTTATTGAAAAAATATTTTTTTCAAAAACGAAATATGTATTTTTTAGAATTAGATACATACATATGTAATTATTATTCCTTATTAATGGTTTTTAACTCTTTCTTCAATAACCATTTGGAAGTATTTCTTTTTGAACTCAATTTATTTTCATTTAAGTGGTACGGCAGAATTTTTTTTTATTTTTTAATACGGAATCATTTGTAAAAAATTGTTTTTCAATTATTTTTGAAAGTTTTAATTATAAATTATCTTTAAAATATGATTTTGAAGATAATAAAGTTATTTTTGCTTACACATCGTCTTAATAGTTTTACATTCTTAGAAAATATGACAGATATTGAAAATATTTGGAAAACAATAAATAGGACCCTTTTGATACCACCAAATACAGAGGATTCGGCTGGTTGGCCAGGCTGTACATACGATCTCTTACCCTTTGGGTAATCGTAATGGATCCATTTTTTCATCGCAAGTAATGATTCGATGCAAAAATGATTTCTTTTATAGCGATCAAGCAGCATTTCGAGGTCGTATGGTACCCAATTTCCACGTTTTTAGATGAATCCTACTGCTCGCAAACGAATTGTAGCTAGAGTAGCACCCAATCAGTATGCAACCTCTTGTTGAGGTTGACAATAATCTTCATGGAGTAATGCTTTCAATTGTTGGTTTTCAAACTATTGTGGTAGGCCTGGGCGATCTTTGTCTTCTGTGTCAAAATCCCCACATCTACACCTTACAAACCATCCTTCGCTCGTTGAAACCGATGGAACGCATTCACCATAAGCTTTGCTGAGCAATATATTCTCATATAGTTTTAAAAATTTATTTCTGAAAATTTGTGATTTTGTTGCCCTCTATCAATGACCATAGATAGAAAATTTTAGTGTTTTACTTAATTCTGTCCATTATTAATTCATGTTTTTAAAGATACTTTTAAAATTTTATAAAAAATAAAACCAATTTAAATTTTTATTCATAAAAAAAAATGTATTTCTTATTTCATAATTTCTCCTTTTTTCTAATTTCAGTACTTACCCGAAACCAAGACACGCGAAGAAGATCCAGATTTGCGTAAAATGCTATTGGAATCATTGCTACAATTGTGTTCAACAAAAAAATCGCGAGAGCAATTGAGACAAAAAGGTGTCTATGAAATTCTTCGCGAGCTACACAAATGGGAAGCCAAAGAGGGCAAAGACAAGGAATGTCTACTGGCATGCGAAAATGTTGTGGACATTTTAATAAAGTACGTACCTAAGCTTTGTATATAAATTTATACTTACTAAATTAAATTTAATATTTTCTCTTATACCTTTTTGTAGAAGAGAAGACGAAATTGGTTTGGACGACTACAAACAGGTGGACGTACCCGAAGATGTGGCCGTTAAGTTTGTTAAAGAAGATATGGATTATTTAGAGGATCTGCTGTAGATGTTGAAATAAAACTACAAACGTTCCATTATTACTGATTGTTTTTGTAATAGATTTCTTTTTAGTAATAATTTATTTTGTAATGCAATTTTTTTTTGTTTATTAATTTTTGATTTGATTTTTTTTGTATTTCTTTTAGAAGCAAATGCTTTTAAATGCAAACAATAAATATACATGTACAATAAATGTATTTTTTTTAAATATATATTTAATGTAATTTATTTTCTTTTTTTGTAGCAAATTTATACATTATGGTTTTTTTGATTTGCTTCTGTGTTTTAGCTTAAATTTTATAAAGTTTTTATGAAATAGAAAATAGCGATTTTATGATTTTTTGGTCAGTTTTTTTTTATATTTTTTCGTTTAATAAAACTTAAGCTTGTAATTATCAATTTAATTAATTAAGCTTTGCCTAATTCGAAAATTTTTGAAATTTTTTGATTTGGTTTATTGTTTAGTTTTTGATGATAATGCAAGCTTTATGGGTTTTATCTAATATTTAGTATTTTTTATTTAAATTTGATTTATTTTTTTGGTTTTTACGAGAGCAAAGTTAACCTTTTGTTTGAAGCCCAGTTATCATGTATATTTTATATTCTTTTTTATTTAATTTAATTTTTTTTTTTGTTTTTTATATTTATATAAAGGAAACCTTAACAACAAGCTCATTTGTATTTAAATGAAGAATGTTAATTATTTTTTTGATTTATTTAAATTTGTGTTTTTTGTTTCTGTTTGTTTGCTGATTTAGTAGGTGTTTTTTTGTTTTGTTTGTTTGAATAAAAATTCCTTTCATTATCACACCTCAACTTGGCTTAAATTGTGTTTTCTTGTTTATTTGTTTGTTTTTGTTTTAAATTTTCTATATATTTTTTTTATATTAAACTTGGTCCTTTTATATTTACCTTGTTATGTTTTATTCATTTACTTAGGCTGTTTTATAAATATAAATATAAGTATGTATGTGGTATATTGGGGGGTACTTTATAATATTGCTATAAAAATTAACTGGGGTTTTCCTTTTTATTTGAGAAAACAAAAGTTTTTATTTTTGAATACTAAATACATAAAGTCTAACTAAATTAATATACACAAGATAATATATTAGGCTAAATGAAATTTCAGATTACTGCTGTATTTTGTAATTCTACTCTATTAACAATCTCCCATTTCTCATGCTTTTTATCAAATGTCAGCAGGACAAAATCAGTAGATTGTCACTAGTGTACTGAAAAGCTGTAGCAGATGAATATAAACAAATTCACTGAGCAGCGATTTTGTCCTGCTAACAGTATAAGTAATAAGGACAAGCTGGTTTTATTTATATTGCCACAAAATATTCCAATTGGGTAATTTCAGTACATGCTATGGTTTCAATTTGAATTAAGGTTTGTGATATTGTGTTTTCGTTTTTAAAAAAAATTTACATAATTCCGTTTTGTTTGTTTTATTTTATCTATTTACTTTTTTTTTAAATATTCTAGACTATGTTAATAAATTATTATTAATATGCATAAACTTATTAATTAGTTTTTTGTTATAAAATCTATTAAAGAATTAATAAAAAATGAATATGTTTCAAATATTTTTGTTAACTCAACAGTTGGTTTAAAATACACACTTGTATGTGTTTTTATTTAATATGTTAGTATAGGTGTTAGTATATACATGTGTTTAGTCTATGCATTTAATTAAAAATTCCTGAATTAAGATTTAATTTTTTTTAACTAAGGAAATATGTATGTTTGTATTTAATATTGAACCTAACTACAACAAGTATTCAATTGATAAATTTTAATTTAATAAAATTAAGTAAAAAGTTTATAATGAAATAATAAATATGTTAACAATAAATTGCACTATGGAAAGAAAATATGAGATTTTCAGGCCGGTCACAATATTCGTTTGGAAAAGTAAGAGTTCAGTAGTTATTAATCCTATCGATTTTGTCTTAGATTCTACAGATTCCGTTTGATTTTATTAATTCAAAAAAGATTTATTATTTCTGATTTATTAATTTTAATTTGACAAAGTTTTATATATTAAAACAAATGTCAAGTTTTTGGTATGACATTGAAAAATTATTAAAAAAACAAATAATTAAAAATAAACTGAAACTGGTTTAATTTGGAAAAAAATGGGTTTTACTCTCAATCGGAAAGCAATTCTATTGTGTACGCTTCACCAAATAATACATACTTTAAATATTTCTAGGTAAACAGAATTTAAAAAAAAATTTTAAATTTTTTTTTTAAATTTAAAAAATCAAATTTTTAATTTATTATTGAAAAAAATTTGTGACAAAAATTAAATAAAAAATTTTTTATTTGTTGAAAAAAATTTGAATTAAAATTTTTTTCCTTATTTTGACCCATTATCCGACTTACTATGACTTTATATACATCTTTGAAAAGGTCTTTGAAATATCTATCATTAGATATCCAAATTGTGTATATTATTGACGTAGATATAAATAAAAAATAGTCCTAATTTTTGCCTATATATGGATGTTTGAATCATATATGTAAGTTATTTGAGGGCTACGGAAAGTTGATTTCAACATCCAGAATATATATAAATGCCACTCATGGTGAAGGGTATATAGATTCAAATTGAAGAATTATTTTATTTTGTTATAGAAAGCGGTTCTTTAAACTTCTGCATTTATTCTGAAATTTTGATAAAACCAATAACGAATTGTATGTGACTTAATTGTATTTATGATCCATAGTGCAATTAGAAAAATGTGAAATGTAAAAAATAGTCATTTATTAAATTTAAATTAATATATAGCTAATCATATTCAGTTTAGTACATAAGTATTATTAATTAGTTAAGCCAGTATGTATTTTTAGTTAATTCTTATTTTTTGTTTAAGTTACATAGTTAGTTAATATAGATATATTTATATAAATTGTAATTGTAATACTTATTTAGTACATAAATTGCATTAAATTTAAATCACATTTAAGTTTTAGTTTTAACTTTTCTTTATTTGATGTTTGCACAGAGAATTAAAGGAATTAAATAAATTGAACTGCAAAACATAAATAAAAAAGCAGGCCTACAGGAGAATATCAGCAGCATGATGTCATGACTCTTACTGATCAAGTCACATGTTCCATCACGATGGTTATATGACCATATAAGGTAGTTTTCATTATAAATTGAGGGAAACATTCCACTCTAAGGCTATGGAATTTAGACCAATTCGGCTATTTTTCTTCCTTGCATTAAATCATTGCTTGAACCAACTATCCAAAGCTTAACATGCCTATATCAAGGGCAGATCGACTGAAACTGCGCTAGACTCTCTAGTGAACGGTTTTTTTTAAAAGAGTAACACTATCGTTATTCGATTATGCAGAAATTGGATGGCAAACTTAATTGGTATCTGAATATACTGAATATACATATTTGAGTGTATCATGAGAATGAGTTAGATTTTGATGCTCTCAAGGTCACTAATAAGACATGTTTCTCCTATAGTGATTTCGGAAGATCCAAACTATTGATTTTTAACACAAAGGGCTTGAAACTAATTAATACTATTTGAACTTAATTCAATAAAATCTTAATTTGGAATTAAAAATGTCAGTCATTCACTTCATAAATCTAATTCTTTAGCTTATTCAGAGGCTTTTATTTAAATAGAATTCACTCATACTTGAATTAATTCATAACAGAATTTACTCAACCTTTGAATCAATTGTTGTTAATTCAAATCGAAAACAAATTGAATTTCCAATTTGTTTTTTCATTTTTAATAATTTACAATGTGAATTGAAGAAAAAAATTACTTAGGTCTATTTGTAATTGATTTGAATTGAAGAAAATTTCAATTATTGAAAATACTCGTATTTTATAAAGCTATTTTGTAATGGATTTGAGTTAAGGAAAACTTTAATGATTCAATAAGGAACTAATACTATAAAGAATGAATTCTGAAAGCAATGAATTCAATACATTTGGAGTACTAAGGAATTAAGACATCGAATTAATCCGAGCTGAATGTTTTACTGGAATTGTTAAGAAGAATTGAATTCAAAATTAATTCATTCGAATCTTTGGTTGCACATGATGAATGGTTAGAATTTGAATACATACTTTTTTTTTGCTTAGGATATAACAACGATCTGAGGCGGTTGCCAAATCAACCTAAGTTTGGAATCAAATATTTCATAAATAATAATAAAGTTTTAAAAATTTCTTCAAAACCAAATGTTTTAAGAATCTTAATTTAATTCCTTTCAATCTCTGTGCACGATAATAATAATAATAATAATGTTAATTCACTTGTAAGAAAACAAATTACAAACAAAAACCAAAAAAAGGAGGACAAAGAAACAGAAAGAAAATCGCCTTCGATATCGTTAAAATTTATTTGAGTGTATAATAACAAAGTTACGTGTGCCAGAGGAAAATTGGGTTTTCTTTCAGTTTGCTTTTTTTTAATGATTTTTTTCTTGTTGTTTTTATTTTTCATAATATTTCTAACTAATGCAGAGTAGTGAACAAACATCTTTATATTTTATGGGTGATTGGCTTAAATACAGCAAAAAAAAATTACAATTTTTTGCTAAAAATAAGTAATTTTTTTTAAATAGAAAGTTTGCGTTTTTTCTTGGTATTACAGTGCGAAGAGTATTAAAATGTTGAGAAAAACTTAATATTCTTTTTTTTAGATTTTTTACTTTGAATGTGTGTACGGAACGAACGAACGAGTAGTTTGCAATAGATTTATGGTGTAAAATGTGTGAATTTATTTCTTATTTCGATCCATAAAATATGTTTTTAATATAGATTTTTTTATCGTTATAATCTATGATATTATTTTCGTATTTTTTTCTTTTTGCTATAAATGCTTTCAAAATTTACAGCTTAATAATAAATAAATTCTTATCATGATTTATAATAGTTTAGTTTTTGTTCTAGTTTTTGAGGGTTTTTTTTTGGTTTATGTTTCTCTATATGTTTTGGACTGTAATGCTAATTAGAGAATGTAATGCTACCTGGTGGTATCCAATTGATAATTATTCATTAATATTACAACTAATGATATCAGCAAATATTTCAATCTAAGCGATGTCGTTGATGATATGTGTAGAGGTTGGGAGGCGGTATTACATGCATCGGAATCACTACAACTTTGCAGGCAGCCATGTACATATCTGGAAAAGGAAATTGTTTTTTTTTATTTAGTATTTATTAAAATAATATTTCGTGCATTTGTACATACCTGTCGTCATAGTAGAATTTACCACAGTGTGACATGCGTACAATTTCCGTGTCTGTGGTTAAAGTTCCACTATCTAAAGCACAGCCTCTAACGGTTATGGTTTCACCAGTGTCATCTGTAATATGGATATTAATTAATTAGAGAATTTTTAAAACGATAGGAAGGTTGTGGTAAATTAAAGTCGGTAATAAATATAATAAAATCTTCTCGTTTAAATTGAAATATGATGAGATTTCTAGTGAAGAAGACATGGATTTTTATTCAATTTTAAAATTAAGACTCTAAATGAAATGAAAGTATACATTTACTACCCAAACAAATATCAAACGATTTTTAAGCATTTTTAAACGTAATGTTGACAAAATCAGATTTTTATTTTTTGTTTTCTAAAAGACAAGGAGATTTTTAGGAGCTCTTTTCCAATAGTTAGTTAAGTGGCCATGTTTATCAAACCACAACCCTTTGTCTAGTCATCGCTTAATTTCCATGATAAAGACCCCCCAACTTTGCTGCCAATAGCAAATTATCAACTTCATCACCATACATAATCGCCATAAATCATCGAAGATTGTCATCAAACAACAACCGTGTATTTTGCATTCTTTTCTATTTTTTTTTGGAGAATAAAAGAAAAACAAACGACAAAATAGCTGCCACATGAACTTACCATAGTAACCAGCAATTTTAATGCATGCTGTAGCTGGAAATAGACCATTTCTACCTTTACGCCCACCCATGCACGGTGATTCCAATATGCCGGTTGAGTAATTATTGTGAAAGGGATCATCACAAGCCTTGTTGGCGCCATTATATGAAACACACTTGAAACAGTCGATGGCAAAAACTGCAAAGATAGAAAAAAAAACACAGAAAATAGCAGTCAGCAATATTAAAAAAAGGCATTGAAAATGACATAAAAGACACAAATTATCACATTACAACATCAACCAACACACACATGTACCAACACTTAACCACATATGTATAGGAAGGCAAACTGAAAAATTCTTTTTAAAACATAATAATAACATTTCACACAAATATCATTTAATTGATACAAACATGTGTTACATATTCAGCATAAATATAGATAAAAAATGAAAAAAACTAAATATCTCTTGAATTGAAAGAGATAACTTACATATGGGCAATTCCATATCATCGTACGTGACATTTGTACGCCTATAGAGTGGAATAGATTTTGCAAAAATAAGAGTATCTGAAAAATAATGTGGTCTTTATGTTCCATTCAGAGGGTACTATATTTTAAAATAATAAAAAGTTCTTTCGAAATATTGTTGTCCAAAATATTGAGCGAAACAAGGGTATATCGTACGTGACATAAAACGGAACTCATTTTGAGGTACATTTAGAAATATGCGAAAATATTCGAATCGTGAGAGGCGTTATGTTTTCATTTAATTTCTAACACTAAACGAAATATTTTTCCTTTACAATCCCTCATATTAAAATAAAAACAATCTTTGGATGATTTTATAATAAATAAAATTTAATATCGTACGTGACATACCGTACGTGACAGATTTTTCTCTTATAATAAAATAATATATATTCTGTAAATATATGTATACAAAAACTAAAAAAATATACATTCGGTTTCAGTGAACAATTTGACAAAAAAACAATCAGAGTTAAATTCATTTCGTACTACAACCTAATTGGTAGCCTAGTTTTCACCGCAATTTTAGCCTCAAACATACCTAAAACATTAAAAAATTAAATATAATCAATTTAAACTATTATTTTTGTCTTTAAAATGCTGTAATATGATCTAAATACTTTCACATAGTAACATTTTATTATTTTCTTCTATTAAAATCATCTTGAAAAAAAGTTTCAAGGGTTTTTCTGTTTTCAGTCGTGGTAGCGATTGTCGTGGAATTGCCCATATAGGTATGGATGTTTTTTGTAGATCTTCTTAAGCAGTATTTACATTTTTAATTTCAGCTCATTCGAATCATAAATGGAATTTTGGCGATTTTTTTAGAAAAAGTGAGAGACCCTTATTATGGGTAACCAGCTTTATTTACAACTTTGGTGTCTTTGGTGACCCCCACTAGAATTTTCCGGAAAACATTTTCGTAGAATATTATAATTCTTAAATGTCCTTTTTGAAAGGACTTTTTTATTTTCTCGGAAAAGGGTTAAGATCTTCCACAAAAATGATCTTCATAAAATTCCACAATGTAACTTTCACAAAAAGAATTCTGTCACACATTTTTTTCAATTAGTAATGCTCGCTTCCACCAAAAAATTAAAACTTTGACCCACTGTAAAAAAAAACTCAAATCACCTAGAGTTTATTCCACAAAAATTATCTACTCAACATGTCCTTCCAAAATTATACACTCTGTTACAAAACAACACTTTTTTCAGAACTTGGGGGTTGTAGGTCTAGTTGAGGACATACTAAAACCGTTTTCTAAAATTTTCAAGTTATTTTTAAAAAACTGTTTTAGGGTAGGTCGTTTACCACCAACTCACACATTTTGATACCGATTTCATTTTGAAAGCAAAGAATTAAGCTTTCATAACATGTATGATTAAATTGTATATTCCAGAAAATACTAAAAAAGGTGTTAATGAAAAGTTGAATATCTTTTACAATTTTCATCCGATTTGAATATTTAAAACCATGTTTTGTTAAGAACTAAATTTTCTTTATATATTGGTATAAATTTTTATAAGCTTTCATATCAAAATAAGCAATGAAATTTAGTTTTTCTCTTAGATATTCTTAACAAAAACAATACCTATGACTTACAAATGTATCAAAAAATGCACGTCATTTTAAAGAGTAATCAGTTTTTTTTTCCAAACCTATTAAAAAATTTATACATGCTAAGTTGACGAACATCACTGAAAACGGGTTTTTTTTAGAATTATTTGGTTTTTTTTTAAGATAATGAAAATTCTGAAATCTATCCATCGATTCAAATTTAAAAGTTTCTGTTTGTTGAATTGAATAATAGAATCGGTTCTGAAAAACAAATATTTAAGTCGGACTATAATGATTTTATGATCTTAAAAAAATCGAAAAATTCACTGGTGTTTACTCACTTTTGCAATGAATACATTTTCTGTGTTTGAGAAATAAGAAATTCTAAAGAAAGTAAATTGAGTGTTTTAAAATTATTTTGTAAATGAGTCTATGCTAAATATTTGAAACTATAAAAAAACTTCTAAAATCTTAATCGGTCAAGCCCAACCATATAATATCCTACACTGAATAAATGAGTGAAAATATTTTTCTTTTACAATTTCAATAATTTATTTTCGTGAAATTTTTTCGGAAGTGGGGCCTATATGAGAGCTATGAGTAATTATGGTATTTCTTGATCGGTCCATATTGATTTATATCTATATGAAACTTATTTCCGTTGAATTATATGGAGGTACCAACATTATTAACAGATTTATGCCCGTCAAAGTGATTTTCGGAAGTGGGCCTTATATGTCTAATTATCATCATAAAAATAGAAGACATGACTTCCGTATATATAAAACATATTTGAAGCGAATTAAAAATTTATTATCCGATAAAGTTGGGAGGACATTTGTATGGGGGCTATGTGAAATAATAGACCGATTTCAGCCAGTTTCAATAATCTTTGTCTTTCGGCCAAAGAAAGTGCAACTGACAAATTTGATCGAGATATCTTCAAAGCGACCTGTACTTTGCGAAAAAGGTTGGGTGTTACAAACATCATTTTCCTCTTTTATATGAAAACTTTTCGGTTTCAGGGGGGCAATTTCCTATTTACCCCCACCCCCTGGATCCGAGCCAGACCATGCCACTCATGATGATGGGTATAAAAATCGTATTCTTAGTCATTGAAAAGTACACACTTACTTAAAAATTTATGAAAATAACAGTTTTACAATGCTTCGAAAATTTATTGACAACTAGCTGACCCGACAGAAGTTGTCCTGTCCAAGTTAAAAAAATGCTTGTGTTCGATTTGTGAATTTGTGGGAAGCGGTTTGAAAAGGGTAAAAATAGTTAAAAAGAAAAAGAAAACAACAGAATACATGTAAATCAATGTACATATTTTGAGTTTTTATATAAGTAATCGAATTTTGGTTGGAAAAACGAGTGATCACAGATCGAGCTCCTTTTTTGATTAATCGCTTATTGGCCAAGTTATTAGCTAATTTAGATATTTTGAGTTTTTACATAAAAAATCGATTTTTGTTCAGAAATATGAGTGATCACACATCGTGCTCTATTTCTTGATTAAACGCTTATTGGCCATTTTATTAGCGAATTTAGATATTTTAAGTATTTATATAAAAAATTGATTTTTGGCTAGAAATTTGAGTGATCACAGATCGAGCCCCTTTTCTTGATTAAACGCTTATTGGCCAAGTTATTAACGAATTTAGATATTTTGAGTTTTTATATAAAAAATCGATTTTTGTTCAGAAATATGAGTGATCACAGATCGAGCCCCTTTTCTTGATTAAACGCTTATTGGCCAAGTTATTAGCGAATTTAGATATTTTAAGTATTTATATAAAAAATCGATTTTTGGTTAGAAATATGAGTGATCACAGATCGAGCCCCTTTTCTTGATTAAACGCTTATTGGCCAAGTTATTAGCGAATTTAGATATTTTGAGTATTTATATAAAAAATCGATTTTTGGCTAGAAATATGAGTGCTCACAGATCGAGCCCCTTTTCATGATTAAACGCTTATTGGCCAAGTTATTAGCGAATTTAGATATTTTGAGTATTTATATAAAAAATCGATTTTTGGCTAGAAATATGAGTGATCACAGATCGAGCTCCTTTTTTTGATTAATCGCTTTTGGCCAAGTTATTAGCGAATTTAGATAATTTGAGTTTTTACATAAAAAAAATCGATTTTTGGCTAGAAATATGAGTGATCACAGATCGAGCCCCTTTTCTTGATTAAACGCTTATTGGCCAAGTTATTAGCGAATTTAGATATTTTGAGTTTTTATATAAAAAATGTATTTTTGGCTAGAAATATGAGTGATCACAGATCGAGCCCCTTTTCTTGATTAAACGCTTATTGGCCAAATTATTAACGAATTTAGATATTTTGAGTTTTTATATAAAAAATCGATTTTTGGCTAGAAATATGAGTGATCACAGATCGAGCCCCTTTTCTTGATTAAACGCTTATTGGCCAAGTTATTAAAGAATTTAGATATTTTGAGTTTTTATATAAAAAATTGATTTTTGGCTAGAAATATGAGTGATCACAGATCGCGCCCCTTTTCTTGATTAAACGCTTATTGGCCAAGTTATTAACGAATTTAGATATTTTGAGTTTTTATATAAAAAATCGATTTTTTGCTAGAAATATGAGTGATCACAGATCAAGCCCCTTTTCTTGATTAAACGCTTATTGGCCAAGTTATTAAAGAATTTAGATATTTTGAGTTTTTATATAACAAATTGATTTTTGGCTAGAAATATGAGTGATCACAGATCGAGCCCCTTTTCTTGATTAAACGCTTATTGGCCAAGTTATTAGCGAATTTAGATATTTTGAGTATTTATAAAAAAAATCGATTTTTGGCTAGAAATATGAGTGATCACAAATCGAGCCACCTTTTCTTGATGAAACGCTTATTGGCCAAGTTATTAACGAATTTAGATAATTTGAGTTTTTACATAAAAAAAATCGATTTTTGGCTAGAAATATAAGTGATCACAGATCGAGCCCCTTTTCTTGATTAAACGCTTATTGGCCAAGTTATTAGCGAATTTAGATATTTTGAGTATTTATATAAAAAATCGATTTTTGGCTAGAAATATGAGTGATCACAGATCGAGCTCCTTTTTTTGATTAATCGCTTTTGGCCAAGTATGAGTGATCACAGATCGAGCCCCTTTTCTTGATTAAACGCTTATTGGCCAAGTTATTAGCGAATTTAGATATTTTGAGTTTTTATATAAAAAATTGATTTTTGGCTAGAAATGAGTGATCACAGATCGCGCCCCTTTTCTTGATTAAACGCTTATTGGCCAAGTTATTAACGAATTTAGATATTTTGAGTTTTTATATAACAAATTGATTTTTGGCTAGAAATATGAGTGATCACAGATCGAGCCCCTTTTCTTGATTAAACGCTTATTGGACAAGTTATTAGCGAATTTAGATATTTTGAGTATTTATAAAAAAAATCGATTTTTGGCTAGAAATATGAGTGATCACAGATCGAGCTCCTTTTTTTGATTAATCGCTTTTGGCCAAGTATGAGTGATCACAGATCGAGCCCCTTTTCTTGATTAAACGCTTATTGGCCAAGTTATTAGCGAATTTAGATATTTTGAGTTTTTATATAAAAAATTGATTTTTGGCTAGAAATGAGTGATCACAGATCGCGCCCCTTTTCTTGATTAAACGCTTATTGGCCAAGTTATTAACGAATTTAGATATTTTGAGTTTTTATATAAAAAATCGATTTTTTGCTAGAAATATGAGTGATCACAGATCAAGCCCCTTTTCTTGATTAAACGCTTATTGGCCAAGTTATTAAAGAATTTAGATATTTTGAGTATTTATAAAAAAAATCGATTTTTGGCTAGAAATATGAGTGATCACAAATCGAGCCCCTTTTCTTGATTAAACGCTTATTGGCCAAGTTATTAGCGAATTTAGATATTTTGAGTATTTATAAAAAAAATCGATTTTTGGCTAGAAATATGAGTGATCACAAATCGAGCCCCTTTTCTTGATTAAACGCTTATTGGCCAAGTTATTAACGAATTTAGATATTTTAAGTTTTTATATAAAAATTCGATTTTTGGCTAGAAATATGAGTGATCACAGATCGAGCCACCTTTTCTTGATTAAACGCTTATTGGCCAAGTTATTAACGAATTTAGATAATTTGAGTTTTTACATAAAAAAAATCGATTTTTGGCTAGAAATATAAGTGATCACAGATCGAGCCCCTTTTCTTGATTAAACGCTTATTGGACAAGTTATTATATAAAAAATCGATTTTTGGCTAGAAATATGAGTGATCACAGATCGAGCCCCTTTTCTTGATTAAACGCTTATTGGCCAAGTTATTAGCGAATTTAGATATTTTGAGTTTTTATATAAAAAATCGATTTTTGGCTAGAAATATGAGTGATCACAGATCGAGCCACCTTTTCTTGATTAAACGCTTATTGGCCAAGTTATTAACGAATTTAGATAATTTGAGTTTTTACATAAAAAAAATCGATTTTTGGCTAGAAATATAAGTGATCACAGATCGAGCCCCTTTTCTTGATTAAACGCTTATTGGCCAAGTTATTAACGAATTTAAATATTTTGAGTTTTTATATAAAAAATCGATTTTTGGTTAGAAATATGAGTGATCACAGATCGAGCCCCTTTTCTTGATTAAACGCTTATTGGCCAAGTTATTAGCGAATTTAGATATTTTGAGTATTTATAAAAAAAATCGATTTTTGGCTAGAAATATGAGTGATCACAAATCGAGCCCCTTTTCTTGATTAAACGCTTATTGGCCAAGTTATTAACGAATTTAGATATTTTAAGTTTTTATATAAAAATTCGATTTTTGGCTAGAAATATGAGTGATCACAGATCGAGCCACCTTTTCTTGATTAAACGCTTATTGGCCAAGTTATTAACGAATTTAGATAATTTGAGTTTTTACATAAAAAAAATCGATTTTTGGCTAGAAATATAAGTGATCACAGATCGAGCCCCTTTTCTTGATTAAACGCTTATTGGACAAGTTATTATATAAAAAATCGATTTTTGGCTAGAAATATGAGTGATCACAGATCGAGCCCCTTTTCTTGATTAAACGCTTATTGGCCAAGTTATTAGCGAATTTAGATATTTTGAGTTTTTATATAAAAAATCGATTTTTGGCTAGAAATATGAGTGATCACAGATCGAGCCACCTTTTCTTGATTAAACGCTTATTGGCCAAGTTATTAACGAATTTAGATAATTTGAGTTTTTACATAAAAAAAATCGATTTTTGGCTAGAAATATAAGTGATCACAGATCGAGCCCCTTTTCTTGATTAAACGCTTATTGGCCAAGTTATTAACGAATTTAAATATTTTGAGTTTTTATATAAAAAATCGATTTTTGGTTAGAAATATGAGTGATCACAGATCGAGCCCCTTTTCTTGATTAAACGCTTATTGGCCAAGTTATTAGCGAATTTAGATATTTTGAGTTTTTATATAAAAAATCGATTTTTGGCTAGAAATATGAGTGATCACAGATCGAGCCCCTTTTCTTGATTAAACGCTTATTGGCCAATTTATTAGCGAATTTAGATATTTTGAGTATTTATAAAAAAAAATCGATTTTTGGCTAGAAATATAAGTGATCACAGATCGAGCCCCTTTTCTTGATTAAACGCTTATTTTCCAAGTTATTAAAGAATTTAGATATTTTGAGTTTTTATATAAAAAATTGATTTTTGGCTAGAAATATGAGTGATCACAGATCGCGCCCCTTTTCTTGATTAAACGCTTATTGGCCAAGTTATTAACGAATTTAGATATTTTGAGTTTTTATATAAAAAATCGATTTTTTGCTAGAAATATGACTGATCACAGATCAAGCCCCTTTTCTTGATTAAACGCTTATTGGCCAAGTTATTAAAGAATTTAGATATTTTGAGTTTTTATATAACAAATTGATTTTTGGCTAGAAATATGAGTGATCACAGATCGAGTCCCTTTTCTTGATTAAACGCTTATTGGCCAAGTTATTAGCGAATTTAGATATTTTGAGTTTTTATATAAAAAATCGATTTTTGGGTAGAAATATGAGTGATCACAGATCTAGCCCCTTTTCTTGATTAAACCCTTATTGGCCAAGTTATTAATGAATTTAGATATTTTAAGTATTTATATAAAAAAATGATTTTTGGCTAGAAATATGAGTGATCACAGATCGAGCCCCTTTTCTTGATTAAACGCTTATTGGCCAAGTTATTAACGAATTTAGATATTTTGAGTTTTTATATAAAAAATTGATTTTTGGCTAGAAATATGAGTGATCACAGATCGAGTACCTTTTCTTGATTAAACGCTTATTGGCCAAGTTATTAACGAATTTAGATATTTTGAGTTTTTATATAAAAAATTGATTTTTGTTCAGAAATATGAGTGATCACAGATCGAGCCCCTTTTCTTGCTTAAACGCTTATTGGCCAAGTTATTAGCAAATTTAGATATTTTAAGTATTTATATAAAAAATTGATTTTTGGCTAGAAATATGAGTGATCACAGATCGAGCCCATTTTCTTTATTAAACGCTTATTGGCCAAGTTATTAGCGAATTTAGATATTTTTAGTATTTACATATATAAAAAATCGATTTTTGTTCAGAAATATGAGTGATCACAGATCGAGTCCCTTTTCTTGATTAAACGCTTATTGGCCAAGCTATTAACGAATTTAGATATTTTGAGTTTTTATATAAAAAATTGATTTTTGTTCAGAAATATGAGTGATCACAGATCGAGCCCCTTTTCTTGATTAAACGCTTATTGGCCAAGTTATTAGCAAATTTAGATATTTTAAGTATTTATATAAAAAAAAAATTTTTGGCTAGAAATATGAGTGATCACAGATCGAGCCCCTTTTCTTGATTAAACGCTTATTGGCCAAGTTATTAACGAATTTAGATATTTTGAGTTTTTATATAAAAAATTGATTTTTGGCTAGAAATATGAGTGATCACAGATCGAGTACCTTTTCTTGATTAAACGCTTATTGGCCAAGTTATTAACGAATTTAGATATTTTGAGTTTTTATATAAAAAATTGATTTTTGGCTAGAAATATGAGTGATCACAGATCGAGTACCTTTTCTTGATTAAACGCTTATTGGCCAAGTTATTAGCGAATTTAGATATTTTGAGTATTTATATAAAAAATCGATTTTTGGCTAGAAATTTGAGTGATCACAGATCGAGCCCCTTTTCTTGATTAAACGCTTATTGGCCAAGTTATTAACGAATTTAGATATTTTGAGTTTTTATATAAAAAATTGATTTTTGGCTAGAAATATGAGTGATCACAGATCGAGTACCTTTTCTTGATTAAACGCTTATTGGCCAAGTTATTAACGAATTTAGATATTTTGAGTTTTTATATAAAAAATTGATTTTTGGCTAGAAATATGAGTGATCACAGATCGAGTACCTTTTCTTGATTAAACGCTTATTGGCCAAGTTATTAACGAATTTAGATATTTTGAGTTTTTATATAAAAAATTGATTTTTGGCTAGAAATATGAGTGATCACAGATCGAGTACCTTTTCTTGATTAAACGCTTATTGGCCAAGTTATTAGCGAATTTAGATATTTTAAGTATTTATATAAAAAAATGATTTTTGGCTAGAAATATGAGTTATCACAGATCGAGCCCCTTTTCTTGATTAAACGCTTATTGGCCAAGTTATTAGCGAATTTAGATATTTTGAGTATTTATATAAAAAATCGATTTTTGTTCAGAAATATGAGTGATCACAGATCGAGCCCCTTTTGTTGATTAAACGCTTATTGGCCAAGTTTTAGCGAATTTAGATATTTTAGGTATTTATATAAAAAATCGTTTTTTGGCTAGAAATATGAGTGATCACAGATCGAGCCCCTTTTCTTGATTAAACGCTTATTGGCCAAGTTATTAGCGAATTTAGATATTTTGAGTATTTATATAAAAAATCGATTTTTGGCTAGAAATATGAGTGATGACAGATCGAGCCCCTTTTCTTGATTAAACGCTTATTGGCCAAGTTATTAACGAATTTAGATATTTTGAGTTTTTATATAAAAAACTGATTTTTGGATAGAAATATGAGTGATGACAGATCGAGCCCCTTTTCTTGATTAAACGCTTATTGGCCAAGTTATTAACGAATTTAGATATTTTGAGTTTTTATATAAAAAACTGATTTTTGGCTAGAAATATGAGTGATCACAGATCGAGCCCCTTTTCTTGATTAAACGCTTATTGGCCAAGTTATTAGCGAATTTAGATATTTTAGGTATTTATATAAAAAATCGTTTTTTGGCTAGAAATATGAGTGATCACAGATCGAGCCCCTTTTCTTGATTAAACGCTTATTGGCCAAGTTATTAACGAATTTAGATATTTTGAGTTTTTATATAAAAAACTGATTTTTGGCTAGAAATATGAGTGATGACAGATCGAGCCCCTTTTCTTGATTAAACGCTTATTGGCCAAGTTATTAACGAATTTAGATATTTTGAGTTTTTATATAAAAAACTGATTTTTGGCTAGAAATATGAGTGATCACAGATCGAGCCCCTTTTCTTGATTAAACGCTTATTGGCCAAGTTATTAGCGAATTTAGATATTTTAGGTATTTATATAAAAAATTGATTTTTGGCTAGAAATATGAGTGATCACAGATCGAGCCCCTTTTCTTGATTAAACGCTTATTGGCCAAGTTATTAACGAATTTAGATATTTTGAGTTTTTATATAAAAAATTGATTGTTGGCTAGAAATATGAGTGATCACAGATCGAGCCCCTTTTCTTGATTAAACGCTTATTGGCCAAGTTATTAGCGAATTTAGATATTTTAGGTATTTATATAAAAAATTGATTTTTGGCTAGAAATATGAGTGATCACAGATCGAGCCCCTTTTCTTGATTAAACGCTTATTGGCCAAGTTATTAGCGAATTTAGATATTTTAGGTATTTATATAAAAAATTGATTTTTGGCTAGAAATATGAGTGATCACAGATCGAGCCCCTTTTCTTGATTAAACGCTTATTGGCCAAGTTATTAGCGAATTTAGATATTTTAAGTATTTATATAAAAAAATTATTTTTGGGTAGAAAAATGAGTGATCACAGATCGAGCCCCTTTTCTTGATTAAACGCTTATTGGCCAAGTTATTAACGAATTTAGATATTTTGAGTTTTTATATAAAAAATTGATTTTTGGCTAGAAATATGAGTGATCACAGATCGAGTCCCTTTTCTTGATTAAACCCTTATTGGCCAAGTTATTAACGAATTTAGATATTTTGAGTTTTATATAAAAAATCGATTGTTGGCTAGAAATATGAGTGATCACAGATCGAGCCTCTTTTCTTGATTAAACGCTTATTGGCCAAGTTATTAACGAATTTAGATATTTTGAGTTTTTATATAAAAAATTGATTTTTGGCTAGAAATATGAGTGATCACAGATCGAGCCCCTTTTCTTGATTAAACGCTTATTGGCCAAGTTATTAATGAATTTAGATATTTTAAGTATTTATATAAAAAATCAATTTTTGGCTAGAAATATGAGTGATCACAGATCGAGTACCTTTTCTTGATTAAACGCTTATTGGCCAAGTTATTAACGAATTTAGATATTTTGAGTTTTTATATAAAAAATTGATTTTTGGCTAGAAATATGAGTGATCACAGATCGAGTACCTTTTCTTGATTAAACGCTTATTGGCCAAGTTATTAACGAATTTAGATATTTTGAGTTTTTATATAAAAAATTGATTTTTGGCTAGAAATATGAGTGATCACAGATCGAGTACCTTTTCTTGATTAAACGCTTATTGGCCAAGTTATTAGCGAATTTAGATATTTTAAGTATTTATATAAAAAAATGATTTTTGGCTAGAAATATGAGTTATCACAGATCGAGCCCCTTTTCTTGATTAAACGCTTATTGGCCAAGTTATTAGCGAATTTAGATATTTTGAGTATTTATATAAAAAATCGATTTTTGTTCAGAAATATGAGTGATCACAGATCGAGCCCCTTTTGTTGATTAAACGCTTATTGGCCAAGTTTTAGCGAATTTAGATATTTTAGGTATTTATATAAAAAATCGTTTTTTGGCTAGAAATATGAGTGATCACAGATCGAGCCCCTTTTCTTGATTAAACGCTTATTGGCCAAGTTATTAGCGAATTTAGATATTTTGAGTATTTATATAAAAAATCGATTTTTGGCTAGAAATATGAGTGATGACAGATCGAGCCCCTTTTCTTGATTAAACGCTTATTGGCCAAGTTATTAACGAATTTAGATATTTTGAGTTTTTATATAAAAAACTGATTTTTGGATAGAAATATGAGTGATGACAGATCGAGCCCCTTTTCTTGATTAAACGCTTATTGGCCAAGTTATTAACGAATTTAGATATTTTGAGTTTTTATATAAAAAACTGATTTTTGGCTAGAAATATGAGTGATCACAGATCGAGCCCCTTTTCTTGATTAAACGCTTATTGGCCAAGTTATTAGCGAATTTAGATATTTTAGGTATTTATATAAAAAATCGTTTTTTGGCTAGAAATATGAGTGATCACAGATCGAGCCCCTTTTCTTGATTAAACGCTTATTGGCCAAGTTATTAACGAATTTAGATATTTTGAGTTTTTATATAAAAAACTGATTTTTGGCTAGAAATATGAGTGATCACAGATCGAGCCCCTTTTCTTGATTAAACGCTTATTGGCCAAGTTATTAGCGAATTTAGATATTTTAGGTATTTATATAAAAAATCGTTTTTTGGCTAGAAATATGAGTGATCACAGATCGAGCCCCTTTTCTTGATTAAACGCTTATTGGCCAAGTTATTAGCGAATTTAGATATTTTAGGTATTTATATAAAAAATTGATTTTTGGCTAGAAATATGAGTGATCACAGATCGAGCCCCTTTTCTTGATTAAACGCTTATTGGCCAAGTTATTAACGAATTTAGATATTTTGAGTTTTTATATAAAAAATTGATTGTTGGCTAGAAATATGAGTGATCACAGATCGAGCCCCTTTTCTTGATTAAACGCTTATTGGCCAAGTTATTAGCGAATTTAGATATTTTAGGTATTTATATAAAAAATTGATTTTTGGCTAGAAATATGAGTGATCACAGATCGAGCCCCTTTTCTTGATTAAACGCTTATTGGCCAAGTTATTAGCGAATTTAGATATTTTAGGTATTTATATAAAAAATTGATTTTTGGCTAGAAATATGAGTGATCACAGATCGAGCCCCTTTTCTTGATTAAACGCTTATTGGCCAAGTTATTAGCGAATTTAGATATTTTAAGTATTTATATAAAAAAATTATTTTTGGGTAGAAAAATGAGTGATCACAGATCGAGCCCCTTTTCTTGATTAAACGCTTATTGGCCAAGTTATTAACGAATTTAGATATTTTGAGTTTTTATATAAAAAATTGATTTTTGGCTAGAAATATGAGTGATCACAGATCGAGTCCCTTTTCTTGATTAAACCCTTATTGGCCAAGTTATTAACGAATTTAGATATTTTGAGTTTTATATAAAAAATCGATTGTTGGCTAGAAATATGAGTGATCACAGATCGAGCCTCTTTTCTTGATTAAACGCTTATTGGCCAAGTTATTAACGAATTTAGATATTTTGAGTTTTTATATAAAAAATTGATTTTTGGCTAGAAATATGAGTGATCACAGATCGAGCCCCTTTTCTTGATTAAACGCTTATTGGCCAAGTTATTAGCGAATTTAGATATTTTAGGTATTTATATAAAAAATTGATTTTTGGCTAGAAATATGAGTGATCACAGATCGAGCCCCTTTTCTTGATTAAACGCTTATTGGCCAAGTTATTAATGAATTTAGATATTTTAAGTATTTATATAAAAAATCAATTTTTGGCTAGAAATATGAGTGATCTCAGATCGAGCCCCTTTTCTCGATTAAACGCTTATTGGCCAAGTTATTAACGAATTTAGATATTTTGAGTTTTTATATAAAAAAATGATTTTTGGCTAGAAATATGAGTGATCACATATCGAGCCCCTTTTCTTGATTAAACGCTTATTGGCCAAGTTATTAACGAATTTAGATATTTTGAGTTTTTATATAAAAAATATACATATGTATTATATAAGTGGGCGTATTAGTGGATGTGGACAATTTTTATTTATGTAAAAACTTTTGTGGACTATGTATTGCGAACTTTAAAAATATTTAGTTAAATCGACTCAGGCGTCCTGGGATTTTTGATATATCGAAAAAACATAGGCGTGGTCAATTTTTCTTTCAGTAAAAACTTAAATTGGATTACTATGATCATTTAAACAAAAAATTAGCCAAATCGGTGTAGCAGTTTTCCGATCGAAATAATAATCGAAAAAGGTAGGCGTAGAAGTGGGCGTGGTCAATTTTTCTGTCCGTAAAAACCTAAGTTGGGCTATGACCAACATTTAAAATAAAAAAAATTTGTCTAAATCGGTCCGGCCGTTCTCTACTGATGCAATTGTCAACGAACGACATTTGATATTTATTTATATAGATTGTCTAAAATCCTTGGTTCACTTTTGCACCCCAGTGTAGGTATAGGAAGGCAATCTGAAAAGTCTTTTTAAACCCTAATAAATCTGTATGACACAAGTTTTATTTGTCTTCTGTTATATTTTCAACATAAAGACAACAAAGGCTGATATTGAGTGTTTGATAAATTGTTGTGTTTGAATTAATACAGAAATCGTTAAAAGGACCTTACAGCCTGCTTACACAAACTCGTACATACATAGTTAGGTGAACGTTTTTAATCGTCGACAAGATTACCCAACCAAGTTGTTTGTGTAAGCGTATGTCTGTTACTGAGCGTTTGTGTTATTTGTCGTATGTTAAAACTTACCATTTGTTATTGTTGTCATCAATATGACACATACAAGTCCTGTTGTAATGGTTGAAGACCACAAGTTAAAAGGCAAAGGCAGCAACGGCAGCGGCATGTTGTTCTTGTTCTTATTATGTTGTTCTTGTTGTTGTCGTTGTGTTGGCTACAAACGAACGAGCAATTTTCTGTCACAAAATAGCTGAAATTGTTGTTGTAACTGTGATTTGGCTTCCAAAATTCGTCTTTCTCCACGGTTGGGTTTTAAAAGTCTAAAAAAAACCTTTGCTGCTTCTTCTTCTTCTAACTAAACTTAAATCTAACGTAAGAAAATTCTAATAGTAGTGGAGGCAATTACAATGATGATGATGATGGTTGGTGATGACGATGAGGATGTCGAGGATGTTCTTGATGTTGATGTTGATGACGATGATAATGACTTTGCCCTTTTCCTTTGCTTTCCGTTTCTTTCCTTTCGTGTTTGCTTTCTTTCTTTTGATTGTTGTTGTTGTTTTTGTTCTTGTTGCTGGCGTATTGTGTGTTGATGTGTAGTTAATTTTATCGTTTACGGCTGCTATTGTTTCTTTCTACTACATACGTCGTCTACTATCACTACAACAACAATGACTGTTATGTTTGTTGATGATGTGCTCTAGATGTTGTTGTTGTTTCTAATGTGTGGTTTATATGTCCTCTTCCTGTTGTTGTTGGTGTTGTTGTTTTGGCTGTTGTTTCTAATGCAGTATAAAAACCACTTGAAAATTTAAGATGATTTAACGACGACGATGCTGCTGCTGCTTTAACTATTGTAGCGGCACGCATGGTTTTATGGTTTTAGGAAATCATAAAAGTCATGTTACTGTTTTTTTTTTTGTTTTGATACTTTAAATACAGTCTCTCATACAACCTTTAAACCACACATTTAGGCTCATAATCAAAAGTAGGCAGTTGTAGACATTATTGGTGATTATATCAATCTGCAATGAGAAGAAGTGGCAAAAAATAAGTTAAAATGGGAAAAACGTAATATATGGGAGTATAAAAATCAATGTTAAGTAGAAATCTTTGCTTTTTAAATTTGTTTCTGGTATTTTTTTTCTTTTAATGTCGATTGGTTTGAAACATATTACTTGTACTTTAGCACATTTGGTGGTCATCATAATAGGCACGCAGCTATTGTATAAAAAATAAAGGGGTCTTTCAATAGGTACTTTCGAACTTTGTTAGTTGATAGCGCCCGTATGCTTAAAGCTACATCTGTTGAATTGGCTGTCTTTTATTCCATGGACGGATATAGAGTTCAACAACACGTGCAAATCATAAAATTGTTTATCAAAATGGATGTTCTGTTCTTTTTTCATCAAAAAATCATATTCATCGATGAAGCTCATTTCTGGAGGAATCGGTACATCAACAAACAGAATTGTGAAATTTGGTACGATACCAAACTACTTGAGATCCAAGAGCGTGCAATCCATCCCAAAAAACTCCCTGCTTGGTGTTGAATTTGGGGCTATCGGCGTTATTGGTCTATATTTCTATATTTCTTTGAGAACGATCAGGCCATCACCTTTAACGGCGAGCGCAATATGTCGATGATCACCAACTTATTTTAGCCTTGATTAGATGATATGGATACCAGCGACATGTTGTTTGAATAGGAAGGCATTCTGCATGAGCGATTTGAGGGCACTGAAGTCGTGTGATTTGACATCATTAGACTTTTTTTTGTGGGGTTTTCTTAAGTCACAGGTTTTTGCCAATAAGCCACAAACCACATTGTCCCTCAAAGCCAACATAACCCATGTTTTACGCGCCAAAGGCATGGAAAATTAGACATCGATATTCCTTTCAAAAGAATAAAAAATGTCAATGATATCTCACACACACTTTGTTTTATTTAAACTTAAATATAGGAAGCGCTTAATGAAAGTCCTTTTAAATTAGTTCTACACATACGGACGTGTACATCAGGTTCGTCCTATTTGTCTGGAGACAAAATTTGTCTTTTTTTTTTGTTAAAACTACATTCGTGAGTTCTAAATGTTTAAGAAAAATCCTTAATATTTATACTGGTTTAAAAAATATATATATGCAGACATGTTCCAATTTTTATACTATTTCAAATATGTACATTTATTTAAAATCTCGAAATGCTAACTTTCTGAGTCGATTATAAGATGTCCGTCCGTTAATGATTCCACACAAAAAGTCACACATTTCGTTAGGAATGGTTTCAATTCGGTAATTATTATTTCGATCGATTTAATTTTAGTTTCTTTAGATTCCTTTGGATTTTGTTAATTTCCAAAATAAATAATAATTATGTTTTTACGATTTTAATTTGACATCGTTTTGTATATTACAACAAAAGAGATGTTTTACAAATAAATATCAATTCCACTTAGAAAACTAAAAGTTTCATTCCGAAAAAAATTGTTCAATTAATTTTTTCTGAAGAAGCAAAATACGGATTTCGATCGGAATGGTATTTTATGGCTGGGCGGTTTGTATACATCGGGTATTTATCAGCTACCGAAAAGTTCATAAATGAACATCTCTAAAATATGTAAGTTTCAAAATCAAAATCGCAATATCTAAGTTATAAACAGAAATTATTCCTCCATAGTTTAGGACTATAGGTAAATAATTGAAAATAGGTCCATATAAGGTCCTTTTAAGAACTTCAGTTTGGTCTTTATCAACCGAAATCATTCTTCCAATTTTGAGAGGATCAGTCCATCCTAAAATATAAGGTCCCTTTAATAATTTCCCTTTTCGAAATTTGTACCAAGTAATTTCTTTATCAACAGAAATCATTCTACCAATTTTGGGAGGGCCATCTTAAATATTGTTACGAAATTGTACTTGAATTCAAATATAACGATTTTAAGGGCTGATTTAAAAGTAGCATAATGCTTTCAAATAACAGTGCTGTAATAGCAAACTGTAGCATATCTGTGGGCATTTTTAAATAAAAGCTTTCAGTTGATTTGATCGTAAGTTGGTAACGCTGTATTCGAATTCGAATATTCAGTTAAGGAACATTGTAGAAAGTACACCACAGATGGCGTATATATTAGTAAGATCTAGAATATTCGAATTTTGACAGTTAAAGAACAATCTAGAGTGAAGATGGCAGTGTTATAAATAGTGGCAGAGGTTGCAGTCGTGAGTGAGTTTATCAGAGACGCTATTTGAATAAACATCAACTGAGTGCCTTAAAGTGTGCTATATTTTTCAAGTGAATTCGTATAAATTATAAAGTGTCTGTATTTCTGACAAGTTATAAACGTGTATAAAAAAACATTGAGTGACTACTTAATTCTGTTGTTGTTAGTGTTTATAAACCGGTTAACCGGTTAACCGAAAAACCGGTTTTTCATCGAAATCTCGGTTTTTTGCGAACCGGTTAATTTGAAATGTTGATTTTCGGTTAACCGGTTTATCCGGTTTTTATCACTCGGTTAACCGGTTTTTAAAATTTGGGAATAAAATTAATAAATTTCATGTTTTGTGCATTTTTAGTATTCCATTTTTAGTATTTCATTTTTAGTATTCATTCGATACACATTATTGGTTTGATTTGAAACCTAAACTGCTGATTTACAATACAAACCTCTTTAGATTAATATTTTTAAGAATTACAATGATCCTATATAGTAGAGGACGATGAGTTTACTTAGATACTTTTTCAGAATCAATCAACATAATGAAAATATTAAAAATTAAAATTAAATTCCGCATAATTCTATAAGTTTAAGTTTAGGCTAAATCTTACTAATGCATTATAATGATTCATTAAAACCTTATTGATGATTTTACCAAAAGTTAAATTGAATTCGATGTAGCTATAAAAATTTGACTTCATTAGTGTGTTTTGTTCTTAAAATTTTAATTTATTAATCATTTTGTTAGCTTTTCAGAAATATTGCAGGAGAGACAAAAAACGTTCTAAAATCCATGATTTGAAACATTTTTGAAATCTGATAATGGAGTTTTATTAATTATTTGGTATGATTTATAATGACAAATAATCACAGCTAAGAAGAAGTGCATTTGCATCTTATAGGTCTTTTTTTAGGACTTGTAACATTTTCTTTTTCGTATCAGAAAGTTAAGGTGATAATAAATTTCAAAATTATCAAAAATTTAATTAAAAAATTGATTTACATTTTTTGGATGGAATTTAATGAATAAACCAATAATTAAAACAAGTACGTATTATATATTTAGTAGCATATTTATACACAATTCCATTTGACTGAGATAATAATTTTGCAATTTTTACAAAATAAAATGAACTCAGCACTTTTGTCTATTTATAGTTATTTAATATAACCATTCCTGACTACTAAAAACTACAAATTTTAAAGCTGTATAGACTTTATTGGACATTTTATGTTTTTTACACATATATGACGGTTAACCGGTTTAACCGGTTTTTTCGATGTCGGTTAACCGAAAAACCGGTTTTTTAGAAAAGGCCATTTTTCGGTTAACCGACAAACCGGTTTTTTAAAAAGTCGGTTTTTTATAAACACTAGTTGTTGTACATTTTAAATAAATATAGAGTTGTTACAATTTTCAAACTACTAAAGGGCTTTTATTTGAAATCAAAATTATCCGGTTTATTTAAAGGAAATAAACAAACGTTTTAAAAAGGTTAAAACGTAACAATATGTTAGCATTGTAATTTAATTCGCAATTTTTGAGAATCCAACTAATTACTCTAAGGCAAATAATAATAACAGTATCTCTATATCAGAAATAGTACATTTTAAATAAAAATACCTTTTAAAAAAAATAAATTTGTATCAAAAGACTCTTAAAAAAGTAATCTTTTAAAAAAGTACATTTTAAAAAAAGTACCTTGGTCCTTTTTTTTAAAAAATATACTTTGTAGAAAAAAATGTGGGTAGTAAATAAGAAAATAAAAATGTTTAATGAATAAAATAAATGTATGAAAACTATGTAAGTAAGTTTGTGCTCATAACACATAAATTTCTCCGAGTGTATGCGTTTGCGATATGCATGCTGGTTTTAGATGTGAGTGCGTGTGTTGAAATGAAATTCGTACATTATTCAAAAAGTCATTTTTAATACATAAAAATATAAAAAGAAAAATGGAGAGTGAAACAAAATAAAACCGTTACAACAAATTTGCGTGGTTCTCTTACATTTTCTTAGGGAGTAAATAAAAAAAAAATAATGTAAACCCCATAAAATTGATGATTACGCCAACCAGAAAAAAAGAAAAAGGAACCAAACCTCACATACACTCTATAAAAAATAAATACTACCAAAAACAAAAACGATTTCAAAAATAAAAAGCAAATATATGTGAGTAATAAATTTAACTTTCAACAACATTTTATGCTTATTGCGGCAACTGGCGAGGCTAGGGAGTTTGTTTGTTTGTTTGTAGCATGGCGTGGTGGACACAGTCACATTGAGACAAATTTCTTTATGGCTGGAGATGAGGGAAATAAAGGTTATAGGTTTTCTTGTTTTTTATGGCCAAAGTGTAAATAATTGCTTTTGCCATGTTGTTCTCCATTGTGTTTGTATTGGTTTTCAACAGATTTTTATGAGCCGCTAATTCCCTAATGTTTTACGAAAGTGAGATGGCAAACGAAATAACATTCTAGTTCATGTACTATGTTGTATATGTTTGTAAAGATACGCCAAGTGTCATTGTTAAATAAACAAAAAGGAACAATAACAAATCACACTCTTATACACTTAACATCACTCGCTCTACTATAAATTATGACATTTGTGTGAAAATATGAGCGTTAAATCAAAGTAAAAACCACATAAATCTGTGTGATACGTAAAAGAAATTGCTTTAGATTTTACGACAAACAGCATGTTTCGTTTATTGGCAATTGTTACATTTACTTCTTCATTTCTGGCAAATAAACAAAATCTTTTGCAATTGAACGTAAATTTTAACGAAAGGAAATGTAACGAAACGTAACGGCAACGAATGGTTAAGTTTTATTACGTCGCCTCATTTTCAGTTTATTAAAAATACATTTTTTATTATAACTTTTGCTTCATAAATAACACAACATTTTATGTTGAAATTCAACGAATAATAATAAAAATAATTAGCAATAACAACAATATGTTTATGAAACAATTATAATTAAAATGGCATAAAACCCATCCAATGGAAAAGTAGGTCTAGGGCATGAAACTTCAAAGGAGGCCAGCTATTATGAAAATAAAATTTTAGCTTTTTTTTAGCTGGAGGAGTAAAAGGAAATGTACGCCAACGCATCATCATCACTTATTCATAAAGTCCAATTTCAAATTTTATTACCAAACAAAAGCAACATAAACAAAATAAGGAAAAGATTTCCCAGAATCTAAGGGAAGGAAGAAAGAAAGGAATGTCATCATAAATAAACTGAACAAGTAAAAGTCATGGTAGAGGTGGCACCATCACTGATTGTGGCCTTGGCTCTGGGTCCAAGTCACACCAGTGCTGACTGACAACATCTGTTAATTATATTTTGTAAATATTTTTATTTTCTCTTGTATATTAAGTGTTTGTATGTTAGAGATTTTACATTGTAAGAATTTGGTTTCTATTGAAATGTTGTTATTTTTCATAATAAACTCTCTTGTTTGAGATCTGTATGTATTGTAAATATGTAGGAGTATGAATGAAAATAAATATTTATTTGTTTTGTTGTTTGCCGTGTTGGTGGAAAATTAAATAAAATGCTTTACTACACCCATAGAATATAAAAATATAAGTAGTTGCACAAGTTTACCATAAATATTATAACCTTTTTAAATATATTTTTACAATATTGTAATCACTGTAATTATGTATATGATTGCGATAACCATAATATGTTTAAGTAACCATTCACATGATTGTAGCAATCATATATATAATTGTATTAAATAAATATATGTTTATGGCAATCATGTTCATGATGAATCCTTATATCAAAGAACAACAGAGTATGGTAACCATAATAGGAGAACAACAATATGGTGAAGTATCACATCATAGTTGCCACAAGCATATACTTAATTACTACAATCATATATATGATTGCTACAATGGTAAACTAAACATATTATGGTTACAGTGATCTTAATATTGTTAAAAAACTTGTAAAAATGTAGATGTGGTTATGGTAAATATGTACAACTATATTTTTTTCTCTGCGTGTAAAGACGTGCATTGACTTGCTTTCTAACAGATCATAATTGAACTGAAGTTTGTTCTTTTTTCTCTGAGTTTGTAAAAAATGGGAATGAATTTTAGGATTTTATATATATAGTGGATAAATTTGATATTTTCATTCTCGTCGTCATTTTGCCAAAAAAAATTATGAAAAATAATGTTTTGTAAAACAGTTAATAGCTTTCATTTAATATATGTACATGTTGTCTAAATACATAACATAGTTTGAAATATATTAGTAAAAATATTTATTGTTTGTATGACTTAAAAATGCGGGATTTTTTTAAATTTTTAGCATTTATTTTTAAACATATTTACAATATAAATTTATTTAAAGTATTGGCCATTGTTAGCTACGATCTTTTCCCATCTTTCTGGCAACATTTGGATTTCGATCCACAAGGACTGCTCATTTTTTGAGGCCAAGAACGAATCAAGCCAATATCGGATACTCTGTTCCAATATGAAGTGTATCCCAGAGAGAGTCGGACTGGGCACGGTCATTCTAAATATTACAACATGTGGCCGAGTGTTATCATGATGGAATATTACGGTTTCAATTCACTCTTCAAACAAGTCGGTACACAGAAAAAAATGGTAACAGTTATTAAGTAATTGAAAAAATTTGTTTGAAATATGATTTAAATTTTCAATAACTTTTTAATTTAATATGTTTTTTTAGTACTCATATCGACAATTTCTTTTAGATATTTATTAACAATTTCAGTTGTTAAAATTCAATAGGAATATTATATTGAAAATAACAAAAATAAATGTGTCAAGAAAATAAAAATTAAAGAAAAATATACACATTTCTTGTTTCATAAGAAATATGTTTTCTTTTATAAATTATAAAGGAATTGGAGTATTCCAGATGGTAAGTAGAATCTGTGACTATAATATAGCAATAGGCAAATATTGGAAATCGATTTTATATACAAAACTTTTTTTCAACAGGATTTCAGTGGACAATTTTCATCATCAAATGCGTCGAGTGTAGAAGGAACATTCGTGAAAGGGGATATTGGCCATATAACTGGTTAAAAAGCTGAGAAAATGGTAACATATGCGTGCTTTAACTTTATGTATATTTTCAATTTATATATGTAATTATAATAAATTGTAAATTTGCTTATAATAATAAAAAACAATTAAAACCATCAATTTGCATTTTTAATTAATAGAATAAAAAGCTATTGCAGATGTATATAATTAACTAGTAACAATATAATTATTCAATGTTACAAATCTATTGTTAAAATTTTACTGTTGACTATTAACAAATTTATTGTTTAATATCACAAACTCGTTAAAATATATTGTTGAGAGTTAACAATTTTAAGTAACAAAAATATTTTTTGTATCTACAAAATCGGTTGTTGGTGCCCTTTTAATTAAAAAAATAATTGTATTGACGAATATGGTAATTAATATGACAATTGATTTGTCATAATTTTTTCTGTGTACAGGTTCCCTATGATGGTCTGGTCAGATTTCAGCAGCTCATAATAGATAGGACACTTTTGCTCCCACCAAATACAGAGAATTACCTTAGCGCTATGGATATTTGGCTTTGATGTCGATTCGACTCGTTGGCTGGGCTACACATACGATCTCTTACGCTTCGGGTCATCAAAATCTTCTGAATTGCACAAACATATTTACCATAAGCTTTCGTGAGCAATCGGTATGTTTCAGAGGCACTTTTTTCAAATTAAAGAAGTACAGCAAAACTTCCCGCATATGATGATTCGTCGGTACAAAATGCAAAATTTTTGAAGCAAAAAAAAAAACGTTGGGCTTTACATTAAAATGTGCAATAACTAATGGTGTTTTCTTTTCTGACACAAAATGTTGCCTATATAATATTTTGTACTATTTATTAAATGTTACCCATATCCTCATAATGTGTTGCATTTTTAATGATCACAATAGAACAAAAATCATTACCGTTTATGCAATTTTCTTTTCTGTACCTTCTAAATATTATAAAACTATACTTTTTGCTTACATAAAAAGTGGAGCATTTCTAACCATTTGAAAAAATTGAGGGTGAAACATGTAGCATATATTCAGGGTTTTAGGGTAACATTATTAGAAAAGAACACGACCAAACTACATTTTTTTTTGGAAAAGAACACAAATGGGGTAAAAGACAGAATAAATGCATATGCCAGAAAAGAAAACACCATAAGTGAGAATAAATGACAGATATTTACCCTTCAAAATAAGATACAAGTTATTAAACACAAAAACCGCGTTCCATTGAAAATCCCGCATTTTTGATATACCCAATACAAACATTAAGATATCATGGGTTTTTATTTGTTACATACATTGTTACATAAATAGATCCTAGTTCAAGATCCGTAAGATAATATGCAAACAGACTACATCGTCTGTGAATTTTGTGATGACAACGGTATTTTTAAGTCAATTTGTATGGGTGCTAGATGAAACAGTGGACCAATAATAATGTGGTAAATTTAATTAAACTAGCTTTAAAATTAAGAGCTGTAATTTGATCACAACGACTCATAAATTGGTTCTGGTATACTTTAAGGGGGTATTGGGTTATTGTCAAAACGTTAATGAGCTACACTAAATATCGAAAAATTACAGTAAATCGTAAATTATTGTTCTGTACAAGTCAGCCTCATTGATGAGGATATTTTTGTCATTTTGTCGATAAGATTTTATATTTTATTTAAAAATTTACAAATCAATCTGCTAAATTAACATACTACATATTTAAATTACAAACAAAAATCACGAACTTAATACCACAAATAACTATTATTTAACAACACAAAAAGCACTTCAATTAAAGTGTCGTAAAATTCTCTTGTCATGTTTATTTCACATAAAAGACAAGACTAAATGGTTGCAGAGACAACGCGCAACGCCCAAAAATAAATATTTAAAATTAATTATCAGTTTCAGGAAAACAGAAACAATCTTGCAGGAAAACTTCTGAAGCATTCGATACAAAATAAATATTTAAAATTAATTACTGGAACAAGTGAAACAAAGTGAGAGTACAAAATTGTATAAAGTTTTTTTTAAAAAAAATTAAACATTCCTATAAAGGCATCAAGAAATCGAACTCGTCGATAAAAAGAAAAACAAATTTTGAAAGTGTAATCAAATTATCTTTATATCTCTGTCAACATCCTTTTGCTTTTATTCAATCAATTCATTTCTGCATAACAGCAGTTTTATTGTTGGTTGAGGTTGTTTTTGTTTCTTTTTTTCAATCATTTTCCCATCCTATGTTGTGTTGTAGGTTCTCTTCGGTTTTTTCTGTTTGTTTTGTCTTTTATTATGGTAATTACCTATTGAAGCAGCCACTACAACATCAACAACATTACAATTACAACTAACTAGCCAAAGTATAAATATGTATGAATGAATGTATATTTAAAGAGGAAACGGAAGCTAAACAGTAAAACAATTTTACTTTGCAATATACAAAATGAAACTGGAAAATTTACATTAAAAATCATAAGAATAGCTATAATATAAAAATTATAAAACTTTTCTCTTTACAAAAGTTTAGTTAGAAACTTGAAAAGGCATTGTATTTAGCTAAATAACAAATTCTGCTATTTTTATGCCCCTTATTGTTAAGGTTGTGTGTATTTTTTTTTATTTAAGTGGCTGGTTAGTTTAGTTTGTTTGATATATTTTTATTTCGGTTTTAAGAGAATTCTCTACCTTTTGTCCATTAAAAACAAAAATAATCATTATTATTATTATTACGATGATGATAAAAATAATAAAATAAACAACAGTTTTATAGAAAAAGTATTGAAGCATAAGTAAAAGTACATTATGATAATCATCTCTCAAAATAAGGATACAAACTTAATTCGCTTTTCTTGTTACAAAAGTTTTTGATGTTTTCTCTCTCAAGCTGACCGCAGCATTTTAATTATGGTGTTGTTTTTTTCAGAAAAGTTTTGTCATTAATGTAAATAATAAAAGATTTTTTAAGAAAGTTCTTATAAAAAAGGTAGATTTAATGCAATTTTAATAAGTTTATTAACTGGAATTTAATATATGAATAATTGGCAATGAATATTTTTGTTATTAATTATAAATGACTCGGATTCAAAACAATTATTAACAACAAAATTAGCTAAAGTAACTATGTTGGAAAAAAATTCTGAATTTACAATAGATGGCGTATTTTTTTAATTACGTTTTTATATGTCATTGGGAAGGGTACTATCTGTCACTTATTCTCACTTAGTTATTGTAGAATATAGTGAAAATAACAAAGTTTTTTTTGTTTCTAAAATGACGAATTTTGAGCCAATAAATGGGAAGTTTTGCTTTACTTCATTGATTTGAAAAAAAGTGCAGCTGAAGCACACCGATTGCTTACCAAAGCTTATGGTGAGCAATCCATTGGTTTCATTGTCCAAGAGATGGTTTTTGCGGTCATTGGGAGCTACTCAAGCAAAAACTTCATTTTTACCTATTACCTACAATGAAAAATGGATCAATTAAGGTAACTCGAAGCGTAATATATCGAGTTTGAAGCCCAACCAACCAGCCCAATCGACATCAAAGACAAACTTCTATGGCGCTAAGGTAATGCCCTGTAATTGGTGGGAACAAAATGGTTCCACCTATTATGATCTGCTGAAATCTAGCCAGGCTATCATATGGAATCTGTACCGAATTTATTTTAGTCTAACGAATTAATAATTGTTCGGGTTTTATATACATATATTTTGCTAAACTGGAATAACCGGGGAAATTTTAAATATTGTTACGTTTTAACCTTTTCAAAACGTTTGGTTTATTTCCTTTAAATAAACCGGATACTTTTGATTTTTTTACTCTTTATTTATTCAAATGTACAACAACAACAGAATTAAATAGTCACTCAATGTTTTTTATACACGTTTGTAAATTCGCAGAAATACAGACACAATTTATAATGTACACGAATTTACTTGAAAAACACAACACACTTTAAGACACTCAGTTGATGTTTATTCGAAAAGCGTCTCTGATAAACTGACTCACGACTGCAACCTCTGCCACTAACTAACTAACTAACACTGCCATCTGCACTCTAGATCGTTCTTTAACTGTCAAAATTCGAATATTCTAGATCTTACTAATACATACGCCATCTGTGGTGTGCTTTCTACAATATTCTTTAACTGAATATTCGAATTCGAATACAGCGTTACCAACTTGCGATCAAATCAACTGAAAGATTTTATTTAAATAATGCCCATGTTACAGTTTGCTATTACAGCACTGTTATTTGAAAGCATTATGCTACTTTTAAATCAGCCATTAAAATCGTTATGTTTGAATTCAAGTACAATTTCGTAACAATATGTTAATAAATTTATATTCGATTTGAATAAAACATGAATAATTATGGTTGCAATATGTTTGCATACATGGCAATTATATGTTCAATTTTCTGAAAACTTATTATTATTTTTTAATCAGAACATTAGTTTAAAGGATACATATTTGTTACTATTTTTTACATACAGACGTATTAACAAATTTAACCTGTGAAAATATAATTAACTTTTGTTTTTATTTTGTGTAATCATTTTTACTATGTAGATTATTAAAGACTTTACCACAATGTGTCTGAAACTTGCGTAAATCATTTCACCTGGCTAAATCTGTACATGAAAAATTAAAAAGTTTCTTTTTTCTCTTTTTTGGATAAATTGTAAACATTTTTTAATTAAAATTTCTTAAATAAAAAAACACACTCATCTACACAGACATACATACATAAATAATACTGTGTATAAAAAAAACGTATTATTTGAATTTGTGTGTATGTTTTTGTGTACCAAAACATCTGCTTATGTATAAGTATATGTTATTATATTAAGTAGAAATGCTTTTGAAGTAAAATAGCATTTAAAATAAGATTTTCTAATTAAATTAGTATGAATACAAGTGATTAAAATCAGTACATATTACTCATACGTACACGTTTATATTTAGTAGAGATTCATTTGTATGAAGCCCAAAATGGGTTTTAATTTTAGTTAGGAAAATATACAACATGAATTTATAAATACATACTAACACATATTTAAACAAGTAAGTGAGCTATATTCGGCTGTGCCGAATCTTATATACCCTTCACCAAATTATACGTTAAAATACAAATTTTAAATATTTTTGGGTAAACAAAATTTAAAAAAAAATTTAAATTTTTTTTAATTTACATATTAGCAAAAAAATTTGATGACAAAATTTTTGTTTTTTAAATTTTTTTTCACCAAAAAAATTTTATGACAAAAAAATTTTTTGGTGAAAAAAAAAATTCGGGTAAAAAATATTTTCCCCGATTTTGACCAATAGTTGGGCTATATTAATGACTTAGTAATCCAGATATAGATCTGAAATAGGTCAAAAATCGAGGTTGTCCTGGTTTTTTTCTTATATCTCAGAATTTTTTTTGGGTGAAATAAAATCGGGTTAAAAAATATTTTTCCCAATTTTGACCCATTGTAGATCCGACATACTATGTCGTTATATACGTCGTTGCAAATGTCTTTGAAATATTTATCATTTGATATCCAAATTGTCTATATTATTGACTTAGATATATTAAAAAATATGTAAAAAATTTAGGTTTCCCTGGTTTTTCCATATATTTTCTCGATTTTAAATGGAAACTGAACCGGATATCAATATATCCGGTATGAATCATGTATGTAAGTCATTTGATTTCAACATACAGACGGACAGACAGGCATAGCTATATCAACTTCGGTATCTACAACGATCCAGAATATACATACGATCGACTAATTGGGCTTTTTGTTAAACATCTATTATATAAAAATACAAGGCCTGACTCTTTCATTCACTGACTCATCAGTGAGCGGGTCAGGCCTTGTATTTTTATATAATAGATATTTACAAAAAAGCACAATAAGTCGATCGTATGTATACTTTTGTAACGGTGTGTATATACTTTGTGGGATCGCAAACGGAATGACAAACTTATATATACCCTTGCCACTCATGTTGAAGGGTATAAAAATAACAGGTGTTTAAGAAATTATACGTAATACATATTACATTATTTAAATCTTTTATATATAACAAACCCAATTATATTTGCTTAATTGTGTCTATATTAATGTTGCTTTTTAATCTATTGTAATAGAATTTCCCAAATATCTACTATAAAAAAAGTTTGGAAATACTTGAAACTGAATACAGATAGATTGCATTTCTTTTGTGTTTCGAAATTAAAAAATTAGTGACATATGGGCAATTCCATCGTACGTGACATTTGTACTCCTAGTGAGCGCAATAGATTTTGCAAAAATAAGAGTACATATCTAAAAAACAATTTGTTCTTTAAACTTCTTACATCAGCAAAAAAAAATATTTTTTTTTAAATTCTCCAAAATTTTTGATTTTTCTCATACGTATGTGTGTGACTTTTAAAAGTTCATCACTTTCTTCTAACAGGTAAAACAAATAAATAACAAAAATAACCAAAGCAACATCATTATCAACAGCAGCAGCAAGATAAATACAAGAAACAAAAAACACAACTAAAACCAAAGCTAAAGCAACCTAAAGTGAATAGAGAAACTTAAAACCAGAACAATTGTTAAATCTCATATGTTGTGTTGGGGTGTAAATGTATGTGCTGGCAGGTATGTCATGAATTTCACCTGTGTTCTTTAGATATTTAATGGTTACAACCAAAAAAAAACATACCCTCCCACACACACACACTCATTGTCTTTCAATTACTCACACTGTTAATTGCACACAGACACACTCTCATCATAAGTATATAGCGGGACATGCATCATATTACTTGGCTTAAACTGTTTCTATATGTTTATGTGTGAGACGCTGTCAGTTTGTGTGACTGTATGTGTGCTTTTGTGGCATGTTGTGGTGCAGAGCAAGAGACAAACAAATAAATTAGCTGCCACCATTTTGCGTGAAATTTTAATGAACCAACAATTTTTTTCTTTCTGTTTTTGTTTTACAACAAACAGATTTGTGCCTGTGCAAACATCAAGTAGTTAGATATTGTGTAAACTCAGTTTCACATGCATATGGGGATACAAGTTGAAATATGTGGATTTTTTTTATTTTTTGTATTTAAGTTCATCTGTTTGTAAATATATTAGGGTGGCTTTAATTAAAATTGTATGTATGTAATTGAAAGGAATTTGGAAAACGTTAAACAAATATTTCAACAGAATACTATGTAAGAAACTAATAGCAACTCCAAAATCCAAACAAACCATTTTTAAGAATTAAAAAATATAAATTTTGAGAAGAATTTTCGAATGTTTAGAAATCATAATATGGTTACTAAATTGTACTTGAATTCAAATATAACGTTTTTAACGGCTGATTTAAAGTTGCATAATGCTTTCAAATAGCAGTGCCTCTCAAACTGTAACATATCTGTGGACATTATTAACATTGAATAAAAACTTTCAGTTGATCATTGATCGTAAGTATGGCAACGCTGAATGTTTGCTGCGACTCGTATATTCGAATTCGAAAGCTTTGGAATATATTTTTGACAGTTAAAGAACATTGTAGAAAGTTCACCAGAGATGGCGTATGTATAAATAGTGGCCATGGTTGCAGTCGTGAGCTCAGTTTATCAGAGACGCTATTCGAATAAACATCAAATGAGTGCCTTAAAGTGTGCTGTATTTTCAAGTGAATTCAAGTACATTATAGAGTGTGTCTGTATTTCTGCGAATTTATAATCGTGTATAAAAAACACTGAGTGACTATTTGAATCTATTGTTGTACATTTTAAATAAATAAAGAGTTGTTACAATTTTTAAACTACTAAACGTCTTTTATTTGCAATCAAAAGTATCCGCTTTATTAAAAGGAAATAAACCAACGTTTTGAAAAGGTTAAAACGTAATACTATTGAAGCATGATTTTGGAAGAGAATATACAAATTTTTTCTTTTGACCTATAAATGGTACCATCCTAATGTTTGGTAACAAATGTCTGCATGTGTGAGTATTTATTTTCACAACTACATATCATCACATGCATGTCAGTGTTACTGTGTGTTGTAAACGAATGTCAAGAATTACTGTAATTAGCTTAAAGAAATCTTACAACAAAGACACAAAAAATATTACAAAAATTATTCATTAGCACATACATACATATATGTATATGTACGTTCACTTTAGCAAATAAAGGCGTGTTTGTTTGTGTCCTTAATTCGTTCAGAGAAATGTCATTACATATGTCAAACATTCAACACTGAACTGGATTCATTTCTATTTGTTTTGCGAGGATAATTGAAGAAGTTTTTAAAGAAGTTCTTTGCTGGCGATTGCAGGCAAAATAATGAAAATTAATTCGAATTCAATGCTTACTTTATGCATAGCCAATTTTGACCAATTCAGATACCAATAAATCGGGAAATTTTGTTAAATTATAAGTCTACTTTGTATGAAAATTTATATTTTAATACAAAGCATTATCACAGGTTAATTTATACTGCTTGCTGAAAATCCATTTACAATTATTTCGTTTTTTTCTCATTGATATACTGTGGTATGCAAAAGTGCTATGTCCATTTATTTTCCCTCAAAGTTGCATAATTTTTGTCTCAGTTAAAGGAAATTGAGTATAACTACTTTATTAAATGTATAATAGAGTGAAACATGTTTAATTTAATAGTTTTTAGAATTAAATTTAATAAAAAAATTAAATCATAATTTTGTAAGTAAATATCATTTTAAAATTTATTATCATCTCGGCTACAAACTAATATCAAAAACGTTGGCTATTAAGAGCAACTTTAGTGGCAATAGAGACTTTAAATCAAATAACAGAGTTAAAACGAAACAAGTAAGAAAGTTATATTCGGCTGTGACGAATCTTACAAACCCTTCACAAAATTATACATAAATTTTTTGTTTAAATATTAAAAAAAATTAAAATTTTTTTTAAAAATTTTTTTTCCAAATTTTTTTAAATATAAAAAAAAATTTAATTTTTTTTTTAAATTGTTTTTAAAATTTTTTTTTTCCAAATTGTTTTTAAAAAATTTTTTTTTTAATTTAAAAAAAAAAAAATTTTGGAAAAATAATTAATGACAAATTTTTCCCGATTTTGAACCATTGTAGGTCCAACTTACTATATATAGCCTTATATACATCGTTGCAATGGACTTTGAAATATCTATCATTAGATATCCACATTGTCTATATTAATGACTTAGTAATCCAGATATAGATCAAACAGTAGGGAAAAATCGAGGTTGTCCCGGTTTTGTCCATATATCTCATCCATTTATGGGCCGATTTTGTTGATTTTAAATAGCAACGGAGCCGGAAGAATTCCCGACATATTGATGTATGAATCATGTATTTAAGTTATTTGGGGTCTACGGAAAGTTAATTTCAATATACAGACGGACATAGCTATATCGACTTCGCTATCTATAACGATTCAGAATATAGATACATATATACTTTGTGCGGTCTCAAATGAAAAATGTAGAAATTACAAACGAAATGCCACTCATGGCGAAGGTCATAAAAATGTTATAAATCGCCAACGCACTTGTTCAAATCTGTAATTATTTATCATTATAAATTATAGTAAAGTAATAAAACTCCATTAACAGATTAAAACAAAAGATTTTTGAAAGTATTTTTGTTTCTCCCGTAAAGACTAAGCTAATAATATTTCTTTTAAAATGCAAAATCACAAAATGTCATTATGTGATAGAGAGTTAAAATTTAAAACAATTTTTGGACGAATGAAAAGTGAGTCGAACTTATAAAAAACACTCAGTTTTAAAAATGTTTTCGAATGATTTCTGATACTAATTTGTAAGGCTCACTTTTGGTAAATGTTTCTTCTATTCAAATCGTTATTGATAGAACAAATCACAGCTAAATAAGGACAAATAGAAAATAAATTGCAAACAAATTCAATTATATTAAAATAAGTAAAAGAGCTATATCCGGCTGTGCCGAATCTTAAATACCACCAAATTATACTTTAAAATAAAAATTTTTTTTTCAAAAATTATTTTTTCTAATTTATTAGCGAAAACATTTGTTTCCAACAAATGATATTAAAAAAAACGAGGTAAAAAATATTTTTCCCGATTTTGACCCATTGTAGGTCCAACTAACTTTGGCCATTGCAAATGTTTTTGAAATATCTATTATTGGATATCCAGTATATATGTATTAATCCTGATGTATGTAGATAAAAAATAGGTCAAAAATCGAGGTTGTCCTTGTTTTTTTTATATCTCAGCCATTTGTGGACGAGCCGGGAGAATTTCCGATATATTGATGTCAAACATTACAAACTAATTTTATGGCTGCTTTCGTATATATGCGAGTAGGGCCGGCAGATGTTTATTAATTGTGTTTAAGAAGGCACACAAAAGTTTCTAATTAATTGCTAGAGATTTAGAAAATTCTTCAAGTTCTGCTGAATTTTAATGAAATGAAATACACACAAATAAACAATAAATTGTAGGAAAAAGATTAGTAAATCTTTTTCCTACAAAAAAAATAAAATATTTAAGTGGGATGTAACTGGCCACATAAATAAAGTAAATTCTAAACCTTAATAAACTTATATAATTAATTTAAAGAAATAACAGAGATAAGTTGCATATACTATTTTATTTAGTATAAAACTCAACAACATTTTAAAATTCATTTGCCTAATCTAACATTTATTAATATTATTAAAATATTTTCTTTGGTATTAAATAATTAATTTATGACTCATACGCCCCAGTGTTTTCCCTTGATGGAAACAGAAATTAAAAAATAATTCAACACTCATACGCCACGGGGAATCCAAAACAATTTGAAAACCAACACATTCGAAAAATTTTACGCTGGCACAAGTATATTTTTGATGGGATTATGTAAAACTTGTTAAATACTTCAGCGGCTGCTTGTTTTCTCTTCTCTTCCCCTCCCCTAACCTCAACAGTTTGTGTATTTGTTAGTCACCCTCCATTGCTGGCAGTAGTCGTCGTATTCTAGCAGCGAATTTATTTTTAATGAATTCGTATGGTTTATTTAACTGTAAAAAGTTGGATTACAACTATTAAGCGCAATAAAGGAAAACAAAAAGAAACCTAACAAAACAACAAAAAAAAAAATAATAGAGAAAACACTTAAATATGAGCAATGAATTTAAATTCGTAAGCCGCTTAAAGCTGCATAAATAAACGAAGGGATAAAAATCTAAAAATAATATGGCAAAGTTAATATTTATATGTAACGAACTACATAAATTTTGAATGCAATGGATGCTCAAACTAATTTGAATTTAAATTGGTCGCCTTATTTATAATACACTGGTAACTTTTAGTATAATATACTTACAACTTTTTGTTTATAATTGTGGCATTTATAATTTAAAGAAAGAAAGTTTTATTATTACAGCAAAATAACTTTCAAGTTTTGTTGTTGTACCAATATAAAATAAGTTTCCTTTCCTATTTAAACATGTTCTTGTATGTATATAAAAATGCTGTCGTTTATGGTTTGTTAGATATTTCTGCAGTTTTTAAAATGAATAATAAATCGTTTTTCCTAGAATATGTTTCAAACAAACATTTTTCTTTAGAGTTGTGATATTTATGTATTTATACACACCGCGAGTGGTTAAATTGAAACAGTTCTAGTCAACAACATATATTTTTTTATAATTTAAAAATGTAGTTTTTGAGATATAGATTTTTGAATTTTATAACTCAAGAATTGAATTTTGAGAGAAATGTAAATTATTCATAAAATATTAAAGGACATATATTTATCTTTCAAAGCATATCTCTTATACAGTTTAAAAGTTGTATGCAGTTATGTACTCCGTGACTCTTTGAATGAAACATATCGCACTCGTTCAACAAAACTGTATTAACTCAAAATTTTAAAATGTTCAGTAGAGGCCAAAAACTGTTTGTGATTACATTTTAAGAGAATTTGAAAATCCGATTACATCATATTAAGCAAATTCCATTTGAAAATATATTTACATTGTTTTTTTTTAATTTTTGCAATTACATATTACAAAATAAATCTTTTTTTTGAGTTAATACCATTTTTATGAAACTTCTCGATATTTTTTTGTATTATTTTATCAACAAAACAGTATCAACTCAAAATACAACCAAATTTAAATAAAACAATTTGATTATTTTTAACTTGAATAAAGGCTCAATTCAAAATAATAAATTTTTTTATGAAAATATACGATGTATTTCTATTTAAATTTTTGTATTAATTCAAAATAATACATTTTTGTTGATACAAGGTAGTCACTAATTATCACGAAAATGGTCTCAAATGTGATTTTCGAGAAGAAAGAGTAATCGGAATACGTTGAAATGTTTACAGTAGATAGATATTGATGTTGTTAGTTAATTTCTTCAAAAAGTGAATTTTTAAAAATTTTGAGTTAATACAGTATTGTTGAACGAGTGCGATATGTTTTCGGATAAAAAATATTTTATTTTGCAACATGGAGACTATTTGAGCTCTGTACAATATGATTTGTCAAGGTAAAAAAAAATAGGTATTTTTTATGAGATAAATTCATCGTTAAAGTCAAGTCTCTTTCTTTCTTCAGGTTTGAAATCAAGAAATAGTCTCTCGGGGCTAAATTCGGAGAATATGGCGGAAGTAGCCTAATTCATGGATTTTTGGTATGTAAACTGCATCCGATTGTGAGCAAACGCAGCAGCCATCTTACGGAAAACTTTCTCATACCCAGGTGTGCATTCTAAATTGAAACCACTGAGCCACCTGAGATGCCTATTGCTTCGACAATCTCTCGCACATTCAATCTCGGATCGGCCAACACCATATCGTGATTTTTAAATTGTTTCGGGTGTAAACACCTCAACTGGGTGAAATTCAGTAAACCACTTTTTTTACAATTAAAATTGGTGGTGCAGAGTTTTCATAGTATTTATCAAGCTTAGTCTTTATTTGAGTGAAGGTTTTTTCCGCAAAAAATAATGATTAATTAGCAGACGAAATTCATTTTTTCTAATTTCTTCTCTAGGCACGAGGTAGTGTGCTATCAATGGCAGCAAACACAAACTAAATGACGCAGCTTGTTCATATTTTGACAGAAGTGTTGCCCTTACAGTTAAGAGCCGGGAATAATTCGCGGACTTAATGGCCCACTCTTGTATGTATAAGTTACTTTTTAATTTTTTTTTTTAAATTTTTAAAAAAGTCTGTGATTTGATACACACTTGAAATACATAATAACTGTTGTAAATTTTGTTAAAATTGGATATGATAACTCCAATTGCTGTCCGATTTGGGATGGATCATCCCTAAAGAAAAAAATGTGTAGTTATTTAGATTTGCTACTTTCTATTGAACTACTCCTTAGGACACTAACAAATATTATGGTTTGATTTTGATTTTGTATTTTGGATGTAATCTACTCTTCCACACAGCTAGATCAACTAAACATTTCTTAAAGATGAATATTTATAAATCCATCTAAATTAAATATAAATAGAGTTGTAATTAATGACAACCATTTTCATTGTCAGCTGGCAAAATTCTCTTCATTGCTAAATATAACTTCATTTTCAGATTCTTGTTTAATATTCTAGGAATTAATTGTGTTGTGTTTCGAGCACAATCTAGTTACAGTTTATTTAATATTTATAAACTCTTTTTTGTTAATTACGTATTTTAATTAAAATCCAATTTAATTTTAACGTATTCCGAGTACATGTATCTGTATGAGCAGCAGATACAGATACACACATGTATAAATAAGCACATTTTCATGTCTTAGATTGACATCGACATAAGAGTTTCTTTCTTCATGTATTACGTTAATTAAGTTTTACTTAAACTTCAATAAAATTTATTTAGTTACTCTCGCATGTATCATTGTAAAGAAAACTTAATAACATTTACGTGTATAATACATACATAAATACATACAAACATACAGGTATATCTATCTACTACCTATACATAAGTTAGAAGTGTAAATCTAATGTAACAGGTAACGTAGAGATGGTAATAGATGAATAATGGAGAAGATAACTATATTTATAAATTTATACTTAATAGTATTTAATATGTATTATTTAAAGTATTTAAAAAGTTATTGTACTGAAATTAAATTGTCAAAATTTGCAGTAAAATACATATCATCACCAGTAACTAAATATGTTTTTGGAAATAGCTAAACCTTGACAACAAATAAATGCATTTAATTCTAAATATTGAATCAGTTGTGGAATAAATGGAAATTCTAACATATTCTTCGTTACACTTGAATGCCTCACTTGCCAAATGGATTAACTCCCTGAAGACTTAAGTTGAGAAAAGTGATAAAATAGAATACATTGTTATATAATTCACCACTACATATCAATATTAATCTATATACTACATTTATAGTATTGACTCTTAGGAAATTCTAAGTCTTATTTAGCTATGCTCATCTATATAAGGGCAATTCCATGTCATCGTATGTGATATTTGTACCCCTATAGAGTGGAATAGATTTTGCAAAAATAAGATTATCTGAAAAATAATTAGTCTTTATGTTCCATTCAAGTAATTTTGAGGTACATGTAGAAATATCCGAAAATTTGCGAATCGTGAGAGTCGTTATGTTTTCTTTTAATTTCTTACACAAAACCAAATATTTTTCCTTTACAATCCATCATATTTAAATAAAAACAATCTTTGGATGATTTTATAATAAATAGTATTTAATATAGTACGTGACATACCATACGTGACATATTTTTCTCTTATAGTAAATAGAAAAAAATCAAAGTCAAATTCATTTCATACTATATGCTAATTAGGAGCTTAGTTTTTGACCAGAAGTTTATGAGTTCAACTCCGCTCTATGATAAATTTATTTTATTTTTTATTTTTTTCTCAAATGCTGGAGTATTTGTACTATTGAATTTAATAGTGAGGTGTTAAGCAGTGTGTGCCAATCGGTCATCTGCAATGACATCCCCGTGTTAAATTCAACAGTCAATAACGTTGCGAGTGAGTTAAAAATTCGCTAGTAGTAGTTCTCAGTGGCTAACTATGTACTGCAGGGATACTCATGCCCAAAAGACAAAACCTATTTTAAGCAAACTCAAACCAAATTGCTTGAATAGGCAAAGAGTTATGAATAAAAATGTGAGACAACCAAAAAAAAGTTGATGTTTTAAATTGTATACATTGTTAATTATTTATAATTTATTGATGTAATTTGTATATGCAACTATTGGTGATTTCTTTTCTGACACAAAATGTTGCCTATGTTTTTTGTACAATTTATTAAATGTTACCCATACCCTCATAATGTGTTGCATTTTTAACGATCATAATAGAACAAAAATCATTACCATTTATGCACTTTTCTTTTATGTAGCTTCTAAATATTATAAAACTATACTTTTTGCTTACATAAAAAGTGGTGCATGTCTAACCCTTTGTTAAAATTGAGGGTGAAACATGTTGCATATATTCAGGGTTTTATGGTAACATTATTAGAAAAGAACACGACCAAACTACATTTTTTTCAGAAAAGAACACAAAGAAGGGTAAAAGGCAGAATAAATGCATCATTTATGCCAGAAAAGTTGTTGTATTTATGCATGGTTTAAGTGTGTGTGTGTGAATCACAATTTTAACCTTTAACTGTCGAGGTGAAATTTTATGACATAGTTAATGATGTGGTGGTAAATTTTACCCATCTTAATTTTACTAAAAAAAATTTAGTAAAAAATAATTGTTTATAATTATTTGCTTTTTAAAAATAAGCTACCATATTTTTAATTACAAAAAATAAAGAAAACTTCACAAACCTATAAGTATAACAAAAGCAATATAGCAAAAACTTATAAAAAAACAAGTAAGAGTGGTATATTCGGCTATGCCGAATCTTATATACCCTTCACCTTTGTTGTGGATGCATTATTATTTTTTATAATTAGTATATAGGTATGTATGTACATTAGAGTGCTCCAAGATTGTATGGACGAAAAAAACATTTTAGGTACAGGCCGTCCCCCCCTCTAGAATTGTTCTATGTATTGTAGAAACACATTGTGTAAAATATTAGGATGATAAGATAACGTTAACTGGTGGCGCAACGACGCTGAAGTTTTGAGGTGCATTTACAAGGGGAAAATATGCAATTTTTTCAGTTTTTGTAAAAATTTTGCCATTAAATAATGACTTTTACAATTTAATTTAAAAGAATCGAAATGTGTACGTAATTGTCGTTATAATAAGATATAAAAGACAAAAATTGGTGAAAAAATGTTAAAGTTATTAAAAAATCGCCAGGCCATTAACGTGTCTCAGGCCACTAGAACAAGAAATTTATGAACAAAATTAACATATTTTGAGAAATATTAAAATAAAAGCTTATTTTTACTTAAAATATATCCATATTTACTTGTATATGAGTTTTTGTCCTCGTAGGATACCGTTAACCTATTCGCAGGTATGACCAAAAAAATTTAATTTTTTTAACGGCAGTTTCAAAACTCCAATATCAAATTTTTAAAAATTTTGTTAAACAAATTTCAGAATTTTCTGATCATCACATGGGGATTTATTGACAACATAATAGGGAATAAAAATGTGAAAAAAGTATGTCAATACCTCCTATAGTTTTTCCGTACCTGCGATATAAATTTTGCGATTTTCGAGAAAAACTAATTTTTTGGCCATATTTTTGGGAATGACCAGAATTTCCTTACTGTAATGATTTTTAAGTAAAAGCTATTCAGAATAATATAGTCCAGGTAATTTTAAATATAGTCTGAAAGTTTTACTAAAATCGGAAAACTTTAACCCTTAAATCGTGAAGGTCAAAGGTAAATTTTTTCAATATTTGGAATTTCTCATGGAAAGATTGCGAAATATTATATATTTTTGGGCCGATTTTGATGAAACTTAAGAAAAATATAAAATGAAGTCTAGTATTCACAATAACAGTACAAAAATGGAAATTAACCCTTAATAGCACTTGGGGTCCAAATGACCCTCAACTTTTAAAATCACGAAAAACACATTCATTTTGACCCCAAGTACTCTTAAGGGTTAATTTCCATTTTTGTACTGTTATTGTGAATACTAGACTTCATTTTATATTTTTTTAAGTTTCATCAAAATCGGCCAAAAATATATAATATTTCGCTATCTTTCCATGAGAAATTCCAAATATTGAAAAAATTGACCTTTGACCTTCACGATTTAAGGGTTAGAGTTTTCCGATTTTAATAAAACTTTCAGACTATATTTAAAATTACCTGGACTATATTATTCTGAATAGCTTTTACTTAAAAATCATTACACTAAGGAAATTCTGGTCATTCCCCAAAATATGGCCAAAAAATTAGTTTTTCTCGAAAATCGCAAAATTTATATCGCAGGTACGGAAAAACTATAGGAGGTATTGACATACTTTTTTCACACTTTTTTCCCTATTATGTTGTCAATAAATCCCCATGTGATGATCAAAAAATTCTGAAATTTGTTTAACAAAATTTTTAAAAATTTGAAATTGGAGTTTTGAAACTGCCGTTAAAAAAATTTAATTATTTTGGTCATACCTGCGAATTGGTTAACGGTATCCTGCGAGTACAAAAACTCATATACAAGTAAATATGGATATATTTTAAGTAAAAATAAGCTTTTATTTTAATATTTCTCAAAATATGTTAATTTTGTTCATAAATTTCTTGTTCTAGTGGCCTGAGACACGTTAATGGCCTGGCGATTTTTTAATAACTTTAACATTTTTTCACCAATTTTTGTCTTTTATATCTTATTATAACGACAATTACGTACACATTTCGATTCTTTTAAATTAAATTGTAAAAGTCATTATTTAATGGCAAAATTTTTACAAAAACTGAAAAAATTGCATATTTTCCCCTTGTAAATGCACCTCAAAACTTCAGCGTCGTTGCGCCACCAGTTAACGTTATCCTATCATCCTAATATTTTACACAATGTGTTTCTACAATACATAGAACAATTCTAGAGGGGGGGACGGTCAAAATTCGCAATTTTATTTTCTTGGAGCACTCTAATGTACATTGCCCACTTTCAGCTTACAGCATCCTAAATTTATCAAAATTAATCAAGTGTAGAAACTACAAGTCATCCTTTTTGGAGGATTTTACTCATCAAAATCTGTATTCGTACGTTCTTCAAATGTGGTAAAATCATTTGACTTGCTATCTTTTTTAAAAAGTCTGAAAAATAATGTAAGAGTTGACACAAAAAATATCCAAAATAATAATTCTATGAAAATATTACGTTAATTTTGATGTGGAATAAATTATTTTCTACTAATACTTCTACGAAAATATAACGTTAATGTTGATGTGGGGTACATTTTTGTTATTTCGTTTGTCATTCCGTTTGTAATTTCTACATTTTTCATTTCCGACCCTATAAAGTATATATATTCTGGATCCTTATAGATAGCGGAGTCGATTAAGCCATGTCCGTCTGTCTGTCTGTCTGTCTGTTGAAATCAATTTTCTGAAGACCCCAGATATCTTCGGGATCCAAATCTTCAATAATTCTGTCAGACATGCTTTCGAGAAGTTTGCTATTTAAAATCAGCAAAATCGGCCCATAAATAACGGATATATGAGCAAAAAACCGGGACAACCTCGATTTTTGACCTATTTTTGATCTATATCTGGAATACTAAGTCATTAATATAGACAATATGGATATCTAATGATAGATATTTCAAAGTCCATTGCAACGATGTAGATAAGGCTATAGTAAGTTGGACCTACAATGGGTCAAAATCGGGAAAAGTATTTTTAACCCGAATTTTTTCTTCATTAAAAATTTTTTTTTGTCATACATTTTTTTTCCAAAAAAAAAAAATTTGGAAAAAACTTTTTTTTAAAAAAATTAAAAAACAATTTAAAAAAAAATTAATTTTGTTTACCTAAAAATATTTAAAAAAAGTTATTTTAAAGTATAATTTGGTGAAGGGTATATAAGATTCGGCACAGCCGAATATAGCTCTCTTACTTGTTTTCTACTAAATACTTACGCTGACGTGGTGGTAAGATATTTTCAAAGACAAAATTACATAAATGCTGACGAGTAGTAATTTGTACACCAGGATGTCCGTAGCTCCGCTCGTGAAATGTCTATCTATGCCAAAACACAAATGAGTAACAACGATCATGATATAAGAAGATACAAAGATAATTTAATTGATAGAGCGCAATGGAAGAAAGCATTTTAAAAAAATGTAAAGAGAGGGTAAAATTTACCACCACCTCAACAGTTAAAGGTTAACTCTAGTCGAGGTTTAACCACAAATAAAATATATATTTTTTAATAAAAAAAATCAACTTTATTCTTAACCATGACTTTAATTCCTGTAATCCTGTCAAGTTTATTTCTATTAAATACTATTTTTTTAAGAAAATACAAATAGTTAATAAACTATCAAGTGTTTTGCCATTAAATTTAAAAAAAAAATTCAAAGCGGAGTTAATCAATTTGTCGAATGAGAAGTCATCCACTTATACAAAGTTGTGTACTAGAAATGTTTATAAATCGAAACGATGTTTGTAAGTAACTTATGCGGCATGTAGATAGCTATGCTGGCAGTATGTTTGCTTGTTTATTAGTGTGCATATATTATTCCAAGTACACACTATAAATTTAATGTTCGTGTCTTTTCTTTAGAAATTTTAAATTCATCCGAATGAAGACAACACCAAGAGAAATTCCTTAGATGTTTTTTTTATTTTATCATTTTTGTTTCCCAACTTGTTGTCCTTGTTGTTGTTGTTGTTGCCGTTCATCCTTTTGTTAAACTTACACCTTTTGGGGTTTTCATTATATCAACTTGTTCTATAGACTCACAAGCAAGCATACATACGCACTTTATAAACACATCGTCACCTGAAATGCAAAATTGCGTAACAAAAACAAAAATTCAAAATTGAGTCTTCACAAATTCTATTTTCAATAATAATGACTTTATTAAAGAAAGAAAATCATATTTGTAACCACAACACTTTTCGTTTTATTAAGTTTTTTGTCTTTCCTCTAAAATTTTAAAAAGTGATGATAGGCTATTTTGCATTTTAGGTGACGACATATACATCTATACATATGAATATATAGAAATACTGACTCTTACATTTAAATACTTAGAAGAAGACTTTAGACTTTTTACTTGTTCACGGTTTGGTAAGAGGAAGAAGGCTGGCAAAGCAGAAGTTTAAAAGTCATCATTCTTCTGGCTTTTCATAAAGCCATTACTATCTATTAAGAATATTGTTACGAAATTGTACTTGAATTCAAATATAACGATTTTAAGTGTTGATTTAAAAGTAGCATAATGCTTTCAAATAACAGTGCTGTAATAGCAAACTGTAACATATCTGTAGGCATTATTAAATAAAAGCTTTCAGTTGATTTGATCGTAAGTTGGCAACGCTGGTTGGTTGTTGTACATTTTGAATAAATAAAGAGTTGTTACAATTTTTATTTGCAATCAAAAGTATCCGGTTTATTTAAAGGAAATAAACCAAACGTTTTGAAAATGTTAAAACGTAACAATATATTATTTGTAACAGCCAAAGGAAAAATTGTAAATATGCTAAAATAATTAATTATGAAGTTTTGTTTGAATGTGTTTCTACAGACATTTTTTTTAAATAGATAAATTTTAAACAAATTTCCTAAATTAAACGTAGAGCTATCTAAAGAATACATTATTAAAGATAACTGTCAACAGGATATTCCTGCTTTTAATAATGTGGTAGTTGTTGCCGTTGTTGCATTCTCACTTCTAAAGTGTTTTGTTATTCATGGAATTCATTAAAATTGTAAAACCCTGAGTAATACCGCTTTACAAAATATGTACATACTTACACAGTTACTGAGAGCACAAGTACCAAACTACCATCTTACTGGCAAGAACTAGAAGAACTTCCACTACCAAACTAAGCTAAACTTTACAACTGATAAGAATGTTGAAATTGTAGCAAGTGAATTGTATGAATTTGCGTGTGTTTATGCAGGAAAAGTAGTAAAATGTAAAAATGTTTTGTTCTTTTACAGTTTATAAGTAAGTAATACACTTGCATATACTTTAGTTGTTTTTTTTTTTTTGTTTTTTGTTGATACATCTTAATGCAATTGTGGTGTGCCCCACCACCATATGCAGAAATGATTTAATAATCTGTTCACTACAGTTGCACCGTAATCTTGTAAATCCTGTTCTCATTGGAGACTTGGTGAATCAACCGCTAAACAGTTTTATTTATTCATATAGAAAATCGTATTTTTCTTAATTAACCCTATTTATTTGCCCAAGTAAGAAAAGCATTTAACTAATTCATTTAAATATTTATTACAAACAAAAGAGTTTTTTAATTTTTCTAAGCAAGGTTAAAGCTGAATTCATGTTCAGCAAAAAATGAGATTTCTCTTAAAAATAAGAATTAAACATTTTCCATAAAATATTAATTCTTTCTATAAAAACCAATTTTTTAACAACATTTTTTTTATCCAAAAGCCTATTTTTAATTTTGCCAAAAAATAGTTTTTCATATAAATTAGTTTAAAAAAAATATGTGATCTCACATTAAATTCACCAAACATTTAGTTTTTTGTGAATTTGTTTGGTAAAGGATAAAAATTAAAGAATCCAGTATATTTTATAACCCGTTTTCTCTTTCTGTCAGTGTAAAATTATTTATAAACTTGTGTATGAATCATAAAACTGGGGAAAAAAACGTTGCATATTATTTATTCATTCATAAATAGTTTCAGTTTTGTTGAATGTATTTATGTATATACATTAGGGTGGCTCGTTTTTTTTTAAATATCAATAATTTATATTCGTGAGTGATTTTCGGAAGTGGGCCTTATGTTAGAGCTATGACCAATTATGGACCCATCACCATGAAATTAGGTCGTGTGATTTATGTTTATATGAAAGTTATTTATGTTGAATTTTATGTGTATACCAAAATTTTTAAGAGATTTATGAACGTTAAAGTTATTTTCGGAAGTGGGTCTTATATAGGAGCTATGTCTAATTGTGTACCGATCAAAATAAAATTTGGTAACATGAATTTCGTATACATATATAAAACTTATTTGGAGCAAACCTTATGTGGATACCTATACAAATTAAACATTTCTGACCAATGAAGTCCAGTTTCGGGAGGACATTTGTATGGGGGCTAGGTGAAATAATGAACCGATTTCTGCCAGTTTCAATAGGCTTGGGCCGAAACAATTACATGTATCAAATTTTATAGACCTGTACTTTGTGCACATAGTTTACGTGGCCAGCCAGCCAGCCAGACATACTGACGGACATCGTTTATTCAATTCAGAAAGTGATTCTAAGTCGATCGGTATACTTTAAGGTGGGTGTTAGACTAATATTTTTGGGCATTACAAACATTTGCACAAATCCAATATACCCTCCCCACTATGGTGGTCCTACCTACACCACCATAGTTTCCAGACGAGCTTGATTTTGCTTGATTTTCAAGCTTTTTAAATGCGTGTCAAGAATCAAGAAAAAATTTAATTTGTCAAGCTAAAAAGGAATTTTAGAAATTTTTCCATCAAATTAATTTGCCACGTCAAAAACATTTGTTTATTTTTCAAAAATATATATAACTTTTGACAATTAAAAATATTTTTCTATTAGAAATGCAAATATTTTATGTAGAGTAGGCTTTTCAAAAAGTATAAATTCCTTATACAAAATTGTGATGAAAATTGTAGAAATTTTCAGCAGTATTTACTTACACCAGATGCTACGAATTTAATTAAATTTGTCACTAATGTACTTTAAATTTTTGTTTTTTCTTTAAGTTTTTGTTAATATTAGTTTAGTAATGAAATCTGAATTAAATGTAATTTTATTACTTGTTGTTGTTAATAAAAAATTATTTTCGTATTAACGTAGTTGTATTTTTAACTGTTTTATTTGAAATACCCTTTATATTTCCTCAAACACTGTAAAATATTCAAAAACGTACCAATTTGTTCAAATGAAATAAATACATATATAATTTTTCTTTTGTTGTTTAACTGAATTTTAAATTGTCAAGAAAAATCCAGTTTTTTTTCCAACGTCAAGTAAAATCAAGCTTTTACTTCTGAATGTCACGCTTTTTAACAATTTCGATCTGGCAAGCCTAGGCGTAGGGTATAAATATTGGCATATTACTCGGTATTTATAAATTTATCCACTTTTTCCGGAAACCCTCCCATTAAAAAATTCAATATATACATTAGGGTGGCCCTTAATAAACGAAAGTTGGATTTTGGCCATTCTCACCCCCCAGTTTGGTGAACATTAGTAAAAAAATCATCCTGAAAAAATTTTAGGTAAATCGGTTGGGGTTAAGACGTGCCGCAAGCCCTCTGAAGTTTTGAGATGCATTTACAAGGGGAAAAAATTCATTTTTTTCAGTTTTTGTAAAAATTTTGCCATTAAAAAATTACTTTTGTAATTCAATTTAAAAGAATCGAAATGTGTACGTAATTGTCGTTCTAATGAGACATAAAAAACAGAAATCGGTTAAAAAATTTTAAAGTTATTAAAAATTCGCCAGGCCATTAACGTGTCTCAGGCCACTAGAACAAGAAATGTTGGAACAAAATTAACATATTTTGAGAAATATTAAAATAAAAGCTCATTTTTACTTAAAATATGTCCATATTTACTTGTATATGAGTTTTTGTCTTCGTAGGATACCGTTAACCTATTCTTAGGTATGAACAAATAAATTTAATTTTTTAACGGCAGTTTCAAAACTCCATTTTCAAATTTTTAAAATTTTGTTAAACAAATTTCAGAATTTTTTGATCATCTCATTGGGATTTATTAAGAGTATAATAGGGAATTAAATCGTGAAAAAATTATGAAAATATCTCTTATAGTTTTTCCGTACCTGCGATTTAAATTTTGAAATTTTCGAGAAAAAACAATTATTTGGCAATTTTTAGGCCAATGAGCTCTATTTTCTTACTCTTATGAATTTTAAGCAAAACTTAATTAGAATATTATAGTCCAGATAATTCTAAATATACTCTGAAACTTTTACTAAAATCAAAAAACGTTAACCCTTAAATCGTGAAGGTCAAAGGTCAAATTTTTCAATATTTGGAATTTCTCTTGGAAAGATTTTGAAATGTTCGAAATGTTGTATATTTTTGGGCCGATTTTGATGAAATTTAACAAAAATATAACACAAAGCCTAGTATTTACAAAAGCAGCAGAAAAATTAAAATTAACCCTATATAGCACTTGGTGTTAAAATGACCCCAAACTTCTAAAACCATAAAAAATTATGATTTTAAAAGTTTGGTGTCATTTTAACCCCAAGTGCCATTAAGCGTTAATTTCCATTCTTGTGCTGTTATTATAAACCCTAGAGTTTATGTTATATTTTTGTTAAATTTCATCAAAATCGGCCCAAAAATATACAACATTTCGATCATTTCGAAATCTTTCCAAGAGAAATTCCAAATATTGAAAAATGTTACCTTTGACCTTCACGATTTAAGGGTTAACGTCTTCCGATTTTAGTAGAAGTTTCAGAGTATATTTTGAATTATCTGGACTATAATATTCTGAATAGGTTTTACTTAAAATTCATAAGAGTAAGGAAATAGAGCTCATTGGCCTAAAAATTGCCAAATAATTGGTTTTTCTCGAAAATTTCAAAATTTAAATCGCAGGTACGGAAAAAGTATAAGAGATATTTTCATAATTTTTTCACATTTTTATTTCCTATTATACTCTTAATAAATCCCAATGAGATGATCAAAAAATTCTGAAATTTGTTTAACAAAATTTTTAAAAATTTGAAAATGGAGTTTTGAAACTGCCGTTAAAAAAATTAAATTTTTTTGTTCATACCTAAGAATAGGTTAACGGTATCCTACGAAGACAAAAACTCATATACAAGTAAATATGGACATATTTTAAGTAAAAATGAGCTTTTATTTTAATATTTCTCAAAATATGTTAATTTTGTTCCTACATTTCATGTTCTAGTGGCCTGAGACACGTTAATGGCCTGGCGAATTTTTAATAACTTTAACATTTTTGACCGATTTCTGTTTTTTATGTCTCATTAGAACGACAATTACGTACACATTTCGATTCTTTTAAATTAAATTACAAAAGTAATTTTTTAATGGCAAAATTTTTACAAAAACTGAAAAAATGCATTTTTTCCCCTTGTAAATGCATCTCAAAACTTCAGAGGGCTTGCGGCACGTCTTAACCCCAACCGATTTACCTAAAATTTTTTCAGGATGATTTTTTTGCTAATGTTCACCAAACTGGAGGGTGAGAATGGCCAAAATCCAACTTTCGTTTATTAAGGGCCACCCTAATATACATATATTGGATTTTTTTGAAAATTTTTAAATATTTGTTTACGTAATATTTTTCGGTGATTATTTTGACTGAAATAACAGTTGTAAATGAATGATTTAGAAAAGATTATATCTGACATATTTTTAAAAGCTAACGTGACACTGTGGTTCCAAATCAAAATTTAGGTGGACAAAAATATTTGGCGCTCTTTTTATATAGAATTGGTATGTATCTCCGATTCCAAAAAAAATGTTTAAATGATCAATATAAACTTTTTTTCAAGTTACTGTAGGGACTAGATATATATATAAAACTCATTAATAAAAAATTAAAAAAATACGTTTTCATGTGTTTCGGAAACTAAATTTTTAAAAACATCTGTATTTACTATATTTCTAGTTCTAGATATATAAAAATCAATAATAAATAAAGAAATATATCTAAAAATTCCATTCCGTAAAAATTTGAAAAAAAAAAAGTATTTCGGCGGGTGCTGCGGCTATAATTTTGTTTACAAAGACATTCCTCAGAAGTTACTTTAAATGATGTACTATATAGTCATTGGACGGGCTTCGACGGTCTTTTTTTTTGTCAAGCAAAAAATATATCAGTATATTTGAGAACCAAGTTTTAAGGACTATAACAGGAAAATGGAGAGGCCCATAAATATAATATATACACTTAATAAAAGCCTATATCAATGTTTATCTATGTTTTCAAGTATGAATTTCCATATGGTAAACAATTGAGATATATCTAATTTAGTAAAGCAGTAAAATATTAAAAAAAATTAACGAATATATTATTCAAAATTTGTTGAACTTCCGGCGCTTCTGTCGAGAAAACGAAATGTCCAATTGAAAAACCCATTTGTATTGGAGGAGAGCAGATTATTGTCAGCTTTCGAAAAAACTTAGTTTTTCCAAATTCTGAAGAAACCGATTTTCATAATTTTGTCAACCTAGATTTTGATTCGGAACCACAGAGCGTGATTAAGTTTTGTTTATAAGTTTTTTATCACAAATTTTTTGTGTTTTATATAAAAATTGTTACTTTGACCTTAAACCAAAGTTGTATTCAGCATTTGATAATTTAGATGACGGGAAACATTATTAGACCTTGGGAGTATCGACTATCCAAAATGATCAAAATAAGGGCCAGCCTAATACTCACATATACAGAGATACTTTAAGTAAAGTTAAGTTGATAGTGGATGGTTGATAGTATTAGTAGTAGTAGTTGGTTTTACTAAAGAGGAGAAGGAAAACTTATTTCATTAAATGGATGCTGATAATGATCATTATCATCAGCATCAGCATCAGCATCATCATCATTTCGAAATTCATACTTACTTGTAGTATTGTGTGTAAATACGTTTTTGAAATATTAATGCCTGATGTAATGAATTGTTTTTGTTGTATTATATATTTTAGTTAAACAACTTTTTGCTGTTAAATATTTTAAAACAAAACGGTTACCAGGGGTTACAACTTACACACAGTTATACTGAGTTGCAGCAACAAATTGTGATTAAGAAACAAAAACGAAATGCTAAAATGTTGTAGAGAATTAAAGATGAATTGAGATAATGCTCTAACTAAGTACCAAAAGTGGAATATAGTAGTTTAAGCTATAAATTATTTAAATTAATATTTCATTTTAATTAAACTAAAGTTTTGTATTTGGGTGGTAAAATATGGTGGTAAATTATGTATAACATATAAATTGGTTATAAATAAAATGATAGGGGAATGATGATATTTTGATAATTTAAGAACTTATCTTCAACTAATTACAAATTTGATATTTTAGACCAACATATTTAGTTCATATTTGACACCTGACAATAAAATTTTTATGCTGAATTTAGTAATTATTTTAAAAGATTAAAAGAGTACATTTATCACAATAAGTTTTGAATATTAAAGAACAAAATTACAACCATCCAACACACATTTAAAATCTTTAATTTGTTTAATGAAACATTTTAAGATTTTGTTAAAATATGCTTAAAATATGTCTACAGTGGTCTTAAATTTTTGTTAATTAAAGCATACTTTTGGTATTTGTTTGCATTCATTCATTCACCTTCTGTTTTGTTAATTATTTTTTATTGTTATTGTTTTCATTATTATAATTATTATGATGATTACAGTCCTTTGTCCCCAATTCTACTTTCTCTATTTTATTATTCTAAATAATTTGGAAAATGTTTGCAACAGAAAAATTCGTATACATACACAGAAACATTATTTGCACGTGTTACATTTGAACCAAATGAAAATTAACTTAATATTTTCTTTTGTCATTTTCATTAAAATAGTCAGTCAGTCAATTAAAGACAATTAAAACAACCTCAAATGACAATGATTCACTGAAGTATTAAAACAAAAAAAAAATATGAAGAAGAAAAAGGTAAAGTACCATCCATTCATGCTTGTACATAGATAGATACAGATACTATGTAGTTAAACACACGTTTGTACATACAACAGCAGTTAAATAAAATAATAAAGTGGCCTTTCAAAAGGCCTTGATTAGCAGACACAAGAGCTACAAGCTAGGATCTTGAAATGTAGACATAGGTTGGTCTGGTTTTTAAAATGCTTTCTGCATAGTTTCATCATTATTGCTAAGAACACGATCTTTCTTAAATAAGAAATATTAGAATATGTATCGCCTTTCCAAGTAAGGTAGGCTAAATTGGAAATTCGATCTAAATAAAAAAATATCTAAGCCTTCAAGAAGGCCTGCAAACTGAAAGCCTCGTGATTTTTACCACTGAGTAGCTGCTTATTTATACAATGCATTAGTGTAGTAGTAGTTGTGCCTGTCGAAGGTTGAGGACTATTGTCTTTCGAATTGTGTGGAATGTTAAAAATTTTATTTTACGTGTATTCTACGAACGAACTCAAGTATACCCCAAAGAACTAGAAGATTGAAGCAAAACAACAATAACAAAAAAAAAATACAAATAAAACAAACTATTTTTTTTTTTTCAATGACAACATTGTTGTGTTTTCGTTTAATTAAATTAATTAACATTTTTGTGGATTTCTTTTGGAGCATGTCCCTTTTCAATGTCTCTCTGTCAATAAGGTTTTAATTAAAATGAAAATTATATTGTATGTTAGAGTATTAAGTACTAATTTGTGTGTTGAGACTTTAAAATGTTAATTTTTTTATGTTTAAAATTTTATTGAATTTTTTTCCATTCCAGTGAACTTTGAGTAGATGTTGAAAGTTGTTAAAAAGTCATGTTGTAGATATAAGATTTGTTTTGGAAAATTGTAAAATGTATACCTGTAGTTGAATCGGTTCAAGTGATAAGTTAAAAATTTTGTAAAGTTTTGAGTACGTATATGATAAAGGCAACATAACGGCAAAACTAATTTTGTTTTGATACATACATATGAATATTGTATTTCCACAGAATTTACTTAAGACCTAACAAAGTACATCTACTTGGACAGCCTTGCATCAATCAAGGCTCTTAACTCCAACGTGATCAGGTCGAAATGTCTTCTCAATTGTATCAAATCACTGGCACAACTGACACAACATCACGTCGAGTTGATATGGGTTCCAGGACACGAGGGCATCCGGGAAAATGAAGTATCTGATGAGTGCGCAACCAACGGGTCGTCTCTGGACGTATCTCTAGCGCAAAGGGATATTCACACTCTCCTGGTGACAGTATCGAGGTTGATTTGATCGAGACGGAACTCAGGTGGTCAAATATCATCACTTGTAGAATATCCAGAATGCTCTGGCCCAATCTGACAGAGGATAGAACTAGGACTCTTTTGTATCTTAGCAGGAATTCGATCAGGCTTCTTACAGGTATAATTACTGGGCACTGTATGATTGAACATATGTCGGAACGTATGGGTTACCTACGTTATAGCTACTGTAGAAGTTGTTTAGATGAAGAGGAGGAGGAATCGGTACAGCACCTTCTATGTGAATGCCCAACCTTACAAGAGCATAGACTACTACATATTGGTAGAGCTCTTTTCCATGATCTGGACTGTCTCAGAGATGTGTCACTAGTAAATATGATCAGGTTTATTAGAAGTACCGGTTGGTTCCCACGGTGACCACAGGAATCACATAGTCAACGAAATTAGGGAGGGAAACTATTCTCACTTTATGTACGAATTTTCAGCATAAGGGAATAGTATTTCTAAGGGTATCACAATGGGCCACAAGGCCTCCGAGTGAACTCGCTAAATTGCGAGTAACCTAACCTAACAAAGTACATTCGTAATGGATTTTGATAGATATGAAACTAATGCGAAAAAAGGGCCCATTTTGAAACAAAGTTATTGATTTTGGAAAAAAAATTCAATATTTTTTTCATTCTCCACCATAGTGGGGAGGGTATAATGCGTATAATATTAGTCTAACAGCCACCTTAAAGTATACCGATCGACTTCGAATCACTTTCTCAGTCGATTAAACGATATCCGTCCATCTGGCTGGCTGTCCATGTAAACCTTGTGCGCAGAGTACAGGTCGCAATTATGAAGATATTTCGATCAAATTTGGTCGAAACTGGCTGAAATCGGTACATTATTTCACCTAGCCCCCATACAAATGTCCTTCCGAAATTGGACTTTATCGGTCATAAATGTTTAATTTATATATGTATCTCCACAAATTCCGCTCCAAATAAGTTTTATATATACAAAATTCATGTCACCAAATTTTGTTACGAGCGGTCCAGAATTACTCGTAGCTCCCAAATCAGAAAAATGTTTTTGCTCTTTTACTTAGTGTAGGGTATTATATGGTCAGGCTTAACCGACAAAGTATTGTCTTGTTTTTGTTTAAATTTATTTTTCGAAAGATTGAAGAGAAAACTATTTAAACTATTTGATACAAATTTTGCTAAGAACAATAGGTAGGTTTGGTCAAATTTTGACCACCTCTAACTCAGAGAGTTCTTGACCAATCTTGTTGAAATTGTGCCTAATTTACTATCCAGTAGGTGCAAAATTTCATACCGATCGGAAGACATAGATTGAAAAAGTTGGTTCACTTGACATGAAATCTCCCATATTCATTATCTCTATATAGAAAAATGTTACCAAGATCTTTTTCTAAAATTTTTAAACAAAACATTAAACATTTTTACCAGCGTTTTAATCAACTAAGTTTCCGTATTAAAGTTCTTGAAAATGTTTGGTTTTTAAGAGTTCCTTTAATATTAACAAGTATCTAGATGTGATTGTCAGCATATAGCAATAATAAATAAATAAACAACATTATAAATGTTGCAGAGTTTTTTTTACCTTTTCACTGGGTTCTATCTTGAAATTGTATAAAAAAGTTAACCAAACCAACAAAAAAAAAAGTATGAAAAATATCAAGTATTTTCAACACTACAAGGCGTACTCGTATAATACATATGTATGTATGTAACTGAGGTTTGTCAGTGCATCTTGCAATGCAAGTGAGCCTCTGAATGTGTGTTTGTATTGAGGTGATACGTACATATGTATGTATGTAGGAATGAATGAATGTGAGTATGTGGTTTTAGTATAAATATTTTTGCTCTACATTTGTGTATGTATGAATGAATGAATGTGGGTTTGTTGGCGTAAGTTAGTGAGTGCATTTGTGATCCCTAAAGGCAAATGAATTTTTAGCAGCTTGGAGTATAATACCCATCATCATCCAACCAAACACTATCAACCCAGCATACGCTAACAACTAAGTTTTTAAGGTTACACACACATACATACTTACGTCAATGCATATGTATGTTTGTAGTTAGGAGGTATGTATCTGTGTGCTCGTGTCTATCCTAACAACTAACTAACTTTACTTTCATATATATTTTGTCTTTTTTAAATAAATACATTTGTATGTCATCATAAGTGTGTGTGTGTGTACTTGTAATTTGGTTGTATATTTTATGTGTGAGTGTGTTTTTTTTTATTTATCTCACTGTCTTTTTGGATGTATTTGTCTTACGGTATTATGTTGGTGTGCAATTGTGCAACAGTATGTGTGTGTGTGTGGATATTTTTATACATACATTAGGGTTTACTGCATTAAATCTGACATATTGACACGTAACAGATTTACTTTATGCCAGCCGATTCAATGTGGCACTACAAGTGTATGTTTGTGCTCGGTATTTGTGTTACAACATTATACCACCTGTGGTTGTGCGGTTTAAACCTCAGTCAAGGTATGCTGTGGTTTTAGTACTGCAGATATTTTCTTTGTGTATGTGTGTGTGTGATTTTTCCCAAAAAGTTAAAGCTAAAAAAGTATGTATGTTTGTATTGTGATATGCTCAGCACAGCCATATCATTTTGTAAGCAAGTCTTCGTTGTGCTATTAAGTATGGATGAGTATGTGTGTTCTTTTTCTGTGTGAGAGGGTACTTATTTAAAATTTATATTAAAAACGAAATACAACTATATTTAAATTGCAACTATTTATTTGGCAAAAGATTTAAAAAGATAAACTGCTTGTTGATGGAAAATCTCTAAAGTAAATAAAAAGATTAAATAAAGTTGTTGATGTTTTCAATACATGTGAGTTTAATTTTTATTTTCTATAAATTGTAAAGCGCATTTTCCTAAATGGAATGAAAAGCAAAACATTTGAAAAAATCAACTTTCAAACAATTTTACAGTATTTCGCATCCAAAGAGATTCTGAGTGCTTATATTTTTTATTACAATTGTATTTAAGTAAAATAGCCAAGGAGCAAAGGTAAATCAATTGACATGCATGATTTATATTTCGAAGCAACCATGTTGACGAATGAGTATTTCTGAGATTTCTGTCTGCAGAATACTAAAAAATAAGGTAGCATAAAAGTAAATCTTATCCCATATTCTTCAATAAATAAGCCAGCATCAACCAACCAACCACATGACACCTTCAGGGTTGTATTCGTATTCGAGATAGGTGTGGATCCCATTATTAACAGAGCATAAACTTTTAGCGTTTAGGCTCATATCAAAGTTGAAAGAAAATCAAATCCATCGGTAAACAGTTTAACTCTATAAATAAAACTTTCAATGACGTAGACCTTATCATTCTGTTATCAGGTCATTCCTTCGGTGGAAAGCAATCCTTAGTAGAGTAATCTGAGTCAAAATAAATATCCGTCGGCCTGTTCTTATTAAAAAAGTTTAAATTTTATGAAATATATATTTCAAAACCAAGTCCATTATTTAGTTATAATCTGTAAAAAAATGTTTATTCTCAGCCTGTAGATATAAGTTTAATTTTATGAAAATTTACTTCCTCCTAATTTTTTTTTAAATCGTTTTTTATTTCTTTTATTTTTTTTTAAATTTCTTTTAAAATTTTTTTTTTTAATTTATGATCAAATTACAATAGATTTATGTGCATCGGTGCAGTGGACTTGAAATATCTATAATTAGATATCCATATTGTATATATTAATGACTTAGTAATCCAGATATAGATAAAAAATAGGCCAAAAATCGAGGTTGTCCTGTTTTTTTCCTTATATCTCAACCATTTGTGGGCGGATTGTTTTTTTTTAAATAGCAACCGAGCCGGGAGAATTCCCGATATATTGATGGATGAATCATGTAGGTAAGTTATTTGGGGTCTACGGAAAGTTGATTTCAACATACAGCCTGATAGACAGACGGACATAGCTATATCAACTTCGCTATTTACAACGATCCAGAATATATATACTTTGTGGAGTCACAAATGAAAAATGTAGAAATTACAAACTTGCCATTTTAGTGAAGGGTACAACATGTTTGAATTAAAGTGTCCAAAAAACCGGCAAATTTAAAAAAACGGTTTCCGGTTTAACCAAAAAAGTGTGTTTTTTAAAAAAACCGGTTTTGATTATTGTCTTTTAAGAAAACCGATTAAACGGTTTTGGTGTTTGTCTTCAAAAAAAATCGGTTAACCGGTTTATATACAATTTTTTACAAAAACCGGTTTGTCAAAAAACGTAAAAGTTAAAAAACCCAAACCGGTGGAGTTTAGAAAGATGAAAAACCGGTTGACCGTTTTTAGGTTTCGGTTTTGGATACTCTAGTTTGAATTCTATATTCTGTGCCGAATCTTATGCACGCTTCACCAGAGTATGCATTAAGAAAAATTTAGAAATATATTTTTGGTGAAAAAAATGTTTGATGAAAAACAATTTTGGTGAAACTAAAGTTTGGTGAAAAATGGAGTTAGTCGTGGTTTTTTATAACAAAGCCTTTTATGTGGCAATTTTATCAAGTTTAAACAGAAACCTAACCAAAAATATGGCCCACATATTGATGTATCAATCATTAACAACGATCCAAAATATATACCAACTTTTGATATCGATGTCTTCCGGGACGAAATTTGCACCAAGGATAGTAACTTAAACACAATTTTTGAAATTTTTCAAGAAGGTGTTTTTTCTTATCCATATATTACCTATCTCATATATTACCTATTGTTCTTACCAAAATGTGTCCCAAATAGCTTAGATAGCTCTTTCTTCAATTTTCGCAAAAAAAATATTTAAAAAAAAAATAAAAAATTTTTAACATTTTTTTTCCGAAATCAAAAACTTTTTGACTTTTTTAAATGGGAACTTTTTTTCTTAAAAGAAAGCTTAGATATTTTCCCGGAAGACCTATTTGGTCGCTTAGTGGGATGGGTTCGCATATGAAAAATGTGGAAATTACAAACAGAATGACAAACTTAAATACCTTATAAAAACAAGTTTGACTGCTATATTCGGCTGGACTGAATTTTAAGAAGCCTTCACTTCAGTATACTTAAATAAATTGAGGGTTTTAAAATTATGTATGGGGTTTCGCTAATGGGCAATTTTTTGACCGATTTAGCTGATTTTGTCGAGTTGGTAATTTGAAAGCTTTGGAAAGTTAAATCGACTCCGCTATGTATATGGATCCATAATTTATATACTTTATCGCAAATGAAAATTGTGAAAGTTACAAACGGAAAGACAAACTTATTTTCACCTTTCCTACTCATGGTGAAGGGTATACAAAATTAATTATTTTTTTTTTAAGTTTTTCATTTAAAACTTGCACTCAATCCTCTCATTATTTACTCAGACAGAAGCCACACAATGAATTGATTGAATGTTGAGGTAGATGTGGATGTGTATGTGTATGTGAAGTGTATGTGAGAATGTTTGTAAACAAAATTCAAACAAAAGCAAAACAAATAAACAAAAAAAAAGAGAGTGAAACTATTAAATGAGGTTTCCGTTGTTGTTTTTTTTTGTTTATGTGTCGATGAGTTAAATTTAAGTTGAGAACTTTTTGTTTTTTCTTTTAAACGTAATACTTTGTTTTTAGTTCACTTTTGTATTCATTTTATTTTTGTGTTTTTGTTTTACTTAACATCTTCTATATCATGGTATTTAAAGTTTATTGGCGGTTTTTTTTATATAAATGTGTGTTTGTGTGTTGCTGTTTTACAAAGTATTTGAAGAAACATTTTAAAATGTTGGTTGGTAAATTGATGTGTAACACACATACATACGTACATACTACAAACAGGTGTTTGTTTGTGGGCTGGTGAATGTGTGCAAAAGTTTATAAATAATCTTAATTTCTTGTGTTTTTATTCTATTTTTCATACCCTTTTTAAAGGAAAAAAAAGTTTTATAAAACAAAGTAAGACGAAAAGAAGAAAATGTATGGAAAAGTTTTCATCATGAACCGGTTACAAATAAACAAGAAAAAATAAGAGAAACAAAAAACCTGAACTATAAAGTTTCTGCATTTACACATTATTGACTGTATAAATATGAGAAGGTGTGCTACAGAATGTTGTTGTGTTTCATGTTTTGTAAAAATTCATTCAATAAAGTGAAAGTTTTACATTTTAATACAATTCTTCAACCAAAAGAAATACAATACTCAATGTGCATAATAAAATTCTGATAATAATAGGGTAAAATACAAGAAAAAACTTAAACTAAAGAAAGTTTACTTTGCTGTGTTATTAATTAGTGATTTAAACAAAGTTTTAACATCAAGTTTTTATTTTCTTGATTTATACTCAGATAAGAGTATAAACAAATACTCGTATGTAAATGATTTTCATGTTAAAAAAAATTTAATAATAAAAAACTGTGTAATTGAATTGAATCGTTTTACAATTTTTTACCCAATTGTTCTATATTCAATAAATTGCTGCAAAATAAAATCAACTAAAAGAAAAAACACAATGTTTAATACATATCAGATACATATGTGTGTATATTATCGATTCCACTATAAAATATACGTTTGCATTCATATATGTACAAATATTACATCATATACATCGTTTACTATAAAAACCATACTATATGCGTCCACAAACGCACAAACTCATGTGTAACATTGGTTTACGTTACCAATTGCACCCTTTATCCTTTCCTTAAACGCACTTCAATATAATAAAACACAATATTCACATATAAACACATGCACAAACTCTCACAAATTTGTAGAAGCAAGAAAATGTAACAAAAAAAAATTACAAAATTTATAGTCATTCAAATACGACCCTACAATAACCTACACTAATGCCCGTAACTTAAACAAGTAGTTATATAGGGTGTAAAATACACAGCAGATTAAAATGGTTGTCACAAACATTTACTTATTTACAGCAACATTTTGTCATTTCGAAATAATTGTGTTTAAATTTTTTGTGTTAGAAGACATCTGTAACAAAAGTAATATTTCAATAGATCTTTTGGCCCACTTTGTGGAAATAGAATTTCACCAAATTTTGACCACATATAGAATCAGTTATTTAGATTCTTATTATGCAATAATGGTGTATATGCTTACATATGCCTACAGTTTTATTGAGGCGAAGATATATGATTGCTACAATCATGTGTATCGTAATTTTACAGTGACCATAATATTGTTGAAAAAAATTCTAAAAATTTTGAAATAGTTTCAGTAAACATGTATAATTTTTTTCTGCGTGTAGAATTGTGAAAAATCTATAGATTAGATAAATTATTTTTGTTAGTTTCATTCGATTATTCTACATCTAATTATTCGAATTATTTGTTATTCGAAAACGGTATTTTTTTAATATTCGAAAAATTATTCGTAAGAAATACAGTAGAAAATACTGATACATTACTTTCATTTTTCAAAATAGCTTCTGATACAGATGACAAATAATCCGATGTAAACTCAGCATTACTCAATAAATTTGTCCTTTTTTAAAACAAAATTTACAGAATTGCAGAAGTACCTTATTTTATATACTCGTTTGTAAAAAAGATCTGAAACAAATTTCAAAGATTAACTTGTATATCTTTATGTTTGGAATTATTCAAAAATCTAACGAGTAAATTAGAAAAATTCCTCGTTTAGTAAAATTGTTTTATGCTAAATTCCCAATTTTTAATTTGATAAATTCACTGAAATTTATTGTTGGGGGATAAGCTAGTTCCTATGCGCATTTCACTGGTTGCTTAGGCCAGATCATCATTCATATAATTCATATTTTTGCCTATTCGGCTATTATAATTTTTTCAATAACATACTCATAAATCTCATTATATAGATAATTTCTCTTAAGCTGAACAAGCATACTGTCACTTTTTATTGAAACAGTGTAGGGTATAACAAGATATGAACTTGTTCAACTATTCAAAAAGTTATATGCACATGTTTCTGTGTGTATGTCATACATTCAAGTACGCAATGAATATAATACATCGTATGAGTGAAATGGCCTCAAGTACTCAAGCAGACGACAGACAGCACAAACTTACAAATGCACGCACACTAACACACACACACAAGTGCTTAGTTTGACAATAACTCAATAAATGAAAGAGCATACTCCTTGTATCCCAATCTATAGATGCAAGTAAAAAAACACACACCGAAAAAAACTAACAAATAGTAGAACATATATAGAAAATAAAATACATTGTCTACACATGGAGACAGAGAGAAGGAATGAGAAAAAAAGGTAAACGATTTTCCACTTTTCTTCTACCACTTGAAAACAAAAAGAAATAATATAAAACCAAAACAACAGCAACAACAAGAACACAAAAAAACTTATTGATACGCTTAGAGAGAGATAGAAAAAGTATTCGTTAAGAGTACTTGTACAAATAGTAAAATAAAACAACACATAACTACATATAAAAATCAAGAAGAAAAAATTGTTGCTAGTGTTATTGTTAGTTGTTAAACTTTAATATAGAGAAACTAGTGAAAAAATTTTGGAAAAAAAACCAAAAATAAGCACCGAATAAAAAGTTTTTTTGTTTTGCATTCTCCGTTTTTTGCTTTAATATTTTTCTCAATTTTGTTTTTTTTTTGTTTTGTTGGTAAAAGTTTTTATTTTAAGGTTAAACAAATTAACAAAGTTTAAGACATTTATAAACTTAAGTAAATTAAACAGCATTTAAAAATACATTTAAGAAAGTATAACAAGAAATAAAATGTTGAAATTATGTATTATTAAAAAAGAAATGTTGAATTTGGTGAGAGAAAAAAAAATGGTGCGTATACTTAATATTTAATTCAATATGATGGGATATGTTACGTATACGTAAACAAAACACGACGTTCAGAAAAACAAACAAGTAAGAGAGCTACATACATATATTCGGCTGTGCCGAATATATAAAAATTTTAAATATTTTTAGGTAAACAGAATTTGTTTTTTTTTTCCAAAGTTTCCAAAATTTTTTTTGGAATTGTTTTTAAAAATTTTATTTCTTTAATTTTTTAAATTTTATTTTTCTTTTAAATTTAAATTTTTTTTTTCAATTTTTGTTTAATATTTAGCGAAAAAAAACTTTTGGTGAAAAAAAATTTGGGTTAAAAAATATTTTTTCCAACTTACTATGGTCTTATATACGTTAATAATACCGAATCGTTTTTAACCTTCTCCAAATTATACTTTAAAATATTGGTAGCCAAATAGAGACATTTAATTTGTGTGCAAGTTAAGGTATGAAGTTTTCATACCTTAATATATTTTTTTATTTTTCTTGTTTTTCTCTTACACCGATTGCGAAATTAAAAGTTACACTAGCCGATACCTATTGCGAAATAAGAAAAAGTTACACGCGCCAATATTTTGCGCTGACACCGGTTTTTTATTGTTTCCTTTTTTTTATTAAAATTTAAAAATATGCTATAATTATGACTTAAGCTAGCTAGAACAAACAGCCATGGGCAGAAAAACACAATATCCATTAAATACAAATTTTTAATGTTAAACAAAAACTTAAAAATATTAATTGATCCATTAAATAAAAACAAAAAACTTTGAATATATTTTTAGCTAATTTTTTACCTTTTAAAATAGTAGTAGAAATACTACTTTTTTAAAATAGTAAAAGAAATACTACTTTTTTCAAATAGAAGTAGAAATACTACTTTTTTAAAATAGTATTAGAAATTCTACTTTCTTAAAATAGTATTAGAAATACTACTTTTTAAAAAAGTAGTAGAAATACTACCTTCTTAAAATAGTTGTAGAAATACTACTTTTTTAAAATTGTAGTAGAAATACCACTTTTTTTTAAATAGTAGTAGAAATACTATCTTTTTAAAATAATAGTAGAAATACTATTTCTTTCAAATAGTAGTAGAACTACTACTTTTTTCATATACATAGAGTAGAAATACTACTTTTTTAAAATAATAGTAGAAATACTACCTTTTTAAAATAGTAGTAAAAATACTACTTTTTTCAAATAGTAGTAGAAATACTACCTTTTTGAAAAATTAGTAGAAATACTACCTTTTAAAAAAGTAGCAGAAATACTACTATTTTTAAAATAGTAGTACAAATACTACTTTTTGTCTTGATTTCAATTGTTGCAGTAATGTATTGAATGAGTTTATAAATAAAAATTTTAACTTAAATAAATAATAAAAGTTTCTTAGCATCGTGTTCTTGCAACTTATTTGGAATTTAATTAAAAACATTAACAACATTTCATTGATTAATTTACAATATTATAAATATAATTTCGTATTGTTTAAATAAAAACTCAAATTAACTACCACCCAAAGCTTTACTGTACAAAATAATAAATCAAAATGAAATGAATTATATACAGGCAAACAAAAAATAGACTTTTAAAGAAAATTTGAACTGATTTCTATCAAAATGATTGACATTTTTATAATGATGTAAAACAACAACAACAATAAAAACGCTTCTTTTAAAATGCAGCAACAAAACTAATAATAAGCTTTAACTAACAGTGGTAGTGATGGATGGATTTATTGGAATGAAAAAAGGTGGTGGCTGTTTTGTTGATTTTCGTAAACACACATTTTACTAGATGAGACTTTTGAAATTGGAAAACAAAAATTCAATTGCTTCCACCTCCACTGCATCAACAACTACAGACACCTGCTAAACACAACAACAACAATATTTTGCTGTTGCTGAAACAAAATTAAACTTTGGTTTTTATTTTGGAGAAATTTTCATTAAAAATATTTTAGCTTGTTGATTACAAAATCAACTTTCTTTCAAACTTGTTGTGTGGCTGAGGGAGATGTAAATGAGGTGGTTGGCTGTATATAAGTATAGGGATGGTTGTTGAATGTTTGTTTATTAAACAAAACAACAACCACAACAAAGCTTTAAGTACAGCAAAAATGAAAATTGTTTATTAAATAGCCTCAAACACAACTACAACACAAACACTTTGGCAACACACATATTTAAACAACAATATTCTCTGTACGAACGGTGTCATTCGCATAAAATTGCTGACTAACAAATTTAAAAACTCATGTCTAGTATATGTAACAGCAAAATAAGCCTGCTCATCATTTTCAGAAACGAAAAAATTAAATACATTGCCCCCCAACAACACCCAGTTGCTGTCCATCCATTATTGAAATATTTATGAATGTGACCTCATTAACATCAACTCAAATAATACGAAAGCCAACTTCTGCTAGTACAAGTACTAAATAATAAAATCTCTCTGGAGATTTAAAGTGAATTTCAGCAAAAGTTTTGCAGATTTTAAACAAAATTTATGTGAATTTTTCCCTATTGAAGGGAGGAAAGTTTAATAAACAAACAAAAAATCTTTTCACTGCAATTTTTCAGTTAATTTACCTTAAATTCCTAATGAGTAACAGACAAAAAAAAAACAAAACATCCATTGTAATGAGCTTTACACAGTTTATGTGATTTCTGGTCTCTCTCAGAATTTCTTCATTAAATCGTTTGTTCAGTCAATCAAACTGGTTTTCATTTATTCAACATACAAAATACTTTCAACTCTGGTTTACTGTAGTTTCTACCTTGCAACACATGTATTTTTTTGTTTCTTTGTGTGTTGAAAACTGCATCATTGTATTGAAGGTATTTGTGTGAGAATATATGTGAAAATGTAAGTATGTGAGCGTGTGTTCTTTTCATACAACAAACAAAATCGTGTGCATTTACAAATGCAATTTAAGCTTTAAGTAAATGAAAAACCACTATGGACCATTGGTCAGCAATTTCAAATTCACTGTGTCTGCGTATTTGTTTGCCTGAGTGTGTGTGTGTGAGTGTAAGTGTATTTTAAACTGCATAAAAGGAGAATACAAAAAAAGGTCACGTATGCATTTCTATGTTCAATGGCATGGCACAGAAACTATTTAATTGGTTAAATTTGCCATAGTTGTGTAGCGGGAAAAACTACTGCAGTACGAGAAATTGAAAAACGAAGTAAATACTTTTTTTTAAACAGTATTTTTTCTAATTTGCCACCGTTTGTGGGGATTTGCAATGGCTTTGATATAGAAGATTAATTGCTGAGGGCATGTTCAAATTAAAAAAAAAAATAACGATTAAATGCAACACAATACAATATAATAAAAAAAAAACAATACAATTCTATAAAATAATATAATTGGTAAAGTTTAAAGTGCGTATATGGTAAAATCCCAGAATTTTTTAATATTCGCGATATGAAAAATTTATAAAATTTTTCAAATGACACATCGATGTTTCATTGTCATAAAAATCGATTCTCAACCATATGATGGCGGTTTATTTTTAAAAAATTTTTTAAAAATATATTTCTTAGTATTTTTTTAAAAATTGTTTCAGAAATCTATGTAGATATTTGTTTGAATTTGGGCTTAATAGTTTGACGAATTATACAAAAACATTTGATGCCAAAATTTTAACAAACATATTTCTGAATTCTACGCTTAATATAATTCAAAACGAACTTATCTTAAATAGTTTAAAATATAATTTGATTGAAGGTGTACATCTGTTATCCAAATTGACAGTGATGTGAATGAAAAAGTGAATGTTTTTTTTTTTTGTTTTATCATTGAAATGATAGTAATATTACTGCGTTGATTTTAGGAATTTGTGTTTGCATTAGAGTGACTAAACGTATATATCAAAATATTAGGACCACTGGATGTTCTAGATTACTAACTGCACTGTTATGAATGTGCCCCTCCAAAGAGTGGTATTTCTAAAATTTTAACATTATTTCTTACTTCGTTTGCCCTTTAGGCACATTATCGAGACGTATCTCAAACGACGCGTATTTACTTCAGTTATAATTATACCCTACACCACCATAGTGGGGAGGGTATAATGCGTTTGTGCACATGTTTGTAACGCCCAAAATTTTAGTATAATTTAAAAGTATACTGATGGACTTAGAATCATTTTCTGAGTCGATTAAACGATGTCCGTCCGTCCGTCTGGTTGGCTGGTTGGCTGGCTGTCCATGTAAACCTTGTGCGCAGAGTACAGGTCGCAATTTTAAAGATATTTCGATGAAATTTGGTACAAGGACCAAGCCTATTGAAACTGGATGAAATCGGTCCATTATTTCACCTAGCCCCCATACAAATGTCCTTCCGAAATTGAACTTTATCGGTCATAAATGTTTAATTTATAATTGTATCTCCACAAATTGCGCTCCAAATAAGTATTATATATACAAAATTCATGTCACCAAATTTTGTTACGATCGGTCCTTAATTAGTCAAATTCAATTTACAAATTTTTAAAAATTTTGTTAAACAAATTTCAGAATTTTTCTATCATCACATTGGGATTTATTGACACTATAATAAGGACAAAAATGCCAAAAATATTTGACAAGACCTCCTATAGTTTTTCCGTACCTGCGATTTAAATTTTGCGATTTTCAAGAAAAACAAATTATTTGGCAATATTTTGGCGAATGAGCTAAATTTCCTTAAAACCTATTCAGAATATTATAATTCAGGTAATTCCAAACATAGTCTGACAGTTTTACTAAAATCGCAAAACGTCAATCGTGAAGGTCAAACGTCAAATTTTTCAATATTTAAAATTTCTCATGGAAAGATAGCGAATTGTTATATATTCTTGGGCCGATTTTGATGAAACTTAAGAAAAATATAGCATGAAGTCTAGTATTCATAATAACAGCTTAAAAATGGAAATTAACTCTTAATAGCACTTGGGGTTAAAATGACTTTTAAATATACGTTTCAATTATTTATAATTAAATTGCAAAATTAATTTTTAAATGGCAAACTTTTTACAAAAGCTGAACAAATTTAATTTGTTTATTAATCTGAAATTTATTTAGGATGATTTTTTTTACCAAAATCACCAATCTGGGAGGTGAGACTGGGAAAAACCCTTTTTTTGTTAAGTGCCACCGTAATATACACTTTTTAATTATATCATGTCACGCCAATTTCCTAGCAAAAAACTTTAATTTGTTAAAAAAAATAGTATTTACGAATTAACGACTACAAAACTCTTTGGTGGTTGATGCTACATATGAGGAGCCGCAGAACAAAAGGTACTTTTTCGCAAATTTAAATTTTTTGGGAAAATGAGTTTTATTTATTTCGCCCCGTTAAAAAACTGCATGAACTTAAAAATGGTAACAAGTTTCTTACTTATCAATAGATACATCTAAATGCCATAAGTCACTACATTAAATATTAATGATGTTTGATATAAAATCATTTTAATATCGGAAAAAGAACCTTTTGTTAAAAAAAAGAAAAAAATGTACGTTTTGTTAAAATCAAAATTAAAAAGTATGTTTTTTATGCGTTCTTTTTTAACGATAATATTTTAAATGAATATTTTTAATCCTGATCTAATATACTATAAACAAATTACACATTGAAATGAAATACATTTTTTTTCATTCGTTTTATACTAGTGTTTTACGTTTTGTTAAGCACACATTTTTTAGAAGCCATTTACTTAGTAAAAAAATTAAAAAAATATACCAAAAAACCAATTCTTTATAAGATGCGAAAAAGTACCTTTTGTTCTGCGGCTCCTCATATTTTTATCGTATTTCATATACTTCTCTTAGAGTAACTAAACAAAGAAGACATTGTATCAAAATATTAAAGTACGCGAGCATAGTGCTGCAAACAATGTCAAGTTCTTGGTTTATCTAAATTTATTTTATGGAAATTTTAACCCTTTAATGCATATTGTTGCCAATTGTCTACATTCCAGATCCACATAATTTTAGACGAACATAAGCTTTATACTAATTCAGATTCTCCTTCATAAAAATCAAATGGAGTACGAAAAGTTTCAGCTAAAGAAATTCTAAATCAAACTAAAGCTAAAGAAAATATAATAAATAAAAATCAACTAAATATTTGATACTTTATAGAAAAATACAAGTAAAAATCATGCATTTAAAGGTTAATTTAGACTGCTCATAACTTATTAACATAATAAGTTTTAATCCAACGACTTTTCGAAACATAGTGATTATTTAAATTCGCTAATTTACAAATTATTAGGTCATTGGCGTGAAAATTTTCTAGGATTTAGCCATATACAGTTAAATGTTGGAATGTGGTTTTATAAATGTTAATTAAACCAATTATAATAACTTCTATTATAAAAAAAACAGAAAAGAATTAAAGTCCTAATTGTTCATAATTGGTTTTTGTCAACATTTTTGAAAATTGTTCTTCAGAATAAATATGTATGTAATAAATTTTATTAACCATACGCCTTCATGTTTAATTTGTATTAAGCGAATATAAAACAACCATTACAACCAAAATTTTTCCGAATACTGATCGAAACCGAATTTTTGGCAGAACTCAAATATTTGGTTGAACTCACAAAATAATAAAATTTTATTTGTCTCTAAGCAAACAATCCTAAACGTAATTAAAAAAAAGTATTAAATTTCAAATCAAGCTCATCATTACATCACAATCAATATTTTTAATGTCACATAAAATCAAATTAAAAAGGATGTTTCAAATTACATTATATTGTGTTGAACTGATTACTTAAATAAATACGTAAATAAATAGATTTAATTACAAATTTGTTTTTTTTTTTGTATGTAAACAAAAACATTAATTGAAGAGACATTCTCACAATTTGATAACAAAAACATTATAAATTAAATCCTTAATAAACAAACAGATACACGTACATAAATATTACCTCTTACAAACAAACTTACTTCTATACACAGACATTAGTAGACATGGTGACATTTGTATAAGAATAAATATTTACTTTAAATATCAATACAACGATTCCTAAGTACATTTAAATGTAAAAGATGATGAAATGATGATTAAATGATGATGATGATGATAAAGAAACATATACATACATTTACACTAAACAAACTAGGAAATTGGGGTTAGTATAAATTTCCTGTTATACATCCTGCACACTTTAAGGATAAACGAATGAATGAATGAATGGTTTATGATGATGAAACTGAACTAGAAACTAAATAGATCACGAACAACTTGAAGCAGCATCATCATCATCATCAATAGCAGCAGTTACATTAGCATCTCATCTTATTTTACGTCACATCATATCATATCAACTTCAAATGCAACAACAACAACAACAGCAACAAATATTATAAACATCACTAATACCAGCACAAAATGCTGTCATATTTTTACTTGCTGTAGTTCACCCCTCCTGTTTTGCATTTATTTTACACTTGCAACATCTAAAACATGAATTTAAGTTTTTCTCCCTGTCTTTTGTAACTATTATCTGTCACTCCTGTGACATTTAACCATAAATGAAAGCTACAAAGAAATGTTTTTTGTTTTTATATTATTTGTGTGTGTGTGTGTTTTAGAAAATTCACCATAATTTCCCTAGATTTCCATGTTATACTTATAAAAAATTGTTAGTCTCTTTAATAAATGTTGTAGAAAAAATATGAAAAGATGTGGTCTTAATCTGTTTATTATTGATGCAGGTACTTGTACACACATTCATAGATAAATAATATTTTATAGTCAGCTCAGCTCTGCTCTCTCTATCTCTTCCTCTGTACAAATACTACTTGTAACCGTGAATGACAGAGACAATAGAGAACAGTGGGATTAAAAAGTTCAAAGAAAATATTAAATTGTGGCACTTGTACTTTGTATGTTAACAAAGTGGCTTTGAGGTTAAGTTTTTGGCAATAGAAGAATGAAAATTGAATTTGTGATCATTTCATTTTAACTAGGTTTGGGGTAAACTATTATTGCTTTTTATTTTTGTGGCTTTTATTGATCATTTGAAAAGTGTAAATTCTTTGTGGATGCTTGCATAAAAGTCTATTTTATGTACAGTTAAGGACCTTAATTTAAGGATCCATTGAAATCGTAGACATTATTTTTATCTAATTTTAACTTAAATTTATAAAAATATATGTATAACCTTTTTGAATATAAAGTCATACTGTCTGTTTAGTTTATTATGTGTTTGTTGGCTTTTTAATCTCATTATATGATGTATTGTATGACCATGCGATGATGTTATAATAATAATAAAATCATAACCATATTATGAGTATAAAATTCTATTATTATTGCAATACAATGACATTTTATATAGTTTTTATTTTATTTTATTATGTCATGTTTGTTAACATTTCACTATTGTGCTCGTACTTGTCTCTGAATGTATACGTACGTGTATGAATTTACTATACATATTATGTACACACAAAGAAAATACATGATTGTGGTGACCATAATCAAACAGTATATTATGATTGCATTTGATGATTGCTGTCAAATTATATTATGGGTTGTGTATGATCAAAATATTAATAATGTGTAGCCTTATAAAATATCAGTATACTGAACAATAATATAAGATTTGTTATCGTATTATGGCTCAAATATTATATTATATTAGTTGCGCAATCATAATATGTTCATTATATATAAACATAATAATAGAGATATAATTGTATAATGGTTATAGACAAATAATAACCATATAGCGTAGATAATCATATTGTAGATGTAGCTAAATCTAATAAATTAAAATATTCGACTAATAAAATATATAAAAAATAATATTTTAATTTCACTATTAAATTCTTATTTATAAAATAGCACAATAATATAATTATTTAGAAACATTTTAGATGATATAAATATAAATTCCACTAATAAAAAACGATTCACATGATTGTATCAACCATATATATGGTTACAGTAAACAAGTATATGTTTGTGACAATAATTTATATGATGAAGGACTTACCATATTATGTTGCTCTTGGCTTATGGATAATGTAATCTGAGAACAACATATTATGATAAAATTATGCATCATAAATATGGTTGTCACAAACATATGTTTGTTTACTGTAACCATATATATGGTTGATACAATAATGTGATTCGTAAATTAACCATATTATGGTTACCACAATCATGTAAATAGTTACTGTAACAATAATATTGTTAAAAATCTTGTAACAATGTTGAAATGGTTACAGTAAACATGCACAACTATATTTTTTCTCTGGATTCACTTCTCATTTATGAATTAAATAATAAATATTTTCAAATACATAAATGATCAATTTTTTTTGTGATGTATTTTGGGAGTTTTCTTCAAAAATTTTCTTTAGCGAAAGAGTAGAGATGTCATGCTGGAAAAAGTGAATAAAAATTTTATGACGATCGCAAAAATGATCAAGATGTTTTTGATTTATCTTAAAGTGAGTACTTGAAAGATTAACACAAATATAATTTTACATCGGAACTATACAGAATAAACAGCTTTAACTCTACTTAAAAAAGGCAACATTTTATTTTTTGCACTTTCTGAAGAATAAAATATTTTCTTAATACATACAATGGAAATAATTAAATGCAAATTATTATATATTTCCATGAAATAGTGCTTAATAATAATAAAAGAAAAATTATGACAATAAAATCAACATAGCCTTTTTAATTATTAAACAAAGTTACACAAAAAATACACTTCTCTTTGAAATCTGAATGTACGTGTTGACAACAACTGACTTTAAATTTTACTTTTTCCTAATCAGAGCTAAAAACAAACCGTGAATTGAGAAGCTCATTAAACGATCAAAAGGATTGTTACCAGACATTTTTTTTATTTTTTCCAGCTAGATTTTTAATTTACCACAGTGTGCAGCATAAAGAAAATTTAAATTTGTTGAAAAAAGTGCGATTTTATACCCTTCGCCATGATATAGACAATATGGATATCTAATGATAGATATTCGAAAGACTTTGTTTGCAACGGAGTATATAAGGCCGTAGTAAGTCGGACCTACAAAAGGTCAAAATCGGGAAAAATATTTCTTAACTCGAATTTTTGTCATACATTTTTTTTATTAATTAACCTTTATGTCAACAGCAGAACTGCTTTACGCACGTCAACAGCAACATACCTGGGTATGTTCATACGTTTTGTATGGTGAATGGCTGCCGTTAGCATAAAAATGCTAATATCTAACTCGTTTGTTGGAATTTCTGTATTATTATATATTTTATTTTGTTAAAAATAGACAAAAGCTTCAAAAATTTTATGATAACCAGTTTTACCCTTACATTTATTTAATAATTGTTTTTTTGAAAAAAGTGGTTGTATAGGTAAGACAAAAAATGATTTTTATTGAGTTTTTTGCAAAGATACAAATTTTTCAAATTAAAATAATTTTTTTATTTATTAATAGTTTTTAATGAAATTTTACAGTTATATAGACTTTTCTATTAGATATTGAAAAATAAAAACAAATTTTGAAATTTATAATCAGGAATCCCGTAATTCCCAAAAAAGTTTTTAAAATCCCAAAATTGGATTTTTTAGTTTTTTTGGTATAATATCCACACCAGATGCAGGGTTATCGGAAGCCTTTACAAAATAATTAAGAACATATTTGGTCATCTAAAATAGGTTACCTTATTTTAATATCGACTATGCGATTTGAGAATTTTTGCCCTAAATTTGAATTTTACATAAAAAATAGCCGTTATTTGAATGGACCTGATCCCCTCCGTATCAAGAATTTTTAAATTTATTTTCATTTAAAATATTTAGTGCAAAGTTAGCTTTTCAAAAAGTATAAATTCCTAATACACCATCTTTGAATTTGTTTAAATAACTTAAAAATAAAAAAAGTACTTTTTTCCCAAAAACTAGAGAAAAATCGCATTTTTAAATTCAAATACATATTATATAACTTTGGACTCAGTCAGTAAGGGTTCAACTTTGTAAATGGGCTTTATCTTCCTAACGGGTGCACCTATCCTAACCAAACTTGGGACAATTGCGGAAAACAGTTTTGGCTAGGTTATCAATAAATTTCAAGTCGATCCGATTATCCAATTCAGAGCTACAGCATTAAAAATTACCCAGGTATGTTGCCGTTGACATAAAGGTTAAAATAAATATTAAAAATATAAAAAAAAAAAAAATTGTTTCACAAAAAAATTAAAAAAAAATAATAATTTTTAAAAAAACATAATTAAATGAAGGGCATATAAGAATCGGCACAGGCGAATATAGCTCTCTTGCTTGTTTTGAACTTAAATGAACGTAACACAAAAATTTTCTAACCCATATAAGTTAATGCATAATATTATCGATATTTCGATACTAAACGGAGTTATCGAGAAAAACTAAAAGTATTTCCCAAAAAAACAGAATTGCTATATTAGAACCCCTGCATAATTTTGGTGTAGCATAGTGTCTTTGTACATATCAAAACAATCATATTATGGCTAAACTCAACCATATTATGATTCCAGCTCAATTATATTATGGTTGTTGCCATATGACCATATTTGAAGTATTTGCGATCATGTCATGATTATAAATGAACCGTATTTTTTCACACATATCATAATTTAGTTGTAGTTTAAAATCAATTATATTTCCAACAATATAGCTACAGTCATATTTTTATAAAATATGAACCAAAACATTGCTATTGAAAACTGTTTTCATTGAATTAAAATCTATTTAACCATAAGTCGTATGTGACAAGTTGCCGCAACCATGTAATTTCTCTGACTGTAGGTATATTTACTATTGGCAATACACACATATACTTTAACATGAACATTACTATCTATAAAATGAATAAATACACCTGTTAAAACCTGGCTGGCAGCCTGTATTCATACAATAGAATGTCATATTGTTAATACATACACACATACAAACATGTTTACTTATGTGTGTGTTATTAGAGATTATAGGTGAGAGCAGGGCTAAAGAATGAGATAACAATTGAATATAATACTTTGGAAAAATATAATACAATTGGGTGACATATTGTCAAATAGAAATTGTTGAATTTGTATGAAAAAAAATACAAAATTATGGTTTTTATTGTAATAAGATTTATATTCTTTTCAAAAACCTTCATAAATGAACCTATATCTCCCGCTATTTCATTTAAAATTAAAAACTAATATTTTTTAATAAAATTTTAAAACTTTTTTTAATTTCCTTTAAGTCTATCCAAATAAAACTTTATTTATTAAATAAAAAGGAAAAAATCCATCCATATAGTTATCAGGTTTGACAATTAAAAAACTTTTCTTCATATTAAACTCAACATATTTATAAGTGAAATTGAAAGTAATTAGACAACAACAACTAAAAAATAAAAACTTAACTTGAAAACAAATAACAACAGCTGTTATTGTTATTTGTTTATAGAAATAAATAAATACACACACACACACAAATAGTTACACACATTCACATAAATATTATTGTTTATGTATATGACTATTTAACGGTATTGTTAGTGGCATATGTTGGCATATTCATCATTATTATCATCATAAACATCAACAACATTATCATCATCATCATAACAACCATTACCACTATTATTTCTAATGGTTTTTGTTTTTGATATTGTTACTGTTACTGTTATAGTTGTTTATGTTTTTATGATTCGTTACAAACGTCATGTTAGTCATTAATCATATAAAAATATACATAAAATGTACACACATGTATTTATAATACATTAGGTTGGCTTCAAAAAAAAAAAAAATAAAAGCTGTCCTTTCATTATGATGATATTTGTAACGTGCAAAGTATACCAATCTGCTAGGATCACTTTTTCAGATTAAGCGATGTCCTTCCGTCTGTCCATGTAAAACTTGTAATCAATCTACAGGTCGCAATTTCAAAGATAATTGTACAAAATTTGGTACAAGCTCTTCTATTGCCTCAAGGACGAAGCTTATTGAATTTGGTTACAATCGTTCCATTATTTCTTCTAGCCCCCAAACGATTGCCCCATCTGTAAATAGTTAAGCTCTCATAAATATTTTAGTTTTAATATATAGATATCCAAACCAAATTTAGCAACTATAAGTTTTATATAAGCCAAATTTGCCTCAACAAATTTTGTAGCGATCGATCATCTATATTTAGTCATAGTATGAATGAGTATCGATTTCTTAAAAATATTGGTATTCATATAAAATTCAACATAAATAGGTTTCATATATACAGAAGTCATGCCAAATAGTTTTATGGCAATTGATCCATAATTAGATTGATGTAGGGTATCATATGATCGGGCTTGACCGACTATACTTTCTTACTTGTTTTAGATGCAAACATCGAGATTATATGTTTGCCACCATACAAACGGGGCCACACTTATATCCATACTAGAATCATATGATATTAAACTAAAATAACAACAATAGTTAAAAGTCCATGTTGGAAAAACAATTAGGTTTGCTTGTGTTTGCTTATTTGTTATTGTTAGTGAAAATGTGGCCATAAAAACTATTGTACTAATAATACATACACACAATGTCATGCATACACCCAGAGAAAAAGTATAGTTGTGCATGTTTACTGTAATTATTCCAACATTTTTACAAATTTTTTAACAATATTATTGTCACAGTAATTATTTATATGATTAAGGTAAAGTAAAGATTTACATAATTGTGGCAATCATATATATGATTGTAGTGAATAAATATATGTTTATGGCAATCGTGTTCATGCTGAATAATTATATGATTATGATATTTATAAGGCGAGCAACATATTATGATAAATCTTTCCTCATTAAAATGATTGTCACAAACATATTGGCAATTCCACAAGAATGAAAACCACGACTGAAAAACAAAAACCCTTGAAACTTTTTTTCAAGATGATTTGAATAGGAGAAAACACTAAAATTTTATTATGTGAAAGTATTTAAAGCTTATTACAACATTTTAAGGGCAAAAAGAAGAGTTTAAACTGACTATTTAATTGGTATGTTTTAGGCTAAGATTGCGGCGAAAACTAAGCTTTGTTGCTATTATCAAATTGTTTTTTGAAACCGAATACACATATGTACATTGTACATATATTTTCTATTTATTTTTTTTAGTTTTTGCATACATATATTTACAGAATATATAGATGAATCTGTCGCTTACGGTATGTCACGTACGATATTAAATTTTATTTAGTATAAAATCATTCAAAGATTATTTTTATTTAACTTTGACTGATTGTAAAGGAAAAATATTTGGTTTAGTGTAAGAAATCAAATGAAAACATAACGCCTCTCACGATTCGCAAATTTTCGCATATTTCTAAATGTACCTCAAAATTACTTCCGTTTTATGTCACGTACGATATACCCTTATTTCGCTTGATATTTAGGACAAAAATGTTTCGAAAGAACTTATTATTTTTTTGAATGGAATATAAAGACAAAATTATTTTCCTGATACTCTTATATTTGCAAAATCTATTGCACTCTATAGGCGTACAAATGTCACGTACGATGACATGGAATTGCCCATATACTTATTTACTGCAATCATATATGTATATGAATCGTAACTTTTTAATATTAATTTGGTTCAAAAACTTGTAAAAATATTGAAATGGTTACAGTAAATATCTACAACTATATTTTTTCTCTGCGTGTATGTAAACACACATGTTGTGGCATGTGTGTGAATATTTGGACAAACTCAATTGAAAATTGAGGTCATTAGTTAAATTGTGTGTTGGTTTTTTTTTTTGAAAATTTGACACAAATCAGTATAGTATGATAAATTATTCAAATTTATAAAATGTAATAAATAACACGTAGGATAAATATTTAAAAATTATGTTTTTATTTTTGACAGTAAAATAGTTTTGAAAGATTGTTTGTCATCAAGCATCTTGTTAAAATAAATGTTTAATGATATTTATAAATAAAAACATAGAGTTAGAACAGATTTAATTGACAATTAGGATTATATATTTTATATCCTACGTACATATTTTTCACATATGTACATGCGTACATGTAGAAAAAATCGAATCAATAGCTAAAAGAGAAATAATTTTGGAATAAAAAACAAAAATGATTTTTTTAAAATCTACCAAAAAAATACATTAATTTTAAATATTTTTATTTTTTAATAAAGTAAAATAGTAAATTAAAAAATGTTGTTTCATTATTAAAAGATATTAACTTCAAATTTGCCCGTTACCGCAAATTTTAAATGCAGACAGTTTGATATATTGATAAAAAAAAAATATTTACGTTTTTTGAATGAATTTAAAACTGATATCCAAACTGTGGATGAAATTTTTTGACATCCGTGAAACAGTAATAAAATTTTTTTAAATAATTTTCAATATGTGGATTTCATGTCAAGTGAACCAATTTTTAAAATCGATGTCTTCCGATCGGGATGAAAATTGCAACAAGTTTAGACCTACTGGATTGTAATTCAGATACAATTTTTCAACAAGATCGGTCAAGAACTATCGGAGTTAGAGGGGGTCAAAATTTTACATTTTGGCCAAATATGTGTGTTTTCTCATCCATGTAATTTATTACCTATTGTTCTTAGCAAAATGTGTCCCAAATAGTTTAGATAGCTATTTCTTCAATTTTTCCAAAAAAAATATTTAAAAAAAAATAAAAAATTTTTGATATAAAGAAAGCTTATATATTTTCCTGGAAGCTTAGTGTGATGCGAGTTCGACATCTATCAAAATAAATATTTTGTAACTCAAAACAACCTATTTTTGACTTTTTTTGCAAAATCAAAAACTTTGTTGACATTTTTTTTTCAAAATGGGCCCTTTTTTTGCTCAAAAGAAAGCTTAGGTCTTTTCCTTGAAGGCCTTTTTAGTCGCTTAGTGGGATATCTATCAAAATAAAAAAAATAAAAAATTGGTTCACTTGACATGAAATCCCCTAATATATCAAATATCCCCCATGATATTTGAAGAACTGACTATCCCCTTTTTCAAAAATTAAAGATTTTGTCTTTTGTCAATAATTTCGCCAAAGGAATTTCTCTATACAATATACAAATAAAAATAAAATCAAATTGGTACTTTTTTATACTAGAGCTAATGGTATATTTAAGTATATTTCTACAATATTGATTTTCGACCATATAAATTCTGTATATTTGTGATCCCTATAGCTACGGAATTTGATATAGTGATTTTCGTCAGTACGTATGGCTCTAGAAATTAACTTTCCACAAATCATTGGAAAGTTTGAATAAAAAAAAATGTAAAACTCGCTGGAAATGGCTTTCTATGTTACATGGATTTTTACTGATGTGCGAATTCCTTATTGCACTCCGTTATTTTCGGTTAAACTAGAAATCAAATAATTCGGTCAGTTTTTTTTTTCAACAATTTTCTATTATTTTGACTCTTTGTTAAACATTTAAAACATTTTCTTTTATTTGTAAAAGTAATGTTTTTCGGTTGCACAAATAAACCGTTAACAAAAAGTTGTTCAAATAAACGCGTAACAAAGAGAAATTTAATTAAATTTCATACAAAAACTTTTCAAGCCCGACGCACAGTGCTTTGTTTTTATATAGGCAATGGACAAAAATAGAAGGAGTTATTGCAGACGAATAAAAATTAGTGGAATATTACCTTTTGGTAAGACTAAGAAAAAATATAATTCTTGAAAAAATCCGTGAAAGGACTCGGGTGCCTCCCATATATCCTGAACATATAATTTTGAATAAAATTCACAGTTATACTCCTAACATTTTAAAATTTGGTTATAGTCATTTTAATAAAGTTATTGTTGTTTGTGAAAATTTTTATTACAATCGCAGCAGGGATTCGGGTGGCTGCCATACATCCTTTTCCTTAAAAAACCTTTGAACCTGTATAAAATTATTAATTTTCACAAATTATTGTTCTCTTATAATATTAGATGCAAAATTATGAAAATTTTATCGGAAGGATATTCATAATTCTTAGACATCAAGATTTCAATATCCTGTATAACATCTAATTTTTTTTTTTTAAATTCGTAAAAATCGTTTCTTATTTTGGAACCAATTTGGTTATAATCATTTTAGTAAAGTTAGTGTTGTTTGTGAAAATATTTATTACAATCGCAGCAAGGATTCGGGTGGCTGCCATACATCCTTTACCTTAAAAAACCTATGAACCTGAATAAAATTATTCATTTTCAGAAATTATTGTTCTCTTATAATATCAGATTAATTTAGTTATTAACATTTCAATTCTAGCAAGGATTTACATAACTACCATATATCCTTTTTTAAAAAAAAATACTGAAATATTTTATATATTTTCTAAATTCGGAAGGACGGATGGACGGACATTTTCAAATATTCATAGCCATATGGTTCAGCAGTAATATTAGAAACTGGATGTTGGACTATACTTTAAGTGTTCCTAATATCAGCAGAAGCTCATATTAACATCTAAATCTAAGGATATGTAGCTTATATTAAATTATTGAGTACTTACATTTACGGTAAAAATGTATTATTTATGGGTGCCATCAAAAACAAATTTTTTTTAAAGTTCTAATCAAAACGGACAAATAATGATTTCACATTATAATAAATAAGTAACAGGCATTAGATAAAATTAAAGAAAAATTAAAATTGATTAACACGTTTTTTTTCAAAATTAAATCAAACTTTGGAATTTTTTTTTGATTTCAGCAAAAAAACATACAACATCAAGAACCAAATAAAGACCTATTAATACACTTTATGCCATTAAACTACTTTTGTTAAATAACGCAATATTTCTTAGTTATTTAAAAGAAAAAACGGTATTATTTTATAAAAACCCAAAAATCTGGAGCTATTTCCCAAAACCATCAAATTGAAAATTTACGAAATGGTAATTTATACATTTAAACAAAAACAAAAATTTAATAGTTTTCATAAGCAAGGACAACTAGTGATTACATTTTCTTATAGATAATACTTATGGCTATTCTATAGTAAAACATAATCAAAATAGATTAACACGTATTTTACTAATATTCCCACAAAGTTTTAGAATTTCAGGCTTACAATAAAAAAAATGTTAATTATTAAAAATTGCGCAGATTAAACTGTTAAACATTTTTTGACAAAAACAGTAATTTTCCATAATTCCACATTCATATTCTTTCATTTGCAGCCAATCGCGAGTTTATATCTTTTAAAACGAACTTTAAACAATGATTTTAGTTAACCTTAATAAAAATATATTTTTCTCCATAAAATTTATGTTGAAAATGTACTAACTTTAGCGACCTCTAGTGTCGACAAAAAAAGATATTTATAAAAAAGTCTTTTTTACGCGAATGAGTTATTTAGTTGTCTATTGAAAAATATAAATTCCATTAACATCAAAGACATGATCTTGTTTTTGATTTTTGTCCATTGAACAAAGCACTGTGCGACGTACCCACAGACACACAAAAGTATTTGTTTGAAATGTAAAGAAAACAAAATTGAAAAAATAATTTAAGAAAAGGTTTTTTCTACATTTAGTAAAAAAATAAATAAATAAATTGATAGAATAGGTTTTTAAGAGCTTTTGCTAAGTGGCAAACATTTATACTCTAAATCGTATCAGTTTCAGATTCACTTAAAGGGAATCTTCCTACGAAAGTAGTAACTTTTATTGTTAAAAATTAATAGATTCGTTAAAAAGAAAATGTTAAGTAAATGAATACATTTCCCTTTCCCAATTAATGTGGTATGTTTTAATGGCATTATTTTATAGGTTTGTTTGTCTGTCATTTTTCTATTTATCTTCTTAAAGGCTTTTATTTTAAAAATACGTTTTGAAAAAAAGAGTAGATAGTTATGACCAGGGCAACCAAAAATATGCCATATCATTAGTTTTACTGTACGTCGCATAAAGATATGAATTAATTATTTTTCGATTTCACACAATTTCAAGTATTTTGAAATCGATTAGCTACACAGAGAAAACGGATTCACGATAGCAACCGAATTTATCGTCAATCGAATGATTCTAACTCAGTGACCAAATTTTACAGTAGTGGCTACAAAATTTTGGAAGGGGTATTAAAATCTTGATTGCTTTAATGGAAATTCATCTTTATCAATTGAGTTTCTGTTGATAGAACCGAAAAATTCTCTGTGTGCAACCGAATCATTCGATTGGCAACAAATTCGGTTGCTATCACGAATCTGTTTACTCTGTTTTTGCTTAATTTACCTTTTATAGCTTATTTTTGCATATTTTACTCATAACTGCATTTTTAGAGCATAATTTTGGTTGCTCTGGTTATGGATATTGCTTTAAAGGGTTTTGTTTACTTAATTTTATATATTTTTTTTCTTTTTTTGTATTGTTTTCATTAAATTGTAGAAAAGGGCCAACAAATTATGTTAAGGAAACAGCAACATTAATTAAAGATACAGTTTTCAATGTTTATTAATATTGACTTTGGTGAGAAAGCAAATGAACCGGAACCAATAAAAGGCAACTGGAAAATATTTCATAAAAAATAAAAAAAACAAGTAAGAAAGTATGGTCGGTCAAGCCCGACCATATAATACCCTACACTAGGTAAAAGATCAAAAACGTTTTTCTTTCAAAATTTCAATAATTTATATTTTTGAGTGATTTTCGGAAGTGGGCTTTATATGGGAGCTATGACCAATTATGGACCGATCACCATGAAATTAGGTCGTGTGATTTATGTCTATATCAAACTTAGCTATGTTGAATTTTGTGTGTATACCAATATTTTTAAGCGATTTATGCACGTTAAAGTGATTTTCGGAAGCGGGTCTATATGGGAGTTATGACTAATTATGGACCGATCGTAACAAAATTTGGTGACATGAATTTTGTATATGTAAAACTTATTTGGAGCGCAATTTGTGGAGATACATTTATAAATTAAAGATTTATGACCGATAAAGTCCAATTTCGGAAGGACATTTGTATTGGAGCTACGTGAAATAATGGACCGATTTCAGCCAGTTTTAATAGGCTTGGTCCTTGGGCCGAAAAAATAATATGTACCAAATTTGATCGAAATATCTTCAAAATTGCGACCTGTTAAGCCAACCAGACCGACATCGTTTAATCGATACTTTATACTTTAAGGTGGGTGTTAGACTAACATTTTTGGGTGTTACAAACATCTGCACAAACGCATTATACCCTCCCCACTATGGTGGTGTAGGGTATAACAAAGAAATTTAAGTTTAATTTTAGCACGTTTAAAATGTTATTATTTTTAAGTAGTTTCCATTTTCGCTGAAATCATTGTTGTAGTTAATACCAAGAGACACGTGTTTGATAATTTCTCATGTTAATCTGGTTAATTATTTTTCAAATAGGGCAATAAACTACGTGATTTCCGATCCCCTAATGCAAATAAACATTAATAAACTAACCGACTGCAATAACGAAAAGCCACCTAAAAAATCGTTGATATACTTTAATTAATCTCTTCAGATCCATTAAATTAATATCTTTGCTAGTGTATGCTGATGTCATTAGAACATTTTGTATTAAGTTGTTTGTAATCTTGTAGATTACTCACAGCTTAAAGTCACATGAGTGTTACATCCGCTTTGGCATGTTACCACTACAAAAACCTAAATGAAATTTGTTAAAAAAGGCATTTTATATGCTTTGACACAAACACACTCATACGCTGACATACAGACACACTTGACAACTTCCGTTTTATAAACAACGCACGTTTTTGCAATAAAACAAAAATCCAAAAGCTCAACGATTTTATTATACGCAAAAATATAAAAAAATAAAAAAAAATATGAAATGAAAAAGGAATAGAAAGACATAAAATACAACTACAAATACTAACTAGTGGCAGTTGTACTACCAAATAACCATCCTTAACAACCAACCAACCAGCCAACACATTTGATGGAAATAATACTAAATAGTCTTTACAATGTACTCGCATGTTTGCTACAGTAAAAGCTAAAGCAGAAAAGAAATGTAAAAAAACAACTACAAACAATTTCTAAACGGAAATGAAACTTCTTTTTTCTGGTGACAACATCATTTCCGTTCCAAGCAATACAAGCTACGACGACCTTTTATTTTATTTTACATTTTCTCTTTTTTTTTTTAATTCTTACTTTTTCTTCATTTGCAGCTGTGTGTTTTTATATGAAGGGAAGGTGTAATAAAGAAAAATGACAACTCAAATTGCAGTCATTTATAAAGAAAGAAACAAACAAACACACACGCCAAGCAAATCAGTGTGAAGGAAAAGTAAAGAGAAAACAAACGCAGGATAAGGTGAGTAAATTTGAGGTGTTTTTATCTTGAGGAAGTAGACTAAATGGCAAACAACAACTTTTTTTCGGTAGAAAACAAAATTTCAAAAAATTAAAAGGATGTCATTTAATTTTAAAATATTCCCAAATGCGCACATAACTACAACAAACTAAGAAGAACTTCATTAAACTTTTAGTAAATTTTAGATAAGGATAATGTAATATTTAACTTTGGAGCATTCCATTTTAAGATGAACTAAAAAAATGTAAAATAATGAATTCAAAAAAGAACGAACAATTTAAAGCTTTCAAGGAAAATGAGAAAAATTTCACTAGAAACCCCAAAGTAAAGCTGTTCCACTCAATCTCTTTTAGGTTTTAATATATCGATGTTCATATGTTGACACATCGTAACTGATAATATTTCAACATGAGTAATTGATGCCAAACGATTTCTCCATCAAACTTTGAAAAATCATTTTCCATTAAGAGGTGTCAGCATGTGACCATCAATATATTGAATATTCTTTTAGCATTATTAATGATTATATTGTAATGATAATGATGAAATTGTAAAACGTTTGAGAAGAAAGCTTAAAATGGAACAACCCATCACACAGTAAATTAACAATAATTAAGTAGGGATAGAGAAAAATGGTTCAGTTTGTTCTTAGTTCACAGCAAAGTACATTACGTGCATAGATCGTTTGGCCATTGAGTACTGCCCCGTAGCATCTTTATGGAGGAACCAAAAAAAAACCACTTCTTACCACATTAAGATGATAAATTAGTTTATGTAAATAGCGCAGAAAACAAAATGAAAATGTGAAAACAAACATTTTGTTAACAGCACAATAATAAAATACATTATTAAGGACTTATTCCGCCTACTGTTTCAACCTCCACCACATCCGTTTCCTCAACTCACTCACTCACAAATGGTCGTAACTCACACAAAGATATGAGAGTTTAAAAACATAAATTGTCTAAGGTTCGTTATGGTATTGTTTCTGGGCTTTTATTATTACATTCGTATTATCAACTTAAATTCGCAATTCTTTTGAAAAATTATTTATTACAATGATTGCTTTTGCACACAAAAGTTAAACAAAATCTTTCTCGTTTTTTTGTTTGTTTGTATTCGTTTTATTATTTATTTTGCACAAACGCAAATGTTCATAAACTCACAAATACCTCAAAACACATACACATCGCACAGTGGAATATATAGTTAAATTTCATATAAAAAATCGGTTATGGATTTAAGTAAGTATTCCGTCACATAAGTGAGTTTAAATTTCTATAGAGATTAAAGAGTTTGCAAAGTCAAAGTTTATTTATTCAATGACTTTTGTTTGTGTAACTTTTATATTAAAATCATTACTTGACAAATCAAATTAATATTATATTTATATTTAAAGCAATTTGAATAAAGTATTTTTTCTAAATATATTAGACTTTTGCTTTATAGTTCAATTCAATGACCGCTCATTTTAGTTCATAGTTCAAAAATGTACTAGGTAGCTCATCTAGTTCAATCGCTCTTTTTGGAACGCCCTACTTGAAGTACCACTTCATGCAATTGGTGTTTGGTCTGCGGGAATAAAAGAATTCATTAGATTTCAAATTTGGAATGAACGTTGTTACTTAATGGAATAAATGTCTCGCAACTTAAGGTTTACAAATAAGGAAAAAAATTAAAATTCTTTTTTTTTTCATTTTTTCCAAAATAGTTTTTTTTGTTTTTTTTAATTTATTAGAGAAACACAATTTATGACAAAAAAAATTTTGTTAAAAAAAATTCGAGTAAAAGAATATTTTCCCCGATTTTGATCCATTGTAGGTCCAAATTACTATAGCTTTATATATATAGTTGCCATGGACTTTGAAATATACATATATCATTAGATATCCATATTGTCTGTATTAATGACTTTGTAATCCAGATATAGATAAAAAATAGGCCAACAATCGAGGTTGTCCCTTATAGCTCAGCCCTATAAGGGACGACCTCGATTTTAAATAGCAACCGAGTATATTGATATACCAATCATGTTTGTAAGTTATTTATGTGCTTTAGAAAGTTGATTTTAACACACGGACATGGCTATATCGACTTCGCTATCTATAACGATCCAGAATCCAGGGTGAATATTTTGTTTTTAATCCAATATATTGGACCGACACCAGAAGAGGAGCAACACCACCATATCATGATGGATCAATCGCCTTGTTTTACGGTCTTCTTGGTGTATGCCTTATTGTCTGGACACCTAACATAATGTTTCCCATCGGATCCAAACAAATTTATCTTTGTTTCGTATGGCCACAGCCCAAGAAGACCATAAACACCCCCATATCATGATGGCGGTTGATCCATCATGATATGGGGGTGTATCTCTTTTTCTAGTGTCGGTCCAATATATTAAATTAAAAACAAAATATGCACCCTGGACTACGTAAATATATTGAAAATCATAATGCTTCCATTTTCTGAGAAGAGATGCCCTTCAGATGTGAGTTTCAGCAGGACAATGGTCAGAAACACTCCTCAAAATTGGCAAAAGACTGGTTTTCAGTCAACAAAGTACTACTAATGGAATGGCCTTCGCATTCACCGGACCATAACCCAATGGAACACCTTTGGGGAGTGCTCAAGAGGAAGCTAGAGGGTTTCAGTCCGGAAAATAACGACGAATTATGATAACAAACCCAGAAAGATTTTCGGTTATTTCATAGTTCGAAAATATAACTAAGTGAGCGAAAATATTTGAACTAGTCTTAGTTCAAGCAAGTGAATCGTTCAATTGAACTAGTTCGTTCATGAACTTCAAAATACTTTTAAATTTATAATTTTAAAATGCGTAAATTCAAACATGATTTTCTACAGCAGTATTTATAACCAAAATTTCGCATGGGTTTAACATACGAGTTATTTATAATGTATTTCTTATTCAATCGCTAAACGCATGTTAACGAACAATCAAAGACTTAAACAACAGCTGTGTCAACATAAATTTCTAAATGAACATGAAACATATTTGTTCAATTCACAACTGACATTGTACAGTCGTATGAGTTATAAGTCGTTTGAATCTACAATACACCATTTTTCATTGAAATTGAGAGCATTATACATTATATTGAGAAAATTCCAAATGAAATTGAGAATTTCCATTTTAAATTGAGAAAATTCTAAATGAAATTGAGAATTTCCATTTCAAATTGAGAAAATTTCATTTGAAATTGAGAAAATTTCATTTGAAATTGAGAAATTCCTTTTCAAATTGAGAAAATTCCAAATGAAAATGGGGATTTTCCATTTTAAATTGAGAAAATTCCAAATGAAATAGAGAAATTCCATTTCAAATTGAGAAAATTCCAAATGAAATTGAGAATTTCCATTTTAAATTGAGAAAATTCCAAATGAAATTGAGAAATTACATTTCAAATTGAGAAAATTTCAATTGAAATTGAAAATTTCCATTTGAAATTGAGAAAATTCCAAATGAAATTGGGAAAATTCTAATTGAAATTAAGAAAATTTTATTTTACTCTACATAAATAATATACATTAAACAAAAAACATATGTACACAGTCTTATTGACCAAGAGGCATATCTTGCAATTCCAAAGCGCTTTGGTGGAATGATGTTATATCTTGAAGAGCTCTACTGCAATCTTCAGTAGTTGGAATCGTTAAATAATTCTTGAAGATATAAAATCCTCTGCTCTCCTACATTAGGAGGATTTACGATTGGTATATTAATTTTTGACTTCACAATACTTTTGATTTTGGACCAAATTATTGTTCGGGATCCATCCCGAGACCAACCATGTTTTCTACGACAAAATAAATTGAAATTGGTCTCTATATCCAGACCACCACATCTTACCACATCTGATATAATCGTTAATTTTGTTTTTTTGGTTTAAAATAATTTATATAATGTTTCTTAATTTTATTTAGAATTTTCCCAATTTCATTTGGAATTTTCTCAGTTGGAATTTTCCCAATTTCATTTGTAATTTTCTCAATTTAAAATTGAATTTCTCAATTTTATTTGGAATTTTCTCAATTTAAAATGGAAATTCTCAATTTTAATTGGAATTTTCTCAATTTCATATTGAAATTCTCAATTTCATTTGGAATTTTCTCAATTGAAAATGGAATTTCTCAATTTCATTTGGAATTTTCTCAATTTAAAATTGAAATTCTCAATATCATTTGGAAATTTCTCAATTTAAAATGGAAATTCTCAATTTCAATTGGAATTTTTTCAATTTAAAATGAAAATTCTCAATTTCATTTGAAATTTTCTCAATTTCAATGAAAAATGGTGTAGTTGTACAAATGTTGTTGATAATTTCTATATAAATATTTTGTACAACACCTACAACATTTTTATATATGTTTTTCGAATGTTGTTAATTTTAGTGTAAAATAATAATCAAACAGTAACACTTAAATCAGTTGATTTATTTAATTTATGAAAAACGATAATTTGTTTTAAATATTTGTCAATTGTTTGCATTTTTACATAATTCAGACATTAGTTTGCTATTATTCGCTGCACTATTAATGTTACATATTAATTGACTATGGAATGCTTTGTTTTGATCTGTTTATTTTGTCATTTTCAAGGCTTGACAAGGTAAACATACGTCTTAGCTAAATCTGTGTTTACAACCACAATAGTTGTATCATACAACGTACAACATACAACTACGTTGTGAATTGGACAATTATAAAAGTTTTGTATGGTAACAAAATAAAATTAATTAATTCCACATTTTGCTCTCCTTTTTATGATTTGAGGGAAAAAATTTAAACAGAAATGTCAACAAATACATCCGGGTTAATTTTTTTTAAATAGTTGGCAATGCATCACACTTTTCAGAGTTGACTTTTAATTCATTTATTGACAGAGAAAAGTGAATTATAAATAAACTCTTTGCTAACTCTCTTCTAAGCTTAATCGGTCTGCTAGTTAACAGATCGTTGTGTGCGATGTATACGCAGTGGCTAATTAAAAATCATGGTATATATTAGTATAGTACGGTGTCTCAGCTTTTCGGCAATACCAAATTTTCATAAAAATTTAAAAGTTTTTTAAAATTATTGTATTTTTGATACGGATCTTAATAATAATTTCCACTGTCCATCAGGGCGAATAATGAATATGCATACACATACATACATGCACATGTATGTAGGTAAGTTAGTGAGAGTGTAGTTGTATTTTTAGTTTTATTGTAAATCCTGGTAAACACTTTATAGTCGTTATATTTCTATTTGTCTGTGGATGTGTGCCAGTGTATATTTACCGTTACAATAGGCTTGTTAAGCACTTAATGCAAATGACTGAATACACATACACAGGGTTTGACTCACGGAAATACGCTCCACTTGACTTTTGCAATTTGCATTGTGGCAATTGTTTCCGTTGTTTTTGTCATTACTACGGTTATTTTGTTTCAATTCTGCTACACTACACTAATAACCCTGCAGTTCATGGAACTGATAGCTGCTAGCAGACTCTACACAATTGAATGTTACGTCACTAATGTGGGAGGTGGTAACCGACATTAGTTTAAATTGTTTACAATTGACCTTTAAATTAATTAGTTTAGAATTGACCTTAGGCTAGATAGACCAATGCTATCAAAATGGTCTTGGAAAAAGTAAAGTGAAAAAATTACTTTGCCACCGAAATAATTAAAATTAAGGTGTATTTTAATTAAGTTACTACTTATTACTCAAAATGTATTTCTTAGTGCCGATTTTCATCCACAAACTTATGACGTTTTGAAGTACTTAACGCAGTAATCGAGTAAAACTATAAGTATTTCCAAACTCTAAGGATTTTAATAAAACAAAATTTCTATATTATAATACCTGCATATTTTTGGTATCAAAATTGGTTATACCACGCATGGAAACTTAACTCTTTATTATGTTGCCAACATTTCTGAAATTTTATTGCAGTTAGTTGAACATATTATTTTAGATTAGTAACACTGTGCAGGATTTTAATATATAGTATTTTGCAGCTACCTTAATGTACATTATAGTGACAATAATTTTTATGGAAAATAATTTTTGTGCGATTTTTTTAGTTGATTCGAATAAAGTTGCTTTAAATGATATTATGTTTTTGAGAATATGAGAAAACTACAAAACAATTATACAAAATATTATACAAAAAAATTAAATCATCTGTTTTATTTAAACGAGCAATGTGTGTGATTTTGTTTATTTGACGAAAGAATAGATAAAGTGACAAAAGGTAAATTAGTTAAGATTCTTATAGGCACTTCTGAAAATGAAGACGAAGAAATACTAAGAAATTTGTCACTCATTGGTTTTGTAATTCTTGTATTTAAATAAAAGTATCGATTAATTTAACATTAATATGGTCTGTAGGTTACATTGACCCAATGGAGATCTAATAAAATTAATTTTGGTAGAAACCACAGCTCAATTTGTTTTTTTTTATAAACAACAGATTCATTGCCTAATTCCTTGACAGATAGAATTTTGCATTATTTTCACAATTACAACAAAAATAATTGAAACTAATTTTCTATGTGTACCGCAAATAATTTATTTAATTCCCTATGTAACTTATCATCAAAAATTATAAATTTTTTTTTAGATTTTACTCCTCCATTAAAATAACACGTCCTTTCAGCCATTATTTTCCATTTTTTATTTCATTTTATTCATATAACGTCATCAAAAACTAGAAAAAAAAAATGTTTTTTTTAATGGTTTTAAAATGCTAAAGCCGGTTGATTGGTTGTAAAAAAAAAAATTCAAAATATTAATGTGTGTATTTTTGCATTTTTTTTTTTAATTTTGTGGTCTGGCATTTTATCATCAAGCATTTATGAATGAATTTCTTATGGAAATTGTTTGTTATGTCATGTAATAAACAATAAAAATATTAATGATTTGGCAGTTATTTTATTTATGCAAACTAATGAATTTATAATTCTATTTAAACTATTAGTTACGAGGATAATGTGTTTTTGTATGTTTATCATAGTTATTAAAAAGGATAAATATGACTGATGACTGCATAATTGTCAGAGAGTTTGTAATTTATACAAATGCAGATTATGATTTAATTGACAATGTGGGCCACACAAAAAACGGATTTGTTAAAATGTTGTGGAAACAAACAATAAAAAAAACAGGAATATTAAATAAATCTATAGTGATATTTTAAATTATTATAGTAATTCATTTAAATAAATTTATGGCTATATTTGTTGGGGCATACATATATACACACCAAAAAATTACATTGACTTTGTCATTCCATTTGTAACACATCAAAATATTTGTCGCATATATCCCAATATATTAGTATATATATATCCCAGGTCCTCATACGATTCTAAGACAATATTGCTAAGTCCGTCCATCTGTCTGTTGAAAACACAGTAAAGCTCAACTGAAAGGATCAAGCTTATTTTCCACATATACTCTCTGTCGATAAGGTTTATTTGGTATTGAAAATGGGCAATATCGTCCATGATTTCACTTAGCACCCATACAAATTTCAATCTGGAATACTGGTTGATCAGTCATAAATATGTTGATTATGGGGAAGTCCTGATAAAATTACTTCCAAGTACACTGAAATTATACTGTAAAGTTTGGCGAAAATTGGTCCATATTTGTCCCTAATTCCCATACAAGGTCCCCTCAGAAAATAAGTAGTACATTCAACATAAATAAGTTTTATATGAACCTAAATCTTTCTACCAACTGTTGTGAGGATCCATACCCACATTATAACCCCTATAACAGAAAAATATGATGTCTACCAATACTGATGGTGGGTATACAAGATTCGGCAGAACCGAATATAATATTCTTATTGGTTTTAATTAAATATTTGCATTTATAATTCAACTACAAATCGTTAAAGTTCACTCAAATCATATTAATTTATAATCCAAACATTGCAATTAATATTTATTTGTAGTTAGTAGTTAGAAATTAATAAGTGTAGTTAATATTTACATACATTTATTTGATTTTATAATAAATCTTTTATTTACTCTATATAATTTTAATCGTTCAATTAAAAAACAAGTAAGAAAGGTATATTCGGCTGTGTCGAATCTTAAATACCCTTCACCAAATTATACTTGAAAATAAATTTGTTCAAATATTTTTAGGCAAACAAAATTAAATTTTTTTCGAAATTGTTTTTTAATTTTTTTAAAAAAAGTTTTTTACAAATTTTTAAAACAAATTTTTTTCCAAATTTTTTTAAATTTTTTTTTTTAATTTTAACAATTTTTTTTTTTTTTTTTTGAAAAAGAATTTATGACAAAAAAATTTTTTGATGAAAAAAAAAATCAGGATAAAAAATATTTTTCCCGATTTTGACCCATTGTAGGTCCAAATTACTAGCCTTATATGCATCGTTGCAATGGACTTTGAAATATCTATCATTAGATATCAATATTGTCTATATTAATGACTTAGTAATCAGATATAGATAAAAAATGGGCCAAAAATCTTATATCTCAGCCATTTGTTGGCCGATTTTGTCGATTTTAATTATCAACCGAGCCGGAAGAATTCCCGATATATTGATGTATGAATACAGACGGACAGACGGAAATGGCTATATCGACTTCGCTATCTATAACGATCCAGAATATATATACTTTGTGGGGTCGCAAATGAAAAATGTAGAAATTTCAAACGGAATGACAAACTTATAAAACCCTTGCCATTCATGGCGAAGGATATACTAAAATACATTTCAAATTAAAATTAATAAAATTTCGTAGAATTTCAGCTAATTTAAGTACATTTTTATATAAACTAGTGCACTTTCACCTTGAGAACATCAACTGATGCCAACCTACTACACAGATAATTACAAAGTACGTAATATTTATTTATTTTGAATTAAATATTAATCATACGTAGGTCTTTAGATAAAAGTGTTTCGCATTCATAAAATGCAATGATCAAGTATGTATCTGTGAATAAGATTACATTGGATTTTAACTCTATAATATTGAAATAATGAATAAGTACATACTTAAATTGTCAGTTTCATTTTAATAAAGCCATTTCAAGGGGTTTTATTTTTATTTTTTTATTATTATGTGTAGCTGGATTTAAGTGTTCATAATATTCTCTATTTATATTAATGTTTAAGAGTGTTTCTTTTTATAATATTCATGTTTATAGTCTATTAAATCTGTATTTCGTTTTCCTTTTTCGCTTTTGTTTCAATGGTCATTAATTAACCTAAATTGAGATTTTAAAATTTATAAAATTAAATTGATTGAAAAGTTTATTCATTCTTTTCTGGTTGGGTTTAAGCCCCTTTAGTAAGGTCATGTACATTCTGCTGGCTACTTACAATGTCATTTATAACACTAAAGTTTCCCTGCTTAAAAATAAAAATGTTTTTCCTTCCCTGCACAACAATTTAAAAGAAAAAATTTTTGAGAAAAAAAAAGCAAACAAATGACCGTTACAAACAGATTTCAACCAAAAGTTAACAAGAATTTTTGGAAAAAAAACACTGAAACACAACAACAAACAAAATAAAAACCCAAAAAGTTGTTGAAACTAAACAGCAAATGTTGGTTAAAGTCGTCTGCAACTAAATGTATAAATTTGAGATGAAAAATTGTTAAAAGCACGAGCATTTCAAAATTACTTACTACTTTTGCTGCTGCTGCAGCTGAAAATGAAAATGTGGCCAGCAAGACGCAATTGTTGGCGAAAAGTCAAACATGTTTTGTATATTAAAATAAAAGAAATTGGTTGAAGGATGTAGTTTAAATTTTCTTAAATTCGAGTTACATGTTGAAATGTGGGAAAATTCTACAGCAACTCTTTAAAGTCAATAATATTTTAAATACCAGTTTGATGGCACAATTTATAAATGTCAATAAATAATCAGCAAATCTTTTGCCTATAGACTAAAGGCACACATAAATCCATTGATGAAAACTACAGTAGATGTTTATGATATTAGAAATTTGGTTTAAATCGGCTTTTAAAGAAAAAAAATATATGAATTTCTTATACTAAAAAACCAATATACATATGTATATGCTCAATAACCATAACCATGACAGCTATCGTAGATACTTATATCTTTTGTATTTATGTTGAGGTTGGTTAAAAAATCATATAAATCTTTTATTTGTCAGTCTGCTTTGTTTGTGATAATGAAAGCTTATCGTTACATTTTGGGGCAATTAAATGGCTCATACAAAAGGCAAACAAAACAGAGCTACTAAATGCTATCAGCAAAAATGCCATTGAAACCAATTTCTTTCATTTTAATTTTCTTTCACATCCACTCCCTGTTTCTTAAATACGAGCAAAGAAAATAAACAAAAATCAAAATGTATTTATCTATAATGATGACCTCCTCACTTTTGGCCTGCTTCAATAAATGTTATTGGAAAATATTTATAAAATGTGTTTGGTTTCTAGAGATTCCTTTTTTTGTTTCACAGTTTTTATTTCAGTTCGTTCATGCTTTGTTTTTATAAGACCAGCCTAACCCAACCCTTACAAAACAAAAAACTAAACAGTCGTTTATCCTTTTTAGAAAAAAAAAACAATAACAGCAACTATAATAACGAAAACAAAAACAAAAAATGTTTTAATCCAATTTACTTAGCCATAACCAGATCGTCTTAGTTTTTTTCTTTATTTATTCTTTTACATATATTCCTACAGACACACACACAAATTTTTGCAAATCGGTTTTTGGGCTTTTCAAGCTCAAGTATGTTCGATAATATGGGTAGAAAATATTGCATATTTACACAATATTTTTTAAAGGCCATTTTGCAAACAAAACAAAATAAGGAGCCAAACCAAACAGCGGCAACAGCAAAAGGGAAAAATATTCACAAAATACACACAATAAATAAAAACATAAAAGTTATTAAGAGAATTGGTTTGGAAATAAAACAAATAACATTAAACACACAAACAAACAAAAATTATAATAAAATAAATAAATAAAAAACGAACACATAGTGCAACCAAGCAAAAAATATACGACTACAATGGGCAACAAAATTTAATTGGAATACAAAAGGATGATTAGAAAATTGTATTGTTTTTCGAATTGATCAAAGTAGCTTTTTTGTTTTATTAAAATATTATTTGTTTAATATCTATTAAATTTTGAAATATAATTGATTGAACAATTTGTCTGGCTTAAGTTCATTTGCTTGTACAGACACTTGGCACCACGGTAGTCATCAGCCCGAGAAATCGTTATCATAGAAAATGTTTTTTAACACAGAGAATACCAAAAATTTGTCTCCAGTATTTATGGAGTCGCAAAATTATACCAAAAATGGAGCATTCCTATTATAAGTTTTTTTATACTCTTCACCATGAGTACCAAGGTTATATATGTTATATTTGTACCTTCTAAAAACGTGGTATATTTCCTTTAAATAAACTGGATAATTTTGATTGAAAAGAAAACACAGTTTGGTAATTTAAAATTGTAACAAGTCTTAATTTATTTAAAACTAGCTGACTCGACAGACGTTGTCCTGTCCAAGTTAAAAAAATGCTTGTGTTCGATTTGTGAGAAGCGGTTTGAAAAGGGTAAAAATAGTTAAAAAGAAAAAAACGTATTATTGAATGATAATTGTTATTCATATAGGACATAGAATAAAATATAAATAGAAGCGCTACTGAGAGACAAAGAACCTAAGTTTGTTGTCAAAAACCTAAGTCTTGCAACAACAGAATACATATAAACCAATGTACATATTTTGAGTTTTTATATAAGTAATCGAATTCTGGTCTGAAAAATGAGTGATCACAGATCTTTTCTTGATTAAACGCTTATTAGCCAAGTTATTAGCGAATTTAGATATTTTGAGTTTTTATATAAAAATATCGATTTTTGGTCAGAAATATGATTGATCACAGACCGATGTATTTTACAGATGTATTTAATAAGTGGGCAATTTTTATTTATGTAAAAACTATGTATTGCGAACATTAACAAAAAAATTAGTTAAATCGATCCAGGCGTCCTGCGACCTGGTAAAAGCTTAAATTGGATTACTATGATCATTTAAACAAAAAAGTAGCCAAATCGATGTAGCCGTTTTCCGATTTTAAATAAATCGAAAAAGTGGGCGTAGAAGTGGGCGTGGTCAATCTTTCGTTCCGTAAAAACCTAAGTGTGGCTATGACCAACATTTTAAAAAAAAAATTTGTCTAAATCGGTCCGGCCGTTCTCTACTGATGCAATTACCAACATTTGATTTTTATTTATATAGAAGATAGATGTACAACAACAACTTAAATAGTCAATCAGTGTTTTTATACACATTTATAAATTCGCAGAAATACACACATTTTATAATGCACAAGTATATACTGGTAATGCAGTTGATGTCTTCACTTAACGAAGTTTCAAATTAGACTCATTCACTACTGCAACCGCATTCACTATTTATACAGACTGACATCTCCATCTGAGTATCCTAGATTGTTCTTAACGGTCAAAACTCGTATATTCGAATTCTAGAGCTTTCGATGTTAATATAGCGTAAACATTTAGTGTTGCCATACTTAAACACAATGCTCATCTGTCTCATGCTATCAACATTGTTGATAAGTAGAACATTCTACTTACTGATGTTTCGCTATTGGAAATTCGTAACAATAACTTTGTCATTCCGTTTGTAATTTCTACATTTTTCATTTGCTACCCCTATTGCTATACCTAATCTGGAGAGTTATTGATAGCGGAGTCGATATAGCCATGTCCATCTGTATATTGAAATCCACTTTCCGTAGCCCCCAAATATCTTACTTAAAATCTTACCAAATATCTTACTTAAAATGGAATATATCCCAATATAGAACCATAAAGTACAACTTAATCTATAACAATATTTATATCACTGAAAAGCTTATTATTTACAATATTTTAAATAAAAATCTAACACGTTTAGGCAACTGCAGATTAAATAAAAACAAGATACACGCCAAAACAAATATTTCACTTAATTTCACTTAAAATAATCTTTATGAAAAACTTTAAAATTTCGAGATTGAATGCACCTGTTTAAACATATGTTATGAATTATGGTGCCAATAATTCATATTTTTCCTTTAGGACCTAAGAAATAAAAAAATATTTCAGGGGCTGAACTGGCTGGCGCATTTACATGTTAATGTTAAGTTAATGAATTGTTTAATATGTCTTACTAAAGCTTACTATAAAACCAATTAACTTGGTAATTTTGGACCATGGTGCAGCTTAAACAGCAATAAAATTAGACAAAAACAAAAGTAAACAACACCAGAGTAAACAACCAACCAACCAACAAGGTAAATTAATACCTCTACAAGCATAAAAACCGCATAAACATACAAACACCCACAAAATCACATACATACTTATATACATACACATACAAACAAAATAGATAAATAAAAAACTCACACTAATTCACCAAAATTGTATTTAGTCTGTACGACGCAAACAATCATTTGTTTAAAGGAAGTTATTAAATGTTCTCATTAATTTCTTTGATAAATACTTAAAATCCCATTATTTAAACATAAACCATTTATTTATTTATTTATTTATTCGTTTATTCGTATTATCTTTACATTTTCCTTTTTCTTTATTTTTATGTTTATTTATGCCTTCTCTGGGTTTTTGGCTACGGTTTCTTTTCGCGACTACGAAAAACAAATAGACTGACATGTTTATACGTTTGATATTTAACAACACATGTGTGTTGATGATGTTGCTGCTGACGTAGACGATGATGATTATCATGATAATGATATTTTAATATACAAACAAACAAAGAAAAAAGTAAATGTATATAAAATCTGCCAAAAACCATTAAAATGTAATTAGAATGTATTACACACATCATTACCAAAATACAAATACAACAACATCAACAAAAATAAATAATAAAAAAAAACGTAATGTTTTTCCATTTTTGAATTTCAACTATTAAGTGTGAGTATTTATTTGTGTTTAAGTAGATGTTTGAGTAAAAAACAAAAAAATAAATTTATTTTTTTGCCAAGTAGCTGTATTTGAAAACCTCTTGTCTTTATTATTTGAGTCCTGCACACAAACACACACAGCCAACATAAATCGAGATAAGTACGTGTATGTGCCAGATTCAACAGACATTAAGACATTTATTGAGTACGTTTTAACGACTCTTTTGTATGACTGTGTGAAGCACAGCGAAGAACATACACAAACAGATACGGCAACAATTCACGGAATGAGAGTAGAAGCTGGGAAAACTGGTTGCATAAAATATGCCAAGAATTTTAAAGAACAATTTAAAGGTAATTGAGAAAAAGGCCTAATGTACAAATTTGTTAAAAGTCATTTACTTTTTCTGTACTCTTAGCTAGAATTTTCGATAGTTCAGCATCTTCAAATTGTTGTTAATAAAATACTCAAAACTATTGCTGAATATAAATATTGTATCTTTTTCTACTTAGTGTCTATGGTTCTGAAATCTATTTTAATATTTTGTATGTGAGTATAGATCATAATTTACAACAGAATTTTTAACCATTTCTCGTATTCCGAATAGGCTGAAATTAGGCATTTATAACAATGCAATATTACGAGTATTTCGAAAATTGAAAATCAACTCCGAATATTTGAAATTATATTCGAACATTTTTTTAAAACAGATCCTTAGATCATGCATAATAAACCTGATGACAATTACGTTTGAAAATTCGAACTTATATTCGATAATGTTTTAAAGCTGTTAAAGTAATCTATAATCTTGTAATCTTATTTGAGACTCATTTCTAACATTTTCCAATTTTGATAAAAAAAAAATCAACATGTTCATGAAGGATATAAGCTTTTTGAATTAAAATTCTAAATATTCAAGTACCTCTAAAACGAATTTTTTTATTTATTAGCAAAAATAATTTTATGACAAACATTTTTTTTTTAAATTTTTAAGTGAAAAAATTTTTAAAACAAAAAAAATTTTTGTTGGTCAAAAAAAAATTCGGTGTAAGAAATATCTTCCCGATTTTGACCCATTGTAGGTCCGACTTTTGTCTTATATACGCTATTGCAAAGGTATTTGATATATCTATTATTGGCTATCCATATTGTCTATATTACTGACTTAATCCAGATATAGATAAAAAAAATAGGTCAAAAATCAAGTTTGTACTCAGCCAAAATTTTTTTTTTTTGATTTTTAAAAATTTAGTAGTGAAAAAACTTATGACAAAAAATATAGTTTGGTGAAAAAAAAAATTCGGGTTATTCCATATTGTCTATATATAGTAATCCAGATATAGATCAAAAATAGGCCAAAAATCGAGGTTGACATTTGTGGGTCGATTTTGTCGATTTTAAATAGAAACCCGATATATTTACAGTAGCCCAAGAAAGTCTACATACAGGAAAAATTATTATGTTACTTTAATTTAAAGCAGTTTTTTTATGAGATATATAATAATAAATGTCTTATGTCGATTTTAGCAAAAAAAAAATCAAATAACGCCCAAAAGTTCACCTTTAGTAGAGTTATTGATTCTGAGTAAAATAACGAAAAATTTATTCTCGGTCACGCCTACTTTTGGGTGGGCGTTACTATTAAGTTTCATAATATTTTGAACATTAAAGCCAAAAAAAACAAAAAAAAATTTCGTTATTTGACTCAGAATCAAAAAATTTAATAACGGTGAAATTTTGGAAGTGATAGGAAATGTTGCTAAACCCGACTTAATTGATGTTGTTTTAATTTTTTTTAGTGTGAATTTATTTTTTTAACAAATACATTTCACTACTTTTAACTTACAAATACAGCTTTCAACGAAAGAAATTTAATTTGAATTCCTGTATGTAGACTTTATTGGGCTACTGTATGTATCAATCATGTTTGTAAGGGTTACGGAAAGTTGATTTAAACATACAAGGTGGACATGACTATATCGACTTCGCTATCTATAACGATCCAGAATATATATACTACTTTCTGGAATTGCAAATGAAAAATGTAGAAATTACAAATGGAATGTCAAACATTTGCCACTCATGTTGTAGTCTATATAAAAACTGTTATTTAAATGCTCTAAAAGCTTGTCACTTTCATATCATATAAATTGTATAATATAATAAAAAGTTTCATTTAATAGGGCTCATACACAACACCATCATGATTGTGCAATCAAGTGATTGTGCCAGCTGATTGATCGTGTATGAACTTGTGGTGTGATTGTACCAGCTGCTGGTGCTTTATCAAAAATAGTTTGATATTTTTTTGATTGGACCAGCATGATTGAATCGTTTGTTGTAAAATTAGATCATAAAATTTAAATCGTCAAGACATAAACATCAAAAAATAAAAAAAAATAAATATGAATGCCAAAGAAAAAAATATTTTGAATTAAAAAACCAATGCTACAATAAAATGGTAGAATAATTGAAAGAGGTGAGCCAAGAGCAAGAATGGTAAAAAAAATCAACGTTTTTCGAATACTGCAAGAACAGATAATGTTTTGGAGTCTTCGTTGTGGTATTACGATAAACTCCATTTTTTGAAAATCAGGAATGTTCCAGAGAAGAAAAATGTACCATCTTCTTTTAGAAGTTTAGTGTATCCTAGTTCTCCTTTGTTTTCTAACCATTTCTTCATGCAAACACCTTTTTTTTTGATCATTTTTCGTTTTTGTTTATTATTATTCATTACAAACTTTTCCACACAATTTTTGGTAAAAAATTAATTTTGTACCAGCATGCTGGAGTAATGTGTGCTTCAAGCTTAATTGCACAATCACTTCATTGCTTAATAATGATGGTGTTGTGTATGGGCCCTATAAATTAGAGTATATTTTCTTCTTTTTAGAGCATTTCAAAAGTTTGTATTACAATTTTTTTTATTATTATTATATAAAATATTTTGCCAAATATATTAGAAAAAATAATAATCAAAGTTGTTGTCTTATCATTTAAAAATTATCTAAGTCTGCAAAAATTTTTTTTAAAACATTTGTTAACTTTGAACTTTATGACCTTTTTCATTTCAACTCTTTTACAATTCAGCTATAAATATTTCCTACATTTCTTCAGCAACGAAATTATTTAACACTTAAAAAAGAATCATGTGTAATTTATTTCCTCTAACCTAATTTATAATCTATCTACATATGTATAATGAAACATTTTATTCTACAATAAAATATATTAATGCATATTATCACACATATTTAAACATTATCTTGCCTACAAATGGGTAATTACGCAAAAGACATACGACATGAAATATTTATGCTCAAGGAAGTTGAATCAATTAATTTAGAAATGAGTCACAGCCATGATTGACATTCATTAAATGTAATAATTGTATGTATCATTAATATTTTGATAAAATTCTACAATTAAGGAATAAAACACTTACCAGAATTATTCAGAAAAATATAAATTTTTGTACGTTGTTGCTGTTGTTTAATCTGAAATTGGAAAAGAGAAATATGTATATTATTTTTGGATTTATTTACAACTACAATACATTTTAAGAAAATGTATTTAATTTATAAGTGAAATAGAATTTTAAAATCAAAAGTCAGTCAAAATATTATTTACATATGTAAATAATTTTACCAAAAAAAAATTAGTGAAAGCATTAATTTAAAATTAAACAAATTAGATTTGGATAATAAAAATTTGTCACAATTTTTGAGATTAATTTAAGAAATTTTTCTGACAAAAACCTCGTTTTTAAAATTAATATATAAGTCATTATAGGACTACTTCTAGGTAATGCAAACGGTATTTTGTTATTCCTCAATTGCATAATATTAACAAGTACTTAATGTAATAGGGTATTTTTTACATCTAACTGGATATAGCGATTTTAAATAAAATTTTTTCCTCACATAAATTTATTAATTTATTCCCATTTGAATGACATTTTGACTTTAAAAACAATTAAAATTTCAAACACGTACTCAAACACATTTAACTCTGTCAAATAAAGAGTGAGCAGCATTCTTGAACAATACTTGTCATATGAAAATGTACATTTTCTAAATTAAAAAGAAAATTACTTAAACAATATATGTATGTATGATTTTTATCCTTAATATCAACAGCATCATCTTTGTTTAGCACTCTATCTTATACATCAGACTTAATTGAAAAGTTCTTATTGTGTTGCTTAGAGTTTTTAATAAACTTAACAGTTTATTGGCAGTAAAATCTTGTAGGGATTAGTTTATAATCTTTAAAACAATCATCATTAGTTTCCTTTTCCTCTTGGTTTATTGAATTTTTTTTTAATGTTTTGTATGTATTTTTAATGTTAAATGTTCAACCAAATAAAATGAAGTGATTGTAATTTCCTTAAGTTTTTAAATTTTTGGCAGACCCACAGATTTTTTTCTACATTTCAACACAGTAAAAATATTGCATGTGTTTTTATTGTATTTACTCGTAACAATATGTATGTATGCAGTTTTTTTTTTAAATTGTTGTCTTTTATTTATTTTGTCTTGTTACTGTTTTCTTTTGATTTTCTTCACCATGTTGGTTGTTTGTTGATTTTGGTATAAATAAAGGATATCCCTTGAGTCCAATTCAATAAAAATTTCATTTAAGCAAACATTTTTATAACGTTCGTCGTACATACATACATATGTATCTACAGATATATTTAGTATATAAACTAACCGTACTCCCACAAATACATCACAGAAATACATACATATGTATAAAGACACATATGTTGATGTATCTATTTAGCTACTGCTTTTAATGCACTATGGCGCAAAATGTCAAAGAAAGCTACAATTATACTAGACACTAATTACACTAGATATTTTGCAGCGAAGATCTTGCCAAGAGATAATAAAATAAAATAAAATAAAATAAAATAAAATAAAATAAAATAAAATAAAATAAAATAAAATAAAATAAAATAAAATAAAATAAAATAAAATAAAATAAAATAAAATAAAATAAAATAAAATAAAATAAAATAAAATAAAATAAAATAAAATAAAATAAAATAAAATAAAATAAAATAAAATAAAATAAAATAAAATAAAATAAAATAAAATAAAATAAAATAAAATAAAATAAAATAAAGTAAAATAAAGTAAAGGCATTATGAAGTACTTCATTGGAAATCAACATTTATTCCATTGTGCAAATCTTAAATCATATATATTTTTCAGTTTCCTATAGAAGCTTTTATACTATTCACTCCCTTTTTTCCTTGCCGAGAGTAAAGTTTAATCAATGTGTTTTGTTTACTCATTGTACTGATGTTGTCTTTATGTACATATGTACATTAAGGTCACCCCGTGTGTATGGAAGTGAAATTTTCCCAACTAAAATTACAATAATATTTATTTGAGGAAACCATTTCTCAAAACTTTTGTCCTAGCTTCAAAGCAGGATCAATGGTGAAAAATGTTCTGTTGAAGGTTTTTATGATTTTTATCATATTGCTCGCAAAGGAAACTTATGAAATTTTTAATCATGAGAAAGACATTAGAAAAGCGATTCGAAAATCAAAAATTTCAGTGTAAGTTTTTTGCTAAAATTTATAAATGTCGAATACTTTTCGACATTATACCAAAATTACATAATGTTTCCTTATCGAGAAATATGAAGAACATCTTAAATACCTTTAAAAATTATTTTTCTATTCTTTGATCCAACTTACCAAATAATGACATCTTTGAATAAAATAATAATTTATTATTTTAGTTGAGAATATTCATACATTTTGTTTTGGGGCCACCCTAATGTACATGTGTCATTGCATGATGTGTGTATTTGTATCTACATACGTTCATGTAAGTATTTTTGTTAATAAAAATGTATTGGGTGTGATGTGTTTAGTCATTCATAAGGGACTGCAAAATGAACGTATTGTATATATAAGAAATTTATTTAGTTGTTCCTTAATTCTTGTTCATCTTATTTTTCTGCTCCTTTGGCCTTTAACCGACACTATTTTATTTATGTATTAGAACAGATTTACACTGGAGAGTTATTGGGCATAAAGTCGTAGAGCATTTTATAACCGAATTTGCTAAATAATAGCCAGTTTTATTAACTATTTAAGACAATATTAAAACGAAAGGAAAAAACAAACAAAAACAGGGCTACTTAAAAAACCAGGAGAAAGAAAGTAATTTGTAATTTATTTAAAATAATTCATTATTATGTTAAAAACTAAAATCATTATTTCTTTTACTTGAAATAACACTCAAAGTAGCAATTAACAAAAAGCTCATTTAAAACCAAAACATATCAAGTTAAATTGACATCATACATGTCGTTTCCATGCCATTTAATGTCAATGCAATGAGTGAACCCTTTCAAAATGTCAACAACATAATATAATTAAAAATTGTTTATACTGTAGTCATCGGTGTACTTTGCTTTTTGTATTTAAGTAACAAAGAAATATTATTCATTCTGTAGCAGCAGCAGAAGCTTAAACAACAATAACTAGAGAGACTACAAAAGCAATACAAAAGATTGCTCTAATGTCATCTGAAAATAGAAGAGAACAACAACAAAAAATTGTATTGGTAACATCAACTACATACATTTATGGCTAATGCGGCAAGTACACAATTTCTCATACAGAAATCCGCAATAGGATGGTATCAAAAGTTGGGGTCTCCAACTATAATCAGGGTATACAATTTGATATAGAAACAACAATATTCAATATATTTTATAAAAATCAACACGATCATCATTGTCTAGCATCATCTTAGTTATACATCAGTCATATTGAAAAATTTCTTTCTGTTAATCAAATTAAATGAAATTTCCTTTAGTTCTAAAATTTTGAGTAGACCGACAGAATTTGTTTAACAAAAATGTTGTATGGAATTTTTTGTCCGTCCACAAATTGACAAACTTAATCCAACCAAAAATTATCTATTGAAACTTTCCGAAATAAAATTTCATATAGAAACATTTATACGAAGAAATAATTTTCTACAAAAACTTTTATCCAACAAAAATTGTTTTATGGGAACTTTTATCCGATCAAAAATTGTCTCTAGACACTTTCACCCGCATGCTGTTACGATTTCAACATTTTTACAAGTTTTTTAAAAATAATATTGTGACAGTAATTAATAATGTGATTGTGGTAACCATAAGTATATGTTTGTGCCAAGGATTTAGCATATTATATTGTTCTCGGCTTTGTATATCATAAACATCATGAACATGATTGCCATAAACATATATTTGTTTACTACAATCATATATATGTTAAGAAAATATAAAAAGAAGATTACAGGGGCACCTTACAAAAGCATTTTTTAAACACTTTGATTAGGGTTTTTATCCCATGAATTCCCGGGAATTATGCCAATTTTTCACTACCCGATTCCCGTGATTTTTAGTCGGTCATCCCCAGAAAAAACAAGTAAGAGTGCTATATTCGGCTGTGCCGAATCTTATATACCCTTCACCAAATTATACTTCAAAATTTTAAATATTTTTAGGTAAACAAAATTTAATTTTTTTTAGTTGTTTTTTCAATTTTTGGAAAAAAAAATTTTTCGATTGTTATTTTAAATTTAATTTTTTTTTTTTTTTAAATTTAAATTTTTTTTTTTTAAATTTGAAAAAAAAATCGGGTTAAAAATTTTTTTCCCGATTTTGACCCATTGTAGGTCCAACTTACTATGGTCTTATATACGTCGTTGCAAATGTCTTTGAAATATCTATCATTAGATATCCATATTGTCTATATTAATGTCTTAGTAATCCAGATATAGGTCAAAAATAGGTAAAAAAATCGAGGTTGTCTTGGTTTTTTCCTCATATCTCAGCCATTTGTAGACCGATTTTGCTGATTTTAAATAGCAAAATTCTCGAAAGCATGTCTGACAGAATTATTGAAGATTTGGATCCCGAAGATATCTGGGGTCTTCAGAAAACTGATTTCAACAGACAGACGGACAGACAGACGGACATGGCTTAATCGACTCCGCTATCTATAAGGATCCAGAATATATATACTTTATAGGGTCGGAAATGAAAAATGTAGAAATTACAAACGGAATGACAAACTTATATATACCCTTCTCACGAAGGTGAAGGGTATAAAAACAGTGAAAAGTTTTTTACAATTTTTGCTTATATCTCGGCAATAATAGACCGCTTATTATTATTACTGTTATTATTATTATTTATTTAAAAAGTGAATTTATTATTTATAGAATTTATTTCTTATTGAATCATTCTAATTTCTTTAAATTTCTTCTTCAAATCCAGAACAAAATAGCTTCAAATGTTTATTAAATGATTAAATTTTTCTTCAATTCAAATCTAGTACAAAAAGGCTTAAGACAATTTTTTCAATTAATTTTGTAAATGATTTGATTTAACAAAAATTTAAACATTAAAAGTTTCAATAAATTCTGTTATTAATTAACTTTACAATTAATTCAGTTTAAACAATGAATCTAAATTAATTACGGATTAAGATTATAGTGTATTTAGCTCAAATTTTATTACTTAAATCGAAGCTCTGATATTTAATAATTATAACACTAAGTTTTTATATGAAATTTGGCTATAATATTCCTAATTTACAGTATCATTATATATTTCGGGAATAGCCGGTTTCCCGGGAATGTCGAACAAAATTTCCCGATTCCCGGGAATCAAAACAGGTCGGGCAATTAAAACCCAAACTATGATGTTAAAGTTGGGGATTAAATTGGGAACAACCTAATTAATACACACCACAATATAATGTCAAAGCATATTGCATATGAATTATTATTTTTTTTTCGTAAACACACATTTGTATAGCAGAGATATTTGTTGTTTTTTCTGTCTGGCTAAGAGAAAATACAAAATACACACACATTCAACGTACTAATCGTAAAATGTTAAAAACTCATATTCATCTGTTGTACTCGTACTCATGTAAATATACGTTTTTTTGTTATTCATTCTTATTCGAACAAAACATCATTGTAAAGTAGAATAGAATAAATGTACGAACGTATACGTTCATGAGTGTGCACATCAAGTTGTTTATGTGTTAAGAGAAAAGGATAACAAAGTCAACTTTTTGTCTAGTTTCTTTATCGGCTACAATCCGTAGAAGAATAAAAACATTTAGAAGCTAAAACATACAAAAATTAAAAACCGGAAAGTTACTACTGCAGTGCAGCATTAGATCTTTGGTATGGCTAAAAACAAATAGTAAACAAAGTAAAAATAAAAATATAAAAAAAAACAAACTGAATAGAAACGAAAAGCTTTTACTCTTACAACAGTACAATATATGTATGTATGTGTTGTATATGTAGTGTACACGTGTGTGTAGGTAGACGCATACACTGAATCTAAAATTTATTTAATTTTACATGTGGGTCAGTATGGTACTTAATGCCCAGTTACTGCTTTTACTCATACTAAATATGTATGTAGTTGTTTGACAGTTTGAAAATTCATTCTACAAGCTTCTGAAAATATTTCAACACTGTCCACTAATTCCCTCCACATATTACAATTTTGTAAAATTGGCATTTAATTTAGCGTCTGCCCTCGTATAGCTACTCCAGCTAAACATTTGTAGAGAATAAATTTTGCTGTAGTTTGATTGCTGTTGTTGCTGCTGTTTACATTACTTTACTCAGGTAACTTGTTGTTTATGTTCACGTACAATAAATTGAAGAACAATGTAAACGCTACCAACATACTCGCACAACACACGCATTCATTTTATATTACTTTATTTACAAATGCATATGTACGTGTGTAGTCCATGTTTGTGTGTTTATTTGTATCACAGTAACAAATTCAGACTGGGTTTTGGAAAAACTATGTATAACTAAACAAAATAAAATAAAAAAATACCCAACTGTATCTGTATAAATAGAATTTAGATGAATGTTTCTGCGGAAAGTGCCATTATACACATATTTAATTGGCTGGTCACATATAACTTTTGATGTTTCTGTTTAGTTATTGTTGTTTTATTTATTTTATTGTCAAAAACAATTTGTGCAACTTTTTTAAATTTCCAAAATACTTTCTAAACTACATTTATGAAAACTAACAATTATATTAGTGATTTTGTTTGTTAAAAATCATAATCAAATTCATGTTTGTTTTAAAAGATTTTAAATAACATTATAAGGTTAAATGATCAAGATTAAATGTATGAGAACAATTATTTCGATTTAAATTTATTTAGCAGGATCAAACGCAGATCCAGGACAATAAAATAATATGTATGTTCTAATTTTTCTTGTTTTTTCTATTTTATATTAAAAATTTTCCGTTTTGGAGTGGAAAATTTCCTTTTTTTACCCCACCAGTATCTTAAGCAGAATTATATCGGAGATATAATTTTCAAGAAGTTCTCACACTCTTGTCAGCTATTGTCTTTGAAAACTGTCAGCTCCCGTGACTTCAAAACAACCCAAACAAAAATGTTTGGATCCATCAAATAACATCATGCCATTTAGGACCTTCATACCGATTTTCCATTCATATTGCATGAAGTTGTCATACTCTTATCAAAAGTCTGTGGATTGCATATATACATATACACACGATTAAAAAAAAACCATTAAGGAATAATACTAAGCGTTAAAATCTGACAATATTGACGGTCAATGGCAAAAACGAAATATTAATTGACTTCCGAGCCACTGAATGATCTGTGTGTCTTCTAGGAACCATATGCCAAAAAATTTTAGGTAAATCGGTTGGGGTAAGACGTGCCGCAAGCACGTTTAAGATGCATTTATAAGAGGAAAAAATGCATTTTTTTCAGTTTTTGTAAAAATTTTGCTATTCAAAAATTACTTTTGCAATTTAATTTAAAATAATTGAAATGTGTACGTAATTGTCGTTCTAATGAGACATATAAAAAAGAAATTGGTCAAAAAATTTTAAAGTTATTAAAAATTCGCCAGACCATTAACGTGTCTCAGGCAACTAGAATAAGAAATGTAGGAACAAAATTAACATATTTTGATAAATATTAAAATAAAAGCTCATTTTTAACGTTAACCTATTCGCATGTATGACCAAAAAAATAAAATTTTTTTTATTTTTAAAAATTTTGTTAAACGAATTTCAGAATTTTTTGATCATCTATTAGGGAATAAAAATGTGAAAAAATTATGAAAGTATCTCTTAAGTTTTTCCGTACCTGCGATTTAAATTTGGAAATTTTCGAGAAAAACCAATTACTTGGTCATTTTTTGGCGAATGAGCTCTATTTCCTTACTGTTATGAATTTTAAGTACAACCTATTCAGAATATTATAGTCCAGATAATTCTAAATATAATCTGAAAGTTTTAATGAAATTGGAAAACGTTAAACCTTAAATCGTGAAGGTCAAAGATCAAATTTTTCAATATTTGGAATTTCTCTTGGAAAGATAGAGAAATGTTGTTTTTTTTTTTGGGCCGATTTTGATGAAACTTAAGGAAAATATAACATAAACTCTAGGGTTTATAATAACAGCACAAAAATGGAAATTAACCCATAATGGCACTTGGGATTAAAATGACCCCAAACTTTTAAAATCATAATTTTTTTAAGGTTTTAGAAAACGAAATGATGTTGTCGATTTCGCAACGTCATTTTTCCCTCAGTGTATAAGCAGATATTTTTCAAAAGCGTGACATGTCCAATATAATAATGTCAACCACAAAGTCTATGGCTAAGTTTTTAAAATATCTTCTATTCATATATATTGTGACACTTTAGAGAACATACTACAATATTTTCTGAGGTTTTTAGATTCTAATTTCGGGTTGCATACCGGATTCGCTTAAAAAGCTATCTGTATAGCATGCCTTCTTGCAGCCTCAGGGCTTTATCATGCATAATGATATTCAGAGTTTCTTAAAATTTATATTTAAGTAAAATTAAATGTAAAAAATATATTAAACCAACCACAATTATGATTTTAGAAGATCCCTAACAGAATATGATGAATGATGAATATTCAAAACTCACAATTGTACATTTAAACATGTATTTAAAATCAATATCTAACAACAAAATTTTCTACGAACATTTAATACTAAGCCGCACGGAGCATTAAAATTATCGAAATCATTTAGCCAATAGACGTATGAGTTATTTTTCATTAAGCAATCGCCTACATTTTTCATACGCCTTGAGGTACCCCATATAAAATATTTCAATACCATTTCGTGTCTGAGAATTTCTTGTAAATGAAACAAAATTATTTATCATGCTGACTGAAAGTAATATGTATATTAGGGTGGGCAGATTTGTATGGACAAAAATTTGTCCAGATAAAGTAAAAAAATTTACTTTTATTTTTTGACATTTTCTGAAAGCTATCGAAAAATCGATGGCACAAATCGATTGCCAAATCGAACCACCCTAATGTACATGTATGTATATTTAACAATAAAATTAAATTTTGCAATTTTGTTGCTTGAAAACAATTTATATGATTGTATATGTGTATTCATGTAAATTAAATTTTATTCCCATCATAAAGTAAAAAACTTTAAAGTATTTATTTTTATATAAATTTTCCTTTTTATTTGATATTTTTTATAAGAATCTACATAAATTTAAATGTGCCATTATTTGTTTGTTGTCACATTGTTTTTTTTTCGTTCCAAAACAAAAAACCAAAACAAAAAAGGTATGTTCAGCAGCAGCAACATCAGCAAAAACTACAACAACAAGACGAAACATATAAAAACTCTTACCAATACAGACAAGTAAAAGAAGAGAGTAGAAGAGAGAAAGAGACTGAAATTCAAACAGTTTTTCTTAACATATTTCACTTTAACATACCTTTAGGGTGGAATAACAGTAAATATGTAAATAAAATAAAAAAAACAACACAAAAATCTCTGGGAAAAAAACAATAACAGGAGCAACAACAACAAGTAGAAATGCAAATGAAACAACATCAAAAGCAAATGACTTTTTACAAAATAAAAAATCGTATAAAAAAGCAGCAATGAAAAATATACAAATATTTATATACACTTTCAACGTACGTACATACATATACATGAGTATTTACATGAGTGTGTATGCTGTATGTACACAATAAATGTATGTATGTATATAAAAAAATACTTTAAACTTAAACTTATGCCAACAACAAAGCAACATTTTTAAGTAACAACATCCGTACAATGTAAACAAACCAGTTGCCCTGTTTCCCCATTTTCTGTTGCACCTTCCAATGTCTGAGAGTTTTAAATTCGGCAAGTAGAATTTTATTGCTTTTGTATGGAAAATACATATGTACATACATATAATATCAACTGAATAAAATCAAAAGTATTTCGTTTTTAATGAACGGTTTTGAATATAAGACAAAATCTATGAATGAAAATATTATGGTACCGGAACAGTACTGAAAATTTAAGAAAACTATTGCCAAAATATTAGAGGATTGTGAATTGGAATCATTGTCATTTCTAAAAAAAAAAGAATTTATGTAATGTAAAGTAATTAAATAAAACAATTTTGGATTATTTGCTACAATTATGTATCCAAAATATACGTAGAGGAAAAATCGACTGGATATGCCGAGTTTCAAACCGATGTAAAATATCTTTATGTTTTTTTATTTAGTCTAGCATCACCAAACTGAATTAAATCAGTTGGGAGTTGTGACCTAATTTTCAGTTTTCGTTTTTGATTTTTTAGTTGGACTAGAACCAACTGTTTTGTATGTATAAAAAGGAATTATTAAAGAAATTGTGAATATTTTGTTATTGAATCGATGCAATAATGCTGGAAGTTACAAGATTATACATATAAAGTTTTGGTGATTAACATATCAATGAAATTTTAAATTTAAAACAATAAGAATATCGAACTATTGTATAAAAGCCTTATATGAATATCGTCCATCATGATAAAAATCAGATATTTTTTTACTTTAATTGCCTAATTTTTAATTAATTACATTAATTTTTAATTTTTTATCAGAAATTTTTGTATATAAATAATAAATTATGAATATTTTTACCATAATTAGCTAAAAACAAGTAAGAGAGCTATATTCGGCTGTGCCGAATTTTATATACCCTTCACCAAATTATACTTTAAAATAAATTTTTTTTAATATTTTTAGGTAAACAAAATTAAATTTTATATTTAAATTGTTTTTTTCGAAATTGTATTTTTTTAAAAAATTTAAATTAATTTTTTTGAAAAAAGTTTTTTCCAGATATTATTTTTTATTTTTTTTTTGAAAAAAGAATTTTTGCCTAAAAAATTTTTTTGGTGAGAAAAAATTCGGGTTAAAAAATATTTTTCCCGATTTTGATCCATGGACTTTGAAATATCTATCATTGGATATCCATATTATCTATATTAATGACTTAGTAATCCAGAGATAGATAAAAAATAGGTTAAAAATCGAGGTTGTACGGGTTTTTTCCTTATATCTCAGATATTTGTGGGCCGATTTTGTTGATTTAAATAGCAATTGATCCGGCAGAATTCCCGATATTACACTAATGATATTGAACCGCATAACAGTGACAAATTTTCCTAATTTGGAAGAATTAAACTCAATATTCAAAAGCTAGTAGAGGTAAAATTATGAAAATTATCGTATAGGAAAAATTGTACATGAAAAATTAGGTGATTGTTGGTAAATAGCACCCACTTCCCATTCAAACTAAAATTAGATTTTTTTATATATTTTAAAGATTTCGTTTTAGTTTAAATTACAATTTAAATTTATTTGAATAATAACATTCGCAATTCTTTACCCAAAATGTGTACTATGTCCTAAGCTCTATTAGTTAAATTTACTACAATAATTTCGGGAAAAACGTATCTTGATTTTTAATGTTCCCTCTTTGAGTTATATATTTTTTACATTTCTGCACTTTTGGCTTCTGATTTGTGACATCAGTGTTGTTTACTAAACATTTCCATAGATAGAGAACTTACCATAACTTTGGCAATTTAAATTCCATTTAGGTTACCGATTTCATTCAGAACAAAAAGGTGCTTTCGTCTGGCTCTCTATGTAAACTATATTTCGATAAAATTTGGCACATGTATTACAATCGGTGCCTAATTTTATCTATCCCTCATATAAATGTCCTCCCGAAACAGAACTTTATCTGCCATAAATGCTTCATTTATATAGATATCAACACACAGTTTGCCAGTAATAAGTTTTATATACAAATAAAGCAGACCTAATCGATTTATAATTGACCATATATTTTTGCTCATTTACTCAGTGTGGGGTATCTTATGGTCGGCCTTAACCGACTAAACTTTCTTACTTGTTTTTCGCTGTAGATAATAATTTAGCATATAATTGTTTCAAAAGTAGTTACAATTTCCTTTCTGGTTTAACATTGATCTCTGTCATATAAATTAATGAAAACCATAAGACTTATAATAAAGTTGGACATTTTGTGTTTTTTATACAATGAATCAAGTGCTTAAAACTCCTTTAACCCTTTCACGACCATAAGACTATTTAGATAAAAGTTTTTGTCTATTTAATGTGAATCAGTTAGCGCCAAAAACACATATTTTGAAATTAAAACAAAAAAATGTTCATCGGATTTACTAGAATTTTGGTCGTAAAGTGCAAATTTTCATTCCACATACTAGGGTATTCAATTAATCGGGTTTCTGGTTTAATCGGTTAATCGAGCAAATAATTAATCGAGGTTTAGATTTATTCGGTTAATAATCGGTTAATTTAAAATTATTCGATTAACCGAATAATTTCTATTTTCATTTTAAATTGAAAATACAACAACGAATTTTGTGTACAAAAACATAAAAAACAGCAAATAATGCAAGGCGTATTTAACAAGGTGACAGCAGTGGCGAATTGAAATAAATACAGGCGAATTCACTTATTTTTTATATATAGAGTTTGACGTACGGGCGAATATTTTTTATATATGTAGTTTGACATTTGTGCGAGCTATTTCTATAATCAGCTGTGCTGCCGATGGCACCTTATTAAATGCACCTTGAAATAAGGTATTTGAGATCATTTATGTAAACATATCGCCTATTTGCTGCAACAACGTCATAACTCAATATCCGTGTTTTATGAACTGAGTAATACAACATATTCGCTGATCTATAATCTTTCATATAGTTTTCAAAAAAGTCAATTATTTTTTGTGTGAGAGTGTTTTTTTGTTGTTGTAAACATCAAAATTAAAATTCATGTTTTCTCGTATATTTCATAAGTAAAAATTTGGGTTAAATACAGATTAGAAAGATATTAACATCTAATATTTATATTTCTGAAATCGCATGATTTGTTGAAAATTTATATAAGAAATAGTAAAATGTCATAAAATATTCAAAGATATTTTTTGGAAACGACTTTTTTTTAATTATTACGTTGTTGCAGCAAATGAGCGATATGTGAGTTTTTTAGGGTTTTAGTGAGATCTTCTGAAATAATCTTTTATAAAAAGAATATAATTTAAAAGATTTTTTTCTTCAGATTTAATAAAGCTTTTCTTGGAAAAAACTCTCTCGCTGATTGTATATGTTGGAGAAATCAAAAGCATGATAAAGAATATTCCTTTTTGGATTGTTTTAGATTTTGATTAATTTAATATATTCGTTTAGTTATGATAAAAGACTCAATTCAAAAAAGTACATGTAAATACAAACAAAGTTTCAAAACATGTAAATTAAATATGTCAGTTGTTATACATACTCACTAATCATGTTTATTGGATGTTCAAAAAATATCTAATTTTAATTTGTATTTGAAATGAAACGGAAAAATAAATACCAAAAAAAATGTTTAAGTGCAAAAAAAGGAATTTCGGTTAATCGGTTAATCGACACAAATTAATCGGTTTATTTGTTATTTGAAAATTGTCAATTTCAAATTATTCGAACAGTTAACCGTCCAAAATTAATCGGTTAACCGATTAACGGTTAATCGATTGAATACCCTACCACATACTCAAGTTTATTGACTCCATATCAATGCAACCAAATTGAATAATAATTTTATAAATTTGTGAAACAAAAATGCACTTACCAGGTCGAATATATATCGCAATATAACATTAAAAAAAAAACAGTTTTACACTTAAAAACATTTGTGCACAATTCTTGAACACAGTACCAAAATACAAATGTCAATTTCCAAAGACAATAAACAATAAATGCTGTAACCGAACTTGTTTTATTCTAAACACATTAATAAGAGAGTCGTTTACGAACTAATTAAAATTGCGCCCATTACTTTTTTCGTTATTTAGTTATTCAATATTTTTGTGTTGGGACACCGGTGTCTCCGTGGTCGTCAAAGGGTTAAGAAATTCCCTTTGTATTATGTATTGTATGTTTTTTGTAAAGTATGACTTTAAGCCATATTTTTGTGCTCTAAATACGAATGTGCCTGGAACTTTGTCTATTTTTAATATGAAGCTGTTGCTAGTTACTGACAGTACATAAATTTAATATTTAAAACAGATATTAAATGTACCAGTAGTTCCCAGTATTTATAAATGTAAATGAAATATATTCAAATGTACATACATATATGCTGCTATATTTAAGTGAATCTATTTAATTATTTGCAAACCTGCCACAATATTTATGTTTGTGTGTAAGTCACCTTTAGTGTTGGTTATAAAAAACAAACACATGATTTTTATTTTGCTTAATAAAACTGCACCATAAAAATAAGCAAAATATTCATACTCCTTTGCCATATTTTAAGTTTTTTTTTTCATATTTTTACTGTTACTTTAAGTATCCTTAGCCTTACAACTAACTATACATGCACATTAGAGTGCTCCAAAAAAATAAAATTGCGAATTTTGACCGTCCCCCCTCTAGAATTGTTCTATGTATTGTAGAAACACATTGTGTAAAATATTAGGATGATAGGATAACGTTAACTGGTGGCGCAACGACGCTGAAGTTTTGAGGTGCATTTACAAGGGGAAAATATGCAATTTTTTCAGTTTTTGTAAAAATTTTGCCATTAAATAATGACTTTTACAATTTAATTTAAAAGAATCGAAATGTGTACGTAATTGTCGTTATAGTAAGATATAAAAGACAAAAATTGGTGAAAAAATGTTAAAGTTATTAAAAAATCGCCAGGCCATTAACGTGTCTCAGGCCACTAGAACAAGAAATTTATGAACAAAATGAACATATTTTGAGAAATATTAAAATAAAAGCTCATTTTTACTTAAAATATATCCATATTTACTTGTATATGAATTTTTGTCCTCGTAGGATACCGTTAACCTATTCGCAGGTATGACCAAAAAAATTTAATTTTTTAACGGCAGTTTCAAAACTCCAATTTCAAATTTTTAAAAATTTTGTTAAACAAATTTCAGAATTTTTTGATCATCACGTGGGGATTTATTGACAACATAATAGGGAATAAAAATGTGAAAAAAGTATGTCAATACCTCCTATAGTTTTTCCGTACCTGCGATATAAATTTTGCGATTTTCGAGAAAAACTAATTTTTTGGTCATATTTTGGGGAATGACCAGAATTTCCTTACTGTAATGATTTTTAAGTAAAAGCTATTCAGAATAATATAGTCCAGGTAATTTTAAATATAGTCTGAAAGTTTTACTAAAATCGGAAAACTTTAACCCTTAAATCGTGAAGGTCAAAAGTCAATTTTTTCAATATTTGGAATTTCTCATGGAAAGATAGCGAAATTTATATATTTTTTGGCCGATTTTGATGAAACTTAAGAAAAATATAAAATGAAGTCTAGTATTCACAATAACAGTACAAAAATGGAAATTAACCCTTAATAGCACTTGGGGTCCAAATGACCCTCAACTTTTAAAATCACGAAAAACACATTAATTTTGACCCCAAGTACTCTTAAGGGTTAATTTCCATTTTTGTACTGTTATTGTGAATACTAGACTTCATTTTATATTTTTCGTAAGTTTCATCAAAATCGGCCCAAAAATATATAATATTTCGCTATCTTTCCGTGAGAAATTCCAAATATTGAAAAAATTTACCTTTGACCTTCACGATTTAAGGGTTAAAGTTTTCCGATTTTAGTAAAACTTTCAGACTATATTTAAAATTACCTGGACTATATTATTCTGAATAGCTTTTACTTAAAAATCATTACAGTAAGGAAATTCTGGTCATTCCCCAAAATATGGCCAAAAAATTAGTTTTTCTCGAAAATCGCAAAATTTATATCGCAGGTACGGAAAAACTATAGGAGGTATTGACATACTTTTTTCACATTTTTATTCCCTATTATGTTGTCAATAAATCCCCATGTGATGATCAAAAAATTCTGAAATTTGTTTAACAAAATTTTTAAAAATTTGAAATTGGAGTTTTGAAACTGCCGTTAAAAAAATTAAATTTTTTTGGTCATACCTGCGAATAGGTTAACGGTATCCTACGAGGACAAAAACTCATATACAAGTAAGTATGGATATATTTTAAGTAAAAATAAGCTTTTATTTTAATATTTATCAAAATATGTTAATTTTGTTCATAAATTTCTTGTTCTAGTGGCCTGAGACATGTTAATGGCCTGGCGATTTTTTAATAACTTTAACATTTTTTCACCAATTTTTGTCTTTTATGTCTTATTATAACGACAATTACGTACACATTTCGATTCTTTTAAATTAAATTGTAAAAGTCATTATTTAATGGCAACATTTTTACAAAAACTGAAAAAATTGCATATTTTCCCCTTGTAAATGCATCTCAAAACTTCAGCGTCGTTGCGCCACGAGTTAACGTTATCCTATCATCCTAATATTTTGCACAACGTGTTTCTACAATACATAGATCAATTCTAGAGGGGGGGACGGCCTGTACCTAGAAAGTTTTTTTCGTCCATACAATCTTGGAGCACTCTAATGCACATAAATAATTTTAAAGTCACACATGTTTGCCTCAAAACATCAACCCATACGTAGCACATGATGATGATGAATACAATAATAAAATAAAAGCATAAATTAAAATGTTACATTCCTTTCATTTTTCTTATTTTTTTTTTTTGTTTGCCTTTCCTTTGGTTTGTCATTCTGCTTGAAGTGGTAACATTTGTTTTTAGCAAAATATAAAATATGTAAATTTTTCTTAAATTATTGAATCTTCTTTTGTTTAATTTTTTGCGAGTCTGCATATTTTCCCGTTACGTCCTCCTTTACTATCCCCGCCCCTCCCTGGTTTGGCAAACTCTGTACATTGTTTTGCATTTAAAATAACAAATATGCCCTTAAGCTTTAATATTTTAACAAGAGCAGCAGTAGCAGCTACAACTACAACTACAGAAACAACATTTTTTATTTAAGTGTTGAAAATATTTTATTTTAATATTTTTATTGTGTGTACTTTTTTATCTTACTTTTACTTTTTTGTTTTATGGTATTATGAAATGTTTTTATCACAAATTCACAAAAAATATAAGCAAAGTATAAATATGTATGTATTTATATTTATATTTGCAGTTGTATTGTACCTTAAAGCATTAAAAAGTCATATACAAATATTTTATATTTAAAAAGGAGAAATATGAAAAATTTATATAAATTAAGTATGTCGCTTTTCGTCACAGATTAACAGAAAATGATTTGTGTGCACACATATACAAATACTTATATTTAAATGTATACAATGTGTAAAATATGTACACTAGGACTGCCCTAATAAAATAGATTTGCTTTAAATGGGTCTTATTTTGGTCTATAATAGTTAACCCTTTGTTGATCGACGGTACTTATAAGTACCATAACAATAATAAGCTTACAAAATGAAAACAAAACATACATATATTGACCCTTTTTTCTCTCATTCTGGTGTTTATTTATGTTGTAATGATAAAAAAATAATGTTTCGTAAAATACCATAAAATAGACTTGTAATAGAAACTGTTATAAAATTTACAAAACTAATCAATATATTAATCAAATTTAAACAAAAATCTATGAGTTTTTTATCTTTTGGCTAGGGTTTTTAATTTCCCGACCTATTTTGATTCCATGGAATCGGGAAATTTGTTTCTACATTCCCGGGTAACCGGCTATTCCCGAAAAATATAATGATACTGTAAATTAGGAATATTATAGCCAAATTTCATATAAAAACTTAGTGTTATAATTATTAAATATCAGAGCTTCGAATTAATTAATAAAATTTGAGCTAAATACACTACAGTCATAATACGTAATTAAAGAATGTCAGCCTTTCATTCCATAAATCCATTCCTAATATTTAATTTTTTAGATTCATTATTTAAACTGAATTAATTTTAAAGTTAATTAATAACAGAATTTATTCAAACTTTGAATGATTAAATTTTTGTTAAATCAAATCATTTATAAAATTAATTGAAAAAAATTGTCTTAAGCCTTTTTGTACTAGATTTGAATTGAAGAAAAATTTAATCATTAAAAAATATTTGAAGCTATTTTGTTATGCACAGAAAAAACTTTATTTCAATTCAAACATTTATCACATATTGAACTGGTTTCAATTATTTCGTAATTGAGTCATGTATTCATGTGCTTAAAAACAAAATTTTCTAATATTTTCTATTGAATTTTGAGTTTTGAATTTGATAATTTTGATAATTGAATACACAATTTTCGTTACTGGTTGAACTTTAAATACTAAAATTATTGAATAGAAATTTTCGTAATTGAAAACCCATTTTTGTTATTTTTTTGTTTTTTCAATTACGAAAATTATCTATTCAATAATTTTAGTATTTAAAGTTCAACCAGTGACGAAAATTGTGTATTCAATTATCAAAATTATCAAAAATAATTTTTGTGTTTAAAGTTCAACCAATAACGAAAATTGTGTATTCAATTATCAAAATTATCAAATTCAAAACTCAAAATTCATGAATACTTGTTTCAGTTATGAAATAATTGAAACCAGTTCAATATGTGACAAATATTTGAATTGAAACGGTTTAAGAAATAGTTTTTTCTGTGTGGATTTACAAAAGAAATTAGAATGATTCAATAAGAAATAAATTCTATAAATAATGAATTCACTTTTTAAATTTTCATACGAAAAACCCCAAATAAATAATAACAATAAGCGGTCTATTATTGCCGAGATATAAGCAAAAACTGTAAAAACTTTTCACAGTTTTTTTGGTGAAAAAAATAGCGTTCTAACTTGTTTTCTATGTATTTTCATCAGTTTTTAATTCTAGGGATTTCCGACTAAAAATTCCGGGAATCGGATAGTGAAAAATTGGCAAAATTCCCGGGAAATTTGTACCGGGAATTCCCGGGATAAAAACCCTACTTTTGACTGACGCTGACCCTTGCAGGTCCTCCACAATGTTAAATAACTTCCTGAAGTCCTTATATTCAATATTTTATAAAAAAATAAAACTTTTTCAACGATTTAAAGACTGGGTCAACAAGGGGTTAAACTAACGAAAAAACTGTGTTAACAGTGTTGGAGACCAATCACATGCACATACAAATATAGTTGTACATGTTTACAACAACTATTTCTAAATTTTTTGTAACCATATTATGGTCACTATAACTATGTATATGATTGCGGTAACCATAATATGTTCAAGTTACCATTCACATGATTGTAGCAATCATATATATGATTGTGGTAAATAAGTATATGTTTGTGGAAACCATTTTTATGGTTAACATACTCTTAGAAAACATATAATGATTCATCATGAACATTTCTGCAATACACATATACAATCATATATATGATTGCTACAATGATATGTAATATGTAATTGCTTACAGTGAACATAGTATGGTTAAAAAATTTTGAAATGTTTGAAATTGGTTTAACAACATTTTTAAAAATTTGAAAATGAAAATTTGAAACTGCCCTTAAACAAATTTAATTTTGTTGGTCATACCTGCGAATCGGTTAACGGTATCCTACTAATTTTTAATCGGGAATTTTAAATAACTTTAAAATTTTTTGACCAATTTTTGTCATTTATATCTCATTACAGCGACAATTGCAAAAGTAATTACTTAGTAGCAAAATTTTTATAAAAACTTACAAATTAGCATTTTTCCCGACTTTTATCGTTAATACAGTTTGTGGGTCAATTTGCCCCAAAGGAGATATAGGGTTAATCTCCAAAATATTTGTTTACTGTATTTTCCATTAATACATATATGTAAATAAATCTACATATGTATTTCTGTTTCACAAATTTATTTCATATAAATAGTAAAATTTTGCATACCTTTGACCTTTGACTTCGATGCGCGTCCTGAAATCGTTTACCGATTTGGCTCAAATTTTTAGCACATAACTTTTAGATCTTGTGTCACAATATTCCAACTGGCACACTTTGAAATCTTAAAAAAATCGGCTGTCACCCTAAAAATATTTTAACTCAGGGTGCAGACAACTAAAACCCGTGCCGGATATTTATTAAAAGTTTTGAAATTGTGTAAACAATGTTACTTTTTTCGATTTCCTCAAAAATATTGCTATAAATATTATTTTTTAAACACTTCAAATTAATCTTATGTTTTAGAAAAAATTGTCTGAAAATATTAAAAACATATTTGGTCGATTCACAAGGTCTCTTTTCAGTCATATTGTCATAATGGTCTAATATATCACGACCCGGCAGCTCGGCTTAACCGGCTCTTAGGCATTCGGCGTAGGTCTCTACTGGTTGGTTACGATAACACAATAAACATAGCATACAGAGTAGTATTATTTTAGGACATTTTTTCGCTTGAAAAGCAATAAAAACCATTGTGAAATATTAGGACATTATGACAATAAGACATGATAAGACACCTTGTGAATTGACCAATTATTTAAATAGCAAGATTTGTTAAGAAATCCAAAAGAAATACTTTTGCTAAACCGATTTCCGGTACGCTTGGCCTCAAATTTAGCAGTAGTTAGTTTTAGCTAAAGAACATCTTATGTTGTCCATCAAACCAAATAAATTTTGTTAAGGACAGGTCTAATGTACATGTGTAAAACATGTATCTACACATACAAACTCATTAAATATGTAGTGCAATAAGTAGTAGTAGAGGTAAATTTTGTTTATATTATACATGTGTAGCAGTGTTGCCATTTTGACGCTTTTTTGGTCTCGTTACCCTTTTATTTTTACCAAATACCCTTTTAAAAAAAACGGTATTTTTTGACGCTTTGCCATATTTTGTGACGCATTTTGTTACAACCATGTGATTTTGTAACAAATCAAACATATAAAAGATCTGGAACTGCAGTCGAACACGATCGAATACTTCGATTTTTTTATTTTTGGGATTCTGTTATTCGATATCGAATAAAATGTATAGAAAATTATAATGATTGTGCTCGATAACGAACGAATTACTCCAACGCTAATAAGCAATTTGGAACGCGTTAGCCTGTAAGGGAGTGCCACAACAGCTGATCTCTCTCATAAAATCTATTTATGCTAATGCAACATGCAGAATATTGCATGAAAATGAACTATCTGATAAGATAAACATCGGTAAAGGAGTCCGCCAGGGATGTGTGCTCTCGCCACTTCTCTTTAATATTGTGCTAGATGTCATTATGCAACAAGCTACAACATCAAGAAATGGAATTGTGTGGGGCCTTCAAGATAGACTTGAAGACCTTGACTATGCTGACGATATTTGTCTCCTCACACATTCACATGCTGGTATGGAACACAAGTTGCGCAAAATTGTCGAACATGCCCTGACTGCTGGTCTGAGAATAAACATCGGTAAAACGAAAATAATGCGCATTTTTACCGAAAATAATACCCCTTTTCACATTGGTGGCACACAACTTGAGGAGGTAGAATCCTTTTGTTACCTTGGAAGCATAATTGACAGGCAGGGCGGCTCCAGCGCAGATATTTCGGCGCGCGTAAAGAAAGCAAGGCAAGCATTTGGAATGTTGACTAACGTGTGGAAATCGTCCAATATTTCACAAAGGACGAAGCTCAAAATCTTTAACTCCAACGTAAAGTCAGTTCTACTATATGGTTGTGAAACATGGAATGCCGCCAGCTCTGATGTTCAATCTATGCAAGTTTTCACCAACAACTGTCTTCGTAGACTTCTTAAAATATATTGGCCAAATACAATATCCAACTCTCGTCTTTGGGAAACAACTCACCAAATTCCAATACAAACGGAACTATGTAAACGCAAATGGAAGTGGATAGGTCACACACTTCGTAAAGATGATAATGATATTGCTAAGCAGGCAATCGAATGGAATCCCCAGGGAAGCAGGCGTAGAGGTCGACCTGCTCATACATGGAAGCGGCAGATTGATGTGGAATTGACGAGAATTCGTAAAAGCTGGAGGGAAACTAAAGCCATTGCATACGACAGATCCGAATGGAACGAACTAGTTACGGCCCTATGCTCCTTATAGGAACAACAGGAATTAATATATAATAAGAGTTCGAAAATTTGCTCACTGAGTATTTTATTAAAAACGTTTTGTGGCTCCGTGATGATGATGATTATGAAACAGACGTATTTGAACATTAAATTGTTTTTCTATAAAAAGTTATCGTTATTTTGCTTTTTATTGAATTGTTATTTTATTTTAAGTTTTTTTTACTGCTAAGAAAATAATAAAATAAATAATTTTATTTATATTATTTATATTTAAGCTTTTTATATTTTTTTGCTTTTTATTCTTGTTTTGAGTGCCAATTTTACCCGTTTTGAATGTGTTATTTGCAAAGCGATAGAATATGTTTTTAAATGTTTTATTAAAAATTTCCTTTTTCCTTTTGGCGCGTTTTACCCTTTATTTTCTTAAGTTTTTTACCCTTTTTACCCGTTGTTACTATACACTTGACGCTTTTCTTCTAAAATGGAAACACTGATGTGTAGTATTTATATTTTACGTGTATGTATATATTTGTACATTTGAGCACATGTATATTAGGAGGGCCCCAAAAATCCTGTAAATGTGTCCAACTAAATTACATACACAACAGCAGCATAAGCTTTCTAATAATATATAACACACTATTTATATTGCATAGAAATACAAAGGGTTAACTTTAACTGGAATACATAAATGCAAATAATTAACTAAATGTAGTCAACTTTGACACACTGTAAATTAATCCTTATTCCTGCTGCCTGGTAAAAGTTTAATATAAAACTCTATAACTTTCTATATCCCACATATCAGTCGAACCAATAGTTTAGAGCAGAACCCCAACCAGTGAGACTTACCTAATATAAACAAATATTTTTACCAGCTTATCTTTTTTAAAAACATTTGTCATTTTACAGCTGTGTCGGTAAATGTTTGTTTGTTTGTTTGTTTGTATATGTGTATCTATGTGTACTTCTGGGGCCATGTGTGTAAATGTATTTAAGTCATTTTCATATAGTTATATTTTATTTACATACATGTGAGCAAGTTTATGTGTTAATGTTGTGTTTTTCCTCCCTCTGGTTTGTTGTGCAAATGTGCGGGTTTGACAAATGTTTTTACTGTTAATTTAATTTTTTCCCTTTGCCCTCTTTTTTTAATTTGTGGTGTCTATATTTAGGCGTAATATTTTTAATTAAAGCAAATAATAATAAATTTAAGTGCTTTTGTTGCTCGGATACGACATTTTTGCACATGTTTCAAAGTTTTATATTGTGGTCAGTATGTCTTACAGAAGTACTTGCCAAAGGGGGAAAATCTTCAAAGTGCTTGAGACTTTGGTCAATGGAATATATTAGGCTGTTGTTAGAAGAAAGCTGTTCCACTATATGAACATTAATTTTAAAGGTGACAGAAAGCACAAAGGAACTTTAATACTGCACTGAAGTAGGAACTAGTTCAGAAGATAAAAAGTTCAGACCAAAATATAAACCTTTTTTGATGAATATCCCATGAGATATTGGTGTATAATATACATAATAATATATAATAGAGCATAATTGGTAAAGCCTGGATAAACAAAATTAAATTAAGAATGTAATCAAGAAAGTAACCAAAAAATAGAAATTATTGTAAGGGTCAGGTTTCTATTTTCACGTACAGATATTCAAATGTTATACAAATTAATAAATGTTGTGACCATAATCGAACAGCGTCATATTATGATTGGATTTTGAAGTTTCTGTCATTATGTTTCTGTATTATGGTTGCATATGACAACCTCCTTTAAAATTTTAGGAAATCTAAAGAAATTATTGTGATTTTAATTATTTTGTACTTAATATATCAGTAATAATGCTAATGTGTAGCATCATTAGATAACTACATATGTATATATTCAGGGTCCTCATAAGATTCTAATACGATCTAGCAATGTCCGTCTGTCTGTCCGTCTGTTGAAAAGACAATTTTCTACAATTTTCTACAAATACTCTTTGTTGATAAGGTTTGTTTGGTATTAAAATTGATAATATCTGTCCATGTTGTAACTTAAATTAAATATCCATTAAATTATAAAAGCATTTCAATAAAAAGCAAGAAATTCCAAAAAATACCATATTCAAAAATATTTCTTTTTTGATTTTCCACTCGGTTTTGTTTCATTCTGTCTTAATTTTGTTTTAAATCTTAAGAGTCTTTTTGATTATTTTTATTTATTTTTTTGTGCTAAATTTAAAAATTAAATTAGCGTGACTAAATATTATAATGGCGGTGACGGTTTGTTGCCATGTACACGAATTATTCTTTTTACCAAATAATTTAATGTGAATCTGTTTGTTTTGAAGAATACGTTACACAAATTTTTCCACGATTTCTACTCATTATCAGGACACTTGACACATTTAATATTAATACAAAAAAATTGTGTGTGAAGGTTTTTCTCTTAGACAAACCTTAGCCAGCATATTTTCTTAAAAACAATTATATAAATAGGATTTCTTTATATTTCTTTGGTTTCTTAAGGATTTCTTTTGGCATTTTAATTCTCACTTTCCTAACAATAATTTTAATTTAGCTCAACATAAAAGCAACATTTGCGTTTTAAAAGACCTTAAACCGAATTTAAAATGAAATTATATGAAAGTGGAGAGAGAGTCTACTTGAATTTAAACGTTTTTCCTTAATAAAGAGAAAATAAAACAGAAAAAAAAACAATAGAAGGAGGAATAAAAGAAAAAAAGCGAAAAGTTGTTAAGTAATTATAGATTAGGCGGCTTAAGATTTACATAAAAATCAAGTACTTGTAGTCTTAAACTTGAAAAAGAAAATAATGTTTCTTAAAAATAAGTATGTAAGAGTATTTACACGCAGAGAAAAACTATACAAAATTTTTACATAATCATTTCAACATTATTACAGGTTTTTTAACAATTGAATGCAGCAACCATTATATGTTTATGTTACGATTCACATGGCTGCGTCAATTATATATATATGATTGTAGTAATGTAGTTTATGTTTGTGTATCATGCTTATGATGAAGGATGTTGTTCTCATGTTTATATAATGATTTGTCATGAACATGATTGCAAGAAGTATATACTTAACTACATCATTCATATATATGATTGATGCAATCATGTGAATCGTATCATTAACATATAATAGATGCCGCAATCATATAATCAATAATGATGATAATGTAATAATGTTGAAACTATAATAGTGATCATGTACATTTATTTTTTTTCTCTGGGTGTAGCAAGACGCATACTCTCACATACATATTTGAATTCTGTGCTCTTGACAATTACTGTTCTTTTGAATATTTTCTCATTTAATAAGTATGTATGTTGTGTGTGTTAGACAAAAACTAAATATTAGAATATCTATTTAAAGCATGTTTACTTATGTGAATAGGAGTAATTGTGGGTAGAAGGATTGGGGTTTGATGGTTTTGGCCTGTTGCTTCTTTGCGTGACCAAGCAGAAAATCAAATTTATTTCCATTATTTTTATTGTTATCTTATATCGTCGTCCTTATCAATATTATCGTTATCATCATCATCATCCCCATCATTATAATGATTGTGATGACCCTTCTTAGTTTCATTGTGATTCGTTTTGGTTTACTTCACATTTCCCATTTATTTTTGCCTTTAAGTGTTTGTCATTTGTTTAATCATGTTCAATAATTAAGTGTCATTGTGTCTAAATCAATGGACATTGATAATGAATCATAGGCTGTTTTCCAAGAGAAAAATGATCAAGATTTTTACCATTTCAGTATTTCAGTGCGGGAAAGACACAAAAGCAAGTGTTTCTTTTCTTTTGCCACGATTTGATTGATGGATTTAGTTAAGTCTCTTAAACATATTTCGTTATGAAAATTTGTATCTGTTAACGATTTGTTTGGTTATTTTTTCGTTAACTCTCCCTTTTACTGTCTCTGTTTGTCAATTGTTTGTTATTAATATTGTTATATCCTTCCCCAACAATTTTGGGTTTAGTTTTTGTTCATTTTTGCTTTTTCGTTTTGTTTTCCTTAGAATGTAAATGTATTTTTTATTTGGTATTTCCCTTTTGTTTATCTAGGGTAAATCAGTTTGTATATTGTGTATTTTGTGTATTTATTTTGTATTTTAGGTGTATGGGTCATTTCTTTCCAATTGAAAGTAGTAAAAATAATCTACTGATATAAATGATAGCAATAAAGAGCCAAATTACTTCAAAATTCATAGAATTAGAAAACACAAGTTTCAATTTATAACTCGCGGAAATTTTGTGTCAATAGAATAGTGAAATAGTGAAAAGAGGATATATCGCTCTGGTTCCTCTATGAAACAACTGTACGGATACAACTGTATTTTTTGGCGAAAGAGTAGAGAAAATGATAGCAGATTTTTACAGTGGGTAGATGTGACCATTGCACATCGATTTCTTGCAAAAAGTGAAAATTGAAAAATTTTGAGTTGATGCTCTTTAGAGGAACCAGTGCGATATCAGTTAACTGGTACAATTTGGTCATGGCTGCCCCGATAGACCAGTCGATAGTGTGCTGGACTAGTAATCTGAGGGTTGCGGGTTCGATTCCCATCCGAAATTCTGCAGGCAAGCAAAACGCTTCGCAGTTTGTGTTTGTTTTAAAAAAAATCATTTGTAATTTCTAAAATATTAATTTGCGACCCCATAAATTCGATTTAACGTTGTTCTCTCTATTTTCATCCAAAAATGGTTTTTATTATACTACAACAACATTTATAAGCTACAGCAGGGACTTTACAAAACAACGATTGTTACTTGGATTTGGAAAAGATTGTTGTTGTCAAATTGATTTCGATTTGAATAAGAAAACTCTTAAAATCGATTGGGCATACAATACAACAATTGAAAAAAATCTGCTGTTTATAAATGAATAGATATGGAAACGACCCAAAGTAAGATATTTTAGGTTTATGGAAAAATCAAAAACGATGCAAATTATCCGTTTTTGATCCAATATATCGAACTAGATCCATTAATTTGACACGTGAAACTTCACGAACAATAACAAAATTTATGATTACAAATACTTTTGTTGAAAACTGACAAATGCTTACAACACGAACCTAACTCTAACTTTTGTATCTTGTTAATTTTCTATGCCGTCAAACTATGTACAAATCCTATCGGTAGCAAAAAAAAGTGGTGGGAAATATATTCCTAATTGAAAAAATGAAATTTGAGTTGTTTTAGATTATTTATTCATATGAAAATGACAATATACTCACAGCATCGTAGTACTCTTCTTATTTCATACGTATGTACATACTCAACCATACATGACACTGATCAACATTAGCAGATTTTGTTATCACAGCTTTTTTACCTTTTCATCTTTACACTTCAATAACTTTTATCAGCTTTCAAATCTTGTACTCAATACAAAAGCATAATAAAAAACCAGAATTCCAAATACATACATTCATTTTTTATTTCTGTTTCCTTAAACACGCACATAAAAAATGTTAGTTAAATAAGGAAAACTTATAACAATAGTTTAAGTAAATACAATAAATAAAGAAAAGTAACCCAAAATCTTTATCAACATTTTTCCTTAAGGTTTAGTAATATCCAATAATATATTTATTCAAAAATGTGGTTTGAATACTTATATTGAATGTGATTTAAAGGTACAACTTCTACAACTTCTGTATACAATAGATTTACTTCCTGTGAAGCTCTCTTTGTATTTTGTGGTGTGTTTTTATTCATGCAATACTTTGAATATTGTATGGATTTTATAATTTATTTCTATTGGCTCCAACATCAATATCAATCACCTGAGACCTTTTGCGTAGAGGTTTATTGTTATTGCTTGTATTCATATGTATTGTACAAGTGTTATTTTGAATAAGATTTTTACTTGAAATTCTATACAAATAAATGGATCTCTTACATGCCAAATAGCTTAACTACCTAAAACATAAAGTGTCGAAAAATGTTTAAATATATTATTATTTTTACATATTTCAAAAGAATATTGTTACGAAATTGCACTATCATTTCGAATTTAATGGTCTGTAACGATTTATTGCAGCATTCATCATGTTTATAAGCATTTCCATCTTCGATGAAACTTCAATGTTGATGACACCCAATTGTTTGTAAGTATGGCAACATTAAATCTTGAAGCTGCTAACATTAATATTGAAGCTGCTAAAACTCTAGAAATTGAACATTCTAGTTTTGTCCATTAAGATAATTTATGAAACTGCTGGAAGATGACACTGTATATAAATAGTGGCAGTGGTTGCCGTACTAAACTGCTTTTATTTGCAATCAAGAGTATACGGTTTATTTAATATACAGTGCCATATTTCACAGATTTTAAAAGGTAAAAACGTTAACGATTTCTGTCACAAAGTGGAGTTAATAATTTTACCAAATAAGACATCCAAATATGATACTTTTGTTTACAATCAAATACAGTTAGCATTTAATCCAATATTTGTCTCAATATTTCTTTATTCTTTTTTTGTATTTTCTATAAAAAATATTCTAAATTAAATTTTGTGATTTTTGTCAAAAAAAAATAAAGAATGAATGAAAGGGGAGCATATGTAAATAATTACATTGTTAACAAGATGTGATTTGAATGCATAAAATTTATAGGACACATTTTTCTTCTGTGCCTGTAACAAACAGGATTCAATATTCAAACAAATATCTCAAATCTAGGATGAAAGGCTTGAAGTTGGAAATCTAGTTAAATATCAATTTGAACAAAAAAATGTATTAATCTGCAAATGTGAATATAAGGTAGGTAATCACATTTCTTGAAATCGGCCCATTATTTCACCTAGCCCCCATACAAATGTCCTTCCGAAATTGGACTTTATCGGTCATAAATGTTTAATTTATAAATGTATCTCCACAAATTGCGCTCCAACTAAGTTTTATATATACAAAATTATGTCACCAATTTTTGTTACGATCGGTCCATAATTAGTCATAGCTCCCATATAGACCCGCTTCCGAAAATCACTTTAACGAGCATAAATCGCTTAAAAATTTTGGTATACTCACACAATTCAACATAGTAAACTTTCATATAGACGCAAATCACACGACCTAATTTCATTGTGATGGGTCCATAATTGGGTCCATAATTTTCAAGCGCGGCGTTTTTTATTGATATCAATTTGATAGATTGCAACTAGTCACGATTGAAAATGATTGCGACTAACGGAGGGTTAATATTCATGTAGTTTAAGTTAAATTTTAAATCTGAAAGATTTGTCTGAAAATGCTATAAAGAATTTCCAGCCACATATTATTTTCATGTATTCAACTCATTATACTAAAACATTTTATATTTGGGGGATTCAAAAGGGGTCCTATTAGGTCGTATTGTCATAATGTCATAAAAAATTTTTTTAGTTTAAACAAATTTTTGTTGGGTTTCAAACAAAAAAGTTATAAACTAATAAGACTTTTTGAACTATTTATTAGTTTGTCATAAAATAACACTTTTTTTGTTTGCAGCATAAGAAGAATTTGTTTAAACTAAAAAAATATTTTACGACATTATGACAATACGACCTAATAGCAGACTATTTGAATCCACCAATTATTTTTTTTAAAATAAAAATGTTTATATTAAAAACAAATTAATCGTATGGACTGCGAAAATGTAATAAATAACTTGCTACAAGTAAAAAAGAATTGATAAACAATTTACTGCGCCATGAAAGGAAATTAATTTTTTGGGCAAAAATAAATAAAAATAAATATATATCCATCCGGCTCGTGTTATTATATAATAAATTTCACAAATATATGTACGTTTGAATTGTTATAAAATTCTTAGAAACTGGTTAAACAAAATCACCAAATTAACATTTGATCAGATAATAGGAATCCAGATAATGGGAAATCATGCCAAAAATTAAATAACATTGTTTAAAATGATAGATTAATAATATTTTCATTAAAATTATTTTCGAAGCTAATAAGCTTTTAATAAAAAAAATATTTATTTTCACCAAAAAAAAAATATGCATTATTGAAAAATGTATACGCCGCCATATCTGTTGTGCCATTTCTTATATAAAAATTCATTTGAAACATTGTCGATAATTAATATTTAATTTTTCGAAAAACAAGAATTTCTTGTTCTAAAAGTCAATAATTAGCATTGAAATCATTGACTCATTGTATACACAAGCACTAGAATGTTAATTTAGAAATTGATTTCACTGATACTGCAAATCATATTTAACGTTCAACAACAATTCTAACAAAATTCCCAACCCAATAGACAGATCAAATATAACAATGAAAATTCTCAATCATTTTATATACACAAAATTCCTCTGCCTGCTCACATACAGATTTGAATTTTGTTTAAACAATACAACAAATCAAATCGAAAAAATAACAATGAAATTGAAAAAAATCAAAATCAAAATTAAAAATAAAAATAAGTTGAAATTTCCAATTTCTTTTTATTTGTTTGTTGTATCAACCATAGACTGTTGATGTGTGTGCACTTGTATGTGTAATTGCATTAATGTTTGTGTTTGCATTTGTTTTTGTTTATACAATCTCAATCTATAAAATTTGTTTACACAATTTAGAGGTTGTATTAGTAATCAACTTAAATTAAAATAAATATAAACAACAATAGAGAATTAGAAATATGTATAAAAAAAACATCAAACAGGCAACATTTTACAGATACAAGATCGATGCTAATAATAAACTAACAGAGCTATTACTTCATTTATTGATGAACGCTTTCTACTAAACTCATTTTCACTATTTCATACAAAAACAGCAGGCCATTTTTAAGGTAGATTCGAATTTATTATTCGAACTTTTGAACTTTTAACATATTTTACACAATATGTTTAAACATTAACATTCAATTCTACTTAAGTCAAGTCAATACATTTGCGTTCATTAGCTGAAGTCTCTCAATTGATTTTTCAATTAAGTTAAAAGCATATTTAGACAAAAAAAATAGGTATTCCCATATTAATTCACACTCAAATAAATATGATTTTTATACTATTGAAGTTTTGAACTCTGATATTGAAAAGTAATCATAATTACAAAGAAAATATTAAAGTATACAAACGTATCAACATGGTATCTACATTTAAGATACGTATTTGTATATGTTATACAAGATAATGGAATTCTATCTCTTTACATAAGTTCAAATCCAATAGGAAAATTTAACTTTCCCATATTTACGTTAGGGGGAAATCAGCACTGCTGTTCCAGTTGACATTTAATCGACGTTATAAGTTAGTTAGAGGTTGTCATAAAGTGTCATGTAAAAAAGCCCGCATTAACCTGAAACTTCCACTCAGACACATAAACAAATATGGGATACATATTTTTAAGTATGTATGTATGTTATATTGACTTTAATGTGGTGACTTTAAATTTATTTAAATTTCATTTTGACAATTGATTTTGCAAACATTCTCAACGCGTGTATATGTGAATATTTATTTGTAAGAAACAAGTCAATTTCATTGATATTGCTAATTCTAATACTCGTGTATAAATAAAGCGTAAATATTTGAACATTTTTAGCATTGTGCTTATAAAGGATCAAGAAACAAAAAGAAAAAGAAAAACATTGAATTGACATCCAAACACAGGCAAAACAAGACCAAAAAAAAAAACTTTGACAAGAATTTCAATGAAATGCTTAAAGTCATAAAGTGTTTGCGTAAATGTTGTCAAAAATATACTTGTTAACGTTGAAATCCTTTGTGTGTGTGTGTTTGTTTGTGAGAGGGGTGAAAAGAGATGATTCAATTCCAGATATTTAGATTTAAAAAATCAATTTGTTTATATACTTAACCTCAAACTTTTGCTGTCAACTGTTAGAAGGCTTTGTGACGGGGTGGTGGTGCTTTAGTGATTTAAAATGTAATAAATTTATGTCTATGAATTTGGCATTATTTATTGTAGTAGATGTAAATCTGTAGAATGTTTTTTTTTATTACTTTTCCACTTTATTTAAATTCATATCGCAAACGACATAAATAGATAAATAAATCTATATCTGTGTATTAAGCTATATTGGCTAGAATTATTGGGCTTATTATAACGAATTAACTACACATTTCTGAAAACATTCATACTAATAAATTGATGGAATTGTTAAGGTATCTAAAATTACCTAGAAATATCATGGACTCAATAAATATTGTTGCTTAGAATATTGCCTTTAAAATTAAATAATACAGTAATCGCCCTCCACAAATACTCACTTAAAATGGAGTAAATAATCCTACAAAATTAAGACAATAAACACTTTCTTTATTTATTTATTATTTATTTTATAATTTTATTCGCACTTGATTGATGTGATTGAAACAACATTGTTTTGATTTTAAGAGTTTTCCATCTCCATTTTTCCATTCTCGCTGAAAGAATGTTTAAAATAAAATAACAAAAATAGCACAGGTATATGAATTTAAAAGTATTTAACAAATTCTCCAACATTTAACAAAAATATTTGTATACCAAATAGATTAGCACCCTAAAACATAAAGTAGAAACATATTTTTTAATATAAAAATACTACTAAAATACGTAATCAGATAAAAATTAAAAAAATATATATAAAAAAAAACTTATTTTACTTTACTTTTTCTTACTCTTGTAAGAGTAAACACCATCAAACAGAGTTGTGCTAAATATACACGCAGAGAAAAAATATAATTGGGGATGGTTACTGTAACCATTTAAATAGTGTTACAAGATTTTTAACAATATTATAGTCACAGTAATCATTTACATGGTTACCACCATAATATGGTTAATTTACGATTAACATGATTCTATCAACCATATATATGGTTACAGTAAACAAATATATGTTTGTGGCAACCATATTTATGATGAATAATTTTATCATAATATGTTGTTCTCAGATTATGGTAAGCATTAAGCCGAGAGCAACATAATATGATAAGTCCTTCATCATATGAATGGTTGTCACAAACATATATTTGTTTACTGTAACCATATATATGGTTGATAGAATCATGTGAATCGTAAATTAACCATATTATGGTTACCACAATCATGTAAATGATTACTGTGACTATAATATAGTTAAAAAACTTGTAACAATATTGAAATGGTTACAGTAACCATGCCCAACTATATTTTTTCTCCGCGTGTAGTGGCTACGTTTTTTGAGTAAATATTGGTTATGTGTGACCGTTACCGTTGGTCATTCAAGTGGTTTAGGATTAAACTTAAAATAATTCATTAAGTAGAGATAATCACTTTGGCGAATGAGATACCCATTTATTTGAATTTAAAAAATTTAAAATAGTGGATTTTTCTTAATTTTTTTTTTTTGGTAACAAAGTACTTTTTTCTTTTTAAGTTATCAAGATGTAATAGGAATTTATACTTTTTGAAAAGCTAATTTAACACCAAATATTTTAAATGAAGAAACCAGGTCCATTCAAAAAACAACTACTTTCTATGTAAAATGCAACTTAAGGCAATGGATGGATATGGATATTATATTCAAAAAACTAAAAATTCCCATTTCTGGGAGTTTTCAAAACATTTTTGGGAATAACTGTAAAATTTCATTAGAAAATATTCATAAATAAAAATTTAATTTCAATTTGAAAACTTTTTATCTTTGCAAAAACTCAATAAAAAATATTTCTGTCATATTTTTGAAAAAAGTATTCCATAAATTTTTTAATTGGCAAAAGTTATATACATTTTTGAAAAGTAGACAAAATCTATCCATTGATATATAACAGTTTTTTACGTGGCAAATTAATTAGGGAAAACTTAACAACTCGCAGAGAATTTACTTTTTTAAATCGGAACACAAACGAAGAAACAGGATCGTTTTCAAAATGTAGCATACCCGAGGTGTCCTACTTTGGGCACCCCTGTCCAAATTCAAAACTTAAACTCGATAACACTTTCTCTTTGCTCATGTGAAATTTTATTCAAACCGGACTAACCATTTAGAAGTCACAGATTTGTTTCCCTCTGTTTTTTCTATACCACTGTGTATCATCTAAAAACAAAAAGGCTGCAAATTAGAGCAAGATTGCACATTTAAAAAAAAGTGTAAATAGTTTTTATATCATTTACTCATAGATTTTTAAATATAAAAGCTTTCTGACATCGATAACCCACCCACTAAACTTGATATCAAAAAAAATTATAAAATTTCATGCATATTTGAGAACCCAAATTTTTAATTCCAAAATTTGTTTAAACGAAATTTTAAAAAATTAAAAAAATTAATTTTTATGCTAATAAATACTAAATAAGGATTAAAAATGCAAACTTTAAATATTGTACTTATTATGGGTTATCGTGGTGAACGATTTAAAATTTAAGGATTTGAAGGAAATTGTTTCTAGTCAGAAATTTGCTAAAATTGTTACTTAACTTATTATCAAATATTTAATTTCAGACTAATTTGCGATTTTGTAAATTTAGATTTCTTGGACATTGTTATCCATTTTATATCTGGGGTCAAAACTGTTCAATACAAATAGTTGAAATTTATTTATTAAGATAAATTGTTATTTAAAATAGAGAAATTCGACCCACAAATGGCTGAGATATAAGAATTTTTCCTTATATACCAGAAAAACCTCGACTTTTGACCTATTTTTTATCTATATCTGGATTACTAAGTCATTAATATATACACATGGATATCTTATGATAGATGTAGCTAACGCCATACTATGTCGTACCTAAAATTGGTCAAAATCTAAAAAAAAATTATAAACTCGATTTTTTTTTTCAAAAAAAAAATATTTCTGTCACAAATTTTTTTTCAAAAATAAATTAAAAAAAACATTTTTTGCATTAAAATTTGTTACACTAATAAATTAAATTAAATTGACCCTTTTACGAATCTTATACAACCTTTGTTGAAGGGTATATCAGAAACGGCGCAGTCGAATATAGATCTCTTACTTATTTAATGCATATATTGTTAATAAACTAATAAACAAAAATAAAATTAATATTCAGGCGAAAAGAAAATGTTTGATAAATTATGCTGAAAGTATGATTTATATCCAAAGTATATGTTTTCCTTAACACCTCAATATAAATAGGTGATGAATAGGCTTAACACAACACAATAGAAATACATATGTATGAAATAAAATACAAAACCCAATGATAAAATATTGACGATAATGATGATAAATAATAGATATATGTTTGACGTAATGCACCAAAGTCAATCAATGCATACATTCATAAATGCATACATATGTATCTATTTATGTAGCTGAAGAATATTTTAGTTATTTGAAATAGATGGTCTGTTTGCAAGAATTGATGTATGATGATGATTTGTTATGCAAATGAAATTTTGCATAAAGATTTCTATAGTTTTGATTCTAAAGCCACGAGCTTCATCTCATAAACTTTGCAATTTTTGTTATGCATTTATGGTTTTACAAATTTACCTGAGAAACGATTTATAAATAAAATCAATCAATCTTTTTGTTATTCCCATGTTGGCGGGCGAATGTTAGCAGAGCAACAATGTCATTATGTCACTACTACCACAATTTCAACATACTTAAATGAGGTTAAACGTATAAAAAAATATATATGCTCACAATGACATCTGCCATGAAGTTAGTGACAACATCAATGACATTGTCAAATGTCATTTATTGCGACACATAAAGCTTATTATTTACATATATATGTAGCTGTATGGAGCATAAATATTATTATGTAAAATCAATTACATACAAACATACATTTATATATAATATTTTTGTAACATAATTTAAAGAATTTGAATCCATTTATTTTAAATTTTAACTTGTGTATGTTTTTCCAAGAAAATATTCATAAATGTGTCAATCAAGAATGAAAAAATAAAAACTCTTGAAACTTTTTCAAACTACCTCATGACTTGGGGAAAAAAGTGAATTTCGTCAGTTCATTAAGCATTATTTTTGACGGAAAAACCCATCACTCAAATAAGGCCATAACAAAGTTTTTCCATTGTGATCTATCCCGTGCTATCAGCTTCACTTCGGCTCAAGACTTTCCAGTTAAGTTTCCAGTTCTATTTGTCTCCTCCAGCTGTTAGCGGGTCTGCCTCTTCTTCTACTGCCTTGGGGATTCCACTCAATTGCCATCTTAGCTACGTTGTTATTAGTGCTTGATAAATAGTATGGTATTTAAATTTCGTTGTGGCATGGGTATGAGAAAACTATTCATAAGATGGCTGCCGCGTTTGCTCACAATCGGGTGCACAAAATGATACACACATGTGCAGTTTCCATGCCAAAAATCAATGAATTAGGCTGCGAAATGCTCTCTCTTCCGCCCTATTCTCCGAATTTATCCCAAATTTCTTTTTCTTATTTCCAGACCTGAAGAAATGTCTCGGCGGAAAGAGATTTAACTGCAACGATTAAATCATCTCACAAAATATATCTATTTTGATGACGAGAAACGTTGGCCAAAGTGCATAGAGCTCCATTTTATTAAAAAAGGCACGAACTTTTTTACCCACCCTCGCACATACACTACTTCTTTAATCAAAAGTTTAAAACAAAATAAAACATCAGTACATTAAAATGTAAAAAAACAAACTAAATAAAAACGTGCGCATAAAATGTCATTTCAATTCTGTGAAACTCGTTAAATACCTTTCTCTGCCTTCAATTTGATAACAAGCGTAAACTACATATATATACATACGTTAATGTATTGTGTATTTGTGTGTGCGTTACGTTAACGTCCTTAATACAATATAACACTTGTATATGTTTGTATAATTATATCCTTTGGGCGTTTAACTTTATGACAAACTTCACTCTGCTACAATTGGTCATTACCACAACAACAGCAACAACTTTTACTATGACTACATTTATATACAATAATAACAGAGCAAATTGACAGCAACAACAATAACAACAACAATGAGAGCAAAACAAAACAGTGTTACAATATCAACAACAAAAACACCAAATAATTCTACATTAACATTTTATGCTTGATCAGCAGGCAGTCACTACACCATACATCCATACATTAACATTTATTCATGCATACATGTGTGTCACTAGACATGTCCTTAAAAAATAGAGTTACTTTGGATGGGTCGTATTTTGTTCATTAGTAACTAAAACTAACTACTGCTAAATTTAAGTCGATCGATTGAAAGTTGTAAAATTGGGTAAATAATGGTACCCAATCGATATCTTAACAAAATTTTAAACAGTTTTAAACATTTGAAACAAACCTGATCTTCAAGAGAAAATTATCTTTCTTGAATGAACATCGTTAAAAAAAAGTTAAAAATAACAAAGTTATTAGCATTTCCCTACGTCATATATTCAACAAAAGCGAAATTTTTGTATTATTTACTCAATGTTTTGCATGCAACCGTTATGTAAACAACTATGTCAACAACCGAAATACAAGTAAAATATGCGTAAACTAGTACTTTTTCCTCAATATTTGGTCAGATAAAACTCGTATAACTTTGTTATTTTTCATTCGAAATTATTGTTTTATACCTTGTTAGAAAGATAATTTTCTCTAGAAGCTTAGGTTTATTTAAAAAAACAGTATGTAGTTAGTTTTAGCTACTAATGAACAAAATAAGACCCATCCAAAGCAAATCTATTTTTTAAGGGCATGTCTAGTGTACACACCAACATGCACACACACACTTAAATGCACGTGAACGTGATTGTACACTTAATAGACAGATATAGAAATACACAAACATATGCACTATCCAGGTGGAGAATTAGCTAGGTCATTACTTTGCAGGCCTTTTAAAAGAACTATTTACACATACTTAAATTGACGACTCACTTGGCCAAATATTGTCAATTCTGACACAGTTCTATTAACGGCTTTTCCGAACAGCGAAGAATTCTGTTCATAAGAACTAGACCTCCTAAAAAACTCAAGCTCAATCAACCCTTATACTTATTATGCTTTTCGTTTCAGTTTTTTAATAAGTGTACCTAAAATTCGAATTTGATTTTTTATTGATTACGATTCACTACATCGCACTATGCGGCCTAAATTATTTCCAAGTTGGACTAAACCACTTCCCCCGCAACTCATGCTACATTTTAAAATTTCTTAGTTTTTTTACGCGAATTGTATTTTAAAATCATCGGAAATATCATTAGAAATCTTGCTTTCAATAATAGCTACATTCATAAATGATCCATAAATCAAAAATTTGGCCAATTTTAAGCATTAATCAGCCTAACTATAAAAGAATTTTTATATTAAATTTTTATTAAAGTCAACTTTATTTTAAAATAGAACTTTTGTTTATTTCGTACCATAAGAAACATTTTAAAAAAGCTTTCAAATCTTTTTCCAATTCATACATTCAAATAAATGAAAATATTTTTCAATCAGCCTAACTACAAAAGCCTTAAAGTTGACTTTAAGTCCATAAAGTTGACTATTATTTTAAATTTAAAATTATATTTGAAATTTGTTTTATGGTACGAAATTTAAAATAATAGTCATGTTAAAGTTATTAAAAATTCTCCAGGCGATTAACCGCAGTTTCAAATATCCATTTTCAAATTTTTCAAAATTTTGTTAAACAAATATCAGAATTTTTTATCTTGATCTTTTGATCTTTACATTGAGATTTATTGACAAAAAGTTTGATAATACCTCCTAAGGTTGATAATACCTCCTATAGTTTTTCTGTACCTTCGATTTAAATTTTGCTATTTTCGAGAAAAACTAATTTTTTGATCATATTTTGGCGAAAAAGCCCAATTTTCTTACTGTTATGCATTTAAGTAAAACCTGTTAAGAATATTATAGTACACGTAATTTTAAATTCAGTCGGAAAGTTTTACTAAAATCGGAAAACGTTAAACCTTAAATCGTGAAGATCAAAGGACAATTTTTTCAATATTTGGAATTTTCATGGAAATATACGAAAAATTACATATTTTTGGGCCGATTTTGATGAAACTTAAGAAAAATATAACACAAAGTCTAGTATTCTTTTAAATTAAATTGCAAAAGCAGTTTTTTAATGGCAAAATTTTTACAAAAACTGAAAAAATTGCATTTTTTACCATTAAATGAACCTCAAAACATTGACCGACGAGCGTCACGGGTTAACGTCGTTTAATCGAGCTCAAATTTCGGCTATCTCAATATCTGGAAAAGGGGAATCGTTTTGTGGAGTCCAGACGAACAAGATTCCGACATTTGTTTCCCCCCATATGAGATCTGGTCACCCTAATAAGCATATTGTAAAATATTTTAATCCGGTATTGTAATTCATTTTGGTAAAATTTCCCTTTCACAGCTGCCCGATCATATAACACCCTACACTAAGTAAATGAGCAAAAGTAATTTTCTTTTAAAATTTCAGTAATTATTTTCGTGAATGATTTTCGGAAGATGGAGCTATGACTAATTATGGACCGATCGCCATGAAATTAGGTCGTGTGATTTATGTCTATATGGAAGTTATTTTTATTGAATTTTATGTGTATATCAACATTTTTAAGAGATTTATGATTATCGGAAGCTGGCCTTATATGGGAGCTCCAACTAATTATGGAGCGATCATCATAAAATTAGGTGACATGAATTCCGTATATATAGAACTTATTTAGAAATTTGTGTAGATACCTATATAAATTTAACATTTATAACCGATAAAGTCCAATATCGGGAGGTCATTTGTATGGGGGCTAGGTGAAATAATGAACCAATTTCAACCAGTTTCAATAGGCTTAGTCCTTGGACCGAAAAAATTGCGATCTGTACTTTGCGCACAAGGTTTACATGACCAAACTTTCATTTATATTCCACGTTCTTAAGGTAAAAGTGGAAATATCTCGAAAACTAACCGTATGTTTTTAAAATGCTTCTCATATTTGTGTAAAAATCTAAAAAAAAAATGGTGTAAAAAATGTATAGTAATTCATAAAATGAGAACGGGTGGGCCGATTTCTGTAAAATGTTTTGTCAGTTGTTCGTATTTTCGATGAGAAGGTTTTGACGGAAGAAAATGTTTGGAAATTCCCCTTCTAAAAGTCGGAAAATTGAAAAAATAGAAAAATCGAGTTTTTGTATGAAACTTTGAAATTATTAATTATTATTCCTTAATGGCTTTCCGAATCAAACAATAGAAAGTTCTTAGTGTAAATCATGGAAAATTGCGGAAAATGCGAAATTGTTGTATTATTACTCTACAGTTTGCCTGAAGGCATAAAATTGGGGCGAGGCGAAGTTCGGCTGGTCCGGAGCTCTTTTTGTGTGTTGAGTAGTCCTTCTGGCAGCATAGGCAAGACCTTGCTCCTACCCGCAACATAAGGCCTTTGGCAAGGGCTCTTTACAGCATATTTTCCCTGCTGGGTATTTACTTATGTACATATATATTTACATACATACATAGAATGTATATTGTACACTTACATTCATGTACTTATATTTTAGTATTTTCTACACTTTAAGAAATGTATGTCATTATACAAATCATTAGTTTATGTTTTTTTTTTATATTCTTGTAAGAAATAATTTGCTTTATCGTCTTCATTCTCTAATTTCTATTCGATTGAAATGAATATTTTCTCTGTGTATGAATGGAAGTTGTTTATTTACCATTATTACTTGCAAGTAAGTAAGTACGTAACACTGTATGTGCGTTTATTCTAACGTGAGATTTTATGTAGTTGTTTTGTTGTTTGTAAGTGTGTGTGTGTTTTGTTTGTATGTATTTCGGTATGTATTTTAATGTAAAGCTCCCTTTTGTATTCTGTTTGTTATTGTCATGTCAGTTATGGTTTTGGCATGCAAATGTGTTTTTACACGTTTTGCTTATTTCTCTGTTACAATTATATTTTGTTGTTGTGTTTTTATTTTCTGTGGTTTTTCTATAGACATTGTTGCCATTATTGTTTATTACCTCATACTTTTTTATTATTGCTTACACCCAAGGGTTAAATTTATAGAGTAACTTTTTTCTTTTTGTTATTGTCCCTTCTCGCGTGCACTCATATACAATACAACTACACACTTACACACACACACTTCCACACATGTATATTTACACATTTCTATACACATTCAGGTTCTTCCTTTTTTGTAGTAATTCATAAAGCACTACTCGTTCACTATATACAAATTTGTCAAGCACTTTGTCAAAATTAAAGTTTAACTTTGAATAAGCTAAAACTTTACAGCGTAAGTCTACATACATATGTAGTACATATGTATATATGAGCATTTCCATATCATCGTAAGTGACATTTGTACGCCAATTTTGTAAAAATAAGAGTAACTGAAAAATAATTTGGTCTTTATATTTCATATCAAAAAAAATAAGTACAATCGAAACATTGTTGTCAAAAATATCGAGCAAAATAAGGGTACGTGACATAAAACGAAAGTAATTTCGAGGTACATGTAAAAATGTGCGAATCGTGAGAGACATCTATATATATATAAATGAAATGGTCCATGTATGTAATGTCATCACGTTAGAACGGCTGCACACTGGTCGATCCCATAGGCCAAAAATCAAAAAACAAAGTGAAAAGTTTGTCACCAAATGTGTCATCACTATTTCTTATAAAAACAAGGTTTTAATATTTATAGTTGTTTTTGTTTTATTCCAACTATACTCTTCAAGAATAGCTTCAATAGTGAGAGCATGTTGACAGTTGGGTTTTGCAGAGTGAAAAAGTGGAAAATTAAGCGCAACTTTTAATTAATTAAAACCATATAAAAAAATGTTTTTTTGAAAAAAGTCAAAATGAATATTGAATTGAAAGGTATTAACTTAATTTTAATATAATTACAATGTGTTTAGCTTCTTGTGTATTTTTTATAAAATTAATATTTGCCCAGTGTCATTTTTAGTGTTCGTTCGTCCATATATTTCAACTTCAACTAGAGTTTTAGTTGTGTTTCCCCCTGAAGTCTCCAATGGGATTTTTTCTGGTTTATTAGTTAATATTCCAAGATTCTAAAATTGGAAATTTCAGCTGCACCCTTTTGCATCTCTTTGATTTATCTTCAATACAACAAAGCGGCCTCGTTGTTTTTGATGTCCAACTTTGAATTTTTGTGAGGTGTTTGTTAGTTTATGTTCGCGTTGCTTTGTTATTGTTATGCATGTAAAGAATTGTGTTTGTTTTTTTTTCTTTTCCACGGACTTTTAATATTTTTACTTTATGAATTTGGTCCTTATTATAAATTGTTTTTGCAATAGTCACATCTTATAATTGCAAACTTTCGCGCTCACATATTTTTGATATTTGGTGCTTAGAATGCTGAAAAAGCTCGAAATGTGAAGGATGTCGTGAAAAACTATATTAAAAATGAGGGCTACACATTTAAAGAAAGTCATTTAGAAACACGCTTAAATTATAATTGCAAAAAAATTTCAAAATTTTGGCAAAAATGAAATCGTATAAAAACAAAAGTTCAAAATACATATTCTGATTGGCTTGCCTAAAAGGAGTCGATTTTATTAAACTCACATGAGCGAGCGGACCACGTCCAGATTTAGTTTGCAATTTTTTTAGTAAAAATTCTTATTGATTTTTAATTTTTTATCAATTTTAAAAAGTTTATAGTTTCACTTATATGGGGAGTGGGTGTGACAGTTGTCCAATTACGCCCATTTTTTAAAAAAATGTGTTATTGTATTTATTTTATCATTAAATAGTTCTGACATATTTAAAAAGCCGTGACCGAAATTACAAGTCGATACCTACACTGGAAGTATTTTTGGCCGCCGACTCCACACCGACCACTGTGGGCTGGAGCGATTTGACTGATTTTTTTTTTATTCAATTCGAAATTTTCAGGAGATGGTTTGTAAAGAAAAAAAATTCAAAAATTCCGGGTAAAACTCGGAAATTCTTTTTTTTGTGAGTCCAGTCAACTGTAATAATAAAGCCCCCTAAAGTATGCGGTACAAATTTAGATATTTTATTTGCAAATAATTAACAACAGGCTGGTGTGCGTGGGTTGGAGAAACTTGAAGAACTAACATTAGTAAATGCTACCGGGCGAAGCCGGGGCAGTCATCTAGTATTTAAATAAAAACGTTCCTTGGGAGATTATTTTATAATAAAAAATTAATATCGTTCGTGACATACCGTACGCGACAGCCTTTTCTCTTATAGTACTAAAATATATCGTCACCTAAAATGCAAAATAATGTAATATCACTTTTCAGAAGTTTATAGGAGAAGCAAAAAACGGTATAAAATTAAAACTACTTGAGATATTGAAACAAAATTTGCAAATCAAATTACACTTTAATCTATGTGTCTTACGTTATTTGGAATTGTTGTTTTCTAAAACCAAAAAACGTATCGTCAATATAAATTTGTATGAAAAAATTAAAACAAAATTAGGAAACTACCTAAAATAAGGTAAAAAACGATTTATTAATTACTCAAAACTAATACGTTATTTTGTTTAAGAAGATCATGTACTTGATTTTGAATTTTGGTTAAACTTGATTATTTTTAAAAGTAAAAGTATAAAATTTTGTACACATATGAAATTTGATGTAGTGAATCACAATCAATAATAAAATCAATTTCGAATTTTTTGATGATACATTGTTTTGCATTTTAGGTGACGGTATATTCTGTAAATATAAATATATAAATAAAAAAAAATTTCAAAAATTGTAAAACTAAAAAAACAAATAAAAAATATATTTTCTGTTTCAGAAAACATACTCAAATTCGTTTCTCGCCACAGTCAAATTCATTTCGCCGCCATCTTTGCCTGCTACACAATAATTAAATTAAAAAAAAAACAATGATATCAGTTTAAACAGTTATTTTCACTCTTAAAAACTTGTAATAAATACATTCAGTCGTGCTTGACATATTCATGGAACTACCCATATGTATGTAGTACGTGTTTGCATATACAAATTTGTTGAATTAATAAAATAAAATTTCTCAACTTTAATTATATTTTCTTATTGGCAAGAATATAGTTAAAATAAAAAGTTTAAATATGCAAATGGTAATTTTAAATTTTCATAAATATGAAAAAAACTTTTTCAAATGAGCAACAATATAATTTGTGGCAAAGTATAATGTTTTAAAGTGTCTAGCATGAGTAACACCTGATGGCATTAGATTGTCTTGGAATAAAGTTTTTAGCTGTTTAAAATAATTGTGTTGTAAATATTTAATATTATATTTGGCAGTATGTACCGAAGCTGATGTTTATAAATTCAAAAGCTAAAAAACTTTATTGAATTAATATTTTATAAAATTAATAACATTAACATCAATTTCATTTATTTAGAATTTTAGGTGATGACATGAATTTTACAAAGCAAAAGTAACTATATTAATCATACGCTCTCTGTATTAGTTTAAAAATTAATATTACTCATACGTCTAAGTAAGAAAACTAAAAAAAGCCATAAATGTTAAAACCGCAAAAAAAATAAATAAAAAAAGTTTCTTTAGTTCAAATATAAGTGAATGTCCTTTGCCATTAAAATAAATATAAATCATTTCAATTATATTGTAGTTCATTTTTCAACAAGTTTTAGTTACAACAACTAAAGCAATACAATAAATTTTACAAAATAATGTCACAAACATAATAATTACCCTACTTATCACAAAACTACATAAATGGAAACACTACCATTAAGTTTTACAACTCTACCACTACTATATACTTAATATGTACAACATACGCTACTACTACCACTATACTTAGTAGTGTACTACTTACTTTAAGCTCTTAAATGAATGAAATTACCAGAGTTATAGGGAAACAGAAAGGGAAGCTATCTGTATTAGGATGGATCCAGAAATATGTGTTTTAGATTGTGTACAATTTTTGTTCTAAATGCCTCATTTCTCAATGCAACAATATACTATTTTGTAACCATATGATAGTGCTTTTAAACTCACATAAGATGGCTGAAAATAAATTTCATTAACAGACATTTTTCAAATATTTCTGAACCTCTCTAATATACATACGGTTCATAGATTTTATACACAAAACTTCTGCTCGAAATCATAAATGAGCTACGAATATGTTTTTAGAGTTGTTGGGGTTGGATAGGAATTCATGTTATAAATATAAATGTAATTAAGTTAATTATGTGACTCTCACACACGAAATAATATCAAGTTTCACTAGGGTGGCCTTTATTTTAGCATTTTTTGGATTTTCGATACTCCCAAGGTCTGAAATGATTCTCCACCATCAAAAACCAAATTTTTATTTTATATATTTAAAACTGTTGGCGTCTAATTCCAAATATAAAAGGGTTAATAGTGTTTTCGCAATCTGAAATTCAATATTAGAAAATATGCTAAAAAATGTTTTTAGATGATGTCGATTTTTGTCTTCAAAAAAACCGGTTTATATTAAAATTCTATTTAATGAAAATTTAGCATTTTAAAATTCTTTATGTAATTATTTTATATCTTTTACGAAATATTGTCGAATGCTACAATTTTCTATAAAATAAATCAATATTTTTAAAAATGATATCAAAGTTTTTCATAAATATGTTTGAATGAGCTTTAGGAAATATATTTGATTAAAACCGGTTAGCCGTCTTACAAAAACCGGTTTGTCAAAAAACCGAAAAGTTAAAAAAACCGAAAACGGTTTTGGATACTCCAATTGCTATTTTGACCAAAAACTCGCAACTTCAAATGAAATGTGCAACTTAATGTTAAGACATTGTGTGATTCAAAAACCGAAAAAGTACAAAATAAGGGCTGCCCTAATATCCACAAACTGTTCAACAGCACTTTAATAGTGGCTAACCTGAAATCAATGGTTAAAATATGTTTAACCACCACACGCACTCAAAGATTTAAAAATATTAACAGAATACTATAAATATAAAGATAAAACGAAACTAATTACAAAAAAAAACTGTTAAACTTCGAATTATTAAAGTAAAATTTAAGCAGAGATCAAAAATAACTCGTCCATTTATATTGTTACGTTTTAACCTTTTGAAAACGCTTGTTTATTTTCTTTAAATAAACCAGATACTTTTGATTGCAAATAAAAGCCGTTTAGTAGTTTGAAAATGGTAACAACTCTTTATTTATTCAAATGTACAACAACAGAATTAAATAGTCACTCAATGTTTTTTATACACGTTTGTAAATTCGCAGAAATACAGACTCAATTTATAATGTACACGAATTAACTTGAAAAACACAACACACTTTAAGGCACTCAGTTGATGTTTATTCGAAAAGCGTCTCTGATAAACTCACGCAACCTCTGCCACTATTTATAACACTGCCATCTGCACTCTAGATTGCTCTTTAACTGTCAAAGTTCGAATATTCTAGATCATACGCCATCTGTGGTGTACTTTCTACAATGTTCTTTAACTGAATATTCGAATTCAAACAGCGTTGCCAACTTACGATCAATGGTCAACTGAAAGCTTTTATTTAATAATGCCCACAGATATGTTACAGTTTGCTATTACAGCACTGTTATTTGAAAGCATTATGCTACTTTTAAATCAGCCCTTTAAATCGTTATATTTGAATTCAATTTCTTAACAATATTTTGTAATAAAAATAAATCACTCAAAATAACAGCTATAAAATGATTTTTATTAACATGATTTGTATGACCTTTATTTCTAGAACAATTCAATTGTTATTGATCTTAACAACTGTTACTTTCTCTTTTATTTACATAAAACAACATATTTTTAGTAATTTTTAACAAATTATAGAAAGATAATGATTTATGATTTTTTAAAAATTTTTAGATTTTTCGAAAAATTTATGAATTTAAAAAAAAAATTGAAAAATATCTGATTTTGGACAAATTGTGATTTTTTTAAACAAATAATAATTTTTTGTAAAATTTCAGATGTTTTTAAAAAATTCCGTTTTTTGTGTAAAATTGTCGAATTTTTCGATTTTTGCAAAACATTTTTTTTTTAATAAAATTTTAGATATTTTGTGATATTTTAAATTTTACATTCAATGATTTATAATTTAGTATATTTAAGCGTTGATTTGCATCAAATGAATTTTTGCGTTTTATTTTTCAAGTTCACAAATAAAAGTTACAACCCCTGACCTATACGAAAAAAATAAATTATAAATCACTCATTTAGATTCTAGATTATTTGTGTTTGTTACTATTCTGGTTTGCTCAACCACTAACCTAAAATGTTCTCACTCTCTTACAGACAGAGAAAAATATAGTTGTGCATGTTTACTGTAACCATTTCAATAGTAACTATTTATATGATTGTGGTAACCAAAATATGGTTAATTTACGATTCACATGATTGTATCAATCATATATATGGTTACAGTAAACAAGTATATGTTTGTGACAACCATATTATAGTTACCACAATCATATAATTAGTTACTGTGACTATAATATTGTTAAAAAAAACTTGTAAAAATGTTGAAATGGTTACAGTAAACATGCACAACTATATTTTTTTTTCTGCGTGCAATCACAAGGAACACGATTTCATAGGAATGATACAATTATATATGTAGCTATTTAAAAAATTATTAGTTTAACATACCGCTCTCTTTAAAAACCCTCCTAAAGTATGTTACAATACTATTGTATATGTATTTTCCAAAACTTTAATTCAACCCACAAGCTACAGCAATTACATATTCCAAACATGTTTAAAATGGACACAACATGCATGTATTTAATATGTATGTATGTATGTTTATAACTTCCTAAATAATTAATTTCTTTATTTAAAATGTATAAAATGATAACAAGGAAATGAAATCCAGACCAATACGAATAAATGCGGTAGATCAAATTTTATTAAAGTGAATCACAAAAAAATCCGTAGTGAAAATAAATGAAAACTCTTATTTCTTATAATTTCTCTTAAATATTCCCGTAATGTTTAATTAAATGAAATGAGTTAAATTAATAAATAAATATTCATTCGCTTGGTCTGGTCTTGTTTGGTTTGGTTCGGTTCGTTTTGGTTGGCTAATGGGTTGGTGGGTGGTTGGGATGATAATGGTTGGTTGGTCTGAGGCTTATTAAAAGCACATGTCAAGTATTTCGCCTTTTTTTCATTTTAAATCCCGGCGAAACAAAAACTACATAAATTTAATAAAACACAAATAAAAAAATAAAAATAAAAAATAAATGTAACAACAAGGAACGAAGAGCAAAAATGCACGGAATGAAATAAAAGCGTTTTAATACTTACAATATTGGAATTTTTGTTGATTGTTGTTGTGGTTGTTCGGTATGTAGTGGTTGTTAAGGGCCGCGTTGTTGTATTTAAAGGGTGTTGGCAGGTTGTTGGTTGCAGACGAGTATTGAGTTTTGTAGTTGTTGTTTATTTTATTTTTTTTACCTTGTTGCTTGATATGAATTATATTTTTGTTTTTCAAACATATTTTCCACTTTCGTTTAAATTGGCTGGTACTTTAATTTTGATCATTTCATTTTATTTTATTATGCCACACATTGGAATTTAATTGAATAACATCGTAAATTTTTATTATTTTTTTTATTTTGATTTTCATTTAGAATTTATTAAAAAGATAAAAAGAACATGCAAATATTTTATTTATATTTTGTGATTGTTTAAATTTAATTTTTAGAATTTTTTATAACAAGAAAAAAAATTCATTATCATTTGATTAGTTTTATCCGAGTAATTTGAATATTTAACATTAAATTATAGGCATTTAGTAGCATTAGCATTTTTGGTATGTGAGAGTGAATGAATACTGTAGTTTTGGTATGTGAGAGTGTGTTTTGTTTTTGTTCATTTTTTCGGTTCAGCGTAATTAAAAGTTCGTGTTAACACCCTTCCCATTATTTGTTAGCAGCCATGTTACGTTAGTCTACGACCATAAATGAAAATTGGAAGGAATACTATGAAACTAACTGTGAAAATAAACCACTAGTGGAGAAAAACTAGGTTAAAATAATTTCAAACCATGAACGTCAACGTCATATTAAACAAAACATTGTGAACGTAGTATTACGGTCTACTAGAAACTGACTGGCTGCTAAACTGACTGCTTGACTGACTGAGTGAATACTACAACAACAACCACTACTGACACTGGTGGCAACCAAATGTATACAATATGCTCCTGTAACCCTTGTTCCTTCTCCTTCTCTTCATGCATACATTCATTCATCTATATACATACATATCCCAGCAGTTTTACAAGTAGTCAATGTATTGCTTATCGACAGCAGAGAGAAGTCAGTTGGATACTTTATACATCCCAGGTAGTCTATCGAGAAGTCAATTGTCACTTTAATGTCTCTAACTAATCAAGAGTGTAATCATAATGCTGGGTGTATTATCATTGCACTGACTACTAGTCGCGTTGCTATTTATGTAACTATTGGTGACTCCATATCGCTAGTTCGGAACAGTCACCCAGAACTGCTGGAATGGACAAATATACATTCATACATACAGTATGTTGATGTAATCGTCATAGTCGTCTTCATCATCATCGTCGTTCAGAAAAAAAAAACAAAAAAACAAGTGAATTGTTATAGTATTGGTAGATTTTGTATGATGGATGAAAAGTGTTGCCACTTACCACTCGAGTATCTAAGAAAATTGAAATAGTTTATGCGGGAAATTGCACTTTTATTAAAATCCAAAGTCAATTGAGCATGATTAAACAAAGACGTAGCAGAGATTTCTAAATGTACTTATTGTAGTTCTTTGTAATGCTTTTAGTGCCAGTAGTTTTAATTAAAATTGTTTACTGTTCTTCATATGTACACATTTATAAATTTAAATGATAAGAATTACCAGTGCGAGATCATTCACTGTAAAGACTAAAAACCTAATAAACAATTATTAGGCAATATTTGATAAAATTGTATTCATAAACGTTTAATAGCTTAAAATACCTTTGATGGACCCTACTTTAAACCTATTTTGAAGCATTCTTTTTTATATTTTACCTCGAAAAATGGAGTTATAAGTACATATGTTTATAAATTTGGAATAATAGATGTTATTCCAAATGTACTCATTCCGAGGAAATTTTGTATGAAAATCACTCAATTGAGTGTTTGAGTGTTTTTCATACAAAAATTTTAAAATTGTTTTCCTTTCGTGTTTCTGAATGCCCTAAACGTGTCCTCATAGAAATTCCTTAAATTTTATTAAATTGTTAAGTTTTAATGACAATAAAAATAAATTTATAAAAGAAATCATAAAAAAGTTTATCACAGAATATTCGTCATTTGAATAATTTTAATAATAATGCAACACACGGTCATGACAGTATAAGTTGGATTCTTCTACAAAAGGATAGTAAAACCTTATACTCAGTTTGGCGATTTTGGTGACCAATTTTTTTTATGGGCCTCCAAAGATTCTGAAAGTCAGTGGGCCTTCAAAAAAAGGTGTTAGCGGTTTTTGGCCAACAGCTAATTCAGACTTGGTGATACCGCTTAACTATATATGGCAATAATGTAGCTAAGAGTCCACAAAATAAAAATTTTTTACATTTTTTGCCAAAAAAAATAGCTTTTTCCTGTACTTTTTTGGAAAAAAATATAGGAAGAGAAATGATTTGATCAGTTCTTTTGAATAGCTTACAGGGGCTCCTAATTTGACTCTAACATTATTTAGCATAGTTGTACCTACGGTAAAGCTGAACAACTCTCGTGAACACATCAATGCAATCTGAACATATCTAGGCACTCTAAATAGCTCATAAAGATCACTTTGTGCCTTAAAAATGTTCGTTATTTACTATTTTTGACGGTAAAGCAAATATTTTTTGTTAAAAAGGAATACCCATTCCATACAAAAAAGGGTTTCTAAACTTTAAGTTATCGGTAACAACATCCGAGTTGAGTCTAAATAAACCAATTTCAATACTAAAGAGAACATCCTGGATCTAATAGTGGCAACACTGAGATGATAGTGTATTGTTGTTATTACTTAGTTGAAAAAGAATTTACATTTATATGTATTTTCGTTGTATATGTAAATATGTTTATAAATTGTATAGTGAATGTTAATATTCCTTGAGTAATTGTGGGTTAAACCCCTCTCTATACATTCTTTCGACAATTCTTTCATTTATTCTATTCTCGCACTTTTTTGATTTAGATTTTTTGAAAAGGATACCAAATGAAAAAGAACTTTTATATAGAATACCAAAAAAAGTCCCTAAGGCCAAATGCATGCACTAAAGCTAAACCTACATACCCATTTGCATACTGTTACACCCGCTCATTCACTTGCTCACTCACTCGCCAACATTCATTTAAACTCGTTTATTTCTCATTCACACTGGCACACATGTTGTTCTTGTTGTTGTTATATTTATTTTTTTTTTTTTGGTCTTTTTTTCAACTGCTTTTACCACACAAATAGAGCAACAACTTTTAATTCGTCGTAGTTGTAATAGTAGTAGTACTCGTAGTAGCAGTCGTCGTAGTTATTTTGTTAACAAAAACAAAACTATTCAACATTCGTCTCCGACTACACAAAGCATAAATACAGCAACAACAAACACAACTAAATTCTCTAAACAATAAACACGCACATCCTACCAAAAAAAATGTTAATGGAAAACTTGAAAGTAAAAAAGAAGGAAAAGGCAAAAAAAAAAAACGAAAGCACCGAATAAAGGAACAAAACAATAAAACACGAGACAAACACGCAAAGTGTGCGGTTGTTATTGTTGTAATTATGATTATTTTTCTTGTTATTGCTGTTGCTTCTGTTGTTTGTTCGTACGCAGCAGGATCACATCAAAATAATATTGAGACAATTTCCTTCGCAAAGTAGAACATAAAATAAATCTTTTTGCACCGAGTTACTTAAAATGAAATGAACAAAAACAAAACAACTTTATTTAAATCTCCCCACATTCATACAAAATCCTTGTATTTATTATTAAAATTTCATTTTGTTTCCTTTCCATTTACTTCTCAACAATTGCAAATGATTTTTCTCAAAATTATGATGCGTTTAATTACTTTAATTGCACATGCTACACTTTCAAAGCGCTCTTGCTTACTGACACACGCACTTAAATATAAAACACTGACTGCACTTCATTAATATTCGTATTCGATTTTATTTATTTTTGTTTATTCCACTGAATACGTTTATTTGTATATTTTGGTTTTAGTTTTAATTAATTTTTATACCGAGCGACGCTATTCCGTGTTGTTAACGTTTAAAATGCCGCAAAATGACTGAACTTTCAAGTGGTATCAGTGATTATCACATTTTATTCTTTCGACACATACCGTTACACTGAAATACATGTGATTACAATTGACATTGTTGGTGCATGCGCATTGTAGCATGTTGACATAAACATAATGTGAAGTGGCAGCACTAAATTGTGAAGCAGTAACTCTCAAACTAATTAGCAAAGCTCGCAACCATTTAGTGAGTGCACGAACTATATAAATGGTTTATAGAGATGACAACTACTTATCGATAAATTGATGGCGACAATTTCTGTTTGATAGATTATTTCAAAAAAATTTTTGAAATTAAAAAATTACATTTTAAATATGTAAATAATTTGTGATAAAAATAATTTTGTTACTGGCAAACATTCCTTCTGGTTAAATTTTTTTCCACGATTATGATTTAGAGCCATGGTAGGCGTTCATATTGTTCAGGTTACGATGATTTTCGTCAATCAACCCGAATGTGAACAAAAGAGCGTAATAGAGCGTAAAAATACACACAATTCATTCAGTTTCGTGATGTTGTTGTGGATATTTTATTTTTTACCCAAAAAAGCACACAAATTAAATGCCTCTTTTTGCCTACCAATGATTTAGAGCATGTCAAAATCAAGGCGAATTAAAATATTACTATGTTACAATAACAAATGTAAACATAAACAAAGTTTGACATACACTGTACATAAAACCGCAGCGAATTAAAAAACAGCTGATTTTACGCACTCACCTTGTTAATACGCCTTGATGTGGAGCTTATAATTTCATATGTACAAAATAAACTTACCTCAAAGTTAAAACAAGCCATTGCTCTGCAGAAATTGTTTTTCTTTGTTTTGTCAATCTGGTGTTAACTTTTTGCAACAGCAAATCGAAGGATTTCACATACATACGGCAGTATTGCCAAAATCTGTCTAGAAATTTGCGTAGATTTGTATATAAATGGCTAAATTCGCCTTGCTTGATTAATAGGATGAACACCAAATCTTTTTTTAACGCTTTAAATTCTTATAACTCAAACTCGCGCTCTGCCGCTCATTGCGTGGCCTCGACCTTGTAAATCCCCAAAACATCGTATATGGGCATTTCCAGAGAAAAGTCAACCATGACCAGAATTACAAATTTGCATAAACCAATTATTTGTTCTAACATTATATTAAAACAAGTATAGCTGTGCCGAATCTCATATACCCTTCACCAAATTATACTTTAAAATACAAATTTTAAATATTTTTAGATAAACAACACTTTTTTTTTTGTTTTTTACCAAAGTTATTTGGAAATTTTTTTTTCTGGAATTCTTATTTTAAATTTTAATTTTTTTTTTAAATTTAAAAAATTTTTGGTTTTTAATTTTTTTTTTTTTTTTTGGAAAAAAAAATTCCGATTTTGACCCATTGTAGGTCCAACTAACTATGGTCTTATATACGTCGTTGCAAAGGTCTCTGAAATATCTATCATTAGATTTCAATACTATCTATATTAATGACTTAGTAATCCAGATATATTTAGATCAAAAATAGGTAAAAAAACGATGTTGTCCTGGATTTTTTCTCATATCTCAGCCATTTGTGGACTGATTTAGCTGATTTTAAATAGGAAACTTCTGACAGAATTATTGAAGATATGGATCCCGAAGATATTTGGGGTCTTCAAAAAATTTATTTCAACAGACAGACGGACATGGCTTAATCGACTCCGCTATCTATAAGGATCCAGAATATATATACTTTATAGGGTCGGAAAATTATATTGTGGAAATGACTAACAGAATAACAAACTTATATATACCCTTCGCACGAAGGTGAAGGGTATAAAAATATGTAAATCTTTTTAATAGAATGTAATCTGCGTTGTTATGAGAAAATTATACTGAAAACTTAAAATATATTTTTCTTGTTATTAGCTACTTTTAATGAAATTTTCTCTATAATATTTATTTTTCACATTAATTTTATATCAACAACAAATTATTATAAAATGTCGCGTTCCGGGAAATAAATCATAGTTTGTCATCAGTACTCTGAGATTGTTCTAATAAAGTGGCTGAACATTTTAATTCAAACCACACTTTAGTGGATTTAAAAACAAGTTACTGCATATAATAATCACACTTAACATTTTATTTTGATTTTCACAGTGGGTTACGTTCGAAATACTTACGAAGTTTTTTTTAGTTTATGAAATTTTGAGTTGTATTTGCTTGACTAATCGTCATTACAAATATTACGGAAAAATATGTCGCGTGACAAATCATACTAATTTTTATATATTATTTTATATATTTAAAAAAAACTATTCTATTTTATCACATTTCATCTTAAAATCTAAATAAGGTAAATAATTATCAAAAAATAAATATTTATAATTTAAAATGAACACGAAGACATTCTCGTTCGATTAATTCGTTTTCATTCGCCAACTGTTCTTGATCATATCGGCTGCCTTTTCGGCAATCATTATAACGATGGCATTTGTATGGCCAGCCGGAATATTGGGCATTATAGAAGCATCTGCTACACGTAAATTATCAATGCCATAAACCTTCAACTGGGGATCCACCACAGCCTCAGTGTCTGATCGCGGACCCATTTTACAAGTGCCCGATTGATGCTGTAAACTGGAACCGTACAGACGCAGGCAACATTTCCAATACTCATCGGAAGCAAAAGGATGTTGTTCGCAACCCAAAAATGGATTGCGATTGAATTGGGTGCCAATTCTGCGCATAGCTTTAGTTTGGGTTAGTTTCAAGATCTATAAAGAAATTATGGAACTCAAAGGTTAATTGAAATTCTTTATTATTTTAATTGATTGTTTACCAATTTAACACCCTCTATCATGGCTCTTACATCATCGGGATCTTGCATAAAATTTGGTTCCATTTTGGGCCAATGAAATGGATTAGAACTGCGCAAAGAAATGCGTCCTTTACTCTTCGGCCTCAATAGCACTGGAACCATACCAAACGTTTCCTGAAATTTACACACATTTTTCGTTACAAAACAATTTAAAATATAAATTCCAAAAAATTTATTAAAGCTCAAATACTTTATCGTGTAATCCTTGATAAACAGTTTGATAAAACTCATCCGATATGCCTAACAGATCTCTCATGGAACCCATATGATCACCGCTTAAAGAGCCAGCTCCCAACACGATTTCCATATCCGAATAATCCTTATCGAAAGCTGAAGAAGGTGTCCTAACAAAAGCAAATGCCTCCGCTCCTCCTGGTATGGTATAAGGTCCTCTACCTTGCAATATATATTGCAAAATATCGGTAGGATTCATTAGTCTGCGATCGTTTACTGTGCTGTCGTTGATGGAGAACACCAAGCCATTTAAAGTAATGTGATCTTGTAGATTGTAGCCTACTTTAAGATCCTTAAGCACTGTTATATTATGCTGCTTAAGATTTTCTTTGGGTCCTATGCCCGACAGCATCAATAGTTGTGGAGAGGCTATTGAACCAGCCGATAATATTACTTCCTTTTTGGCACGTATAACAAATTTCTGGCGATTTTTTATAAATTCTACTGCTTTGGCTTTCAGTTTTCGAGATTGTTTAGAGGTTTCCACTACAATCTTTGTTACCCTTGAGTTCATAGGCAAATGCAGATTTGGACGATGTATAATGGGCTTAATAAAAGCCTTGCTGGAACTACATCTACGTCCATTTTGTAAAGTAGCTTGAGAACGACTAAATCCCAGCATATGCTCACCATTGGGATCGGTAATATTATAGCCCATTTCATTGCTGGATTTTAAAAATGATTTTAGCAATTTTGATTTGTAATCGGTGTAACAGACATTTAAAGGACCTTTTGTGCCATGATATTTAGATTTTCTCAAATCCTCAATTTCTATATGTTCCGATTTCTTGAAATATGGCAGCACATCATCATAGCTCCAACCTTTATTGCCCAGTTTAGACCAGTGATCATAATCCTTACGATGACCACGGGTGTAAAGCATAAAATTGATAAGACTAGTGCCACCCACACCTCTACCTTTGGGCCAATTACACACACCATCCTTTAAACCCTGACAAGCATTTGGCGTAGGATCGGCCTTGTAGCCCCAATTATAACGGGTCATTTGTGTGAGAGCCGCTGTTAGGGGCACATCACTGATAAAAGTTTCCTGATCGCCGGCCTCCAAAAGCAGAACTGTAGCATTGTGTATTTCGCTTAAACGATTGGCCACCACACAGCCACCAGAACCTGCTCCAATTATAATGAAATCATATTCCTGCAAAAATATTTGAGTATCGGGTAGACGAGTATTTAACAAAGATGTTTCCAAATCACGGGCCAATTCGAATAAATTTTGTCCCCAGGACAAATTAATGATTGACAGCAAAATTACAATGTTTATATGCAAATGTGACATAGTGCAAGCATCTCAAATTCAAGCTGAAGAATCTAAAATTAAATAAATTTCATAATATTCTTATTAATTAACACCTGAATGCAAATTGGAAAATAAAAAAAATGATTTAAACAAATGCATAGAGACATTGAATAAAATTAACACGTTCTAGAAAAAAACTTAAAGTGTATTTATTTTCAAATTAAAATTCACTTTCAATTCACAATTTAAACTTAAAGCAGAGACTGTCTATGAGACAGGGATATTGTCAATTAAATTTCAATGCACTTCAGACGTTTCTTTATTAGTATGCAATCAAAATAAAAATTCTTTCTTGTCATTGATCTTGTAAAGTTGCAACCTTGAAAATGCCATCATCAATTCCTTGACTTTAGGTTAAAGAACGAAACAATATTTCAAGTTCAACCACTTGTTGGCAACAAAACTAATAATGTAATCCGGCATTCTGTACTCCTTGTGTAAAACTGGTTAAACAATTTACAACTTATTTCTTTTTCTCTGTTAATATTCCAACTAAAGAAACAAACTGGTTGGTTATTTTATCGCATTTTTTTGCAAATCAAAACAAACCTAAAAATAGCAATAACAATAAATAAATAAACAAATAATAGCAAATTGAATAAAATTAATAAAGATTCATATCGCCTCTTCAGACAAATAATTGCAACATTGGCTAAAATTCAAATCAATACCCAACCAATATTATTTCAAATAATCTTTGTTATTAAAAAAAAAAATAAAAAAAACGTTTTTTTTTATACTCTATATAAATGATCATAAATACAGTAAGATACGGTTTTAACGAACAGCTTTTAAATGCATTTTGAATTAAATTAATATCTGTTTAAATCATATTTCTGTTAAAATCTCTAACAAAAGTTCGTTTTAATTTGAATTTATTGTGTTGTTTTGGGTTACAAATTTAAATTTTGTGTTTTTATCGTTTTGGTCACCCGCTATTATTTTAAGCGAAAATTATGTTATATTTAAATCCGGCAAAATCAATTTGTTATCATTATGTATTTTGGTTTCTTAGATTAGGTCAGTCGATTTGTTTACTCAGCGAACAATTTCTTGTCCACACATAAATTTGTCTCTTGTGGACTGGAACATGAAAATGTTTAAACTTTTTTTGGACTGGAACATGAAAACAAATGATTTCAATTAAAAATAGCTTCCACGCGCATTTAAATAAAATTAGAATTATTGTTTTATTAACACCTAATTTAAGGTACTTTCACATTTTTTAACTATTTAACGAAATATGTAAGTGTAACCACTAATTTCAGCAAATGTTAAGTTGATCTTGCAAACAATATAACAATGACCTTCAAAATTAATGTTTCTGTAATTAAATAAACATTTGTTTAAAGAAACTTAAAGAATATAACTTTTGAAGCGGTCACGCTGATTTAAATATTTATTTAGCGATTTTGCTAACAAAAAATGTAAATTCATTGCACACCCCCAGTAGAGTTGAATTAAAAATTCCACTGTTACTCATAAACTCTTTAACTGCGCCTCTGTTATCATTTTTGTTTAGTGAACGTCAGTATTTCATTAAAATTCATACTGCATTTTTATTCTCTTTAATACCTGAAATAATCTCTACTTTGTTTTCTATCATGCTCAATAAACCAATAAATAAATCATTAATTTTAAACACATTTGTAATCAATAGATCCCATAAAAATTTCTAAACTATTTAAATTTGTCATACAGCTAGCAAAATGACGAGAAAGTAATTTTCTGTTTCCTAAAATAATAAAACTATTAACAGGAAAGTTCAAAAACCCCTTTAAATACTTAAGAAGTTTAAAAAATTTTATAGTTGGAAATTTAATCAAATGTAATGATTTTAAGAATGTAATCAGAGTAACGTCTAGGAAGAATTATATCCTCCTTACTGTGACTACTGGAGGTCAATGTTATCCTGAAAGCTTTCGAGGCAAGTGGTAAAAAGATAATAGCTTATGCCGAGCTTCGTATTAATTAATTCAATTTAAGCTAAGTTTACAAAAATTTTAATTCAGCATTAATAGATGTTAGCAATTCATTCTATAATTCAACACCAAACCAACAAATTCTTTAGCTGCACTTAGTACAGTGGTCGGCAGTCATAGCCACCAGGGTCAGAACTTAAATGAACATTTAAATGTAAACAACACAAATGTAAGAGAGAGAAACTCGTTAAAATGATTAAATGGGAAATAAAATTCGTTTTAACCAACATTACAATACATTTACTAATGTGAAATGTTTTGTTTGTGTCGACCACTGCTTAAAATTTAAGAATATAATTCATTAATTTTTCAATCAATTCATAATAAAATTCATTCAATTTAATCATTCAATAAATTATAAGGATGATCCAGCCCAAAGCTGACAGCAGTCGGATTTGTCATTTCCAATTTTAACGAAATTTATCACAGTTTTTAGTTATTTCTGACTCGAGTTTAAAATAATTCAAAATTAAAAAAAGTTAAAACATTTTAATTAACATTACAGACATTAAAATTAATTATTTGGTTGTGATACTGGTTAAAGGAAAGTTTCTGTAGTGAAATCAATCAGGCACCCCTTTTCGATCTTTCTGTCTGGTCTAAAAGTAAAGGAGTGGGAGTTATTGCGGGGAAAATTTAAATGATTTTAAATCGTGAGTGTGGTGCTTAAGTTGAAAATGCTCGTGTATAGTAAATTATCTTGTAGAAGGAACGCCCAGGTAAGACTACGGGGTCTTAATACATGATGTGGGAAGTAGACCAATAATAGTGTTACCAGTAAGGGACTACTGGATTAATTCTAGACAGATTGAAGGAGCGTGGCCTAATAAGTTTGTACAGTGTGGAGTACCGGGACATTGAGCGAAATTATGTTCTAGACTGGGCTTTCAGTTCAGAGATTTGTTTCTATTAAAGGAGGCACTTGAATGTCACCAGCCGTTCTCAGGGAGGTAAAACGGTGTAACAAGTGTCAATTGGCTGTATATATGGTGTGGACCAGAATGCTATTAGAGTGATGACGTGATAACAATGTTCAATTAGGGCTAGTATTACTAAATGGGATAATGGCACTCGGTATATTGGTAGATTATGCTAGGATGATGATAAATTTGAGACTATGATATTGTCTTGCATAGCCCAAGGCTCCATGACATAGGATTAAATAGCTGAAAAGAGCAATATACAATTGACCAGAATATAATTCAGGTTTTAGACTGGGGATAATCTTCTATTGCATTAGGAGGATCAGTATCATGGGAGATTGTTTTTATTATCCTTCCTTATCATTATTACATTTTTCTTTCTGAATTTTTGGGGGTCTCCAAATCTGATGTTAAACATAAAAAATAAATTATACAATAATAAAATTAGCAAAATCTCGTAATTAACAACACATATTTTTATTATTGCTAAATAAAATTTTTAACTTTCAAATTCCGCTCCAAAACTTGCGTGCATAAATTTTAGAATTTTGTCCAAGGTGATGATCAAATCAAATTTGTGAAATGTCAATGAATGAACTTTGGATTATTTGCCTTATTTATTTACAAACACACTCAATAAATTTTAGAATTTTTTTTTACAAAATTCTTTATTTTATTTTATGTAATATATTATTCCCACTTTCCGTTCATTTCATATTAGATAAATACATATAAATATTAATTTGATGGCAAATGTTTAATTAGCACTTTAATTGTTTGTTTAAAAAATCGCTTAGAAATATGCAAAAATCACAGAGAGAGATGAAATCATAGATATTTAAACGTTCAACATCAAGTGTTTAATTAACAATTAAAAAGCACACTTTACTAATTAGGATAACTTTAACCAATTCAGTTAACAAAGTAAATTTTGGCAAATTATAAATTGGCATTTGCCAAATGTTTAAATAAACTTAGTAACTTTTTTTATTGTTTTTTTATTTTTAATTTTATTTATATGATATGGTTTTTATAGTTTTTCTCACGTTTTTTTTTTTTTTTTTTTTTTTTGTTATTTGTTATATTTTGTATCGTTTTTCTTTAAATTTGTTTTTTTATTTAAATTTGTTTATAAAACCGTCCGTAAAACTAAAATCAGTTTTACGCTTATTAACGACGCATGCGTGCGTTTCTTATGACTGCTTATTGACAATTAAACGTAGATGAGATCAATGCTTAAACAAGAAAACCCCTATCACGATACTCAATCACTTTAACTATACAAATGTATTTATAAGCTACTACATTGTATAGCAACATATAAAGTCAGTGTAAACACACTGCTACTACTATTCATTCCCATATTTATGAATCTCCACAGTGTTGAGGGCATACTGATCGTGAGTTTAGTGCTCAAGTATGTGCTGAGAAAGGTGTGATACGAGATGAAAGAGTAGCAAGTAAGTAAGTATACCATGTCCAGTTTTATGCTTTTGGCCGGCCCTATGCTCTGGTTTATGTGCCAAATAGCACAAATGCGCTAAATTCCATTGGAGATTTTCAAGTTCAAGTCAACGAACACCTTGTGCAAAATAATACATACATACATAAATTTTTGAATATATTAATTGATATTAATGATGAGTCCCAAACAACATTATGTTGAAATATGAAATTTTTGCATTTTTAATCGTTTATAGTGGATTTTTTGAATTTTTATGTTACAAATAAAGTGTTAATCTGACAGTCATGGACGTTTTTAGTTTGAAACTAAATGACACGTACTATATACAATATAAATCTTAGATTATATCCGGCTTTAGTTACATTGAATTAATTGATTCTTTTAAATAAACTAGTATTTCAGTTTTGTTTAATTATGTTTTTTTACATTGTTACAGAATTAAGAGTCTTGACCTTACTCAACTCAGTTTGATTTTGATTTCTGGTCATTAGTTTTTATGGGGGCCCTTTCAATAACATGTCTCTGCTTAATTTATTCAATATTTATGTCTTACAAATAAATTCTAAATAACTGATTGTTAAGATAAATGAAAAAACAACGGAATAATTCCACTTACTACAAAATAAAAAACAACGGTTATTAAATAAAGCAGATTCTTATTGAATTAATTAAATGAGTATTTGTGTGTGTGTTAAACCCTTAAGTTTTTAACGAAACTATCTAAATCTATAAACTATAATAAAAGTAATACACTGTTTCCCAATGTAAGCCTTTAAACCAAAAAGAATTTTGAATCAAGCTTAACCCTCTCAAAACTGGTGTCAGAGATTCGAAAGCATTAAGTCTTAATTAAATTTTCTATTCCATTAAATTATTCATAAGCTTAATTCCTTAGTACTACAAAAGTTTTGAATTCATACCATCCAGAATTCAATCTTTATAGAATAAATTTCTTATGGAATCATTCAAGTTTTCTTTAATTCAAGTCAACAAATAGGTAGAGTCCGACAAAAACCGGTTTTGGCAGGACGAAACCGAACCGAACCTAATATTCGTGCAAAAAACCTGTATTTGGCATTATTCGAAAAAACCAAAACTTTTCAAATATTGTATTAATTTCCGAAACAACCAACTTTACATATTGTGGACTCTATTTGTCTTGTTGTTTAATTTTGAACTGAGAAGTGTTTTATGAGGAAAAAGTTTTACCTGAATGCTTAGACATTTTACAATAAGATATAAGTTTTGGCATTCTGTTTATTGTATTGAAACCATTTTTATTTTTTAAAATTCAATAATCTATGTTTTTTCTATAAAAGTTTAGTCCGAAACCAAATATTTGGTCGGACTATATAAATAGGCTTAAAACTAGACTTGTGTTAATTAATTGTGTAAATTATTAAAAACAAAAACGAAAATTTGAGTGAAGAAAAAATTAATAATTCAACAATTTTATTATTCAAAGATTGAATGAATTCTGTTGTGAATTAATTCAACGAGGAATAAATTCTATTTAAATAAAAAGCTTTCAATGAAGCTAAAGAATTAGATGTTGGGAATGGATTTATGGAATTAAATCTGAATTAAGATTTTTGTGAATTAATCTCAAATTGACTTAATTAATTCGAAGTTCTGATTCGAATTAACAAATATTTAGCCATTCAAAGAATGAATGAATTTTATTATGCACTAATTCCATTATGAATCAGTTCAGCAAAGAATGAATTCTATTTAAATAAAAGCCTTTGAATGAAACTAAAGAATTTTTTAATTCTTAATTAGTGAATTATGCACAAGTTCAATTAATTAATTAGAAACTCTGACTATTGAAATCACTAGAACTGATGAGATTTTAATTTGAATATGTCAAAATTAAGCTAATCTAATATCGAATTAAAAAAAGCCATAATGGGTTAATTTTCTTCTACGTCACATTTTACATTCAACTTATGAATGATTCATTTTATAGTTTTTTTTATTGATCTCTAGCATTTTGCTGTTGTTGTTTATTTGTTTTGACTGAAACTTTGATCATGTTTTATTTATGCAAATCAATATCAACAAAACTAAAAACAATGATAACGATGACAAGATTGGACCAACATGAGGTTCATAGTAATAATAAAAATAAAACTCATAAGTACCTACAGACATTTGTATATAAGTAAATAAAATATTGATTTTATTTAGATTTATTAAGATTAACATATGAGTGTGAAGAGTATGAGAACCATAACAACTAAAATTTTGGAACTTAGTACATGATGATTGATAAACAAAAAAATAAAAAAATATGTCTGAATAAAGGCTTCCGGTTATTTAGCGCATCAACTGAGACAGATTAAAAATAAAATTATGCCAACCAAAACAAACCAGGAAAAATGTTTTCAAAACTTGTTAATTAAATTCATTTGAATTCTAACTAAACAAACACTAACTAAGTAAGTAGTAATGATAGTAATGAACTCTTATTTAAACTCTAAAAATTAACAACGAAAACCCAATGTCAAGGTTAAATAAAACCTAATGGTAGATTTGAAAAGAAGATCTGAAGAAGAACATTACTTTTAGATATAATTAAAGAAAATGTTTAACAAACCAATTCGGTTGTTAGAATGACCTTGTAATATATTTACAATAATGTATTACCTGGCAAAAAAAACAATAATATTTTAATGCATCATTAATCATTTTTGTCCACAAAATACCAAATCAAAATAAAACTATTTCATTTCATTTCATACATATTTATTTAGCTTTTTAAAACAAAAATACAAAATTAATAAATTTTGCTGTTTTTTTAGGTCAATCATGAATATTTGTTTTTTAAACTTATTTTTAAATAGAAAAAATATATATTTCCACTTTAAAATCATGGACAAGAGACGTCTATCTTGTCCATCTTTTGTTCGCCATTAAGGCCCATCCAGACATTTTACGCTCGCAGCGTTCAGTAATCGATATTTGTGTGCATGATTTTGCACATTTTGCTTTAATTTCAATTACAAACAATTTTGTTTCTTACAAATGAATTTGTCTGATCAACTAACGTGTAGTACGTACGTGAGTAATAAAATGTATACAAAAAACACATTCAAAATTGTCTATAACTTCCAATAAAATTTTAACAGAAATGTTTAATACCCATTCATACTTATATTAACTGAGCTTCATGAAAAGTCTTACCTATTTTGTTTTTTAACTTGTGGTGAACTTGAATTCAATTAACCATCTTAGAGTTGTTTGGCAATTTTCTGCCTATTGACTTCTTTGATTGAAACGTGTTTCCACAACATTATTAAATTATTATAAGCAAATTATCAATTTAGCACACGATATTAAACCATAGATTACTAGATTGATAATTGAGAGCGAAAAACTTGTTTAATTCGCTAGAATCAATGGTTCAAAAGAATTCATTCTTAATTCTCTCTCTTCTCTTCTCTCCTAAACTTAAACAAATGCTTAAAATTTTGTTTAGCCAATAAATGTTTTTTCATTTTATTAACACAAGCTTCATTTTTTAAATTTAACCCAGCGATCATAGGAAACTATAATTCTCCATACCTTGATGATAGTTTAATCCTCCCATCTTTTGCAAGAAAAAAATGCTTGAACTTTACCCAGAAATATGCATTGCTTTCAATAAAAACTCAATTTATTTATATTTGAAATCTTTTTTAAGGAAATGTTATATTTTACTTGATTTTCTTTTCAATTCTCTTTTGTTTAAATTTAAAATATGTATGTAGTATTTATGTTAAAATGTAATAGAATAGTTAGTTTATATTATTATTATTATGAATGCATGTTTGTGTTGTATACAATAGTATTTAAATTTAAATACATACATATATAAAATAAATGAATACAAATCAATTTTACTTAATACTCGATAATAAATTTTAACATAAAATAAAGTGATTCTTAACAATGGAAGTTGATGTTTTAATTTTGTTTTCAGTTTTATATAATTCATGCAAATTTAAATTATTTAAATTTTAAAAAGGAATTAATTACTATTCATAACTTTTACATAATTTGCAATTAAGATTTCTTTTGAAGAAAATGTTTCTCATTTCAGTAAATATAATAATAATGTTTTATTTAATTAATAGTAGTGATAAAAAAGTGTTTAAATTTAAAGTCTTAAGGTAATTATAGGGTTTTTATATAAAGATGTTTAATATTTGTATGATTAAATGTTAATGTTTTAATTTCAAAGACTAAAATTTTGATAATTTCTTTATATGTTTTATATGTATGTATGTAGGTATTACATTTTAGGTATATAAAATAAATAGGATAATTTGTTTCATTGTTATATTTTAAATATATGTATGTTAATATCCGCTATGAAAAAAGCCAATGTCTAAAAATTAATTACGTATAAAGCCTAATTTCGAAAATAAATCTACTTTTCTTTATCAGAAATATGTTTTCAATATCTCTCTAATTATATAGTAAATGCCTAATATTACGCACACATTTATAGTTATAATAATAATTTTAAAAAAGTGGGTGCTAGCGGAGATTACTCCCTGTTATAGCAGGAGTATGTGTACAAATTGCTTTTAAGTTTTTATTATCTCTAATTTTAATTGTTAATGTTCGAATAGTAAAAAGGCAACAAAAATTATAATCTTAATGTAGGTAAATGTTGATTTTTAGTATACATATGTTTCAATGTATGTATTGCATGAATAATAATGCATGGATCAAATATGTTGTTCATCACTTGATTTATTCTATTTTATATTTAGTTCTTTAAGAATAAATTAAATATTATTTAATAAGCAAAATTAGTCATTTAAAATTTCTACGAAATCAGTTCATTTTAACATGTATGTATTGTTTATTTTCAATCCTTTTAAGCGCAGAAAAGTAGTACAATGAAATTCAGTTGATTTGTAAAGTATTTCTTTTAACTAGATTTAATTTATCATTATAAAAACAATATCCATTGTGCAGTTAAGTTAATGCACGTTTTTTATCTGTATTAATTGTTTTATTTTTTGGAAAAGATCGATCTTCATACAAAACATACGGTTGTAGTTGCGATGGCCACATGTTGACACCTCTTAAACCTCTTGTTGCAAGATGAATGATTAAAATAATTTTTAGTTACGAGGTGGCTCTTACAGCAAAATAATTTATATTCAATAATATAAACCTTAATATGCAAGAATTGAACAAAAACTATATTATTTCTACATGAGTTAACTCTTAAGATCAAAGAAACCGTTTATCTATTTTGTATAATCTTGCATTTAACGTTGAAACAAAATTCCAAAAGATTCATTTGGAGAATTTAAAACTTGTTTAATTTTCAGTGTCAGCGAGTGTAAAATGAAATGATGGTAGCCGTTTATGTTTGATGTTATTAATGAGATCATTTTATTTAAAAAAAAAAACAACAATGCAATATATATTTTTAATTTCATTAATCTTGCCATTTTCATGTTACAATAATAAATACTTGAATGGTTGACTAGATGTTTCTTTTTTCGTTTTGCTTTTGACAAGGGAGTTTGAGTTTAATTACGAAGAAAAGCATAGACAGATTTTGATTTTGTATAAAGAAGAAATTTAATTAATATGTTTAAAATTATTATAAGGGGTGGTTAATGTTGTTTCTTTTGTTTTTATCACAATGGTAGTTAGCAGTTTTTATTTTTCAAAATATTTGGTGTGAATTTTATTTTTCTAGACAGCCTGAAAGTAGGCTTCACAAATGGTGTTTTAATTTAATGTTCAGTTGTTTTTGCTGCAAGGTTTGTGTAAGTGTAAGTGTGTATGTGTATATTTTTAATATTAATCAGTAAAAGCGTTTTTTTTAACTTAAAAAAGCTTTTAATTTAGATATATTGAAAAACTTGTGCTTGTTGCGCCACAATGTTTAGCTTCTTTGTTTTGTTTTGATTTGTGTTGATCAACTTTGTTGCTGCAAATGTTGTGAGTAATTAGTAATTGACAGGTTCAATTCCTTGCCTTGTTGATTGCTCACTGTTGCTGGTTGGTGTTGCTGTTGTTGTATGTATGTATTCCAAAAGTGTTTTCTTAAACATTTTCCACCTCCTGCACTTTCTGTTTGATATTCTCACGGAAATGACGGTTTTCCGGGTTGGCCAAAACCGACTGTATGAATTCTGAGGTTTCCAGTTGCAATTGCGTAAGTCTTTGTTGCAGTAATTGATTGCGTTTAACCAATTTTATGGTTTTTATGGCTATAGATAGTAAACCATCTGTGTTGCGTATGTTGGTAAGAGATTTTGTGTTGTTGTTGTTGTGGTTGTTGCTATTGTCAGTTTGTTGTTTGGCCAAGAGTTTATCTCTCAGTAGGGGATGATTGCCTCTTTTAAGTTTTGCACTTTTCTCCGTATCCAAACTAGTCATGGAATCTGCTTCATCTGTATCCATACCAGTATCACTGTCATCACCACCACTCATGTCACTGTTTAGCTCTCTTGCATCCTCCAACTCGTCGTACTCTTCCTCCGAATCAAACTCATTGCAAGCATAGTAATGGTTTCTCATGTTACTGGAATGTATTTGATTTGTGTCCTTATGCGAAGCTGAAACTTTGTCGTTTTCATCTTCGTATAAATCCGTTACGTCATTGCCATTACTCAGGCACTCCCCTTGGCCAGCCATGTTATTGTTGGCCAGCACTACAGATGCATACCTTTGAAATCTTCTTTCTTCTCCGCATGGTTGTGATGTGGATGCTGACGTTGTTTCTCTATGTGATGGTGATGATGATGTTGTTGATTCCGATAATGATGACGATGACTGTGATGTGGAGGTTGATGGGTTTGTTGTATTGCTGCCATATGTTGCTGTTGAACTGTTTGTAAACGAATCATTGGCCAATCTCAAATCATAGGAATTTTCTGTATCCGAATGTGTTGAAGACGTTACGGCATTGTCGGATATATAGGAAAACAGTTGATGACGATGATTTGAGACTGCTGATGTGGCACTTGTTTGCATTGAGTGGCTGTAGTTTAAACTGGTATTGTTGTTGCTGTTTCTCTCTGTTTGATTGTGAGGTTGTATTCTTAGGGAAGCTGTAACTCGGTTGTTCATAGATCCTTTAGCAACTGTAAATGGAAAAGAAAGAATATGTTAATGCCAAAAATAGAACAAATTTTATAAAAAAATATAACGATGACTCCCTGATATAATGTCGAAAAATGTACATATTTGTGAATTCTGTTAACAATAAATCTTTAACGATTACTTCAGTAACCTGTCAACTAAATGTTATAGAAAACTACTACAATTAGACCTTCATATGTCATGAGTGATCATAAAAAAAATAAGTTCATAATAAAATAAAACTAAAATAAACAATATGTTCATTTCTCTTGCACATGTTGTTCTCAGATGACTGTTGAGGTTGGCGACAGTTGTGTGCAGAGAAAAATACACATTCAAGGGGCGAACAATTGATGCATGATTAAAAACGTGACTTATAACGAACGTGTTGAGTAAGCAGACGTACTCATTTTGTATTTTATTCTTATTTTTTTGTTGCTATTTTTATAACAACAACTATAAAAACAACAAAACACGGAAGAGAATAGAGATAAAAACTAGAAATGAATTTGTAAAATAAATTATTGTACTTTGTATTTTTATTTTATTTTTTTTTTGTTTTTCAAGAGAACTGAAATCATTATGTAAAAGTGAAATGTTGTTGTAACAAAGTGGCGCACATATTAATAAACATTAGTTATATTTTTTTTGGCAAATTAACAAAAATTAAGAAACTTATTAAAATTCACCCTACATCCAATGTTTGTAGGTATTAGTTGAAGGAAATGTAAAAATGTTAAATTTATGTAAATATGTTAGATTATTAATAAAACCTGAAACATATTTGGGCGGACTTCACTAATCAATTATAACTGAAAATTTGGTTAAGCATCTGATTTCAGTCAAATCACACATATGTACATTCCTCAAAATTCTTCATATCAATGTAGCAGGTAAAATATAAAAAATTATTATTAAAAATTATAATGCAAATCAAAATAAAATTGGTGTGCTGAATTGTTTATTTTATTAGTTACATATTTGTGTTCTGACAGTTCTAATTTTAACTGGTCAAAGAGATTGTAAACTAAATCAACAATAAGTGAAAAATAAAAATTTTAGTTTAACATAGATTATCTTTATACCAAAAACTAGCTCCTATTTATTCATTTCGGTACATATTTGATTCTGTTAAATGGTACATTTGTAATTCGCTGTAACCGCCTGCATATCTCCCACAACGTTTTAACTTACGTGCACATTTAAAATGGCACATGTCCAACAATGACATTTAAATATTTAAAATTTAAATGTGTTCCCACATGCGACTGTTTAATTGTACATGTTTGTTCTTAATTTTGTGTTTTCTTTATTGTTTTTTTTTTCTTTCTCAAAAACCCCATTAGTAAGTATGAGGAAGATTTGCATAATGAACATTCGTTTTCTTTATCTCTGTTTTTTTTATTGCAAAAACCCAAACACATGCTGCAAATCAGAAAAAAAAAAACGAATAAATAATTAAGATTGTTTTTTTGCATGTTCCAATGAAATACTTGCCTGTCAATAAATCGTTCAACGTGAAGTGTACATGATTTTAATTAAACTCACACGCTCCGACGACAGGCGACATCACAAAGAATTCATTGAAATTTTGTAACAATTAAGTATTGTAAAACCACAATTAATTAAATTTTTACGGCCAAGTCAAGCAAAAGGTTTTCAATTACAACTAATTCATGAGAAATTAATGCAGTTAGTAATGGAATCACATGTAATCACATGCATAGCTGCATATAAAGTTACGTCACTCTCTACAACTTCTTATTGAAGCAGGAAATGGGATGTTGTTACTGCCAACTACACTCATTCTTGTTCTGCACTTTGATGCTTCAAGTAATGAGTCAGAGAGAAAAAATTCTTATTTATTTAATTTAATATTAATTTAGATATTGAAATGGTACTGAACTCTAACCAAAAGAGTACTTTTTTAAGATAAAATGTACTAAATTATTTTATTATATAGGTTAAATCCCAGAAATTGTTCACATCAATGAATTTTAATAAATTATAAGTTAAAAAAATGCATTAAGTGCAGATAATTTGTCACTTTTAACATTTTCGAGATTCTTAATATCTACATTTTATTTAAGTATAGACTGGTTAATAAATGTATGTGTCCTTAATTCAAATCTGTTATCAACACAGACTTATAATGTCAGCTTTCGCGTAAATCGCGATTATGTTCCAAAAACATGAATTTTTCATAGGATTATGGTTTATAAAACAGACAAGGTACAGAGTTTTTAGTTTTTTAAAAATGTATTGGATATTTATAGTTATCACAAATGGCTAAAATCCACGCAATAAAATCACTATAATTTAAAGCAGAAAAACATTCACTTTTTAATATAAATATGTAAATTACTTTCAATTTTGTTAAGAAATTTATACTTTGAACTAAATTAAATTTTAAAATATTCAATATAATCATTTGAAATCGTAATATTTTGAAATTATCCTTTTAAAAAAATCTCAAACCAAACCAATAACTACACAGTTTTGTAGCCGTGGTTAAGTACTACTAACTTTTGAAACCAGTCTTTCAAGCGTTTTATTTAAGTATAGACTGGTTAATAAATGTATGTGTCCTTAATTCAAATGTGTTATCAACACAGACTTATAATTTCAGTTTTCGCGTAAATCGCGATTATGTTCCAAAAACATGAATTTTTCATAGGATTACGGATCATAAACAAGACAAGCCACAGAGTTATTATCTTCTTTAAAAATGTATTGGATATTCTTATTTAATCACTCTAAAGGTAGGGTCACACATGGTAAATGTTTGCACAAATAAGCGTTTTGTAAGATTAAACAGCATCAAATAAAATAAAACTAAAGTTTTTGTTTTGAATCATCCAATAACTTTTTGGAATAAATAAAAGATTTCAAATATATTTTATTTAGTGGTTACGTATTTTTCATCAAATATTTGTCATGTCTGACCCTACCATAAGGTAAATATATTCAAAAATTCAAACACAAATGCCTAAAATCCACGCAATAAAATCACTATAATTTCAAAAATAAAACAGAAAAACATTCACTTTTTAATATACATATGGGCAATTCCATATCATCGTACGTGACATTTGTACGCCTATAGAGTGGAATAGATTTTGCAAAAATAAGAGTATCTGAAAAATAATTTGGTCTTTATGTTCCATTCAGAGGGTACTATATTTTAAAATAATAAAAAGTTCTTTCGAAACATTGTTGTCCAAAATATCGAACGAAATAAGGGTATATCGTACGTGACATAAAACGGAAGTCATTTGTATGAAATATAATTTCTATCACTAAACGAAATATTTTTCCTTTACAATCCGTCATATTTAAATAAAAACAATCATTGCATGATTTTATAATAAATAAAATTTAATTTAATACCGTACGTGACAGATTTTTCTCTTATAATAAAACAATATATATTCTTTAAATATACATATGTATACAAAAACTAAAAAAGTGAAAAGAAAATATACATTCGGTTTCAATAAACAATTTGACAATAGCACAAAAACAATCAGAGTCAAATTCATTTCATACTACAAGCTAATTGGGAGCCTAGTTTTCGCCGCAATTTTAGCCTAAAACATTAAAAAATTAAATATAATCAGTATAATTTGTCTTTAAAATGTTGTAATATGATCTAAATACTTTCACATAGTAACATATTATTTTTTTCTTCTATTCAAATCATTTTGAAAAAAATTTTCAAGGGTTTTTGTGTTTTCTCGTGGAATTGCCCATATGTATATTACTTAAAATTTGGTTAAGAAATGTACACTTTGAACTACATTAACTTTTAAATTGTTTAAGCTAATCATTTGATATCGTAATATTTTGAAATTATCCTTTTAAAAAAGCCTCAAACCAAACCAATATCTACACAGTTTTGTAGCCCAGGTTAAGTATTACAAACTTCTGAAACCAGTTTTTCATGCGAACGAATTTGATATGGTTGACTATAGATCTTTCTGATTATGAACGGACAACAATGTACCATTTTGGATTTCAGCTCCTATATTCGAGTCATATTTTCCATTATTTAACAACTGCAAAATTTATTTAAAATGTTTTTAATATATTAATTCATTTCAACTATTATTTACCAATATTGTACTTAATAACTCGTAGGGAAATATTGAAAAAAATCCAGAGTACTGAATTTTCCATACCTGCTAACAACATTGATTGGTTGATGAAGTTGAGGGAGTTGAGCATTGAATAAACACAGATACATATTGAAGAGAGTAATCGAATTGTCCTCAGTATTTTTCCAGTCCAATATGTTTATTTCTGCATTTCTAACTCTGAGTGTAGAGGAAGAAGCTAAAACATTTATTTATGTACAATCCAAATGTATGTTGTTCTCAAACAAATGTGATTTGAACATGAGTGGTATGTAGTTAATCAAATGCACGTGTGTCTTGTTGCCTGGTGTCATGACACAACATTTGAAAATGTGTTTTGCTTTCTCGTAGTTTCTGTTTTAATTTTTGTTATTTATTTATTTGTTTGTTTCGTAAGTTAATTGCTTGCTGCAACTATAACAAGATAAAACAGACACATACGAACGAATATTGAGAGTTGTAATACAGTTGTGGCAATAAAAAAAGGGAACAAAATTAACTAAAGTGGAATAACTATTTATACTTTCAAGGATATTCACGATCTTGCTGCTCAACAAATTCTATGCACTTTATCCATACAAATTTCAAGGTTGGCTACCGATTCGAAACGGATAAAAGGTAGCGGTAACGGTAACGGTAACGGTATTTGCTGTTATTTAAACATTAAAAACATTTTAAATAAGCTGATGTAAGGTAGGTGGTAATGAAATCAATAATTTGTAATTTCTTAAAATTGTTTATAGAATATTGGTACCTGTAACTTAGCGGTAACGGTAATATATCCGAAACGCTATTTTAGGCGCAATATCTTTGATATCTTTAATAAACGTGTTCAAAATATTAATTTGTATTTTTATAACTTAAAATTATTTATAGAATATCCATAACGGCACTTAAGATAATTGCTGTTAATTCGGTAACGTTAGCTTAACAGGGGTAACGATAGCTAAACTTTCAAAAGAAAAAAAAAAACTTCCAAACTGCTTTTAGTGTATTTAAGAAATTATTTTTAAATGACAGACATGTTTAGAACGACCGATTAAAACATAGAGAGCAGATGCTTTTTTCACGGTCATTATGAAACCCAAATGTGACAAGGATTATCCATTCCCCAAATTCCCCTTAATGCATGTAAATATAAGTATTCAGATAAAATGTACTTGTGAAGGATCGATTCAAATTTACCATTGGTTCAACATATCGCAGTAAGTGTAGGGGTCTTTTATATACCTATAATCAGACCTTTTTAAATATATGTAAGTAAGAACTTAATTTTCCGTCATCATTAGTCATTGTACTTAATCGGTCATTGGATTAAGTACTTCCGTACTTTTGAAGTGTGAATTGTGCTGGAAAAATTACAATTGTATAGCATTTATCATCGCTGTGGTAAACACCCATTTGCAAATGTTGCTAGCTAGCATTGTGAATCCGGCTTTAATGTAAAACAGAATTTATAAGGAAAAAATGTAAATTAATATTCTTTCATTTCGTTACTCATTCCCTGTTTTCAACTTGTTTGTTATTTGGTTTCATAACTTGTCCGTGTCTTCAATGTCTGTTTGTGTGTCTGCCTTGATGGCTGGCTGAATGTTTGTTTCATGTGATCTTTAATTGAAGTGTAAATATAGTATGTACCCAGCAGTTAAGCAAGTAGTCAATGTATCCCTTATAGACAGTAATTGTCACTAATCTCTGAAAACTTGGCTGACTCCTATTATATATTCTGGGTCATTTGACACGTATGTGCTCCTTGTAGTACAGAGATTAGACAATTGCTTACTTTATTCATTCCAGGTAATGTAGCGTGAAGTCAATTGTCGCTTAAGTGTCTCTGAGTGTAGTCACTATAAACGTTTATTTTGTACTGGACTTTAGAAAGTAGTTATTTTACCCACCAGAAGCAATATAAGGAAGGTTTGTTTACAAGCAATCGTTTATTGGACTGTTTATATGTCTTTTTAGCAGACTATTTCAGGTCAATATGCACCCGTACATGTTAAAACAACTAGTTAAGTAGCTGATCAAGTTACCAGTTAGGTAGCTAGTAAGATAACTGTACGTGATTCCAATGCGATGACTACTTAGGACCAGTCCCATTGTAATCAAAAAGGGTAAATTGACCGCCTGCTTAGGACATGCACATGTTAACATAACTAGTCACATAGCTATTGAAGTAACTAGTTCCCACCCTAAATGATGGGTAAAATCACTAGTTCGGGTCTGTCTCCTAGAACTGCTGGGTAGCTGCATGTGAGTGTGTGTGTGTTGGTCCGAGTATAAATAAATTAAGGCACATGTCAGTGCTACATGACGTATACGTAACAATTTTGTACACACTCATGCTCAAACACGAAGAGCTACAAAGTATCTATTTGTGTACTCAACACACCTCACTCTAACCAACTAATACTCTGCTATCGTAAATATTTTAACTTTATCATTTGCATTTTAATCGTTCTCTTGATAAGTAATTGATATTCACGTAAGTAATTTTCACTGCACGAGTTTAACAAATTTAATGTTCAATTTAACCGGCCTATATATTTGAATGTTATTTATGGCTGTGTTGTTGTTTCAGTTATAAATCTAAATAATATTAACACGTTTTTTGAAACGTATGTCTTGATTTAATAAATATATGTATGTATGTATATGAGTATGTGTGAGTAAGTACATGTGTGTGGTTTTGAGCTACTCACCATAATTCACAATATTCGATAGAGCTTGATTTAACTGATGAGATCCTTGTCCATGTCGCCGTATATTTGTGGTGGCAATGGTACGTGTTTGACGCTTCTTTCCTGAACATATTGTTGGTGCCATGGCGATGGGTTTAGAGATAGGTTTTATTGCTGGGATTTTCAAATGAATCTATAAAATAAGAAGAAAAAAAAATCAAAGATAAATAAAAAACAACAAAGTTAGATTTCAAAGAGATTTATAATAACGTAGACATACAAATACAGTTAATAAGTTTATTTATGCTTAAAAGATTTCTGAATAAATCTCATTATTTTTCTTTATATTTATTGAAAATTCCCGTTAAAGAAGAGCTCGTTTGGTTCGATATTTTCTTGTTAATTGTGTGTGTGTGTTTGTAAAAATTACACAACCATAAAAAAATGGGAAAAGTCAAGGGAAGCAGCCAAATCAAAACAATGAAATTAGGTCTGGTTAAAAAGAGGGACACGAAGCAGCAACATAAACCCAAAAAAAAAACTAGGGAGAAACCCAACAATAAGTATCTTTCGATAACCAAAGCTCGTTTGAAATATTCTTTTTTTTGTTTACAATGTCGTAAACATTTTTAACACGCATTATTCGATTGCGTTTGCGTGTGCCACCAGTAGTAGTAGTAGACAACGAGTCATTTATTTTTGTTGTTTCTTTTATTTTTTGTTCAAAGTTTTGAACAGGCTGAGAAATACCAACAACCAAGAGAATTTCATTTAGCTTTAGCTGTTGATGTGATTTTATTTTTTGTGTGAAGTGTATTTGTGTGTGTGTGAGTGAGTGATTATAAAAATACCTCAGACAACACCAAATCAGCAAAAAAAATAAATAATACACAAGCACAAAATAAAAAGAATACAAAAATATGAACAAAACTGTTTGGCACGTGTACGCTCTTTCCGGTTGTTAACACTGTAGAAAGAAACCTTTTAAAATGGGAATACAAAAGGAGAAGATACATAAAACACAAGCCATCAAATGATTAACCAAATATGTATCTCTCGTCTTTATCGTCGTCATCAACATCATCATTGTTGGTTTGGCAAATTTTCACTTTATCTTAGATGACACATGCATGCATTTCTTTCAAATTGAATTCATTAAGTTACAAATTAAATATTGTAAATTATAAAAAACAGAGTAAAACAACGATCCCACCTACATTTTTCTTAATTACCTATACATATGTACTTAATTATGTGTAAAATGTTTGACACTTAATAACTTGGAAGACTTGTAAGAATTTATATTTTTAACAGGAAACACAACAAAATTTAATCTTATCAAAAACATTAAGTATATTTTTAACTTAGAGAATTTTTAATGAATGAGTCAAGTTACTTGATTCATTAAATATGAACATTGTTGAAAACTTATCGAAACAACTCACATTTCAAAAAGTGATTTACAACAACGACGTTTTATTACACAGGGCGCTTTTTATTGACATTGTCTACTCTAAAACGTTAACCAAACCACAAAGCTCTAAAACCTCAACTCTAAATACAGCAACATTTTAGCATTTAGTATCATTAAAATACAATACCCCGAATTTGGGGATTCCCCTTAGAAATTTAGTTACATATTACATATTTAAGTTGTAGTTACATAATTATGACTTTAAGTCATGACTTAAAGCTATGGGTTTTTTATGTACTGACAAATTGTAGCGGCCAACAAAAAGGCACGTTTTCTGTTTTTTCATAATTTTTTTTGATATTCTGCTGTGAAATCTTTTCTGATTGGTTGTTGATGATGAAGATAACGATTAGAAGCCAAAAAAAAGGCATCATAAAAATGCAAGGGTATTTTCGTAGGGGTTTTAAAAGAGAAACAAAAAAAAACCATGACTTTAAATCAACATGTAAATGTCGCCATATTTTTTAGAATAAACACATACAAGGGAAGAAGAGAGAAGCGTCAATGAATACAATTTAACAAAATTACTGCCCGGGGGATACAATAAAAAAATATTCTGCAATACACTATCATGATATCTGTAACATGTTTACTGTAACAATTTCAAAATGTTTACAAGTTTCTGAACAATATTATGGTCACTGTAATTATTTATATGATTGCGATAACCGTAATATGGTAAAGTTACGATTCACATGATTGTAGCAATCTTATACATATATGATTGCAGAAAATAAGTATATGATTATGACAACCATTTTTATGATGACGAATTTACCACATTATATAGTTCTCGTCTTATGGATATCATAATCTGAGAACAACATTTTAAGATATAATGAATCATCATGAACATGATTGACATGAACATATGGGAGATTTCATTTCAAATGAACCAACTTTTGAAATCGAGTAATTCAGACATAATTTTTCAACCAGATCGGTTAAGAACTCTACGAGTTAGAGGTGTAAAAATTTGACATTTTAGCCATACAGGTTTTTTTTTCTCATCCAAGTTTGTGTAGATAACTATTTCTTCCCGATCGGAAGTCATAGATTTCAAAAGTTCAAAAGCGAAATGAAATCCCCCATATATTTATTTACTACAAACATATATATGATTCGACAATCAGGTGAATTTTAACTTTACCATATTATGGTTAACACAATCATATAAATAATTACTGTGACCAGTAATTATAAACATTTTGAAACAGTAAACATGTACAACTATATTAGTTCTCTGGGTGAGGCTCTCAGTTACCTATCTTGTGGTCATATACGACATCGTTCTTCCTCTACAACTTTCCCATACATTTTTTGCTATTTTTTTTATAAGAAAAATTTAAATTAATTTATGAAACTATAATCAGTTGCTTTAGCAATCAAACTAAATGGTCTTAACAATTTTCTATTTCTAATATATAAACAAAATTAAGTTATTTATGAAACTGTTATCAGTTGTTTTAGCAATCAAACTACATGGTCCCATCAATAAAATTTACAACTTTTATGATTGAGATTTTTATAGAGCGTGTTTGTCTAATTACTGATACGATAGACATTAATAAAGAAATTAACGTTTTTAATGCCCTCCTCTATTATAAACTATGCGCGTGTTGGATTTTTTTTTTCTTTTTTTTGCAAACACAAAAGCGTTTTAAAAAACAAAACCACCAGCTATGCATATAATTTACAAACACTTAAATAAATAATAACAAATTGTTTAAGTTTGCGGGTATTAATAAATATTAAAGAAGATTTAAAAATATACTTGTGCAAACATTTAAATGTCCGCAAGGAATGTGTATTTAAGTCTCAAGTACCTGTCTACAAACATTAAATGTGTTTGTTAATTAAAAGTTTGAACAAAATTATATTACACGTGTTTCATTTAATAATGAAAACCAGAGACAAAGCTAAATAAAGTTGTGGAGAAGGGGTTTTTAGTAGGTTAAGTTTATAGTGAATTTATCGTATTAAATTGAAATAAATAAGTGATTTTATTATAAATAGTTTTAATTTTTTTTTAGTTTAGTTCCGTTTTTTTTTTTGAAACAAGATTAATTTTGTTGACTTTTTGAAACTTGTTTAAAATTCTAATGGAGATAATAAAATATTAATGTTTCAAAACTTGTAATACCACAAATTTTATACTACATTAAAAAGTAAAGGTGAGAAATTTATAACATTTTCACAAATAAATATAAAAAACTAAAATTCTATTGTATTTATAACAAAAGTGCTATAACTAATCAATAAAACCATTTTAAAAATATGTATTTATATTGAGATAATAATACGGTAAATTAAGAAAGATAAAAATAAAACAAAATTTGTATAATAAATTGTTTTTAAATCCATCCTTAAAATAACGTTACCAAAAAACCAACAAATACCATTATCCAAAATATAACGTTACCGAAATAACTCTAAATAAGTTTTTATACCCTTCACCATATCCTGTTTAAGTTTGTCATTCCGTTTGTAATTTCTACATTTTTCATTTGCAACCCCACAAAGTATACATATATTCTGGATCGTTATAGATAGCGAAGTGGGTATATCCATGTCCGTCTGTATGTTGAAATCAACTTTCCGTAGACCCCAAATAACTTACATACATGATTCATACATCAATATATCGGGAAATCTTCCGGTTCGGTTGCTATTGAAAATCGTCAAAATCGGCCCACAAATGGCTGAGATATAAGGAAACAACCGGGACAACCTAGATGTTTGGCCAATTTTTTATTAATATCTGGGTTACTAAGTCATTAATATAGACAATAATAATATCTAATGATAGATATTTCAAAGTCCATTGCAACGATGTTTATAAGGCTATTATAGTAAGTTGGACCTGCAATGGGTCAAAATCGAGAAAAATATTTTTTAACCCGATTTTTTTTTTATAAAAATTTTTTTTTGTGTTAAATAAATTTTCCAAAAAATTTTTTTTTAAAAAATTTAAAAAAAAATTTTATAAAAAAAATAAACAATCTCGAAAAAAAAAATTTTAAATTTTAAAATTTACCTAAAAATATTTATTTTAAAGTATAATTTGGTGAATGGTATATAAGATTCGACACAGCCGAATATAGCTCTCTTACTTGTTATTGTTAATGGGGGTAACTTATGGTTAAAACAAAAATGAAAGAAAATAGAAAATATACCTTAATTACAGCAACTAACACTTAAATACTCATACTAAAATAATGTGCAAAAAAATAAAAGCTCAACAACAATAGATGTCTACTCAAATTCCATCAACAAGACAAGTTTTGGCACATTTTGTCTCAGGCAACCAAGCCGTAAAAAAATAAATAAATGAAGAAACACATTTAATGCATTAAACACATTCACGACAGCAGGCTACCAACTACAACCACTCAAGAATAGACTACATACATAGCATATGAAAATTATTATATTCACGACAACACGACCACCGTTGTCGCTGTAGCCAAGATAAACTAAAATCTATTTTCCTAAAATGAAATATTTAAAAGTGGCACCACTAAAATATGTATTTGAACAACAATGACAGCCAGTTACGATGTTGATACCATTAATTAAGAAGCTGACTACAAGGCGACAATTGTTGCTAGCGTCATTTGTAGTCGTGTAGAACAAAGAGCTAATACTTGCTCCAAGGGTCTTTGAAAGGCATATAGAATCTCACGAAAAATATGTCCTACAAAGTTCTATTATATCCGAATTTTTCTGATTTTTCACAACAATTTTAGATTTTTACCCCCATATTATTCATAAACTGTTTTTAAATTTATAAAAGGTTTATTATAAAACAAAATGTTTATGAATATGTTGCTTAAAATTTGTGTACGAATTTTCTGAACAAATTTGTAGCATCGTAGTGTTTGTTTACACAATATTTTTAATTATTTTACTATTTTTACTATTTTTTTCAAACTAGTACACAAAAAAATAATAAAATCTAGCACGCATTTCAAGAGAAAATATTTTTCTTTTACTGTGCATGTTTACTGTAACAATTTCAATATTTTTAATTTTTTTAACAATATTATCGTCACAGTAATTATTTATATGATTGTGGTAACCATAATATGGTTATTTTACGATTCATATGATTGTATCAATCATATCTATGATTGCAGTAAATAAGTTGTTTTCAGATTATGATATCCATAAGCCGAGAACAACATAATATGGTAAATTCTTCATCAAAAAAATGGTTGTCACAAACATATATTAACTGCAACCATATATATGATTGATACAATCATGTGAATCGTATTTTTCCGCAATCATATAAATAATTACAGTGACCATAATATTGTTAAGAAAAATGTAAAAATATGATTGAATCTGTTACAGTAAACATACACAACTATATTTTTTCTCTGTAGTGTAGGTGTAGTAAAAAATAATAAAAAAAAATGGTTTTATAGTGTAATTTATAGGATCGGGAATGAATATTTTAGAAATTATAAGTTAGTGGTAGGGAATATATTATATTCCCCAACACTCATGACGAAGGTTATATAATTTTAAAAAGCGTTTCAATTCACATTTCAAGTGCCTTTCATATGATATTAATGTTCCTTTAGGACTTCTATACTTTGATCGTTTTCACAATTGGATAGATCTCAGTTATAGCTATGGTATCGTATCTTAAAAAGGAGTAAACATTAATTTAAGTTGGAAACATGAACTAAATTTGTTGGTTCCCCCTCTAAATTCTGAGGAAAATTGTTGTATAACAAATGGTTAATAAAAATACATCTAAAACTTTTATATAACAAAAACATAAAGATCCCTAAAGAAAACAGAAACGTAAATTCAAACAAATATTCACACTTTTACTACTACAACTGGTACTAATTCATTCACAAACACACACATTGCTCCTACTCACACACTTGTTATACACAATATTGGCCAAGTAATAAATAAACAACACTTTTGAATCGTTTACACGTGGAGGAAATGACCCAAATATTGACAGAATGTTTAACTATGTATTTTAACATACATGTATACATTTACTTATTTACATATACATGTGTATGGATTTATTAATGTAAGTGAGTAAAAACAAAAAATGTGTATGTATCTAGATTCTAGATGCTTGTTAACATTGGATATTATTTAAGTCAATATACTTATCGCTGAAGCCAAAACTGTTTAGAGTTGAGAAACCCATAAATAAAACTAAACGACATTTCTTGTTGGATTCTACATTATTATTAAGATACATATAAGAAAGTATAAAACAACAACACCATTAACTACATAATAAAATATTAATTCCTTGAATTTCTAAGGGATATTTTATAATATTGTCCTTCCTATTGATTGATTATAAATTTCTAAATACATACTGGTGTATTTTAGTGTAGATGTATGTATAAATATTTGTATATATGCATGTGTGTAAATAAATATACATGCATACGTATGTGTGTGTGTAGATAAGTGTGCTTGCTCTTCTAAGTGTTTCAACACATTTCATTTTAGACATTCACCAGCAAATTAATAAGAACCAACACATGCCGATTTTTTTTATTGCTTCACCAAAACAAAAAAAAAAATAATAAATAAACAAAATATAAAAACAGAAAAAAAGGAAATTGTATTTCCAACATAAACGAAACTTGTTTCTTTTTTGTTTTGTTACTTTATTGAATTAAATTAATAGATAAATTATACAGTCAAAATTAATAAAATTAAAATATAGACAGCATGTTGTTTGCGAAAGAGCCGAAATAATAATTTATTATGAACAAATAAATGAGTTTTCAACATTAAAGTTAGCAAGATGTTAAATAATTATAATTAAGTCTGAATTAATTTACAAGGATTTCAATAAAGATAGACAGAGTTTTACCCCCATATGCAACATAAACAATTTTTAAATTTATCAAAGGTTTTTAAATCAAATTTTATATTAGTTTTTAGAGAATTTTGAATTTTGAACATAAAATAATTTATGGATTTTTTCATAAATTGAAAATATAAAAATCACCAAAAAATTACTTATAAAAATATTCATTCATAAACTTAAAAGCTACTGAAGTAGTTTTGTTGTTTTTCTTTTTTCTTTTTAATATTTAACTATTGTTTATTAGTTTCCGCTCAACAGCTGTTTTTTATTTGTTTCTAGTATTTGTCATATGTCGTAAACTTGTTTTTATATTTTATAATTTATTATTAATTCTGCTCAGATGTTTTAATAATTGAGGACAAAATTCTAAAAATAAATTTTTTATTTACTTATTTGGCTTGGTTGATGTTAAATACACAACACTCTTGTATTAACTGACTATAACAATTTGCAGTAAAATGGTTTTCGAAAGATTCTCAGCAAAGAAGAAAAACAAATGTTTATATTTCCTAAACGAGAACTTAACTGCAGGCATGCAGAGAAAACAACTAAAGTTCAGTTACTACACTTGCATACAGTTTAACCTTGCCAACTGCTAAAGGACTTCTGATGTGATTTCCTTTTCGTTTATCCTTTTACATAAATGAGCTTTTTCTAACCACCAAAACAGCTGCATTACTTGTTAAATTAACTGTTGTAAGCATGTTTTCTTTACTGTCTCTCTTTCTACCTCAGTTACTCTCGTTAGAGAGCAGTAGCCAGGCTTGCCAATCTGCGGTATTTGTCCCCATATTTGGGGATTTTATTGCGGATATTTTTAAATATTTTGGCGAAATTAGGATAAGATGGATTTTATTATAGATAATAGCAATAAATTATTTACCAAAAAGTGAAGTTTATTTCATATTCTTGGGATAGAAAATAAAGATATTTAATACTATTGAATGCGCCTATCATTCATTACAGCTATATGATAAATAATTTTTTTTATTTATAGATTTTTGGTAATTATTCGAACTTTTTATTTATATAATTTGAAAGTAAATTTTTAATTAGGCTTAAGTTCATTTTTATTATAATTTATTTGTAATAATTCAAAGAATATCACTGAATACCAAAATTTTTAGACAATTGGCAAATTGGAATGCATTTTCTACCCTGCCAAGGGCGTCATCTTCATTGTCAAGGTCTATTTGTAAATATCATCTATTTAACTTACTATTATTGTCTAAAAATTTTGGTATTCAGTGATATTCTTTGAATTATTACAAATAAATTATAATAAAAATGAACTTAAGCCTAATTAAAAATTTACTTTCAAATTAAATTTTTTTTATTTTAATATGCCCAGTAGTTTAGGAGATATTGAGAAAGTTGTGGCGAGAATGTAGAATTTCAAAATTCTATACTTTAAAACTGCACCTTTCTCCTTTCTCAAACACTTCGTTTCAGTTAAATACACCCAGAGTCTCTGGCGGGAATCGAACCCGCAACCCTCAGATTTCTGGTCCAGCACTCGGTAGTGTGCTAGTCTATCAGGCACCCATTATGCTAAATGTTAAAAGATACCACTTCTAATTTTACATTATATTTGAAACAATGTATTATGGCAGTGATGCACTGGAATTAGTTTTTTATAAACAGTTGGAATGACTATTCTCGAAAAGAAATTTTGACAAATTCATACGAATTTTGACCTAACTTTTTATGTATTTTTATTTTTCTGAAAAATTTTATTTTTTCAAGAAAAACAATATTTGGGGATTTTGAGGATATTTTTAAGATTGGTTGGGGAACAATGATGAAAACTAAATGGCAAGCCTGACAGCAGTGCAACTTAACTGCACACGTTTGTATGACGTCAGTTGAAACATGCAAGTAGTAACAATGTTACGTAACGTAACCTTCAACTATTTATTCAGTATATTTATTTGTAAATATTTACAAATGTAAATCATTTGCAAAAATATCAATACAACACAAAAGTTAAGATTCCAGAACTAAATTACTCAAATCAATTGCCTGACTAAAATCTTTCTTTAAACTGTATTTATTTTTTATTTATGACGTTCTTCTTGTCAATGAGGCATATTGAAATTCTTAACACGTGTCCCACAAACTAGAAGAATTATTTAACTACAAGATGGTAGGTATGTTTAACAGTTTCGTGCCAGTGTATTTTGGAACATGTCAATTAAATGAATGAAAAGAAAACGCTCAATAATGATGGGTGGCACAAATTATACAAATCTGACGTAAATTTGTAAAAATCAAATTCATTTTGAAAATAAACAGATATTGTAATTAATTTTTATTTAATTGATTACTAGAAAGTGATATTAAAAGAGAAAACGCTTAAATAATTTAAAGAGTACATACATATGTTTGTATATAAATGTTTATCTATTGATGTTCGAAATACATATGGGGCATTTCATGTCAAGTGAACCAACTTTTGAAATCGATGTCTTCCGATCGGGATGAAATTTGCACCAAGGTTAGCTCTATTGGATAGTAACTCAGACACAATTTTTCAACAACATCGGTCGAGAACTCTCTGAGTTATAGGGGGTAAAATTTTGACAATTTGGTCAAACAGGGGTTTTTTCTTATCCATGTAACTTATTACCTATTGTACTTAGCAAAATGTGTCCCAAATAGTATAGATAGCTATTTCTTCGATCTTTCGAAAAAAAATATTTAAAAAAAAAAATAAAAAATTTTTAATATTTTTTTTCCGAAATCAAAAACTTTTTTGACTTTTTTTTAAAATACGCTATTTTTTTTTATTTTTTTTTTTTTTCTTAAAATAAAGTTTAGATATTTTCCTTGAACACCTACTTGGTCGCTTAGTGGGATGCGAGTGGGATATCTATCAAAATAAATATTTTGTAACTCAAAACATAAAATTTTTGACTTTTTTTGCAAAATCAAAAACTTTGTTGACTTTTTTTTTCAAAATGGACCCTTTTTTAATCTTTTTTTTTAGGTCAAACAAAAGCTTAGATATTATCCTTGAAGACCCTTTTGGTCGCTTAGTGGGATGCGAGTGGGATATCTATCAAAATAAATATTTTTTAACTCAAGACTTACAATTTTTGACTTTTTTTTTGCAAATACGATTTTTTTCCAAATGGGCCCTTTTTTTAAAATTTTTTTTGTAGTCAAAAGAAAGCTTAGGTCCATTCCTTTAAGATATTTTTAGTCCCTTAGTGGGATGCGAGTGGGATATCTAACCTTGGTGCAAATTTCATCCCGATCGGAAGACATCGATTTCAAAAGTTGGTTCACTTGACATGAAATGCCCCATATATTTAATTTTAATTGATGTAAATTTGACGCAAATACTGCTATAAATCAAAAAAATTTGATTGATTCTTAAATATTTCTATTGTTCCAGGAAACGTAGTCGTTGTTCCCAAACGAAAATGAAAATTTACTTCATCTTAAGTATACTCTTCAGGGTTTTACAATTTTTCTAATATTTGTAGTAAAAGAATAAAATGGTATCAAAATAATATTTTGATCATAGCCGATTTTTTCTGATTTTTTACAAAAATTTTACTTTTTTTTAATTTTTATTAAAAGGAATTTATTTATAAATTATAAATAAAAGCTAAAACTTGTACAAAATAATCCACATATGATTTGACAGGCACAAGTTTCTTTAATTATCCGAACTCGCTTTTATTTTGAAATTTAATTGGTGTTTTCGATATAAATTTATGAAAAGTCAGATTTTATTGAAACTCGAAATCATGTAAAAAATTATTTTTTTAAAAGTACATAATTTTAACGGAAAATATTCAAACTTCTAGCCTTTCTCGCAATTTTAAAAGCAATTAAAATGTTCAGCTGTTTTTAATTAATTTCTAATCATATGAAACCTCTTCAGAAAAATAACTGTGCTGTATAAATAATTAGTTTAACAAGAAGAACTTTTTATTTACACAAATATTTCTTTTATTACCGAGAATATATCTCATGACTCAGTGACAGCTACATAGATTGTTAACACACCTTAAGTATGAGTATGTATGTATTAAATTACTCAAGTATGTATTGTGTTGTATCTATGTTAATGTAGATTTAATATACTCGTGTATTTATTGCAAAATTAATAACAACAACCAGCACTCACAACTCAGTTAACAGAGAAAATACAACTTGACACATTAATTTACACGTGTTAGAAAATAAAAAAAAAATAAGAAGACTCGACTCATTCATTCATTGGCCAGTTTCTTATGGGTTGTTTTAATGTTTCTTATTTTATTTATTTATACTTGTTTTGTTTGTTTAATGTTTTATAAAATTTTACTAAAATAAAAAAAAAAATTAAAAAAAAAACAAATAGTCGTAGATTTAATAGCGGAAGTTTAAACAAAATTTTTGTGAAACAAAATATGTACTGCAAAAAAAAAAATGAAAACTCGTGTTAGTAATTAATTGTAAGACGATGATTACTTAAATACAATATGTATTTTCATTTGTGTATTGTAGTTTTATGTGAGAAAATTTGTTTGTATTGTTACAATGACTGACATTCATTCATTAAAACAACTGAGTTCAAGTAGAACAGCTTTCATTGGCAATGACGAATGTTTGACTTGTTTGCGAATAAATTTTTTAAATGCATTTGTTAAAATTAACCACTATATTGTAAACAAAAAATATTGAACTTATGAACTATCAAAAAGCTTAAATACAAAACTTTATATAAAAAGCTTTTTATTATCATCTGCTGAAACAAGATTTATGTATGTATGTACTAAAGCTAAAATTGCATTAGCTTTAAAATTGTAACGATTTATTGTCGATTCATTCGACTTTTATGAAACTAGGTTTTCCCAAGATCTATGGGGTCACCTAAATTCGTTACGATTTTAGTAGAACTAAAGCAATTTTAGCTTTAGTACATATGAAATACCGAAACTTTTTTGAATTGAATTATTTTTAAATTTAAATTTTCTGGAAAACTATCATATTTGGAAATACATAATGTATAATAAATAATTGAACAAGTAAGAGAGCTATATTCGGCTGTGCCGAATCTTATATACCCTTCACCAAATTATACTTCAAAATAAAAATTTTAAATATTTTTAGGTAAACAAAATTTATTTTTTTTTTCCAAAGTTGTTTTTTCATTTGTTTGAAAACAAATTTTTCGAATTGTTTTTTTTTAATTTTTCAAATTGTTTTTTTAAATTTTTTTTTTTTTAATTTTAAATTTTAAAATTTTTGTTTTTAATATTTATCGAAAAAAAATTCGGGTTAAAAATTTTTTTTCCGATTTTGATCCAACTTACTATGGTCTTATATACATCGTTGCAAAGGTCTTTGATATATCTATCATTAGATATATTGTCTATATTAATGACTTAGTAATCCAGATATATGTAGGTCAAAAATCGAGGATGTCCTGGTTTTTTCCTTATATCTCAGCCATTTGTGGACCGATTTTCTTGATTTTAAATAGCAATCGTTGATTAGAGTTTATTCGTATGAACCATATCTGCGTATGAGTGATATTGATAAATTTTAACAAGTAGACTGAAGAATACATGCTAAAGTTTAACTTAAAAAAAAAAAAAAATTTTAACGTAATTTTAATTTGTTTTAAGGGCACCATACACTATCAAAATGCTTGATGTCAGTTTCGTGGTTTGATGTGCACTTGCTGGATGATCTGTCAATCATGCATTTTGTTTTTGATTGTGTGGTGTTAATATCAATAGCGGGAATTTAATTTAATTTTTAATTTGTGCTGAAAGTGCATTTAAAAATGAAAATATCTGATGCAAGTTTAATTGCAATAACGACAGCAGATTTAGAAAAAAGAAAAAAAAAGAAAAATAATAAAAAAAAATATTCTCTTCACCCTCACGCCTTGAAATATTTTTGTAAATGCCTTCGTGCTTTTACAAAAATAGCACTCATCAAAAAGTGACATCAAGCGTGATAAAAATCAAAAATTTGATTTTTCATCCAGCATTGTCCGTTTCATACATACAAACACATTTTTACTAATACTACCATAGGGCTTGATGAGTATTTTGAGAGTGTATGGAGCCCTTTAGCAATTTTATAGGGTTTTTATGAAAGATTATATATGATAAACCGAACTTTCCGAACTTTTAACTTGTGGAAAATATCGCAATTTAAAATTTCGGCATAAATACCAGATATGTTAATAATATCCTCGATATATTTTATCTTCTATTTTTGAGTTATATGGGAACAAATTACTGTGCAACGACATCAGTACATTTTGTCCAACAAAAAAAAAGTTTCCCAAAATTGTTTCACAAATAGTTCTCGGTAATTATAGTAGATGCAAGTGTGCATATAGTAGAGTACCTACAAAATCTAAGCGAAAATATATACAAAACAACAATACAATTCAACAGAAATTATAAGCCGAACAACAAAAACACAACTATGTATAACGACAATTAGTAAGCGTAACGAGTCCAGGGTCATTTTTGGCTGACTCGTGTAAAACTATAAACATGACGGACGATTGACTGACTGACTGGTAAGTAACAGTGTTCTGTGTAGATGTGCAAGTCTGTATCTATATGTTCATATGTGTAAAACATTTTAAGCGTGTATAAGTGTTTTTTTTTTTTTTTGTTAACTATTCTATTGAAATTTTATTTAAATGTTCTATTTTTTATGGTTATTATTACTATTATTGTTGTTATAATGAGTTTTTTATTTGTTAAATGAAATTTGTATGTAAAATTATACACTCATGTACACAAGTACATTAACAACGATAAAACAACAATACATACATTATTATTAAATGATGAGTGGCTAAAAAAGATAAAACTATTACTAGATGAAGAAACATCATCAACAATAACAATAACAAACAAATAAAAATTGTAATAAATGTGTTTGTGTGTGTGTTTTTTTTCAATTTTATTTTCTAGGTTGTTGGTACACAGAAAAAATTTTCAATTGATTTCAATTCATAACATTTATAAATAATTTCTTAAATAAGGAGTGAGATCGAAAAAATCTTAACATACATAAATGTTAATAATAAAGAAACCACTTTTTTATTATTATTAAAATTTATAAAAAAAGAAATATTTTTATAGTTCTAATCACTAAATTGTTAACCTTTTTCGGAAACCTTCCATTAAAGTTTTTATAGTGCTTTCTGCCATTTTGTTCGAACAGGTTTTGGACACCTTTTTGTGCTCTTCAATTCTCTTTTAACAAGAGCCGAATATCTTTCTACTTGCCTTAGCTCCATGCAGTTTGGAGGATTTGCCTCTCTTGGTACAAATACCACGTTATTGTTTTTGTACCAATCAATAACTTGCTTACCATAGTGACAGATTAAGAAGTCTTATGAATGGAAGCATCCTCTTTTGTAAACATACCTTGAAGTAAATTTCGGTATTTATAGAGCCCTTTCTGTTTTGGTATTGCTTGCCATACTAAGAACTTTTTGGGAAAATTTTCTGCTTTTGGGTCCTAAACTTTTCTACAACATTCCCTCGAGCATCAGCAACATTTTCCAGAACATACGTTTCGTCATACATTACCCTTCACCATGAGTGGTAAGGGTATATATAAGTTGTCATGTCATTTTGAAAAAAAAAAATTCGAAAAAACTTTTTTAATATAAATTAAAAAACAATTTCGAAAAAAAAATTTTAAATTTTGTTTACCTAAAAATATTTAAAACTTTAATTTTAAAGTATAATTTGGTGAATGGTATATAAGATTCGGCACAGCCGAATATAGCTCTCTTACTTGTTTTTATAAAATTTGACTTAAATTTTCGAGCTCTGTCTTTGACCTCTAAATTTTTAGCAGAGTTCCTGTCAGTAACTTTATGAGCCTTGTATGTTTTTAAAAACGCATTTGCTTTAAGTTTTCGTACCAAATAGTCCGAGTACTGAGCTAACCAACCGGACTGCTTTCCTACCAGGTGTGTTGGGAGCTCTTTTATAAATGCTTTCTATTTGTTGGCTTTAGAAACATCATGTGGACCATTCCTTCTAACTGAACCAGGTTTTCTATCAACGGACTGTTTAATAACATTTAAATCAGTTTGAAGGCAGACCTTTGATTGTTTGGCCAACTTTTTGTAGGACCAAGTTTGGTTTGAAAATATTTCATAATTTTAGTACGCACTTTTTTCTCGTCACTCATTTTAATCAGATTAACAACAAATGAACATAATTGACATAACTTGATAAAAAAATCAAGAATGTTTGAAATTTCCCTTGGATTTTTTTATTTTTGTATGACTTTCAGCTACAAAATGACAAAATAAGCGGGAAATTAATTACATTTTTTAAGATTAAATGCTTTAATGTTAATGGATATGGAAATATTTATTCCAGATTCTAAGACGATAGGGCCCTAACGAAAGGAGCTAGATGGCTGAAATTTTCCAATACTCTCTGTTGATAAGGTTGGTTTGATATTGAAAATGGGCATGTTTTATAGAATCTTTAATTTAGATTTTGTTGTTTGGCTATTATACAAAAATATTTTAACTAAATCATTACGAAATGCAATTGTAATGCAATTTATTATAAAATATCAACAAAATTATGTAAAAAAAAACAAAAATTTACTTCATGCACATGTTTATTTTGAATGAAAAAACTTTGGGTGAAAAATGTCATGTTCGATTAATAATATTTATTAAAAAATTCATTCCATTTATGAATTTCTTTTTTCTGTGTAGTAGTATATATTTTGTTATTATTGTGTTTTCTTTTGATTTTTGTTTTTATTTCATACACAAGCAACTGCTGATAAACAAAACAACAACAACAAAAAAATCCCAAGTAATAATTAGTTTATGTGTATTGTTGTTGTTGTTCTTTATTAAATTTTCATTATACACGTGCTACCGCAATCAGTTCTCCTCAACCTCGTTCATTCCGTCTAGAAGATGGTTTAGCGACCCTCGTTTAAAATGAATTCTCAAACACGAGCAGTAGCAGCGACAGCAAATACAGGAACAATAACAAAAACAACAAAAAATTGAAATAAAATTGAATTGAATTTATTGCAAAAAGAACAAATACCTTAATGAATTTAAACAAACACACACGTTTCTATAGGTATTTAAATACAAATGTTCATACATATTTACATATATGCATATAATTTTATAAAAAATATATAATCCACATATCTTAAGTAGACAACAAAACAACGACATATGTAGATGCTGCTACAAAAAAAAAGTACAACAATAGAAACTAAAAATAGCAACAAGATGAAGTAGAGGAAAATAAATATTCACACAGAGATACTCTTATAAAAGAGCAGCTTTCATTTGTCTTGTCAAATCTTTACCTCTTTTTATCAGTTATTGTTGTTTTTGCTGATCTCCGATCATTTAAATGTAGACCAAGAATTTATTGACTGTTGGAAAAAAACGCGATCATATTCGTCTGAGTAAATACTTAGTAGTGATGCTACCTTATTGATCTTTTATTCTTTATATTTAGATTGTGGGGTTTTGCCGTCGGCTGTTATAAAAATAATTGTTGTTGTTATTGCGATAAAGTCTCCAGAATTTTGATCATGAATCAGACTTATGGTTATTAAAAAAAAAACTACCCAAAGAAACAAACACTGTGCTGTGTCATTTTTAAACAATGGAAATTTTTTCAATAGCGTTATTTTTTCACGTCTATACGGGCGAGCGGTACATGCGTATTTGTTTAGAACTAAAAAAACTATTGTATTAATATGGTTAGATATTAAGGTTTGTATAAATGTTCAAATGTACAATGTACTATATGTACGTTTGTATATGGGCAATTCCACGAGAATCGCTACCACGACTGAAAACACAAAAACCCTTGAAACTTTTTTTCAAGATGATTTGAATAGAAGAAAATAATAAAATGTTACTATGTGAAAGTATTTAGATCATATTACAATATTTTAAAGACAAAAATAATAGTTTAAACTTATTATATTTAATTTTTTAATGTTTTAGGCAAAAATTGCGGCGAAAACTAGGCTCCCAATTAGCTTGTAGTATGAAATGAATTTGACTCTGATTGTTTTTGTGCTATTGTCAAATTGTTTATTGAAACCGAATGTATATTTTCTTTTCACTTTTTTAGTTTTTGTATACATATATTTAAAGAATATATATTGTTTTATTATAAGAGAAAAATCTGTCACGTACGGTATTAAATTAAATTTTATTTATTATAAAATCATCCAATGATTGTTTTTGTTTAAATATAATGGATTGTAAAGGAAAAATATTTCGTTTAGTGTAAGAAATTAAAAGAAAACATAACGCCTCTCACGATTCGAATATTTTCGCATATTTCTGCATGTACCTCAAAATGAGTTCCGTTTTATGTCACGTACGATATACCCTTATTTCGCTCAATATTTTGGACAACAATATTTCGAAAGAACTTTTTCAGTACAATCTGAATGGAACATAAAGACCAAATCATTTTTCAGATACTCTTATTTTTGCAAAATTTATTCCACTCTATAGGCGTACAAATGTCACGTACGATGATATGGAATTGCCCATATGCATATGTACGAAATCAACTTTTCGTTGTTAAATACATTAACTTTTTTCCATTGAAATTCCACTGCCTGATTAAACAATAGTCTAGCATTTATATTATTTGTTTAGTTTTGCAATTATTGTTGGTTTAAATTGGTTAAAAGAATATCCAAATTATTTATTAACTAAATAAAGTTATGAAAAGGGAAACAAATTGCAGATTGTGCATTAAAAACTCAATCAGATACTACGTTTCATGCTAATTGCAATATAGTTAATAATGTGGCGTGTTCTGTATGTGCCAAACCATTGATTCCCAAATGCTTAATTTAGTAAAAAGTGTAATAAAAAAATCCAATAAAGTTAGTAACCTAATAACTCTTATGTGCAAATAATAATAAAAAAACACTTGCATTTATTTTCATGGAAATTTGATAACAATTTCAATGAGACAATAAAGCAAACAACATATTTACCACAATTACAAATTGCTTTACAATCGAATAATAACGCAATAAATTAAAGAAATTAAACGTGTGATTCAAAACTTGTGGTTAAATATGTAAGTAAACATACTAGTATTGCAGAATACCAAACAGCAACAACGATCCCCTTAATAATTGGTTATGAAAAGTTCTGGACTTTTTACTACATCAAAAAAAAAAGAACCGAGAAAAACAATAAATAAGTTTTTTGACATTACTTACAATAAATCGTTGATGTCTATGTTTACTCTTGTATATTTTTATTATTTTTAAATATAATAAAAATATTCCATATAAATTACTTAGTCATCATTTAAAAAATAAATTTTTATTTGTATTTGTAAGTATGTGAAGGTGCATACATATGTATTACAAACTATGTATACAAATAACAAGTGCTGTGAGTTTTGTATCACAAATAATAATGACGATTGTATGATAAATGGCGCGTGTATCATATTGATTACTTGCTTTTTTTTTTCTTTTAGTTTAAATACTTCAACTATAAGAGCTTTTACAAAAAAAAAAATAGTTTTTATTCTCACATTCATACAAATATCGATAACCGATTTCTATTTAAAAACAATTTCCTAGAATTTTGTTGTCCTTAATACACAAATAAATAAATAAAATAAAATAAATGCACTACATTTTCTAGCAACTTTTATAAAAAATCAAACTAGTTCCTGTATTATTTTGTAAATATACATAGATATGAATGTATTAAATGCATTCCCCGCCCCACATGGAAGAATTTCATAATAAACAACTCAACTGCCAACAATATTCAGCAAGTTTCCTGTATGTTGTTGATTTTAAATACATTAATTTGTCAAGTGGAAAAGCTAAGGTGTTCCTAAGAATTAATAGAAAATAATAATAAAAAAAACAAGGTTGGCTAACGATTCGATACATTTAATAGTTAACGGTAACGCTAGTTGGTATTTTAGCGCTAATCGTATGTTGGCTTAGTTGTACATGGTTACTGTAACCATTTCAACATTGTTTGAAATTTGTTAACCATATTTTGGGCACTGTAATTATTAATTTGATGGCGGTAACCATAACATGGTAAAGTTAAGATTGACATGATTGTCGCAATCATATATATGATTGCAATAAATAAGTATATGTTTGTGACAACCACTTTTATGATGAAGGATTTACCATATTATGTTTTTCTCGGATTATGGATATTATAATTTAAGAACAACATATTATGATTCACCACGAACATGATTACCATAAATATATATTTACCACAATCATGTACAGTACGGGCTCAATTTGTGCAACTACCTATTATTGCAACTGACCGATTAGCGCAACAGCCTATTTTTTAACATTAGAGTCTTTATAACTGCAACTTTTTTCAAAAAACAGACGCGATAAGTGCAACTTTATTTTTTTTTTTTCATATGTAATATAATTCAGAAGCTATTCTATTCTCTTCTCTATTTATTCTGGTTGTTTTTTTAATCAGAATATCGCAACAACCTCGATTTCCTTTCGGTTGCGCAAATCGAGCCCGTACTGTATTTGATTGTGACAACCATGTCAATCTTAACTTTACCATATTATGGTTACCACAATCATATAAATAATTACTTGTAAAAAAGTTTGAAATAGTCAGTAAACATGTACAGCATTTTTGAAAATATGTGTATCTTAAAATTTTGTATGTAGGCACTAAAGGGATCCACTGAGAAGGGATTTTTGGAATTTCGAATTTTAAGGTTAAATCGGTATCTCTACATCTCCATAACTAATAAAGTTAGCACCAAAAATCCAATATAATCTGAATGTATGCAAAAAAAAAATAAGTGGACAGTTGAACTTTTTGATTTTTGAACTATTAAGCGGATAAAAGGTGCAAACACCGAGTTTTGGTACTTTTTACTTTTCTTGTATTCCATATCCCAAAAATTAAATTTAAATGGAATTGTAGTCTTTCTAAAAAAAATTTCAAATGAATTTTGGAACTTTTTAGAAATTTGAACGTATAATGGAATTGATTGATCCCACTTTTTGGTACTTTTTTTACAAAAATATTTAAAAAAGAATTAGTAAAGAAATATGTTTTTTTTTTCTTCCGAGGGACAAAAAATTTACCAAAACGGGTCAATTACGCATACTACGGTACTTTTTGAAACATAATGGTTCCTGGATTAATATTTCTTGCTAATTCGTAAATGGATTTTTTTAAACTGTCGAATTAGAAATCCGATATATTAGTTTCAGTTTTCGGTTTCATATAAGTCTACTGCTACTACTACTTTAGTAAAAACTGAGTGGTTAATAATGGGTTTCGTCATAACTATCAAAGGGCTCAATCAAGGCCAATCGCTAAGTGTTGCTGTTTTGTACTTAGGAAATTGGTCATCCCATAGAATTAATATAAACAAAATTTCCTTTTTTTTCAACAAAAAGGAAATTTTCGTGAGATTTTGGGAAATAAGTTTTTAAGTATTAGTTTGGAGTTTATTAGAAGAAGATATTTTTAGGAAGATTTTTGGAAAATTATTACGAAAGATAATTGCGAAACACAAAATAAATTGAAGGTAAAAATTAAAACTTAAATATATAAGATTTCCTTTATATTGCATTTATAACAGAAATTCATTTAATATCTGATCGTATTTGTAAAAGTTAAAATTATCTATTTTTATAATTTAAAATTATTTATAGAATAACGGTAATAAAGCTGGGTATTTCAATTAAGTTCTTTTGCAAATTAACATTTTTATTAGAACTGGGATTTGTAAGATTTTCGTCAGTATTTATCATAACGAAAGCGGATCGAAAAAATAATTCAGAACATATTTGGACATACTGTATGAGGTTTAGAATTCAAAATAGTCATATGTTTGAAAATTCTGATATGATATGCAAAGTATTATTAAAATCAGAATATCCGTATACAAATTATAGATCTAATTCCATTTATTTTAATTCCCCCGCTCCTTGATCTTAAGGAGAATACTAAGATACTATATCGTTTGCTTAGAGAGCAAAAGTGCTAAGTACACTTTTTTATGTAAAATAAGATTTTAATATGTAAAAAATACACCGTTTGCTTAAAAAGCGTTTACAATAATTCCTTTTTTCACGTTGTTATTATGTGGTATGCAAAACTGGGTTATGTAAAAGTGTGTTATGCAAACGTGCTCAAATTTTGACAAAATTACAACATTATTATATCAGTTCAATGTAATTGAGTATAACTACGTTATCAAATATATAATAGCGCCAAACCTGCTTGAATTATTTTTTATTCATTTAATTTCAATCAAAAAAAAAAAAGAAAACGAAAATCATAAATCATAATTTTTTTTATTTTAATATTTTATCATTTTGAAATTTATTATCATCTTGACTTGAAAGGAACTTTCGTGACAATAGAGACTTTAAATCAAATAACATAGTTAAAGCTTAAAAATATAAAATAGGTTATAGAAATGTGCCAAAATAGGATTTTAAAGTTGCCAATGCACTTCTACTAAATTACGATTATTTATCATTATAAATCAGAACATATTTAAAAAATATTTAAAACAAAGAATTTGAGAAGGTTTTTTGAATCTCCTATAAAACTTGTAAAAGGCAACTTATCACGTTAGCACACTAAGTTAACGATGTACACACAGTTACTAAAGTATACGTACGATCGACTTTTTGACCTTTTTCACTCACTAACTGACTCATCAGTCATGAGTGAGTGAATGAATGAGTCAGGCCTTGTATTTTTAAATATATAGATTTTTAAAAAAGGCCTAAAAAGTCGATCGTACGTGTACTTTAGTAACTGTGTGTATATTTATTTTTAAAATTTTTAATAATAACTATTTTAATTTTCCAAAGAAATCCACATTAATTGCGGAATATAAAATAGGTGTGGCTGACTGGCTGTATTGCAAAATAATTCAGACAGCTTTAACTGTCTACTTATTTGTTATTACTTTTAATTACTACAATTAAAACCATAATCCTAGAGGAATATAAGAGGAGTGTGTACATGAATAATACGCTCAAACTTTATTTAAAATGAAAATGTGTGTTAACGATGAAAACAGAAATTAATAAAGAAAATCAGCACAAGGAAATTGTTGAAGGTGTGTGTGTGTGTGTTGAAGTCATGGCTGTTGGTTTTAATCCCAAAGCTTCGTGAAATTCAAACAGTTCTTCCCACCACATTCATATTAAATATCAACTTCTCAATAATAACACAAACACACCTCCACATTTGTTTTATCTTTAGCAAGAAAACAAAAGATACTTTGTTCATGCACACGTTTCCTACATCCTTTTACACAAACACACACACACACCCATAGAACATCAACAAACACCAGCGCGTATTCACACACAGATACAAAATATTAGCAACAAATGTTCATTTTGAAATTCTCTACGGGATAGCAGTAGTACGACGATACGATTCGATAAGCATGTGTATGTATGTCCTATTCGACCTTATGCGTCCTTGAGGAAAGGCATAAAACAACAACAAAGAACAAATCGCACCGTTTTTGTAATATTTACGCTAAATAACATTAGAAACAAAAAAAATATACATAAAAAAGGAGAGCAATAAAAGAAATACTCCGAATGTTTTTCTACATTTATACAGATGTATGTATGGATGTAAATAGCGCTATAAACACTGTTAAAGAAGGAAGAGGTAGTCAGAATTGCAATGTCGTCTAACCCATGCTCAATCACGTTTAATTCACAAGGATGAATGTGGAAGAGGAATTTTTTCTCACCGTATGTTTTCTTGATGATTTTTATGTACAAACACATTCACACACATATACTGATGAAGTTTGAGAGACTATATACAAAAACCCGCTATCTTAGAAAACACAAGAATTCTGAAGAACAAAATATACATATTTTTAAGGCTGCTACGACCCAGAGAAAAAATCTAGTTGTACAAGGTTTTGATCAATACTATGGTCACTGTAATTATTTATATGATTGCGGTAACCATAATATGATTAAGTTACGATTCACATGATTGTAGCAATCATATATATGATTGTAATAAAAATAAATCATGTTCATGATGAATCCGAGAACAACATACATAGTATGATAAATCCTTCAACAAATTCACATGATTGTAGCAATCATATTTATGTTTGCTACAATCATATTATGGTTACCGCAATCATATAAATAATTACAGTGACCATAATATTGTTCAAAAACTTATCAAAATGGTTACAGTTAACTAAATTTTTTCTGTATGCAGTTAATTTATTTTTAAAATTTTGCATTATTGGTAATTTTATTAAAGATAGAGGTTTTATTCTACAAAAATATTCATTTTGTATAAATAAAATTTATAAATTTTTTTTATTTTGGAATTAAAGCTACACATGTATTATAAATAACCTGCAATTATTATTAAGTATTAGAATTAAGAGAGAATTAATATAGTAAAATAATAGTTTTAAGTTTAGTTGAGCTTCCCTGAATTCAATTTATCTTAAACAAATTTTCATTCCGGGGATATTACAATTTTAAAATGTAGTGAATTCTTTCATTTATTTAAAGGTATTGGAAATGGACTTCATATACATATGTATGTTCAATATGACTTGCATATGATTTAATTCGATATCACCACTTGGAAGATATATATTCATAAATAAACTGAAAAGGGGCGATATCTCGAAAACGCTTTAGTCAATTAAAAATATTTGTTCAGATTCATCATTAAGAAAACATATTTTGAATGTGAAAATTATACAATATACTTGAATTAAAAAGTTATTATTAAAACAGATAGATATATAGTTTTGCATTCAGTAATTTAATTATTTTAAGATAGACGAATTACCAAAATGTCAATAAAATTGCAAAAAAAACACAAGTTCTTTTTTTTGAAATTTATACCACAAATGTGTATATTGTTTGCTGAATATTTTGCCATTAAAACACAAACATTTTTATGAAAATCTAAGATAGAGGCTATTGAATATATTCCCTCGATATGTCAATTTGTAATTTATTTAGACATTTTGGTATTTATTCGTCTTCTTTTTCTTCTTAGTTTATTTATTTTAAGGTTATGCGGAGGTTAAAGGTTACTTACTTGAAAAGCAGACAAGAATAAAAATGTTTACAATTGCTGTCTGTTTGTCACAGGAAGAGAAATGCTACAGGACAATGCTAACTTGATGATACAAATTTCACAAGGTTTCTAATTATTTTTAAACACTAATATTTAATTAATTTTGTTATTAATACGAGTATTATAATATATTTCATTAAATTCAATATTATTTTCTTTATATTTCTTCTACTGTGTAATATTTATTTCAATATTCGTAAAATTCTTAAGGATTCTTCTTAAATAATTATTTTATTTTTAAATTTGGCACTTGTTTTATTTCAATTTATTTTTTTATTATTATTTTTTATTGAAATATCTTTGCTTTTTTTATTAATATCCACTATTTACTTATTGTTATAATGTATTACTTTGTTTAATTTTTTTTATTTATTTAACATACTTCCGATTAGCCGAGTGTGTGCGTCAAGTTTGAAAGCGTTAAACATAGTGATTCTCTGAATTATTTGCAATTCACATTTAAAACCCACGATAAATGTTTACGAAGCTTTTTTATTCGTAGAAACAAAGCACAATGGATGAGTGAAATCAATTAAATACTTTAAATGTTTCAGAGAACATGTCAACAAATGAAATGTTGTTGACTGACTGTTTACACTTGGAAAAAGTTGCTGATTGCTGGTGTCATATTTAATGATTATAATTGGGTCCATTTATTTCACATGCGGATAGTTAAAGGTAGACTTATTTTATATCAACAGAAGGGACATTTTGTGTTCTTTTCAAAAAATGTATTTATATACAAATATTATGAACTTTTGTGGACAAATACAATTTCTAATATTGAAAAGTATGATTTTTTTATGTTAACTATGGCCTTTTTCCATCTTTCCGGGAATATATGCATTCTGAGCCAAAACAACAGCTTTTGAGGCCAAGAATGAATCAAGCAAATATAGGATACTCTGTTCCAAAGTGAAGCGTATACCAGAGACAGCATTCTGCATCGATCGAAACAAATATGTAGTAGTAGGACGAGACACAGTGAAGCAAAATTTCCCAATCACTGCATTCTTAATAACTTTTTAACAGGTATTGCATTTTGGGCGTTTATCGGACAATGCTCGCTTCAAACGAATCAGTTGCATTCGGTACAGGTTCCTTGTGATGGTCTAGCCAGATTTCAGCAGCTCATAATAGATAGGACCCTTTGGTCCCACCAAATCCAGTGCATTACTTTAGAGCCATGGATATTTGGCTTTGGTGTCAATTCGGCTGGTTGGCCGGGCTTTACATACTATTTCTTACGCTTCGGGTTATCCTATTTAATCAATTTTTCATCTCAAGTAATGATACGATGCAAAAATGATTTTCTTTTATAGCGTTGAAAATGTCATTCAAGGTCTCTAAGCTTCAAATCGTATAGTACAAAATTTCACTGCTTTCGAATGAATCCTGCTGCTTGCAAACGTTTTGTCTTCCTTATTGAACGTTAAAACCGATAAAACACATTCACCATAAGCTTCGGAGAGCAGTCGGTGTGCTTCAGGGTTTTTTTAAATTAAATAAGTAAAGCAAAACTTCCCACATATGACGCTTTGTTGGCACAAAATTCAACATTTTCGAAGCAAAGAAAAACGTTGTTGTTAACACGATTATGTTCAATAACTTAGAGAGAATAAATGACAGATATGTATGTATGTATGCTTCAAGGACCTTTTCGTAAATGCATCACTGCGCTGCATCTGATGCGCAGTACGTTCTAAAATGCAAAAGTAGGCAACATTGCAAATGTCTTGAGTTCTAAAAAGCATGATGCGCAAAAAACCATCAAACAAGCATCACAAAATTGGCTGATGCATTGTCTGCGCATCAGTTGATTTGCATCATCATCGCAAACTAATCACAGATGCGCATCAAATGCAGCGCAGTGATGCATTTCCGAAAAGACCCTGACATATAAGTTATTAAAAACAAAAATCGCGTTCAAAAGATCTTTTTTTAAAAAAAAAAAACAAACACAAACTGCGAATCGTTTTGCTTGTCTGCAGAAACACTCAGAGTCTCTGGCAGGAATCGAACCCGCAACCCTTGGATTGATAGTCCAGTACACTATCGTCTAGTCTATCGGGGCACCCAATCTATTGTAAATTCCGCAGTTTTAAGTAATATTTTGGGTCGTTATGAAACTTAAAGACGATCTAGCTATGCCCGTCGGTTTATTTGTCGTTTAAGGAAAACATTATTTTTGTCATGCAATTTAAAAAAAATATATATGTATGTATATTCTTTTGGCGTTTTATGTAGTGTTTATAAAAAACCGACTTTTTAAAAAACCGGTTTGTCGGTTAACCGAAAAATGGCCTTTTTTAAAAAACCGGTTTTTCGGTTAACCGACATCGAAAAAACCGGTTAAACCGGTTAACCGTCATATATGTGTAGAAAACATAAAATGTACAATAAAGTATATACAGCTTTAATTTTTTTAATTTTTAGTAGTCAGAAATGGTTAATATTAAATAACTATAAATATACAAAAGTGCTAAGTCCTTTTATTTTGTAAAAATTTCAAAATTATTATCTCAGTCAAATGGAAATGAGTATAAATATGTTACTAAATATAAAATACTTGTTTTAATTATTGGTTTATTCATTAAATTTCAACCAAAAAATGTAAATCACTTTTTTAATTTAATATTTGATAACTTTGAAATTTATTTTCACCTCTACTTTCTGATATGAAAGACAAAATGTTCCAAGTTCCAAAAAAGGACCTATAAGATGTAAACGCACTTTCTCTTAGCTGTGATTATTTGTTATTATAAAAAACTCCATTATCAGATTTCATAAATATTTCAAATAATGAATTTTAGAACGTTTTTTGTCTCTCCTGTAATATTTCTGAGAAGCTAACGAAATGATTAATAAATTAAAATTTTAAGAACAAAATACACTAATGAAGTCAAATTTATTGAAGGAAGGTATGTACATCGAATTCAATTTAACGTTTGGTAAGATCATCACTAAGTTTTTAATGAATCATTAGTAAGATTTAGCCTAAACTTATAGAATTATGCGGAATTTAATTTTAATTTTTAATAGTTTCATTATGTGCAAAAAAGTTTTTAAGTAAACTCATCGTCATCTATTATTTAGAATCATTGTAATTCTTAAAAACATTAATCTAAAGAGGTTTGTATTGTAAATCAGCAGTTTAGGTTTCAAATCAGACCAATAATGTGTATACAATGAATATTAAAAATGCACAAAAACGTGAGATTTATCAATTTTAGTCCTAAATTATAAAAACCGGTTAACCGAGTGATAAAAACCGGATAAACCGGTTAACCGAAAATCAACATTTTAAATTAACCGGTTCGCAAAAAACCGAGATTTGGAAGAAAAACCGGTTTTTCGGTTAACCGGTTAACCGGTTTATAAACACTAGTTTTATGTAAACAATAAAGATAATTTCATTTTGGAAAGTGGAAACAATTTATTGTTCTTTGTAAAACAATGTTTATTACAATAAAATTTATATTTGAGCATTTTTGCTTGCCCTTTTCATAAGATATGAATATTTAAAGATAAACAATACCATTTTTTTTTAAAAAATTTTACAAAAAAAAAATATAAAATCATGAGCAGTGTTTAAAATTCCAAAAAATAAAAATTTCCAAATGACTATATGTAACTAGAGAGTATGTGATTGTTAATATCATCTAAATCGATAAATTCCAATAAAAGATCAATTTGTTTATGATGTCTTATGGAATTCATGATATTCAACTTATAAAATATCAATCAAACTATATTTTTCTGTGTACAAAATGTTTATAAACATTACTTTGGCAACAAAACTTGTTGTTTCTCTTTATCTCTGTGTTCTCTCAGTATTACCAAAATAATCTCACTCAGTAAACATTTGTGTACATTTCTTGATTGTTTGTATTAAGTTGTTGTATTTTTTTTTTGTCGTTTTAGTTAATGCCGGTTCAGAAAATAATAATAAAAAAAATAGTATGTGTCTTTTTTCTTCATTCTCAGCAAAGTTTTGTTAAATACATACTCAAAATAAAAAAAATAAATACAATAAACAGCAGCAGCATTAGCCATTGTTATGGCGGCGGTTTAATGTCCGTTGGTTGATGCACGTGTGCGCCATTTAGACACCCGCTTACACACCTCGGGCACTTTGGAGCTCTTCTGTAGACAATACAAACGTACGAATATTCAAAAATGTATATAGACATACAGATGTATAGATATACAAACTTACAAATAAAACAAACAAACAAACAATACATGTAGGTATATGGTATCATTAAAAAAAATTAAAATTGATTGGTTTCCATTGAATTGGAGGTTTTTAAAAATATATATGCACATATTTTTATAAACATACCGTGGTGTATTTTTATATGATTGCCTGTATATAGACCACATAAATAAATAAGTAAATATGTACATATGTATGAATGTTTAGGCATTCGAGGATGATGCATGAGTGTGTCTTGCGACGATGAAGATGTTGAAAATAATATAATACATACCTACCTACCTACATACATAGAATGAATAATTATACCAAGAATCATTAACAGATATAAAAACAAACTTATTGCGTTTTGTGTTTTATTTTTCACAAAGCAATAACAACAAAAATCAAAACAAAAACAAAACATATTCATAATAATAATAAATTATCGAAATGTTAAATAGAATTTCCACCAAAATTACATTTTTTGATTTGCATTGTTCTTTTTTTACTTTCGTTAATTCCATTCATTGGTTTAACAAATTTCGTATTTTCATTTAAAACAAATTTCAAAATTGAGATGAGAAAACGTAAAATTTGGTGAAAATGATTCTGATCATTATCATGGCCCTGGACTGGTGTTTCATTTGTTTTTATTACTCAGATACCCTTCAGCACTTTCTAAAAACGTGCCTTGAATTTGCGGTTGTATGTGAAACACATGACATTGTACAAGTGTGACTGTGGCGTATAATTAATATTATTTTTTTCGAAAAAGTTTTAAATTAGGCAAAGTTTAATTTAACTATTTTTTTTAAATAAATTATTGTAAACCTACACTTCTTCTTGTGGGTATAAATAATAAACCCAAAAGATTTAAATAGAGAGTTGTATATATTTTTTATATTTTCTTTTTATTGGAATTTTTGGCAGCCTTGAACAAAAAAACGTATCATTATTACTCATTTTCAAATCGCCTAATATTAAAGCACTGAATTGATATCACTGTTACAATTTGGACTTTTGTACTTACGCCATTTAACGGTTGCTTGTATTTTCTTTTATTTTATGTTTTCTTTTTATTTTTTACCCAAAATTTGTTTGTGCCTTTTCGACAAAGTTACTGACACTTAAAGCGATTGTCAGGTAAGACGAAACCAACTAACTAATTTATACAAACATACGCACATGCAAAAGCCAACAACAGCCGCTTGCAAATAAATATAAAAACAAGTAAGAGAGCTATATTCGTCTGTGCCGAATCTTATATACCCTCCAACCAATTATAATTCAAAATAAATATTTTTAGGTAAACAAAATTTTTTTTTCCAAAGTTTTTTTTTAATTTTTTGGAAAAAAACATTTTCGAATTGTTTTTTAAATTTTTTTTTTTAATATTTAGCGAAAAAAAATGTTTGGTGAAAAAAAAATCGGGTTAAAATTTGTTTCCGATTTTGACCCATTGTAGATACATCTTACTATGGTTTTATATACGTCGTTGCAAAGGTCTTTGAAATATCTATCATTAGATATCCATATATGACTTAGTAATCCAGATATAGGTCAAAAATAGGTAAAAAATCGAGGTTGTCCTGGTTTTATATCTTAGCCATTTGTGGACCGATTTCCTCGATTTTAAATAGCAACCGAGCCGGAAGAATTCCGGAGATATTGATGTATGAAACGTGTATGTAAGTTATTTGGGGGCTTCGGAAAGTTGATTTCAACAGACAGACAGACAGCCCTGGCTTAATCGATTCCGCTATCTATAAGGATCCAGAATATATATACTTTATATGGTCGGAAAATTATATTGTGGAAATTACAAACAGAATGACAAACTTATATATACCCTTCTCACGAAAGTGAAGGGTATAACAAGTAAGAAAGTATGGTCGGGCAAGCACGACCCTACACTCAGGAAAAGAGCAAAAAAAAATGTTCTTTTAAAATTTCAATAATTTATTCTCGTGAGTGATTTTCGGAAGTGGGCCTTATATGGGAGCTATGAGCAATTATGGACCGATCGCCATGAGATTAAGCAATGTGATTATGTCTGTGATTATGAAAGTTATTACTGTTGATTTCTGTGGTTAACAAAATTATTAAGAGATTAATGCTCGTTAAAGAGATTTTAGGAAGTTGGCCTTATATGGGAGCTATACTAATTATGTACCGATCATCATAAAATTAGGTAAATTAAACATTTATGACCGATAAAGTCCTATTTCGGGAGGACATTTGTTTTGGGGCTATGTGAAATAATGGACCGATTTCAGACTGTTTCAATAGACTTCGTTCTTAGGCCAAAAAAAATGAACTTTGAGCACATGGTTGTACAGGCACCCAGACAGACAGACGGACATCGTATACTGTTAGACTAATATTTAATGGGCGTTACAAACATCAGCACAAACGCATAATACCCTCCCCACTATAAACAGTAAAAAAAAACTCCAAACAAGCCTAGACATAGAGAATCGTTTACACGTGCTGTTTAGTGGCCTTAAAAAAAAGCACACACATGTTCACAAAACTAAAATCAAAATCAACCAACCAAAAAAAGCTGACTGAATTATTACTTGTTGTGAGTTTTGACTTTTTTTAGTCAATTCATTCGCTTGTTTTTCCCATTTGACTATTTGTTTACATAAGAAATATAAAAATTAATTCTTCTAAAACACTTATTCAGCCAGACATAAAGATTTTGAACGCGACAATGGTCATGCTATTTTACAATGCAATGAGGTACTAGTTTTGAAATGGCCTGCCCCAGCGCCAGATCACAATCGCATAGTAAACCTATGGGAAATTGTAGATCGGAAATTCCAATCTTGATATTATACCTCGAAGGAGCTAACAGCTTTATCAGATGCTGTTATAAGGGAATGGCAATACGGAATATCCAAAAAAGGAACAACAATTTTTTGTAAAAATTAAATACTTTTTAGTTTGTTTTCTATTTCCAGATCTTATTAATTGTTGTCTTATTTTTCTTAATATAAAAAATACTAAAAAACAAGAATTTCATAAGATTTTTTTTTTTTGATTTTGACCTATTAATTAAATATTTGTAAAAGTTTCAATATTGTTTTAAATAAAATTCGAAAGTAAAAAAAAATATAATAAAATAAAATATTGTAAACAAAATCGAATTACATATTTCAAATTTAATGGCTACTGTCATTGACATTGTTGGAGTTGTACCCCATCGATAACACTGTACAACAAATGTTGAATCACTGCAACAACGAGATATTAATGTAGGCTATCAATAGAAAGTTGTTAATTGAAAGTTGTCCATAAAAATATGTTTGGATTGGCAATTTTTAAAAAATTTTATTGTTTTACTAATTTTGGAAAGATTTTTAAAGTTTCAAAACTTTGAACTTTTTAATTAAAATTAAAATTTAATTAAAACATTGGTTATTTTGATTTACTTTCAGTTCACCTTGGTCGCATTCAGAATAGAATTTCTTATTGGAAATTAATATACGAATAAGTATAGTGTATAACAAATAAAGCATAACAAATAAATTATTATTTTAAATAAACAGCCTTCAAAATTCTATGTATGTATGTATGTATCTATTCTATAAATAAACTAAAAAAAAAATTTTACAAAAAATAAACCAGTTTTTTATTTGCCTATAAATTTAAATCCTGTATTTTTATTATCTCCAAACGGTTTTCGATCCACTTAAATGAATGAATAACGAACTATAAACGGCCCAATTAAAATGACGTTTGATAATAAAATAAAGTGTGTTCGGCTTGACGTCATGTCGTTATCGAAACTTTCATGCAAAGTGAAAACTACACACCAAATAATATCTAAATATGTATGTTGTATGTCTGTATATCAAGTGATCATGCCATTAGTAAGATAGAAATACGACATACAAAAATACACGCGACGAGACAATGAAATAAAAACGATAATGAAATTTCATGGAATGCAAGGAAACGAGACACTACACATGGATAGGGGAGGGAATCTTTGGCTCAAAATTTATATTTGGCGAATGAACTGGTAGCAATGTCAAGGTTACTATCCGATACAAAACAGAGTATAGCAGACACGAAACCAAAATTTATAAAATTATATAGAAAATCAAAAAAAAAAAACACGTAACAAAGACAGCCAACCTACAAGAATCTAAAACGATGAACAACAAAAATTGATCATAAATATATTTATTGAAAGTCTGCTTCTGATTCTTGTTCTTTTCTTTCTCTTTATACCAAGTATGTACAAATGTATGTATGTATAAACTGTTGAATGTGAGATCGTTTTAAAAAAATCACCAAAAAGCACACAAAAATATTAGTGTTAGTAGTGAAATAAAACAAAAAATAATCATTATGAGAAGAAAAAAACAAAATAAAAAATAATAATAAATTGGGAAAGAAATTAAAGGCGCGTGCACAAGATAAAAAAAATGTCTAATTATATCAAAATACAATGACGGACAAAATTATGACAGACTTCTTTCGATCGAGTACAATGTTGTAGATTAGATTATCCTAAACTAGTAAGAAATCAAGTTGTGAATCTATAGTAATTTTTGTCTAGTTTTTCTAACAAAATCAAATATTTGTTTAGATTTAAAATTTAAGAATTGCTCTTTTATCTAAGAGAATATCTGAAAATAAGAATAAAAAAGGATTTGATTAATACTATTTATAATACAGTTCAGTGGAATTTGGTCATTCGGGTCCAAATAAAATTAACGAGTTTAAAGTAGATCACATTCATAAAGTATTTCCTTTCTGTTTCTATTAATATATTGGTCACTGTATACGTTTTATTAAACAAAACAATAAATATGCGATTTAGATTTTGAATAATTTTTTTATTGTTTTTTTTTTTTTTTGTTTCAATAAAAACATTGATAGTATATTTTTTTATTAGAAGAACAAAAGAAATAACAACACCAGTGACAACAACAAATTATTTGATCACGTTTGATCTTTTACACTCAATTAAATCGGCCATAAAAATTTGCCATTTTTGTTTTGTTATTTGTTTAAAATTCGTACTTTAATGATCGATCACATGTATTTGTATATGGTTTTATTACTTATGCTATAAATATATTCATATTTACATACTTATGTATTTATTTATTTATGTTTATATAAATGAGAGTTTTTTTTATGAGTGTGAGTAAATTTTTGCAATAAACTTATTAAAAATGCTAATAAAAGAAATATGTACAACAAATCTAACATAAATTCAGGAAAACTGACAGACAGACACCAATCATCACTAATGTTGAGACATGTGCAAAAAACAAACAGCTTTTTAAAAGGAAGACACTGAAAGAGAGACAGAGAGAGAGCAAAGAAAAACCTTATTTGCATGTGCGTGTGAGTATTTATGTGTTTTTAGCACAAGTTCACACACGTGACCACTTACGCTAAACAATCCAACACTTTGGTCGTTTGTTGTAAATAGATTGTGGTTAGTGTTGTTGTTGCAATTTTACAGTACTAAAATAACAAAACAAAGGAATTAGTACAGTGGTGCCAACCAACATACTTATAGATAGGCTCGTTTAAATCACTGCAACAAACCCGCATTAATGCTGCAAAAAAAATGTGAACAATAAATCTATTTATAAACCTACATATACGATTCTTTAATAAACCGCGTGTTTTACATAATCATAATCAGGTTTATTTATACATATTCTCAGTGTGAACAAATTTATAATACAATTTATAATGTTATGGCATTTTGCTTGAAATTTCAGATAAAAATAAATGTTGCGGACGGAATGTTATGTTAAGAATTATTAAATTGTTTTATAGTTTTATTAATTGGGCCTGAATAATAAAAATAATAAAAACTATTTTTATCATTTTGGTTTATTTATCTAATCGTGACAATTATGTACATTCTTACTACATTTACAAAGCCAAGTTGCATATTCTAGGTATTCAGTAGGCCTGCTCGACCTTTACAAATAATAAATCATCGGCGTTTTTAGTAACACTCTTCATATAAATTTTGTTTCATTATAAGATAAAATATCGAAAATGTTAACACTATTAGATGCTCTAAAGAAGATACTAAAACTCCAACTCCATGAAAACTATTATTCCGTAATTTCAGTTTTCAAAAACCAAACATAACATACCTATAAGTAGTTTTTATAATGATATTTTTCTTAGCATATCATTTTGTATGAACAAAAAGTACTGCAGCGCACAGTGGTATGAGAAAAAAAAAAGAGGGAAATAAAACTGTAACTTCCAAACCCTTAGTCCGATTTGATTGAAATTTCACACGCGTAAAGAGGAAGTGTAGTCGAGTTTAAGTTTTGAACTTGAACCTCATGAGCCCACCAGGGTCCCCAAAGTAGGACACCTCGGGTATGTTCAATTTTAAAAATTATCCTATTTCTTCGTTTGTGTTCCCATTTCAAAAAAAAATTACACATATAGAATCTTCTTGCCGAGCACTACATAAAACTTCGTCGTAGCTATTAATTATATCCTATAGCTTAGGAGATATTCGCATTTGAAAATTAAATTTTCAACATTTTTACCCACCCTACTCCAGTGTTTTGATGACCACGGTTCCAAATATTTCCCGATTTTCTCCATTTTTCTTTTGTAGGATTAACAGATGTATATATCAAATAAAGGAAGAATTGTTTAAAAATAATGACTGAATCCAAAGTTACATGCATTTGAATTTAAAAAATTTTAAAAAGGCGATTTTTCGCTATTTTTTTGTTAAAAAAGTACTTTTATTCTTTTTAAGTTATCTAAAAATTTTCTAAGAGGATGTATAATGAATTTGTACTATTTGAAAAGCTAACTTTACATCAAATATTTTAAAAGAAAAAAAATTATAATTTTTGATACCGAGGGGACCACGTCCATTCAAAAATCGCATATTTTTTTATGTAAAATTCAATTTTAGAGCAAAAATTCTCAAATCGCATAGTCGATATCAAAATATAGTAACCTATTTTAGATGGCCCAATATGTTCTTAATTATTTTTCTAAAAGGTTCCGATAACCCCGCCCCTGGTATGGATATTATAGACAAAAAACGAAAAAATCCCATTTTTGGAATATTTCAAAACTTTTTTGGAAATTGCGGAATACTTGATAATAAATTTCAAAATTTGTTTTTATTTTTCCATTTTAAATAGAAAAATCTACATAACTGTGTAATTTCGTTAAAAAATGTTCATAAATAAAAATTTAATTTCAATTTGAAAAATTTGTATCTATGCAAAAACTCAATAAAAAGCATTTTTTGTCATATTTTTCAAAAAAGTTATATACATTGAAAAGTAGTCAAAATCCTCTATCCATTGATATATTATGAATGAATGGAAAATTTCTTTACATTATTAAAATTTGATTGTTTCCCTATGAAAATGGGATAAAACAAAGTGTTTTCAAACGCTTTTAATTTTCTGGTCTCGGTGGACCTTTCGGTGGACCTTTCGGTGGAAATGCCCATATATAAAAAATATGTGTGAAGATAAATTTAAATTTATTTAGCACAGACATAAACCACATATTTTAGCTCAGCCCATTTTGCAGTTAACTGAGCACTGTAAATCACTTAACAGTCATAATACTTGAATTCTAATAAACAGTTTTATATCTACAATATCTGAAATAATTTCAGAATAAGAAAAAAAAATAGAAAAACTTAAAAAAAAACTATCCATTTGAAATAATAGATGGATATTTGAACCCATCTTAATCTTAAAAGGATTCCAGTAAATTTAACTTTTTTGAAAAAATAAATCTGGAGGGGATTTTTGGCCATTATGGAAATTAAGAAAAGAGCTCGGATATGTCACTATATTTAAATGGTGGTCCTAGAGTCACTTAATGGAACTGTGGTAGTGTTATATCTGAAATAATTTTGGGATTCCAGTAAATTTAACTTTTATGAAAAAATAAATCGGGAGAGGATTTTTGGCAAATTAGGAAAAGGGCTCAGATATGACACTATATAGAAATGGTAGTCCTAGGGTCACTGAATGGAACTGTAGTAGTGTTATATCTGAAATAATTTTACCAAAAAACGGCATTCTTAAAAAAAAATATAATTTTTATTAAAAATCACAAAATTATGCATCGTGACTGTGAAGTAGTAATACAAAAACGGGATATCCAACAAAATACTGAGCCACTAAGTTTCCACTGTTTTGTTAATACCATAATAATGAATACTTCTTAATTAGTATTCTATTAAAGAATGTTTGTATTAATAAATACAAAAAAAGAAACTAGCATAAGTTGCCATTGTATTGTCAACCACTGTATATCATATGATGACACCTCATAACTTCAACTTGACATAACAATGTAGAATACGAACACGTCACTATTTCCTATTAAATAAATCGCTAAATTGTTTAACTTTTTTTTCATTTTCATAGAATCTATAATTAACCAGCACATGGTGACATACATACTAACATTTGTAAAACAAATATGTACTCGTAATAATACGTAAATATACATACGTATGTATGTTTAAATACTTACGTACACATTTACTGTTAAAATACATATATTTAGTTACACTGGAAAATTAAGATTAAAAAGTATGACAAGAGTATTAATGTGATATACAAATTCTAGCTATTTATACAGTGCGTCCTCGATGATGATTTAAAATATTCAAACATGTTTGGCCTATGTAATTTATATACACACTTCAGTTTCTGGGATCAGGCACGGGCATCTAAGACATGTAATATTTTTAAACTTGCCAATTTTTTGTGTTTCCTTCGATTCGGAATATTTAAAATTTTTAAATTTGTCCATACCTTGGTTTTTGGTTAAATTGGCAATCGTATTAAAGAGAGCAATATCTTAAATATTTGTTTTCTTTTTTGTCGAAAACCCGTCATTGTTCTTCCTTTTCTAGAAAAAAAATGTTCTTAAAGAACTTATATTGTTTTTATATTTTTCATTAATGTATCTCTACGATAGCTCTAAAGATAACGAATTTAAACTAGGCCAAATATTCCAAAATCGCAAAGTTTGGATAAGCTTGCTAAATCCCTGGTCTAAAATGTCTATCCTATCAACTCAATTTATAACAAGACGAGAGATAGATATCTTGTAATTAACCATGTTAACATGGTTTAATGAGCGACATAGTTTTGAATTTTTTATTTTACAAATCTCTTTCAACGATCTCAAAACTCTGTTGACTACTAGATGACCATCTACAAATTCATTAATGTTGACTTATATTAAACTCTTTGGAGAGGAAATTAAGCGAGTTGTCGACGAAGACGGGTATAAAATAAACAAAAAATAAGGAAACCTTGTTATTGTATAGTTTTTTAAAATCCATTCACCCCTATCGGCAATAACATGTGAAATTTATGTTCTCATGAACTATCCATTTCACTCGAAGAGAAAATTGCTATCGTGCTATTCCCATGAACTTTTTATTCACAATAGTTGATTTTGTTGGTAACAGCTGTTTATTGTTTACAAAATTCCATCTAATTCCATGAACGAAAAATGTGAAAAGGGAACATATTTCATATGGAATATTGTTTCGCGGTAGGGTTGATTATGATTTGTGGTTTCTCTTTTAAAACATCCTAATCTATGTATGTTTTTTCTTTATAAACGATTTGATAATGATATTCCACCAAATTATCCGAAACCGAAACAGGATTTTCTATCGAAGGCTACGTCCAATTAGAGTACGTTTTTGGCCATCTAATATAATCGTTAGCGACAAAATGGACACGTTGCCAGTTTATTAACCAATGACAACAATTAAGTAAAATTAATTTTGTATTATGTCATCGAATAATGTCAAAAAGGATCTTGTCATTGCTAAAGTGTCAACGTGATTCCACGATGTTCTCAACATTTATTTGAGAGATTTTTTATTTAATTTTTATAAGTTTTATAGAGATGAAGTCTTAATGGCAAGGTTTTGAAGTTACATATGAGTCTCTTTTATTGACACGGTAACTGTATTAGCTTCTGATTTGTATTAGTTGCAATAATCGAGAAGTCACTGTACTTGCAATGTGAATTGCTTTATCGCTGATGGTAACAAAATTTTCTCTTTGTTTAAATAAAATTAGACAAATATTTGTCATTTTAATTAAATAGTCTGTAATTTTTATTATTACCATTTCACTGGAAATCAATAAAAAATAATACTGTTTACATTATCGTCTACAGTCATAATAAAAAATTACGCCGACAGTAGTTTTTTTTTAACAACACATGTATAAACTTAGAGAAATACATATAGAACGGAAACTAGAAAAAAATCACGAGTGTTGTTTTTGTTTTCGCATAGCTTTTTTAACTAATACATTTTCACCACATAAGTTTTTGACAACTGAGTTAGGTCTTTGATAGAAGCCCAAAAAAATAATAATATTTAAATCAGTTTAGGAAAAAAATGGTTTGATTTATATCTTACGGAATGCATCTAGGATGGCATAATTTCGTCAGACGATTTTGAAAACAATTTCATTAAATTATGGAACAGGAGACTAGCGATCAATCTTAATAATTTTGTATTACATTAAGTACAAACATACACATCTGCTCAAAATAATAGATACACCAAAATTTATTTTTTAAAAACGAAAAAAAATAATGGTATATTGTAAAATTATAAAAAAAATTCAGTCGATTTTTATTTATAGTTAAAAGGAGAGTAAAAAACAAAAAAATATTTCATAATTAATAATAAATATTATAAAGTAAATTAAATTTCTTAAATTTCGAAAAATTTGGTGCTCATAATAATAGATACATTTTTAAAAATTCTTATTAAACAAAAGCTAATAAATTTTATCTTAAAAAAATTAGTTTATTATTAAAGTAAAGCTAGTATCCAGTATATCCACCTTTGTTTTGTAAAACTTTCTCCACTCTTCTGGGCATACTGGATATCAAGTTCTGACACTTCTCCAATGGAATCTCGTACCATATTTTTTGCGTTTTCTCCTATAAATCGTCTTTATTTTTGAAAACTTCCTTCGAAAGCCTTATCTTTAATTCACTCCACAAGTTTTCTATTGGGTTTAAATCAGGGGATTGGCTGGGCCAGCTTAAAACAGGTACGTTATTCTCCAAGAACCAGTTTTTAACTAATCTTGAACTATGTTTTGGGTCGTTGTCCTGCTGGAATGTCCATATTAATGGCATATTTTCCGATGCATATGGAAGCATTACGTTTTCCAATATGTCTCTATACCCACTAGCATTCATGGTATCTTCTATTCGGAATATCGGACCAACACCATTCCATGAAAAGCAACCCCAAACCATTATGTTTCCCTCGCCATGTTTTACCGTCTTTTTTGTAAATTTAACGTGGAATTCTTTTCCTTTTGGTCGGCGTACATTTCTTTGGCAGTCGTTTCCAAACAAATTTATTTTTGTTTCGTCGCTCCATAAAATATTTCTCCATTTTTTTTCGCCTTCACACCCGGACCATTGTAAGTGCTCTTTAGCAAATTCTAATCTTGTCTTGATATTTTTTTGGCGCATTAGTGGCACTTTTCTGGCAATTCTTCCCGGCAATTTAGCTTGTAAAAGACGACGACGAACTGTTTGTGGACTGATTTCGTTACATAGCTCCGCAGAAATAGCTTTCGATGATATGAAAGGGTCTTTTTTAACCATAAGGACGATCCGCCTATCTGTTTCTGGACTGGTTTTCTTTGGTCTACCGCGAGTTTCTCTTTTTTGTTTTTTAGATAAAGCATTTTGGACAAAATGTAAAGATCTTCCTATGCTCTTTGCTATTTCCCGTAATGATTTTCCTTGATTTCTCATCGTTTGAACAATTTTTTTCTCATCTTCGGTACAATGATGATTTCGTCCCATTTTCTTCAAAAGAGTCCTATTTTTTATAAAATTGTTGCTAAAATTTAAATTATACTTACTGTTTCACGTAAATAGGAACAAAAAATTGTACAAAAAAAAAATTGTATATAAACAAATTACAAATTACTGATGTGTATCTATTTTTATGAGCAAATAATTTTTTGTAATTCAAATAAATTCGTTTTTAAAAATCAACATGAAAGCAAATAGTTGCCAGATTTTTGACTGACATGACATTGGGAGATAGAAATTTTAATAATATGATGTATTCTTAACGCTTGCGAGGAAATTTTCAATGTTACCGCCATTTACATTTTTTCCAATTAGGTGTATCTATTATTTTGAGCAGATGTGTATATACTGTATATTTGCATTGAAAACTAATTTATTTTGAGATTAATTAGGTTTTTTTTTTGTCAAAAATGAAACTAGATTGCCAACAATTGTTGTTAATGAGTTTAATAAAATGACAATATACGAACAGACAGTGATTTCTAAAGTATTTCCTGTTAAAAACATTTAATCGCTGTTATTTGTTAAATAAAACGTGAATTGAGTAACAATCTTTAAAACGTGATAATTTTAAGTTCGTCATGATGACTATGCCTACATTTAAGCAAATTCCGATAAGTACTTACTAGGGACATAAATACAGTTACACATATTTTAGACTATAAAATTAAAAATAATGAATCTTTATGAACCAATTTGTTTATTTATTGATATATATTGTCTCATTCGTATTGTCCAATCATCAATAGCTGCACCTACCTCATCCATTGGCAAATTGGCCACATCACGAATTAATAATGTTGTCTCAAGGTTGAGGTATCAGTTTTGGCAAATCATGTTCTCTAACACGGTCCACAATTTGCAATCCAGAGAGTTCAGATTAGAACTGACAGAAGACCATTCTTCAGAGCAAATAAAATATGGCATATTGTTTCGAAATCATTCGAATCGTTTCCAATCCTGCGGGTTTTAGAATTCACGGCTGGTTTTGAAACAGGCAATGGTTAAGTGGCTTCAGAACAGCTTTAAAAACGGTTTCTTAGCTAACTTTGGCCAATGTTCACAGAAATGCAAGTCAGTGACCCAACCAAACCATGACTGCAGCTGGTATGACCCTTTTCGACCCGTGGAATGAACTCAGATTCTTGTTTAAAAGACCGTGCACACATTTGTTTCTTAAATTATTCCTGCCCGATAAAAATGTGTTCATTCGTAAAAAATATTATTCTGTGCAACCAACAAATGTCTGGTACGACGTTTGAAAGTACCAAATATGTTCTAATAATTCGACTTTTGTGTGATATTCATCACACGAGCCATGATTTTGTGTTTCCGGAGAGGATTTCGCTTAACTTGAAGGCTTTGAGGACTTGCTGTGTTCGAATAGTACGTGGGCAGCCCGACCGAAGGCGGTCTTTTATATCTCCAGTATCCTCAAACAATTCTATCCTCCTGTAGACGAACATGCTTAAAAGCAGCTGTTATAGTGCTTTTAAGCATAAGGTTCTCATTATCAGACCACAATTTGGAATTTCCGTTACATACTAACGCTATAGATGTTAGCTGTCATAAACCATATGATAATAAAAGGGTAGGTATGTTCAATTCTACTATTATAATGGGTATATTCAATGTTGTAACAGTATTTTTGTCCCTACTTAACTTAATTGTTTCTAATTTGTAATGATTTTAAAAATAAAACAACGTTTAGTTTTGCTTTTGTTTTCCTTGTTTTCTAAATATTGAAAATGTTTATTGAAATAAATGCTCACAGGTGCATTTATGAACATGTGTATTGAAAAAGCAAAACAATTTTAAGTGAAATTTCAATCGTTCATAATAATTTTTGCACATGCAATTTGTTTGTGTGAATCTTCGTTCTCATCTCAAGATCTTAAAACAGCAACAGAAATATGAATAAAAATAAAACATAAATAAATAAATACGATAGTATAAGAAACAACACCACCCATCAGCCAATTTAAAGTTCATTGGTCTTTGGTTCTTATTTTATTTTATTTGATTTTTTTTTTAATTTATTATTTTGCAACGTGAGACATTGCATTGTGCACATTTTGAATGCACAACACCAGCTAGCTACACACCCAAACAGACATACACACGACATTGTGAAATAAACACGGTCACTGGTCTGCTATTGCAACTAAACAAATGTTCGTGTTATTTATCAAGTATTTATGTACTTGTGGTTTACCCAGCAAACAATCAGGTCTAATAAAAAATTTAAATTATTTTGCAAGGAATTACGCCTCAATTAAATATCCTGAAATTTAAAATTAAATCTGTCATTTCAACAGAAAGATCCAACATGACCGAAAATAAAAATGTTTATACATGATTTTTTCTAACATTATTTTAAATAAAATTCTAAATTTACAGTGGTTGACAAAACAATGGAAACTTTTCCAAATATTTCATTAGTGGCCTAAAATCTGAAATAATTTTTTAAAAAATTTATAATTTTTGTAGTATTTTATGTGTATACATACTTTTATTAACTTAATTAACAAAAAACAAAGGACATAATTAATTAAATTCTAAAAATGAGAAAACAAAATTAAAAGATTTCTTTATTACGGCATTGACAAAACATTGGAAACTTAGGTATTATTCTTACAAATATGGTCTAAACTTTGCAATAACTCAATATTTTGTTGGGTATCCCTTATTTTTTTAACTGCTACACATCGACGATGCATTGAACCAATTAAAGAGTCAATGGACTCCTTTGAAATATTTTGCCATTCCCTTATAACCGCCTCCGATAAATCTTACTTCCTGGTGTAATTTTGGGTCCTTATTTTACGATCTACAATTTTCCATAGATTTTCTATGGGATTGAGATCTGGCGATTGGGCAGGCCACTTCAAAACACGTACCTCGTTGGATTGTAACAACTCAGTTACAACCCTAGAGGTGTGTTTCGGGTTGTTGTCGTGTTGGAATCTCCAAACTAGGGGCATATTTTCCTCAGCGTATGGATACATAACATCGTTTAATATGGTTCTGTATGCTATACCTATCATGGTATCTTTTATAATATAAATTGGGCCCATACCTTGCCCTGAAAAACATCCCCATACCATAATATTGCCACCGCCAAACTTTACAGTCTTATTTGTGTACTTTGGATCTAATCTTTTCCCTTTGGTCGTCTTACAAATGTTCTCCCATCACTGCCTCTTAAATTGTATTTGGATTCGTCGGAAAAGAGGACAGTATTCCATTTCTATATCGACCAGTTTAAATGATCCCTGGCAAATTGTAGACGAGCAGAACGGTTCTTTTTAGAAATTAGTGGTTTTTTTCACAGGACGATAGCAACCAAGACCAGCCTCATTTGCCCTGCGACTAACTGTTCGGGTACTTATTTCTAATTTTAGGCTATTAACAAACTATCGAGGAGTTATTTTTGGGAATTTCTTGAACTCTCTCGCTATTAAATTATCTTGTCTAGGCGTAGTCTTACGAGGTCTTCCACCTAAATGTTGAGTTTTTACAGAACGGTCTCACGAAATTTCTTTATAATTTTTGAAACTGCTGATTTATTTATTGAATATTTGTTACTGATACTTTTTTGTTTTAAACCAGCTTTAAAATCGTTAATTATTTTATTTTTTAAGTCTTCACAAATCTTAACTTTAGCCATTTTCGTTAACTTTGAAAAAAAGCAATTACCAGAATTTAAAAATAAAATAAAATAACTTTAAACAGGATGCTTTTTACATCGTTCTTTTAAATATTATTTTCGTTTTACGGCCATTTTCACAATGTACGATTAAAAGTTAACGTGAACTTTAACCGCAAGTTAGGCTAATATGAATTTCACAATGTACGATTAGTTCTTAACTGACACTATTTAACAACAAAGTTGCTGTTAAATATAACCGAATAAATTTCGCCGGTTAGCATCTTAATTGTAAGAAATATAATAAAAGAACATGGAAAAACATTTATATTTTTGTAATATTTATAATTTTTAAAAGTGTAAAGCGAAGAAAAGTAAATTTTGCACGGGATGATCCATATACCACCCGGATATTGCACTTACAAACCAAACAACAAATGTGCACTTTTCCTTGTTGGTTTTCAGTAATTGTTGTTCAGTTTGTTCTGTAAATTTTACAGTGAGGTACCTTAATATTTTCGAGTTTTATACGTTTTTTTTATTATACCACTAAGAAAATACAAATTATTATTTTTTATGCCGTCTTTTAGACAATTTTTTATATTTCAATCTTTCATTACACTATTTTTCGTAAACAAATGTATGCATTATTGCCATACTTTCTACTGAATGCTTTGGTTAAGTAATCAAATGATGGTGAAACGTAAATCGGTAACCGTTGGTTAAATGGTCCCCGTTAAACAAACCGACAGTTAGTTAATTTTCCGGTTAAAATGAAATAATCGTACATTGTGAAAATGGCCGTTACACTTCTTTCTTGCAGAAGTTTAAAAGCTTCCATTGTTTTGTCAGTAGCGAAATAGTGAATATTTTTAATTTTGTTCCCTTTTTTCAGAATATAATAAATTATGTTGTTTGTTTTTCAGTTAATTTATATAAATAAAACAATACAAGTAAAATACTAAAAAAAAAAAAAAAAATTTAAAAAATATTTCAAATTTTGGACTACATATGGAATATTTGGAAAAGTTTCCATTGTTTTGTCAACCACTGTATGTACTACTAGTTGACCGCCCCGGCTTCGCCCGGTGGCATTTTTCAAGTTTCTCCAACCCACATACAGCTGCCTGTTCTTACTTATTTGCAAATAAAATATATAAATTTGTACTTCATACTTTAGGTAGCTTTAGGTAGAAGGAAAAAGCTTAATAAAATCCATAAAATTTTGGACCCAAAACAAGTTTTAATGCTATTTTTAATGAGAAGAGACATCACATTTTATTTCTCATTTAATTTTTTTTTTTTTAATTTTAATGAAGTTATTTAATATAACCCACCCCTCTTTCATTGATATTTAAAAAAAAAAAAAAATAGTTTCGCCTTTTTTATATTAAGCCATCGACCTGTTGTGTGATGGATGATGAAACTTATGTACTGGCAGATTTGTATGTGGCTGATGGACGAGGTAATGTTCAAGAGCAATACTGTCTTGAAAAACGGCAACAAAAAACGGTTTTTACCTTTACTAAAACAAAAAAGGGCCTTGAGTGGTATTCAAACAATAATGTCAATTTTGTACCATGGGAGGCTTATCCACCCAATTTCAGTCTGTGTAAAGGTATTGGACTCTTGTAAAAAAAAGAATTAAAGATCACAGGATATGTCCGATTTTAAGCGTAAGTGGACCACTTTTTCCAAAATCTAACGGAAGCAACTATAAAATAAACGGTTTAAGTTTTATTATTAACTTAATTTAAGTATACGTTTTTTTTCGGCTCACTCATTAATATATTAGAAATATCTAAGAAAAAAATTGGTTCAGATTTCTTATATTTCACTTCAAAGGCGTACGAATGTCGCGTTTGCGACCGTGAAAATGCCTTTTGAAAATTTTAATTTACTTAGAAATTATGTATCTTAATTTCAAAAGGTTCGAATTTATGTTTGTTGGGTTTCGTTGGAATACACAAACATATTTTTGTTGTTTTTAAATATAGTCTAGGTTAATCATGTTTTGAATACTATTTCACAATTTGAGTACGTAAACTAAATGAATGCCTTATTTAGGTATTTAGTACATTTTTAGGCAAAGTTAATGGCACAACATTATTTTCTAAAAAAAAAAGCTGTAACAGCAGAGTTTTAATGGTATATAGTAGATAGAGTTGAATGATAATTATTTGACAAATAATATTTGATATTTTCTGGCGGTCATTACTCATTTTAAAGTTTACTTCTCAGGAGATATGATAAATTTTTTAAATGATTTGGTAGCAAAATTAACAAAAAGTACAGTGAACTCGAAAAAGTGCTGATAATACATATTTGTTATTTTGCTTATTTTCTCTTCACTATTTACAGAGTTATCTAGGTGTTATGCGTTTTAAACATATTTATAAAAGTTAATGTTAAAACTTTTGTTTGTAACTCCCTGTCTATACTTGACAAATATTTATCATAACAATTAATGACGTTTGTTGTCAAGACAAAGTTGTCTGAGCAAAAGCACTAACAATTTTGTCATAACGAAGCAATAATACTAATAAATGAAGACTATACCTGATAATTTTTTATCTTGACAACGATTTTGACGTTTATCATGATAAAAATGTATCAGGTATAGACAGGGAGTAATACAATTGAAGAAAACTAATTTTTGAATTATATAAATATGTATGTGTTTACCCTATTGATACTCAATAGGGTAGAACTAGAAAGAAAATATATTAAAAATATTTTATCTCTCCCAAATTTTATAACTGACACAACAACAAAATACCTTGATTTACATGTACATAGTTTCCTGTTGCAAGACTTATGTTTTTGATAAAATTCTTACGTTTTTTGTCTCTCAATAACGCTTTCATGTATATTTTATTCTATTTCCACTACCTTTCAAAAATTAACGGAATTTTATTGTATTTATACATGGCAACAATATGGCATAGAATGTTGCCATATTAACATTATGAATACACTATTGTGAATGTGAGAGGCTAGTATTGCCATAAGCAAAACAAAAATTATTTCGTTTTCATTCATTCCCCTTCGTACAACAACTTTTATTTACTTTTGTTTGGATAATACATCTATTTTCATTTTTTGTGTACAAAATACAATAAACTAAAGTAAAATGTTAAAAAGCGCTTTTCTACTTGTTTATAAACAGTTATTAACATTGCTAGATTCTATAAAGTTAATGTAATAAATGTGAATATATTCGATTTTGTTTTTTCTGTGCAAATGATGCAGGGATGAAATTCAGACAAAAATTATTGACGTGGGTTCTTCGTTAGAAGATTAATAAGGAGTAATAAATATAACAACCAACTGGACTGGATAAATTGTAGCCACATACCAGGTCAGAGCTGTAAATGAATCATTCTTTTTTGATTTTAATTCATTATGAATTAGCTAAATTTTGAATTAATTCATTGAATTGAAAAAATGAATTGAATGAAATTTGAATCAATTCAAACGAATTAGGCAGAAATGAATTTCAATTCATTTCCAATTCAAATGAATTTGTAAAAATGAATTGCAATTCATTTACAATTCATTTGAATTGAATTGATTTTGAATTAATTCAAATGAATTAGAAAAAAGAATAGCAATTCAAATGAATGATTCAAAAATGAGTTGCAATCAATCAAATTCAAGAGCAGATCTCTAGGGGGAATGAAAGATTTCTCCTACCAAAATGAAAATATCCAGTACAAAAATTGAAAAGCCTTGTCCTGTATACGCGCCTGATCAATGAAAACATGGTGTTTGGAGTTTATTTATTCAAGAAGAACTGATTTTTATTTTGAAATACGCTGAACGACAAAACATATTTAATATTCAAGAAGCAATTAATAATTTTTGAAATTTTGTGACCCACGACCACCCAACAACAAACTTTTTGCTAATATTTATATTATATTTATTTCAAAAAAATAAAACTATCTTCCAAAAATAATCAAAAATAAGGAAAACTAACAATGTATGTAGTTCAAAACACAATTGAGTTTCATTAATAAGGCTAATTAGATTTAATTAGAATGCATCATTCACCTTAAACAACAATAGCTTTTCAAAATTATCATCTGAAAGAAATCCACGTTTAGGGATGTTTAGAATAGAGGCGTACGAAAATAATCTTTCAACACCAGCTGACGATGGTAACGGCGCATTATATTTAAAGGAAGACTTTTTAACCGTCGATTAATTATACTGCATACTTAATGACATTGAAGAATCTGCTAAATATGCTGCGAATTTCGCGTCGGAGTTGGAAATGAATTGCTAATTTTTTTTTAATTCGTTTGAATTAATTCAAAATCAATTCAATTCAAATGAATTGTAAATGAATTGAATTAATTCAAAATCAATTCAATTCATTTGAATTGGAAACGAATTGCAATTCATTTTTACCAAATTCATTTGAATTAATTCAAAATCAATTCAATTCATTTGAATTGGAAACGAATTGCAATTCATTTTTACCAAATTCATTTGAATTGACTCAAATTTCATTCAATTCATTTTTTTGTGTGAATGATTCGCGAATTAATTCAAAAATGAGTGATTCATTTACAGCTCTGTACCAGGTATATTCATGCAGAGTTTCTGTTAGGTTTTGCAGAATTTCTTTTCTTACTTTATTGATGTCCACTAATTCAGGGAAGTATTTTTTGTTTAATAAAATTAAAATGATAATTTACTTTTTGCAAATATCTTATTTTCAGGTAAACATCTTTTTATCATGGTTTGTTACTAAATAAAGAAATAACTTACTGAATGTAATTAAATGTAAAACTTTAATAAATCCACTCTCAATCATGTTTTTTTATTTTCAGAACAATAGATTCTCTATGTATAAAATTTAACAATTTTATTGGAATTTAAAAAAAATCAAAATTTACCTTAAAGTCGCTGAGCCTACAAAAAGATTTAAGCAGATAAACCTCTTTGATATAATCTAAAAGAATTGATAAACACATAGATCCCTTAGTCCCAAATTATCGTAAGCGACAAAACACAAATTTTACTGCAGAAAGTTTTTGAGATGTGTATAAACATTAAATTGAAGCTGTTGTGATTGAATACTAAATAATTCTAATTGTACTCTAGCATTTAATTAACTGTGAAAATACAATTTTCTGAAGACATATTTTCATGTTTTAAAACAAGCAATAACAGTAACTAAGATACAAATCAAAGAATTAAAAGGGTACAAGACAAAATATTCATAATTCAATGAAGAATGAATCCTTTTCCAGCATAATTTATTCGAGTAACACAACTTTTGAAACCGATGTCTTCCGATCGGAAAACATCGGTCTTATTATACGAACAAAAAAACAATTAAAAGAAAAAAAAAAAAGATATTTTAACCAAATCTGAAAGGAGTTGATAAATCGATTTCAATCGCAAGATCCAAAAAAATGGCAGAATATCCAAGGTTTAGAAAATATGCTGTCTATATTCGCATGTCCTGCCAATTTGATTAACACACAATACAAATTTAATAAATTTTTACATACCCATGCCGACACAAACCAGGACGTTCCCTAGAAAATTTGATATATGCACCGGAACGACTCGATCATGTCCATGACAGCAGAAAGTTTTCCCTGGAATGAACCCTTGACTATAGTGGAACTAATTCAAATACAACAACAAAATATATTTATTTAATTCCCGTAAAATGTGTGTGTAAACTGAAAAGAAAGACAAGTTTTTTATTTAAATAGCAATCAAGCATCAGATAATAATTTCAATTTGTGCTTTAAAAAATGTAAGGATCTTAAAATACAAATAAGTCTGTAATTAATCACGACAAGGATTAAGCTAAAATTGAGCACTGGTTTTCAAAGAAAATTTGGATAATTTGGTGGCGTTGTTGTTCATTCGTAAATTTATTCATGACGATTTGCCAGAGTATGCTGATCATAAATGTCAAAATGTTCGATTGACAGTTAACGCTTTCCTAAGTTCTATTGGGGTTAAAAACACAAATTTTTACAATCAGATACATATAATCCAGCTGTATTTTCATTTGTTGTTCATTGAATTAATGTTTTATACATTGAATTTACATAATATAAATATGATTAATAAGAATTTATTACGGTTATGTTCGTAAATGCAGTAAATTTGTGCATCACTGATGCCACGACCTGCAAACTTTTGCAACATATAACTTGATTTGTTGCACAAATTTGCGGCATCACTGCCAACAATTTGCATTAAAAAACGTTTGACGTAAAGCAATAATCGCAAATATGCTTTTTCGAACGCTAAACTTTTAATTTGCTGCAGTGATGCAATCATACTGAATTTACGAACACATCCTACATTGTTATTTGCAGCATTATCGTATGCTTTGCACTTTTTTCTTTTCTACAATAATGGCTTTATTCCAATAAAAAAAACTTACACTGAATCCATATTATAGGAAAATAAGGTTTATTATAAATTTCTAGAATAGCTTTCAAATCATTCACTTCAGGCAATTTTAAGTTAAATATTGTTCTAATAAAATGTTTATGATAAACTATGCAGCATTATGCAACGCTGAAAAGATCCACTAAACCAATATTGGCTACTACGCTAATTTTATGTTGGCTTATTTCGGTAACGCTATTTTAATGATTTCGGTCATACTTAATAAAAATAATCTGACTGGTATGATAACTGGGTATTATTAGACCTGTCACAAATTTCGTTCAGAATTGTTTCCATTCCGTTCGATTTTGTTTTAGCTTCTTCAGATTCCGTTTGATTTTGTTAATTCCCAAAAAAAATTAGGATTTCAGTTTTACCAATTTTAATTTGAAAAATTTTTGTATACACAGAAAAAACAACAAACACAATATTTCTTGCTGACAAGTGCATAGGTTTTGTCAAAATTGAATTTGTCAAATAAAAAATAAACAAATTTTATTTTGGCATCTTTTCGATTTTTTTAATGGGATGTTTATTTTTTAAGTTCAATTTTATTGATACTCACCTGATTATTTTTTATCTTTTATTTATTATTTTTATTAACATTGATTTTAGCAAAATTTTCTTCAAAAATTTTCTAATTTTTGTTGGAATTTTAAAATTTATTATTTTTTATGTCAACACACAATGTAAATAATCTTTGACAAAATGTAAAAACAAAGCTTTTGTTATTTTTGCTTATTAACTAAAAAAGGGCCGTTAAATTAAAATTATATTTGAAAAAGAAGAACGGTTTAATAGTGCTTTATCCAAATTTCATTATATGAAATCTTTTTATTCACATTTTCATTCATGTTTTTTGATTTAAATTTATTTTTTCTTTGAAAATAAAATTTATTATTTTTTCGAAATAAATTCAGTTTGACAAAACACAAGCATTTTCAAAATAGATAAACAAAAATCAGCAGTGTTGTTGATTTCACCTTACTTAGTGCATCCTGATATTGAACTGGTTTCAATTATTTCATAATTAAATAAAGTATTCATTTGCTCAAAAACAAAATTTCTTGATATTTTCTATTGAATTTTGAGTTTTGAATTTGATTATTTTGACAATTGAATATACAATTTTCCAAGGCGTATTAATCAGGTGAGAGCGTCTCGGCAACAAATACAACAAAGACAATATTTCTTAGTTGTCAAGAGACTGAGAATGTCAAAAGTAATATGGCATATGAAAAATATAAAAATCAAACAAAAAAATAAATGAATTACTGGTAGTTTTTTATATGAAAAATATAAAAAACCAACAAATAAAGTATCATTTATTGGTAGTTAGCTCTAACACTGTATTTTTTGGAAGATTCAATATTAAAAACGTCGAACGGGAATAAAAAGTTTGGTGATTCCAGTGGAACTATCGAGCTATCCATTTAGCTATGTCCGTCTGTCTGTGTAAAACCCTCGCACGTTCAAAATACACAACCAAATTCTTCCAAGGAATTTGGTATTGAAAATCAGCAGCAAAACAAATCTCATGGACTAAAATGGTAGTCAATCTGTAAAAAATTTGATGAATTTTCACCAAAAAATTTCAATATTGCTTATTTTGTTTACTTTTTAAAACAATTTTCATTTTTTTTTTATTATTTTCAATTCAAATATTTTGAATGTCAACAACAAACAGTAAACAACTTTTTGACACTTTCAAACACATCATAAATAAATAAACAATAATCAGCTGGGCCCGTAACTTCACCTTATTTAATACACCTTGCAATTTTCGTTATTGGTTGAATTTCAAATACAAAAATTATTGAATAGATAATTTTCGTAATTGAAAACACATTTTTGTTATTTTTTGTGTTTCAATTACGAAAATTACCGGTTTAAGCATTTAATTAGTTTCAGAATTTAACCAGACCAACATTTATTTGTCCATAAAAAAGATAAAGATGAACAGAAAATTGTTTGTTAGCGGTATACAGGTTTTCTATTACAAGAGAAGTCAATTTCGATAATGGTCGAAAATTAATTTTCGAGATCTAAAAACGCTTCGGTTTTTATGCTGAAATCTTTTTTTTGACAAGATTAATTAAAATCGATATATGAAATTTAGTATTGTCTACATATCATCTCATGTTTTCAAATGTAGGAAATTTGTTTGAAAAGTACTAGGAATTTATTCCATAAAACTTTAGTCAAACGTTTGTCGTTATAAAATGAGCACGTCAATATAAAGGAATTATAATCTTCTTGCAAAATATGTCTTTAATCTGTTATTATATAGCTTCTTTGGAAACATTTGGTACAAAAAATGCCGATCGATTATAACAAAATCTATTGGGTTCGATTAATAGCAAATATATACTCTATAAAGCATAACATCAAATAATATAAAACTAAATATTTGTTTTGAATCGTTCTAAGTAAAATATGATATTGAGATAAATAAAAGAATTCAAATGTATTTTATTTAGTTGTTACGTTTTTTTCCTCAAATTTTGACATGTGTGACCCCATCTTTAGACATTTTACGGTAATTTATGAATTTTCTTCATTGAATATTCGGTATTCGGCCAAATTTCAACCTATTGGTTTTAACATTTGATACAAAACATGGTTCTTAAATGTATTCCTAACCTGAGAAAAGAAGTTTAACAAATGACATCAAATATTGTTTTAAAACCTAAATATTGGTTTAAATACATTGTTGCCATTAATTATATTTTACTAATTTTTCTTAATTTTTGAAATTTTACTTAAAAAATGTTCATTATATTTGACAGCGAATTTAGTATTAAATTAATAATAATTAACCTGTAGTTAACACTATCTCAAGGTCATATAATTTTATAAAATAACTGCTGTTTTCACTATTGATATGGCATTTATTTGGCGTACACATTTTGGGCAAGAAACTTTTTTATACCCACCACCATCAGAAAAGATAGGGGTTATTTTTATTTTGTCATTCCGTTTGTAACACATATAAATACCCTGAGTTGTTATACAAATCTAAGAGGATAAAGTTTTGTCCTCCTGTCTGTTGATGGAAGGACCTAGTGGGATGCATTTTTTACCAAATATTCTCTGTTGATCTGAAATGCTTTTAAAAATGACCAAAATCGGTAACCAAAAAAAAAATTAAAAGAAAATGCCTGTCCAAATGTTTAAACATAATTTAACCCTCCGCTAGTCGCAATCAATTTCAATTGAGACTAGTAGCAATGTATTAAATTGATATCAATAAAGAAAAAACCTCGTTTGAAACATAAAAACAATATTAAATTCAAAGCATTTAAAAGAATAAAATAAAATTGCAGTAAAAATATATTTTTATCAAAAAATAGCTCAAAAATTTAGGGTGTTTAGAATAAAAACAAATTTGAATAACTGATCAACCAGATCAGTTCTGACTAACGGAGGGTTAAGAAGAACTAAAAAAAGTAAATTTAGTACAAATAATGAACAAAATAAGTTGAAACAATAAAAAGTTGTGGATCTACAGTTGCGAACACGAAAATATCAATACCGCGGGGAATTTTTTTTAAAAACGGCGTACAAAGTCTTTAAACATTTTTTAAAATTTAGTTTACTTCAATAAACGTCAAGTCTGTTTATTTTTGTGAGGTAATCTTTTTGTAAAGATGATAACTTCGGAAATAAAGGCTCTTATATATGTATATTAGGGATATAACTAATTTTGGCATACCACACGTGATGGCCAATATTGTATATGTAATGAAAATAATTTTTTTAGGTCATTTGGAATCAAAAACATCACGCACCAACACCGATTTCTAAAATAAACCAACATTTTTTTTCTCTAAAAATGATATAAATAATTTCATGTTTTTTTTTTGCAAATGTGAGGTAGAGGTATACTTCCCTTATTTAAAAATTATCTTTTGAAGTATTTCCGCAGTTATTATTAGAATAAAATATATTTGGGGGATTCAAACGGTCTCCTATTAGGTCGTATTTCATAATGTCGTAAAATATTTTTTTTAGTTTAAACAAATTTTTGTTGGGTTTCAAACAAAAAAGTTATAAACTAATAAAACTTTTTGAGTTATGTTTATTGGTTTGTCATAAAATAACACTATTTTTGTTTGCAGCACAACCAGAATTTGTTTAAATATTAAAAAATATTTTACGACATTATGACAATACGACCAAATAGCAGACCGTTTGAATCCCCCAATTGTATTTCAAAATAATTGAACATATTTCATGAACAACTTTATTGCGTTTGGTGCGTGAACTTTTTCAACAACCGCGAAAAAATAATACACCGGGTTTTAATATTTTTTAATGCTCTATTCGACTATGCAATGCCAATTTGCATATTTGCAAAAAATGTCAATAGTTATATTCCCAATGTATATGTATAATATAATCAGCCCAATTATGAAAAAAAATTTCCCGGGAGTTTTTTCCTTTTTCTTTTTTTAACATAGAATAGGAAAAATGAGAAAAGGGAAAAGGGAAAAAAACTCCAGGGGAATATTTTTTCATAATTGGGCTGAATATTTATTTTTTGGTCAACATTGAAATAGCAGTGCTGGATTGTTGAACTCATTTGTTTTATTTTTTTGAAGAAGAAGAAGAAGAAGTCAAATATTTTTTAAGAGGAAAGTACAGTTTAGTTAAATATGTTGAATTTATTGTTTGTTTAATAGGGCGGGTCGATTTTAAAATCGCCCAAGTGACAAGGAAAATCGTATTCTATTGATCAAAATAATAAACTTTGCCCAAGGAACCTTATTTTGACCCAAAGGTCAAATTTTGAAAAATTCCACTAATCGACCCGCCCTAATGTTTAATGCTAAAAAAAAATATTTTTTCTATAATTCCTGTTTTAAAGTTAAGTTTTTTAAATATGGAAAATCATATTGTTTTGTAGTAGTTTATTTACTATCGCTCCTCGAAAGAACCTCTTGTCGAGACAGAAATGGTATACTGTTCTCTTTTCGAATGAACATTTGCAATACCTCAGAGGGGATAGAGACAGGACAGTAAATTTTGGCAATGGGACTGGTATGGTTCCAATTCCTATAATAAAAGATACTGTAACTTGAATCGTATACATATCCATTTTTAACGATGTTATGTACCTATACGCTGAGAAAAATATGCCCCTAGTTTGAAGATTACATCACTAAAATTACCATAAACACACACCAAGAGATTACAATCCAATGAGGTGCGTGTTTGCCCAATCGACAGATCTCAATCTCATAGAAAACCTATGGGAACAAAAAATACGAAAAATATCATACCAAATCATGCAAAAAATTTCAAAGTAGATAATTGATATATTAATTGGTTCAGTTGCTATGAAATGGGATATCCAACAATATACTGAGTCATTCACTAAAGGACCCATACAATTTTTGTAAAATTAGATCCTAAGTTTCCATTGTTTTGGCAATACTTTTTAGATTCTTTCCTAATTTCAAAATTTAATTAAATATCGCTCATTTGCTGCAACAACGTCATAATTCAAAAAAATCCAAATTCCGAGTTAATAGCACCATTGCATAGTAAATAAGTTGTTTTAATAAATGACAAAGTCATGTGAACTAGCTTCTAAAATTAGACGCAGCATCGCCATAGAAGCATTTTGTCCTAATTTCATAACCTATTTTCTATTACTTGCAATAACGTATTATTTTAGTTATGCGTTGCCGTTTGTGTAATTATATTAATGTTTAAACCTGACCAAATTGGACCATGTTATTTTCCTTAAAAAATAAAACAAAAATATGTTTAGGTATCGGTTTTAAAACTAAAAATGCTTCTTCTGAAAAATTATATTTTTTGAGGTATGGCGACGTTACAGCAAATGGGCGATATGTTCTTATTTCTTTGTTAGTACCTATAAGAAAATAAATTTAAAATTATATTTATTTAAGCTAAAGGGATTTTTTTAAAAAAAATCTGTTGCATCTTCACTATATTGCGGGCAGACTATAGAAATTGTATTGTAACTGGAAATTTTAACAATTTAATGTTTCTCAACGCTTATAGGTACGATGTTTATCATTTAAAATTGATGTTATATTTTGTTGTGTTAATATTTACATAGTAGAATTCGAACTCGAATTTACTTAAGAAATTTTAAAATGATTAACACAACGACACAACGTTTTAGTCACTTTTGACGTTCCCAATTCTAATGACGTTAATTTGTGCACATTCATACTTGTGTCATGTTGACATCTACTTTGGCTAAATTCTATAATTTCTTTAAGCAGACCAAAGAAAATATAACGGTTTTTATTTTTAAATATGCAAAGATTTCTTTTGTAATCATTCTGTTTGGCTTCTTAATCTCAACCCTCTTTTGAAATAAAAACTCTTGAAAATAAACATAATGATCGCTAAATAAATTCTTTGTCTAAATTTTCTCCTCCAATATTATTCGTTCTCATAACATAAAATTTGTGTCTTCCCCTAAACTTTCTCGAATATTCATTTTCAATATTAAAGACTTGGAAAAAAAAACTACAAAACTCTACTGAGTATTCATATTAAAGTGAATTTATATTTCGAAACCTTAACTCGAACAGAAAACAAAAAAATATAAAATAAAAAAAAAGTACCAAAAACAACAACAACGACAGCTAAACGAGCACAAAATAATACAAATGGAAAAAAATGTACTCTATACTCTTACAAATATACACACACACACATTCGTACACATAGATACTCACATTCATACATACATTCATATATACATACATACAAACATTATAGAAAATAAAAGAAAGAATGAAATAAACACAAAATTACTACCAGCCAACGTTGTCGAAAGAAACTACGAAATACAAACAAGCACAGCACTCAACCAACGAACCAACCATCCATCCGTCCAAACACACTGCTGCACCAGGCATGGATAAGGGAGGGCAACGGTACGGTGCGGGCACACAAGTTAAAGCATATAACAGAAAAATTAAAAAAAAAAACAGAAAAACTCTATATATACCGACCGTATACTCACATGAACATTTACAAATCCAAATATACCTACCTACTGTAGAAATACAGACTGACATTCATACAAAATATAGTATATGTACATCTGTACATTAAAACGTACATACTTACTTACATATTCGTACGTAGAAAATGGAAACGAACGAACGAACGAACTGAGCCAAACTGAAGTGAACTGAATATAACAGAGAATCTACAATACCCACAATAACAAAACTAAACAAACAAAAAGTCGATCCAGACCGATAACAAAATCTACACTACACATTCATACATCATAGTACTTTACAATACGTCTTGTCTTATTCACAACTGATAATGGATTGATTTCAAGGCCTGCGAGGGGAATACACCATAACTGATCTTTATTATTTGTATATTCTTCTTTATTTATATAATTTAGTTCAAAATTGATTTATAACCACTCGTATATATCCGAATTTTACATTTTGTCAAGGAAATGGACCGGCTCCAAAAACATTGCTCAATTAACTTGACAGGAAAGAAGAATTCTTAAAAATGTTAACTAAATTTGTATATAGTATTCCTACCAGGAAAGATTTATACAAAAAATTAAATTTTTTTCTTTTCCCGCACTTTTTCATTTCCCGGGAAATCGGGATTAATTTTGAAATTTCCCAGGATTCCGAGAATTCCCGCCTAGAATAAATTATTCAATTTTAAAAATGTAGACTTCGTTAAAAAGCTAAAAAATTTCTTTGGTTTTAAAATGTAATTGGATACAAATAAAAAAAATCCAATAAAAATTTAATTTAAAGAGATAAACTGACTAGATTTCTAATTTTGGTTATATACAAACCTGTCATCATTTGCCATTTGTATCATAATGGCTTCAATTTCCATTCGGTTTTGTTCTACCTTCGTTAGTTTATAATTAATTCTGTTAATTCGCAAAAAATAAATATTTTATTTTTTTAATTTTGAATTGGCAATGTTGTGATTATTAAATCAAAAATTATGTAACGATGTTAATTAAAACTTGAAAAAAAAAACAGTAATATTAAACAAAATTCAATTCCACGTAAGGTGGTTTTACTCTTTGTGAAAAAGCAAACTATGTAATAAAATAATTCTACTTTCGATCGAAATAGAATTCTGTGACAGCCCTGAACATTCACGAGTTTTTGGAATAATTTGAATAATGAAGTTGTTAATGGTCTTTTTTATTGTGTGAATCTTCTGAAATTTTTTTGGAGCTTTAAGCATCTTTTAAAGAAAGTCAAGTTCAAAAACATCACATAAAACTAAGGAAAATAATTTCCGGGAATTCTCGCAAAATTTCCCGGGATTTCGGGATTGAAAGTTTTTCTGAATTCACGTGAAAAAATCTACATATGAAGCCATTTTGACATTACCATTTTAATTTTATTTATATTTTTGAAAAGTGTGTAATTTAATGAAAATAAGTTTATGTATTCATATCTTCTGTAAAGCTGTAGTCCGATTAATTGATTTTAGAATCATTTGAAAAGTTATAATGTCCTCTTTACATTATAAAAATACAAAGACATATTTTATTATAAAAAAGAGCATTCATAATGCAAATGCAATTTTGTGATATAGTTTTGACAAATTGTTACCTTTTTGATTTTTACCATTTTTCAATATATTAAAATGTGAAACAAAAAAAAAATATTAAAATTTATTTTTTTGTGAAGAAACGAGATGAACTGTTTTCTAAAAAAAAAAAACATAGACCTTAAATAAACTTATGATTCAAACCAGAAAATAATAAACTAAAATATTTTTAGTTTAAAACTGAAAGATTTTTATTTTATATCTTGGGAATTATTGGATATATTGTTACGATATTTCACATGGTTTGAGCTGAGGTGTATTCGAGTTGATTTTCGAGTTTGTTTTCGAGACGTTTGTTCAGCTTCCTAGCGATAATGAGGGCCAGTGCGTAGCCCCTCAAAGTTGGTCGGGTCTCAAATTTTTTAAAAAAATCGCCAAAAATCCATTTTCCGAATGAGCTGAAATTTCGAATATAAATAGTCCTTGAGCAGATCTACAAAAAAAAATACCCTTCGAAATGTAGGTTATCTCTATTAGTTAATGAGGGTCGAAATTTATTTTTAAAATATCAGCTATATTGGCGATGAAATTCTAAATAAAATAAAAGAAACTTGGTTATCTCTTCCCTATAAAAAGTTATACGCATCCAAAGTTAGAACTTGTAAAAAGGGCCGTATTTTTAACGTTTTTTCCAAAAAATCCCATATATTTTTCTTTTGTAAAAAAAATTTTCTTCGGGACTATATAGAGTTTTTATATGATACGGAAAGATAACTTAATGAAAAAGCGTATAAAATTTGGCTCACTTTAACGGACATGTCACCCCCCAGACCTATCCAAACTTGGCCAATTTAAAAAAAAAAAATCGATTTGAGTAAAAAATTCTAAAAAGGCAAAGCACGAATCCACGAAAAAGTTCCATATTTGTATAACCCCATATGTTTCTTTAATACTTACTAAGTGTTTTTACTATCACACGGTAAATAACGTCACGATAGGCACTTTCCTGAAAAAACTCAGTTTTTGAAACACATTTTCCACGATTTAGGAATTTCGGTATTTGAAAATAAAAAATGTAAAAAATTCGAATGCCATTGATTTCATTTTTTTCAGATTTTAATATATTAAAAAATAGTAAAAATTATAAGGGCAAAAATGTATCATAAAATTGCATTTGCCTTATGAATACACTGTACTTTTTAGCTGATATGGTTCCTGAATCAACAAAATTCGGTTGAGGTACTGTGGAATGAATGATATTTTGTTTCAGGTATAAATATATATTTTTTATAACCCTTGCTTATGTTCTGTAACTAGGTGAAACAGTTTTCATTCGTAATATTTATATTCACCATGCTCAATCGTCTACCTTTTTACTTTAAATGTGTTCAGTACTGGGGGGTTACTCTCTATTGCGATGCGAAAGAAAAATGGTACAATTGGTACCCTTTATTGCGTTTTCGCATCGCACAAAAAATTAGTTTAAAATGTTTTTATTTACAAGTTTGACATTTCATTTTGTCATTCTTCGCTATTGTTTATTTTGTGGTGCCAGTATTGCTTCTTTTTGCTAAAGCGTTTGCGTAGACGATATAAAGTACAAAATTGTATTCTTAACGCATTTACCTTTCGCATAGAAATTGCTTTCGCATCGCAAATTTGGATGACTAATAGATTTTTAAACTTTTTTTCGATTCAAAAACTTCTCACTGGTTATGGAAAAACTTCTGTTTCTTTGCCAAAAGAAAGTAGAAATAGTTGTTTAATGTTAGAAACAATTAATTCTTATTTCTAAAATTTAACATGGTGGAAATTTTTGTAATCTGTGTGAGAAACATTTTAAATATATCAACAGCTTAATACAAATTCGTATCGAATATATTGAGGTTTCACGAACACATTATAACATAAAAAATAATCTGCAACTAAAATTTATAAAGGTCAAATACCCTTTGACCTCCAATATATTGAGTAGTGAATTCTAGTGCTATAACTTTTTTTAAATTTTTTGCAAATTTCAAAATGGCCCTAGCATATTAGACCATTGAAAATTATTTGAAAAAAATCGTATTACCTTTTCACGGTTGTCAAAAAAGTTCACCCACAAAACGCAAAAGTTGGGAAATAATTTTTTATCAAAAAAAAAGTTATTTCTTTTATAAATATATCAACCTATATAATACAATAATAATAATAATATCCGATCATTTCATAATTATCCAGAAAATTCTTCTTGAAAAATGCATTTATTTTATATTCAAAAGTAATCAAGGTTGGCTACCGTTACCGTTATTATTTTAAATAATTTAACATTATAGATAAGTGTGTTTTTTATAATTGAGTTTATTGAAATCTACATGTAAAATACAACTTATTATTAATTTTTTTTTATAGAAATTAAGTCAGACCGAAATTGCCGTTATCAGTAAAATATCGTTAACATTACATTCCGAATCCGTAGCCAACATTAAAAGTAATTCAAGGTACCGTGGAATAGCTCCCAAATGAAATAACTCCCAGTGAAATAACTCCCAATGAAATAATTCCCTTCAAAAATGAAATAATTCCCAAACTTGAAATATGAAATAACTACCAAAGGGTAAAATGAAATTACTCCCAATAATCGGCGGTTTCATAATTTAAAAAATATTAGTCCCAAAAAAGCGAAATAACTCCCAATAGAAATGAAATAATTCCCAATGTGAAGCTATTTATTTATGCAATCTAAAAAAAGGAACTACAAAAGTGAAATTATTCTTCACCTACCACCTATTTTTGCATTGCGGGCCTATAGCATAGAGCAAAGTTTTACTCCTCTGGGATGTGTCAAAAACTGGCTTCACTCAGAAAATTTGTTTTGCATTGTTTTGCAAAAGTTTTGTGCATTGCCGGCCTTCGGCCGTGCTCTAAGGTTTTCTCCTCCGGGGTGTATAAAAATCTGGCTTCGCTCAAAAAAGATTTCTTTCATTGCAGAAAGGTTTTATAATATTTCAGAAAACCGATTTTCATTTCGCACCAGATTAAGTAATCGTTGCAACCTGACAAAGGCCGACGATGTATAAATAATCTTTTCTGAGCGAAGCCGGTTTTTGAAACACCCCAGAGGAGAAAACCTTTGCGCCCGGCCGAAGGCCGGCAATGCAAAAAACTTTTCTGAGTGAAGCCAGTTTTTTTATATTTATGGGTTCTGCTATTGCAAAGTAGAACCTAACAAAAATTAAATAACACCCAATACAGTGAAATAACTCCTAATTCCCAAAATAAAATGAAATAAAACCTATCAAAAATTTCATTGGGAGTTGTTTCATTGGGAGTTATTGCATTATGAAATAACTCCCAACAAAAAATTATGAAATAACTCCCTATGCGTTAGGAGTTGTTTCATAATGAAATAAGTCCCAAGTTGTATGGAAAATTTGTTGGGTGTTATTTCATTTTTTCGTGGGGAGTTATTTCATTTGGGAGGTATTTCACGGTACCGTAATTCAATACCAAGGTCCGTTTCAGCACGAGTAGAATTAGTAGTCTAAACAGACTACCGAGCAAATACAATTTATTTTATCGTCAATCTCATGGTAAAAATTTTTCACCAATTTAAACTAATATCTAAAATGTTCTTCTAAATCGTTAGATATATTTTCACATAAATTTTTTAGAAAGTTTTAACTGTTGGCTCCAACTTATAATACATACTATTTACCACAATGTGGTGTAGGGTATAGAAAAAAATCACCAACCAAAGATATAAAAACTCTGAAAACAACATAAGCCAGCAAAAAAAAATATATAAAAATTGTAATAAAAGCAGCTCTACATTGAGTAAAGCTACAACACAAGCAACGACATCGAGCGAACGAAAAATATAACGTAGTACTAACCAGGCAAACAGGGTTGCCAATTTTATTATTATGTCTAATAGAATTTACAAAATTTTAAGAATTTCAGATGACTGTTAATGAAATTTAACTGGAAATTTTAAAATATACAGATTTATTCATAACGTTAAAAATAATACAAATGGATGTTACTCAGCATTTCCGTCAGTATCGCATTTATATAAGAAATGTACACACTTGTTACTCAGAATTTGGTTTTTGTTGTATACTTTAATGCCAGGACAATTTTTTTATTGAAAATGGAATCCAACCTACAATGGAGTTGAAATCCTTCTTTCAACCTACCCTAAAGCTGGCTTCTACAGAAAACGTTTGCAAATATTTTAATATTGTTGCTAGTTGTAGGAAACATCCATGGACTTTAGACACTTCTTAGAGTGTCCATGGGCACTATGACACATTTTGGAGTATAAGTTTAAACTAAACTGAGAAGTAATAAAAAGACAACAATCGCATGATTGGGGCAACCCTGTAACCAACAGCATTGAATGTATGAACAAATGAACGACTGGAGGAACGAACGAACGAACAAACAAACTCACTTAACTAACAAACCAGCCAGCGAAGCAACCATCATCTATCCATCCATTCATTGCTATTTACGTACGTACGTCAGCCGACCCCAGTTTCACAGATAGAACGTCGGTCGCATCAACCAAGTAAAGCCAACCAGGCAGCCATGCCAGCCAAGCAAACAACTTACAGAGCAATGTACAAACGAGCATTAATGTTGAATTTTTTCATTACTTTTTTTCTGTTCTTATTTTTTGTAATCAGAATAAAATGAAAACTCACTTTAGTAAGCACAGTGGGTGGAAAATAGTACATATTATATTGTAGTTCGTTGGCAATATTCAAAAATAATTTTATCAAATTTAAATTAGAACAATTTCCAGGCCGATATTATAAATGTAACTTGGCCGGTGTGAGAGGTATTTGTCATTCACAGTACAGAAATGTACATTATCGTTGATATACCACTATGGTGATGTACTCAATTTTTCAGTCGTTTTCTTTTTATACCCTTCAGCTTCGTGAGAAGGGTATATATAAGTTTGTCATTCCGTTTGTAATTTCTACATTTTTCATTTCCGACCCTATAAAGTATATATATTCTGGATCCTTATAGATAGCGGAGTCGATTAAGCCATGTCCGTCTGTCTGTCTGTCTGTCTGTCTGTCTGTCTGTCTGTCTGTCTGTCTGTCTGTCTGTCTGTCTGTCTGTCTGTCTGTCTGTCTGTCTGTCTGTCTGTCTGTCTGTCTGTCTGTCTGTCTGTCTGTCTGTCTGTCTGTCTGTCTGTCTGTCTGTCTGTCCGTCTGTCTGTCTGTCTGTTGAAATCAGTTTTCTGAAGACCCCAGATATCTTCGGGATCCAAATCTTCAATAATTCTGTCAGACATGCTTTCGAGAATTTTGCTATTTAAAATCAGCAAAATCGGTCCACAAATGGCTGAGATATGAGGAAAAAACCAAGACAACCTCGATTTTTGACCAATTTTTGACCTATATCTGGATTACTAAGACATTAATATAGACAATATGGATATCTAATGATAGATATTTCAAAGAAATTTGCAACGACGTATGTAAGACCATATTAAGTTGGACCTACAATGGGTCAAAATCGGGAAAAAAAATATTAAACCGAATTTTTTTTTTCAAAAAAAAAAATTTAAAAAACCAAAAAAAAAATTTTAAAATTTAAAAAAAAAAAATTTTAAATTTTAAAAAAAAAAATTTAAATTTAAAAAAAAAAAAAATTAAAATAAATTTTTTTCCAAAAAATGTAAAAAAACAACTAAAAAAAATTAAATTTTGTTTACCTAAAAATATTTAAAATTTTGAAGTATAATTTGGTGAAGGGTATATAAGATTCGGCACAGCCGAATATAGCACTCTTACTTGTTTCGATTATACTGCTGCCTATTTTCCTTAATGTTGATTTTTTGATATCACATAAACCGGGGTTAGTTAGCCAAAACCTTTCATTTTAATACATTTTTACAATATAATTTTATTCAAAGTACTGGACATTGTGAGCTATGCGGGGTTGTCATAGAATCCAATCATTGTCGGAATCGGTTTTGAAAACGACAAAAAAGGTACATTTGACTTATGAAATCCAATGTAATTTTTTGTTTAATCGGTAAAGAATTTAATTCTATATCGCATGTAAAACCGATAACTTTCTATTTCACGAGACAAATGTACTTTTTCTGTCGTTTTCAAAACCAATTCCGACAATGATTGGATTCTATGACAACCCCGATGATCTTTCCCCATATTTTTGGCAACATATGAATTCTGAGCAAAAATAACTACTCATCTTTTGAGGCGAAGAACGAATCAAGCCAATATTGATACTCAGATAAGATATGCTTCACTTTTATCGAAACAAATAGTAGTCGGACGGGGAAAATTCTGGCAAGGTCTGGACTATAAAGCGGCTGAGACAAAACTTCCCAACCAATTCATTCTAAATATTTGATGATGGTATATTACAGTTTCATGTCTGGCCGCATATTCTGGGCTTCACGTACGATCTATTACACATAGGGTTATTGTAATGAATCCATTTTTCATCGCAAGTAATGATTCGGTGTAAAAATCATTTTCTTTTATAGCGTTCAAACATCATTTCTGACAATGATTTAGCAATTCTTCTTGAGTTTGACAACAATCTCCATGGTGTAATGCCTTGGTCTTTTTTGGTCTTTAAACTTTTTTGTTCTGGCCGATCTTGGTCTTCCGTGTCAAAATCACCATTTCTGAACCGCACAAAACATCTCTTGCACGTTGAAGCTGATGAAACACATTCACCATAAGCTTTGATGAGTAATCGGTGTGATTTAGTGGCACTTTTTTTCAAATTAAACAAGTAATGCAAAACTTCCAGCATTGACGCTTTGTTGGCACAAAATTCGACATTTTCGAAGCAGAAAAACTTTGCTGATATGTACCCTTCATTAAAAATGAAGGGTACATATCAACATATCATAAGTCCCAATATATACCAGGAAATCAGGAAAAGCGTGAAGTCAATTGTAACTTTAGTTTCTCTAAGTAATCTAGAATGTAATCACTTCAAACTTTTTTTGTACTGCACTTTAGAAAGTAGTTATTTTATCCACCAGAAGTAGAATTAATTTCCGCCTTGGACTCATATACATACACACAGGTACTAAAGTATACGTACGATCGACTTTTTAAAAAATCTATATATGTAAAAATACAATGCCTGACTTATTCATTCACTCACTCACTCACTCATGACTTGTATTTTTAAATATATAGATTTTTAAAAAAATTACCAAAAAGTTGATCGTACGTATACTTTAGTAACTGTGTGTATGTTCAAGTAACTAGCCACATAGCTTATTTTGTAACCAATGGAGATCCTAATGGTAGAACTGCTGGGATTATACGTTCGAACCCTACTTAAAGTTATTCTCGCAAATGAATATATTTTACGAATAGTGTTGCGGTTGAATAATTTAAGGTCGAATAATCGATCAGCCTATTTAACTCTCAACACCCTTTTTACCCTAGTGTGATGAATGGTGTCAAATCGTACTCCTACATCATAAGGCCGTAATGCATTGCAAATACGCAAAACCCAAAATTACTTCGTAGACATACATATGTATATTATTTTGTGTGTACTATATACATTTTTAAATTGTAAACAATATAATTTAAATTTCTATTTTTTGCAGTTTTTAAAAGGATATTAAATTTTAATTTTATTTTAAATATTTAAAGAAATCGTATGACTAATATTCCGACACTTTGTATAGGTTTATTGTGAATGCTTCAACATCCACGATAGCAGTGGTAATACATAGTTTATAAATATCCTTCCAAATTGATTAAATTTTCATTACTGAGATATACAAAAATATTCCATTTGTTGGTTTGCTGAGCACTGTGCATTAAAATAAAATATCGTAACTTAACTAAACGTAAATGTCAAGACAGACCAGAATAAGAAGAAGCAGAAAAATACATAATAGTAAGAAGAAAAAGAAGAAGAAGAAGAAAAATAAATAAAAGTATACGAATGAGTACAACACTGTTGTAATATTCCCCCCAATTTTTATTATTGTACTCGAATGTTTAAAGGAGGAAATACCATTATATACAGAACAGAACACATATTTTATGGAGCCGACCGAACGAACCATCCAACCAACCAACCAACAACCTAAGCACATGCAAGGAACGGCAACAGAAGAAGTGGAAGAAGGGAATTTTCCTACACTCATTTATTTTTCCACACTAAAATTTTATTTTAAAAAGCCAGCAGTGTTCAGCGACGACTACGAACGACGGCAACGATGATGGCTGACGGGTAGAAATCGAGAAAACAACACATTACATTGTGGCATTAGCAAAGCAGTTCTCTACTCTATACTGTGAACGAACGAACAAACAAATGGTTGAATCATTGACTGTCTGTCTGCCTGTCGGTCGTGGAGACTGCCTGAATGGCTGACAGTCTGTTGTTTTGTTTGTGCTTCCACTGTGTACTCGTCGGTCTCGTATTGTATTTTACAACAGAAAACAGAATTATTTTTTTTTCTTTCTTTTATGTTGAATTTTATATTGATGCGCAGTTTACTTCGTCCCCATTTTAGTTTGTTGTTTTTTTTCTTTTTTTTTTTTTTTTTTTTTTTTTTTATTTTTGTGTTTTTGTTTATTAGACGACGACGATGATGATGTTTCATGGCTGTTTCATAGAACAAACAGGCAGTCGATTTTTATTATTTGTTCGTAGAGCTTTTTGCTACAAAAGCGTATTTAAAAGCATTGCGGCAAAAAAAGGAACTTTTTCGATCGATATGAAAAAGGTCGACTGGCAACATGGATGACAGGTTGGTCGGATATGGCTGTACTGTTAGTTGACCAACTGTATACCTACATAGATACATACATACATACTATTATGTCGATAATGGCGCTTAAAGAGCGCCAAAAATATTTCTACATACATAATAAATACTTACATATGAATGTACGTACATATTTAAGCGTTAAAACCTTTGTTCAATATGGGACAAACCATTCGATGAAACGAACTATGCTCCTTGAAATCTGGTAATGACTTGCTATTGCTGCTTAACATACTTTGTAATGACTACAAAATAACATCTGCATTACTTACAAGTAGTTTAGTAATAACTGGCTTCTAATCTAATATAACATGTTAGACATATGCATTACTTAGTACATATGTATATTTAAGCAATTCTCAGTTTACTCAAATGAATTATTACATTGACTCAATCTAATTCTCATTTAGTTAGGAATATTTTGTTCGAAAGTATTTATGTTTTTATCAAAGACAGGGTTGCAGTTCTAGTAATAATAAGACGATTATTAGAATATTAGTCTACATCACAAAATGTTTATCACACTAAATGTTTTACGATCATCCCAAAAATACATATGTATGTGTAAATTAATGAATAAAAAAATTAAAACATCCGCAAACTAAATCGCGAAAGTCGTAAAAATTAAACACACGATCTTGTGTCAGCAATGTTATGAGTAGGTATTTTGAAATGTTCTCAATCCAATGAAAGAAACTACTCCATTAAATGTTTAAATTGAGAAAATACAAACTGATATTGAACAAAATTAATTAATATTGAGAAAGAAGAAATTGAAATCCAAAAATATTGAGAAATATTAAAATATAACAGATAATAGATGATATACCAAAAATATGCAAGGGTTCTCATATAACAATTGTGTTAAAAAAACGAAAAAGTAGTATTTCTACTACTATTTTCAAAAAGTAGTATTTCTACTACTATTTTCAAAAAGTAGTATTTCTACTACTATTTTCAAAAAGTAGTATTTCTACTGCTTTTTAAAAAAGTAGTATTTCTACTACTATTTTAAAAAAGTAGTATTTCTACTACTATTTTAAAAATGTAGTAATTCTAGTACTTTTTTCAAAAAGTAGTACATATTTCTACTGCTATTTTAAAAAAGTAGTATTTCTACTACTATTTTAAAAAAGTAGTATTTCTACTACTATTTTAAAAAAGTAATATTTCTACTACTATTTTAAAAAGGTAGTATTTCTACTACTATTTTCAAAAAGTAGTATTCTACTGCTATTTTAAAAAGTAGTATTTCTACAACTATTTTAAAAATGTAGTATTTCTGCTACATACTAGTACAAATACTACATTTTTAAAATAGTTGTAGAAATACTACTTTTTAAAATAGCAGTAGAATACTACTTTTTTTAAATAGTAATATTTCTTTTACTTTTTTAAATGTAGTATTTCTGCTACTATTTTAAAAAGGTAGTATTTCTACTACTATTTTACACGGAAATACTTAAAGATTATCTTGATACTTCGTTTTAGTGAAATAGCGGTATTCTTAAAGTTAAATTTTTATCAATTAAATCACGTCACCAAAGTGATATTTATGTGCATAGCAAAAACAAAATTTCACACATTGCAAAAATTTGTTTTTGTTTTATATACAAATTCCGAATTCAAGCGTTGATTTCCCTTTCATAATTTGAAAATTTTGTATATAAAACAAAAACAAATTTTTAAAATGTGTGAAATTTTGTTTTTGCTATGCACATAAATATCACTTTAGTGACATGATTTACAAAATTAGGGCCTAAAGTAACTGTTCAAAACACGTAAGTATATAAAAATTTAACTTTATGAATACCGATATTTCACTAAAACGAAGTATCAAGATAATCTTTAAGTATTTCTGTACTCAATGGACGTCAACAATTGCTACATGAAAACCCCTACATAATTTGTTCATTGATTTTTGTGGCACTGTGTAATTAATTTTAATAAAACCCAGTTGAATGAAATTAATATTAAGAAGACACAAATGGAATTGTGGTGGAATTAAATGAATGAAACCCGGATGGAAGTTTTAGGTGCCCTGAAACGGCCATTTTACAATGTGGACTCCATTAATCTTGTTCAGTTTTTTCAATATGCTCAGAAATTTGTTCAATAAAGTTTATTGATAATTTACACAAACTATTGAAAATGTAAATTTTATTTCTAAAAAATTCAAATAAATCTTTTCTATAAAAGTCTAGTCAAAAAGTTTACTCGTCGAAAAAATCCAGAAAAAAATCGTCGATCGCCTGTTTCAATAAAAAACTGGTTTCTAAATATTTTTTAAAAACTAGCCGATAACTTTTTTATTAAAAACTTGTCAAAAACTACTAAATAAAACTAGTTTTATGCTGAAGCTCAATATGTCCAAAAGACGTCAAAAATTCAGATTCATTTACATTTTTAAAGAAAAAAAAAAAAAAAGTGAAAAAAGTCTGAAAGTCTGAAAGTCGATTTAAAAAAGTCTAAAGATTGACCTTTTATAAAAGAGAAAAAGTCGACAATTTGTATAAATCGAAAGTTCGAAAAGTAAATTTTTCAAGTAAAATATTATCAATAATGAATTGTTGTATGAATTGTAATCATGTGTAATCATGTTAAAAGGCTTTACTCTTCCTGAAAAAATAAACTAGATCCCATAATTGCGGAATATTTTTTTAATAAATTTCTGTCTTAGTTCACTACGATCATTAAATTCTTGTGTTTCACCTGTTTCTAGGCAAATTTACACAGTACTTGTAACTAATAATTGACTGCACATTTAAAACAGAAAAGTATTAAACGCGCAAAATTTAAAATAACATTTTTACTTACAATCGTATCTACATACCAAAAGATACGTACATAACAACAAAAGTTAAAATTACAAACGGTAGTAGGCGAAAGTGTAACATGCCCTACGATTTATTACACGTTACAAGATACATATTTCAGTGCATACTGAAATATGTTCAAGAAATTTTGTATTAAAAATGTTGATGGAAATATAAAACTAAACCGATTCCTAGCAACAAAACTCCTCTGACTAAAACCTGGATGTTGTTCGCACACATCCATCCACCCTAAATTCAAAAAAATAATTCTACTACATGATAGACTTTTGCGTAGGGTAATAGTAAAAGCAGTGGGTGTATGGTTTGTTTTTAGCACAATAATAGACAAATACATTTCATTCAGCGACAGTGTTGCCACAGCGCCTCCACAACAAAGCGAATTACAAAGAAATAAAACAACAGAAAACAACACAATAATACTACGTTTACCAAACACGAATTTCATAAAACACCAGTCAGTTCAGTCAGTCAGAGCTAAAATACAAAATACAAACAATATAAAAATGGCAGCAAAAACTTCCAAACGGGTAAAATACTCGTCGTATAAAACAACAGCAGCAGCAACAACACTCTACAAAAACTGTATGCGTCATGCAATGAAACATATTCAATATTTGCCATGAACGTATTCGTCAGAGTGCTATTTTAAGTGTTCGAAAAACACACACACGTACACACTTTTACACACTACCACAACACACACACACAGATACTATTAGTACCCAGCAGTTCTGGGTGACTGTCCCGAACTAATGATTTTACCTATCATTTAGGATAACCACTAGTTACATAAATAGCTAAGTGATATTGTCTGATATCTGGTCTAAAGTTGTCAACCCATTGGATTCACATAGAGTCTGTTATCTTACTAGCTACATAATTGGTTGCTTGATTACTTACTAGCTACATAACTAGTTATTTCAACATGTACGGATACCATGCTTAAGCTAATTGACCTCAAACCGATTACTTGTAAACAAACCTTCCTTCGCCTACTCTCCAATAGATTACTTCGGGTGGGTAAAATAACTACATTCTAATGTGCAGTACAAAATAAACGATTAAAGTGGCCACACTTTAGATTACTTAGAGACACTTAAGTGACAATTGACTTTACGCTACATTACATGGGATGTATAAAGTAGCCAATTGCCTTCTCTATGCACTACAAAGAAAACATACGTGACAAATGACCCAAAACTTATATAATTTGAAGTCAGCCAAGACATTAGTGGCAATTACTGTCTCTAAGGGATACATTGACTACTTGTAAAATGGCTGGGTAGTACTCACTCGCGCACACACACTTACATGTACTAAATATTTAAAAATAAAGACAATCGCAGCAAAATATTACTGCGATGGATGAACACATCTGGTCGAAATTGGGTACAGTGAAGTGAAATGTTCTAAAAATTCGTACAGATCATTGAAGTAATTGTTCACAAATAAAACAAGAATTAAAATGGTGAAGGGCACTGCAATTCAACACTAAATTAATAAAAATGTTGTCTTGGTATTTGCTTTTTAAGTTTAGAACTGTAATGAAATTAACGGTGCTTGAATTTTGTTTCAGCTGACATCTAAAATTGTAAATAATACAGTGGTGTTTGATTGTAGCGAACATTTCTGGAATCGTTTTCAATTAATTAATATCTATTCATAGGGGTGACTGGTACTACATTTTTTTGGAACCAAACTAAATATTAGGTCAGGGTTATGGACCGATCCTCACAAGAGTTGGTAGAAAGATTTAGATTCATATAAAACATGTTTATGTCAAATTTCATAATGATATTAATTGTTATAAGACAATTATGAATGTTCATGTCATTTGCTGAGGGGGGCCTAGTATGGGGACTAGGGACAAATGTTGCTCGATTTTCGTCAAACTTTACAGTATAATTTCAGAGTACTTAGAACTAATATTGCTGCATAATCAACATATTAATGACTGCTCAAACAGTATTCGGGGGGACATTTGTATGAAGGCTAGGTGAAATCATGGACCGATATTGTCCAAACAAATCTTATCAATAGAAAGTATTTGTGGAAAATATCGTTTAAACCCTATCGTCATTTAACAGACAGACGGACATAGCTAGATCGCCTTAGAATTTCAAAAGGACCCAGAATATATCTGTGAACTTTTGACAAAACAACTTAAGTGGTATTCTCAAATTTTTCAGGAGAGCACAAAAACTGTTGAATTTATCGATCAATATTTTATTATTTGTCCTTGAAGAACTTTACTATTTGTCTCAAAGAATTATACAAAGGATAATTAATAAAATAATTATCGATAAATTAAACAGTTTTTTTGCGTATTAAGTTGTTTTGTCAAAAACAAATCAACAACAACTCCAAATAAGTCGATTTGTTTTTTTATGATATCTCAGAAACTAATATTCGTAAGAAGAAGCAGATTAGTGTAAATGGAGCGTTTTTAAAAATTAGTTTTATTATTTCTTATCTCGACTTAAGATGTTTTGTCCAAACTCCACAGATATTGTGGGTCTGCAATGAATATTTGGATGGTAGGTATAAAATGTTAATAAAAAAATCTCGAATATCGAATACCGAAACTGTAACTTTTATTAAGGGAAAACATATTTTATGGAATTTTAAAGTAGAAACAAGTTATGAATATAATTTATAGAATACAAAAGCTTGTGTTTTATTGTAAAATATTTAAGCATACTGTAAAAACTGATCCATTAAATAAGATTTTCAGTTCAAGATAAAATAAAAACTATATTAATGGAGTCCACAATGTAATATTGATTTAAAACATGCTCTAAAATTAAAATAATTAGTACAAGTTTAGGTTTGTTTCCGATTAGGCCGAACACCAAATAAGCGTGATGAAATTTAGAAATCGCTGCATAAATCACAAATCGATTTTTGGAGAGACTTAAAAATAAATCTAATTCATAAAATGATATAAATAACATTTTGTAGATCGAATTTTGGTAATAAAGATCAATCCGATTCCATAATGTTTGCTGTTTTTGGAATTTAAATAGAAATAATATGAATCATCAACACTTTCGTAGTGAAATGATTAACTACTAAATTCTAATCGGCAACAGGATCAATGCGATTCGACTTTGGGTGTTAAATACCATTTAGGCAACTGACAACGCAACTGAAGTTCGGTTGCCATCCATAATCGACCCATTAATATCATTGCCAAACATGATCTCTTCTGATGTAGGGCCATTTTTACAACTTGCCGTTATAGTTAAAGTTACCCTTAAGGGTACCTTTTTCTATTGCTTAAAGTTACCTTTAACTATAACGGCAAGTTGTAATAATGGCCCTTATCCAAAATAGTCATATTTATGATCCAATGAAAATATGTTATGATCCAAAATAATCATATCATTAAAAGTTATTTTTGGGATTGTGAAATTTAATTTAATAGATTTTATTTGGAATGTGCTAAATTCCCAATTAAAATATTCACTGAAATTTATTGTTGTTCACTTTAGAAAAGCTAATGAATATTATTAAAATAAAACTCTAGAGATAATGAGAATTACAGACACTCAAATTTTACTTCTATAAATATTAGAGTGACAATCAGTTGTATGGAAAAAAATTTTTGTTAAAATTTTGAAGAGTGCCGGGTGGAATATTGTGACACTAGGCCTAAATGTTAAGTGCTGAAAATTTGAGCCAAATCGGGCAACGATTTCTGGACGCGCATCGAGGTCAAAGTTCAGATATATGCAAAATTTTACTGTTAATATGGAATAAATAGGTGAAACTCGTTAACTTTCTGCATTGTTTTCTAGAAATATGTAGATTTATTTATATTAATGAATGTTACATTAAAAAAAAAATTTGGAAATTAACCCTGTATCTCCTTTGGTTCAAAATGACCCAAAAACTGTATTATCGCCAAAATTAGAGAAAAATGCAAATTTTTTAGTTTTTGAAAAAATTTTGCTACTAAATAAATACTTTTGGAATTGAATGCAAAAGAATCGAAATATGTACGTAATTGTCGTTGTAATGAGATATAAATGACAAAATTTGATTAAAAAATTTTAAAGTTATTACAAATTCGCCAGACCATTAACGTGTTTCAGGCCACTTGAACAAACAATTTAGGAAAAAAATTAAGATATTTCGAGAAAAATTAAAATAAAAGCTCATTTTTACTTAAAATATGTCCATATTTACTTGTATATGAGTTTTTGTCTTCGTAGGATACCGTTAACCTATTCGCAGGTATGGCCAAAAAAAATAATTTTTTTTAACGGCTGTTTCAAAACTCCATTTTCAAATTTTTAAAAATTTTGTTAAACAAATTTCAGATTTTTTCGATCATCACATTGGGGTTTATTGAGATCAAAATAGGGAATAAAAATGTGAAAAAATTATGTCAATACCTCTTACAGTTTTTCCGTACCTGCGATTTAAATTTTGCGTTTTTCAAGAAAAACTAATTTGTTGTCCATATATAGGCGAATGAGCCCAATTTCCTTACTGTTATAAACTTTAAGTAAAACTTATTCATAGTATTATAATCCTGGCAATTTTAAATATGGTCTGAAAGTTTTACTAAAATCGGAAAACGTTAACCTTTAAATCGTGAAGGTCAAATGTAAAATTTTTCAATATTTTGAATTACTAATGAAAAGATAGCGAAATGTTATATATTTTTGGGACGATTTTAATGCAACTTAAGGAAAATATAACATAAAGTTTAGAATTTAAAATAACAGCACAAAAATGGAAATTAACCCTTAGCAGCACTTGGGGTCCAAATTACCCTCAACTTTTAAAATCACGAAAAACACAACCATTTTCACCCCAAGTCCTCTTAAAGGTTAAAATCCACTTTTGCACTGTTGTTGTAAATGCTAGACCCCAATATATATTTTCCTCAAGTTTCATGAAAATCGGCCCAAAAATATATAACATTTCGCTATCTTTTCATTAGAAATTCCAAATATTGAAAAATTTGACATTTGACCTTCACGATTCAAAGATTATCGTTTTCCGATTTTAGTAAAACTTTCAGCAAATATTTAAAATTACAAGGACTATAATATTATGAATAGGTTTTACTTAAAATTTATAACAGTAAGGAAATTGGACTCATTCGCCTAAATATGGACAAAAAATTAGTTTTTCTTGAAAAACGCAAAATTTAAATAGCAGGTACGGAAAAACTGTAAGAGGTATTGACATAATTTTTTCACATTTTTATTCCCTATTTTGATCTCAATAAACCCCAATGTGATGATCGAAAAAATCTGAAATTTGTTTAACAAAATTTTTAAAAATTTGAAAATGGAGTTTTGAAACAGCCGTTAAAAAAAATATTTTTTTTGGCCATACCTGCGAATAGGTTAACGGTATCCTACGAAGACAAAAACTCATATACAAGTAAATATGGACATATTTTAAGTAAAAATTAGCTTTTATTTTAATTTTTCTCGAAATATCTTAATTTTTTTCCTAAATTGTTTGTTCAAGTGGCCTGAAACACGTTAATGGTCTGGCGAATTTGTAATAACTTTAAAATTTTTTAATCAAATTTTGTCATTTATATCTCATTACAACGATAATTACGTACATATTTCGATTCTTTTGCATTCAATTGCAAAAGTATTTATTTAGTAGCAAAATTTTTTCAAAAACTTAAAAATTTTCATTTTTCTCTAATTTTGGCGATAATACAGTTTTTGGGTCATTTTGAACCAAAGGAGATACAGGGTTAATTTCCAATTTTTTTTTTTAATGTAACATTCATTAATATAAATAAATCTACATATTTCTAGAAAACAATGCAGAAAGTTAACGAGTTTCACCTATTTATTCCATATTAACAGTAAAATTTTGCATATATCTGAACTTTGACCTCGATGCGCGTCCAGAAATCGTTGACCGATTTGGCTCAAATTTTCAGCACTTAACATTTAGGCCTAGTGTCACAATATTCCAACCGGCACTCTTTGAAATCTTAAAAAAAAAAATCGGCTGTCACTCTAATAAATATCATAGCATAGACAAAAACAAACAATAACAAGTAAGAGAGCTATATTCGGCTGTTCCGAATCTTATATCGTTCCCTCAATAAAACAATAGTGTATAAGCATATACACCATTGATTCTATATGTGGTCAAAATTTGGTGAAATTCTTCTTCTTTGGGTCAAAAGATCAATTGAATTATTACTTTTGTTCTAGATGTCTACTAACTCAAAAATCTTAAACTCAATTATTTCGAAATGGCAAACAAACTTCACCAAATTATACTTTAAAATAAAAAATTGACATATTTTTAGATGAAAAAAATTTCTATTTATTACTAAAAAAATTTTTAAAATTTCTTTTTAATTTTTCAAAATTTTTTAAATTCGGCTATGCCGAATCTTATATATCCTTCACCAAATTATACTTTAAAAAAAAATTTGATATATTTTTAGATGAAAAAAAAAAATTTTTAAAAAATGTTGGTTCAATTTTTTTCTATTTATTAGAGAAAAATTTTTAAAATTTCATTTTTAATTTTTTGTTCAAAATTTTTTTAAAAAAATTTTTTTTTTAAATTTATTAGTGAAAAAATTTTATAACAAAAAATTAATTGGTGAAAAAAATTCTGGTTAAAAAATATTTTTCCAGATTTTGACCCATTGTAGGTCCAACTTACTATAGCCTTATCTACATCGTTGCAATGGACTTTGAAATATCTATCATAAGATATACATATTGTCTATATTAATGACTTTGTAATCCAGATATAGATATCTCTGCGATTTTAAATAGCAACCGAGCCGGGTCTATAGCGGTTATTTTGATATATGAATCATGTATGTAAGTTATTTGGGGGCTACGGAAATTTGTTTTCAACATACAAATGGACATGGCTATATCGAATCCGCTATCTTTAACGATCCAGAATATACATACTTTGTGGGGTCGCAAATAAAAGGTATAAACACTAATGCAAAAGCATTCTACAAATGGTGAGAACAAAATACTATCAGTCCAATTATGAATAAAAAATTCCCCGGGAGTTTTTTCCCATTGAATTTGAATAGGAAAAATGGGAAAATCGGTTTTGGGATAGATCATGAAGTTGTATATATTATAGATACAAGAGACAATTTAATGTTTGCGTATAATTAGAAGAATTTGATGGATGGGATTTGCTAGGTCTGATTTTTCCATCCAAATTGATATTTTTGGAAAAATGACCTTGTATAATAAAAAACTTGTTTTTCAGTTCTGAAGTTCAGTTTTCGTATTCGGCTTTAAACCATGAAACATATTTTTAATACCGTTATACACAATTTAACGTTATACTTGGCACGTATGCAAAAAAAAACGAATATATTGAAATTGTTATAAACGAACTGCACTGTAATTCATTACATATTTTCAAACTAATTAAAAATTTATTAAACTCGCTGCAACACCACTTCAGTTTGTTCATTTTAAATCATTGAAAATAATACAATAATTAGGTATTTAATGCACAGTTTGTATGTAAATCATTTTAATATCAGAATTAAATGAAAACAAAAAATTCTGCTATAAAAGAAGTAGGTAGAAATAACAAAATTTAATTTTCATAGAATTTGAATTATAACTTCTCTTATATTTCTTCGTTCAACAGAAATTTGTATAATTTAAATTACAACTCTGGGCTTCAAGTACATCCTTGGATTTGTGCAAATAGTGTTGCCACGTTTTTAGCTTTAAACAATAATTTTATTTTTTGTTGAATTTCTGTTTTATTTTATTTTTTTTTTGTTCACCACTCGTTTATATTGGGTTAACAATTTCATCATCATTTATAAAAGCAGTACAACAGCAAAAAAAAAATAAAATGAAAAAATGGAAAACAAAAAATACCAACAACTACTACAAAAACGTAAAATACTGTAAGTGCTATAATCAACCAACGTGGGTTCGTTATAAAGTTGACTTAAACAGGGTGCAAAAGTTAATGTCGTTTTGATTTTTTATTTAGAGAAACTTACTGCAAATGTAAATCTAAAGGTTATTTTACTCAAACCGTAATCGGTAATAATTGCTTTTCTGAATAAAAACAAGTAAGAGATCTATATTCGGTTGTGCCGAATCTTATATACCCTTCACCAAATTATACTTTAAACTAACAATTTTAAATAGTTTTAGGTAAACAAAATTTAAATTTTTTTTCCCAGTTGTTTTTTCGAAATTGTTTTTTTAAATTTTTTTTTAACTTTTTTTTTAATTTTAAAAATTTTTTTGTTTAATATTTAGTGAAAAAAAATGTTGGTGAAAAAAAAAATTCGGGTTAAAAAATATTTTTTCCGATTTTGACCCATTGTAGGTCCAACTTACTATGATCTTATATACGTTGTTGCACAGGTATTTGAAATATCTATCATTAGATATCCATATTGTCTATATTAATGATTTAGTAATCCAGATATGGGTCAAAAATAGGTCAAAAATGAGGTTGTCCTGGTTTTTTCCTTATATCTCAGCCATTTGTGGATCGATTTTAAATATCAACCGAGCCGGAAGAATTTCGATAAAAATTGAACACTATTATTGTTGAAAAAAAATAATAAATTTATAGTGAAATTTGTAGGAAAAAAAATTGGTGAAAAATATTTTTTTATCCGTTATCGGCGTTATACGTCATTGGAAAGATCTTTGAAATGTCTATCATTAGATGTCCATATTGTCTATGTTCATGACTTAGTAAAAGATACAGATCAAAAGTAGGTAACAAAATAGAGGTAGTCGTGGTTTTTTGCTTATATCTCAGCCATTTCCCGAATTTAAATAGAAACTGAACCATATCTATGTAAGTTATTTGGTAGTTTCGTAAAGTTAATTTCAACAGACAGATGGACAAATTTATGGAATGGTAAATGAAAAAGGTGGAAATTACAAACGGAATGACAAACTTGTTCATAACAAGTAAGAGAGCTATATTCGGTTGTGCCGAATCTTATATACCCTTCACCAAATTATATTTTAAAAAAATAATTTTTTTAATATTTTTAGGTAAACAAAATAAAATTTTCTTTTTTCAATTTTTTTTAAAAATTTATTGAAATAAATATTTTTTGTGAAAAAAAATTCGGTTTTAAAAATATTTTTCCCGATATATAGCCTTATATAAATCGTTACAATGGACTTTGAAATATCTATCATTGGATATCCATATTGTCTATATTAATGAATTAGTAATCCAGATATAGGTAAAAAATAAGTCAAAAATCGAGGTTGTCCTGGTTTTTTCTTATATATCAGCCTTTTGTGGGACGATTTTGTCGATTTTAAATAGCAACCGAGCCGGAGGAATTCCCGATATATTGATGTATGAATCATGTATGTAAGTTATTTGGGGGCTACGGAAAGTTGATTTCAACATACAAACGAATATGACTATATCGACTTCACTATCTATAGCGATCCAGAATATATATACTTTGTGGGGTCGCAAAGGATAAATGTAGAAATTACAAATGGAATGGCAAACTTATACATAGTATATGTATACCCTTGCCACTCATGGTGAAGAGTATTTCAATAGTTTCTCAATATTTCTTCATCATTAAATAATGCATTAATAAAACATTTTAAATTTCATTTGTGATACCCTGTATTTTGTATATTAACAAACATATACTCGTACAAACTATAATACATACAAACACATTTTGTTCAATTTGAAAAGCACAAGAACATGGTACATCAACTCAACTGACTGCTTGCATGCCAGTCTGACTGACTACGAAACCACCATAAATGCCACCACCACTGTCGACTTTCATCCAAATGAAATAAACATTGAAGCAACCAACCAACCACCCAATCACCCAGCCATTCAGCCATCCCAACACCCATAAACCCACCATCGGCAACTGCCATACGAACTACACACACTTATAAAAAATGATGATTACGACTATGAGTCGAGTCGGCGAAGTTAACCTATTCACCATCGGAAGGTAAATAAAATACAAACACACATCCACTCACACTCTGACACACAGATACACACACACTCACATCTACTTACTATACACTGGCACACAGAACAAAGGCAACATTTACAGGCGAATTCATCGAACCGAAAATCAACCCACTACCTAACAACCACCCACCCATCTCACTACAGGCAAAGTGAGTGTTGTACGAAAGGACGGGTGGTCTGTCTGTCTGTCGGTCGGGCCGTCATGACGAAACAACGACTGACTAACCGAAACCAAAAACCATACAAAACTGAATATAAGAGATATGAATGTATTCACTTTGTTTTCTATGTGTGTGTTTGAGAGTGTGTTGTGTGAGTGTTAGTATGTGTGTATATGTGAGGAGGTCGCAAATGGCTGTGACTCACTCACCGAAGGATACAGATGCGACTGCAGATATACAACAAGGGCAACAACAGCAACTTCAGCATCCACATCATATAATAAACCAACATCAAGCTTACCCACACACACACACACTCATACATTTGTAAATACATACAAACAGACACAGATACAAATGTTTGTATGTGTGTATGTATTTACGGCATCAGCAGCAAGGACTCGTTAAACGAAAAATACAAAAACTGAAGATATTTATTCATCAGTAAAATACACATTCTACAGTGTAGACTATTTAATACTTACTACTACTACGTTGTATATTCTACTCGTAGAATCTCAATCTCCTTCTGATGCTGTTTCTTCCTCTTTTATTTATTTTTTTTTGTTCTTCACGTATTTTTCCATCTAAGCATTTTGCAGGAAAAATGACGATGACAATATAACTAGGATAAAAGGCGCCCAAAAATTCAACCCACTCCATCCAATTCACTGTCAGCCAACTAACAGCACAGCACAGCACAACTGAACTCAACCAACCAACCTTTCTAGTCATCATCAACGAAATCGCCTCCAACCCCCCAAACGACTTTCTAAGGATGAACATTCGATATCTTTTCGTTACAATATACATAAAATATAAACACACACTCATACACATAGAAATTTATACATTTAGGACCAGAGCCCACAAAGTATGAGTTTTAAAGAATTTTCTTGTTTCTTTATTCAGGCGAATTGAACACTTTAGCTATACATATATAGTTATTGTTGTCGAAACAGCTAAAACTATACAATTTTTTATATATTTTCTATTTAGTTGATCCGTTGAGATTTTAAAAGATTTTTTATAGAGGAAAAAAATATCTTTGATTACCTAATATTCCAATAAAATCGAAAAGAAAATCCTAATCGAGCTTAAATAATTCTGAAGAAATTTTCAAAAATATTCTCCAAGATCATAAAGTTTTAGAGATTTCTTAAAAACATAAAATTAGATTCGTTTAGCTGGTCGGTCTCGCATTTCGAGAGCATAGTTTCCTCTCTGAGTTCGCTATGCACATAACAGGGACATCATAAGTAATGTATAGCATTAGTTTGCATCACTTACATACATTTCCATATGACTTTTACCCTTTCGAAGATGATACATCCTTGTTGGTCCACAAGGGATCTTTACAATATAACGTAATTCTACATTATTTTTTCATTATACAGTTGGATTTTTAAAATATCCGATTTTATTTAAATTCAAAGTATACATACTCCTCTTAGCTGCGAATTAAATGACAACCAATACCCCGGCTCTTAACTGAAAGGGCAACACTGCTCCTGTCAACAGTCAGTTGACTCCTGTCAAAATTTTAACAAGCTGCGTCATTTAGTTTGTGTTTGATAGCAGACCACCTCGTGACTTGAGGAGAAATTGAAAAAAAAATGAATTTCATCTGCTCATTAAGCTTTATTTTTTGCGGAAAAAATCAAATAAAGGCTAAACTTGATAAATATACTATGGGAACTCTGCACCATCAATTTCATGATATGGTGTTGGCCGATCGGAGATTGAAAGTGCGAGAGATTGTGGAAGCCATAGGAATCTCAAATGGCTCAGTGGTTTCAATTTTGAATGATCACTTGGGTATGAGAAAGCTTTCCGCAAGATGCGTTTGCTCACAATTGGGTGCATGAAAGGGTACACACATGTGCAGTTTCTAAGGCAAAAATTCAAGAATTAGGCTACGGAATGCTCCCTCATCCGCCCTATTCTCCGACTTTGACCCCGAGTGACTATCTCTTGTTTTCAAACCTGAAGATATGTCTCGGCGGAAAGAGATTTGACTCTAACGATGAAAAAATCTCACAAAAAATACATATTTTGATAACCTCACAAATTTTATTTTTTGGAAGGGATATACAAATTTGAGAAAGGTTGGACAATGTGCATAGAGCTCAAAGGAGACTATGTTGAAAAATAAAATAATTTGTTATCCCAAAACCTGTGTTTCATTCAAAAAGTCACGGACATAACTTAAACAAATAATTCCGGTTAACAAATAATGTTACCGAAATTGACCCATTGTCAGTACGATTTGGTTTTTAGCCTATATCTCAGTCATAAGTGGGCTGACTTTTCCGATTTTCGATAGCAAACGAACCAGGACCATATCTAATGTATTGATTTCAACAGAAAGACAGACATGGCTATATCGATTTTATAAGGACGCAAATGAAAAATGTGAAAACTACAACTGGAATGAAAATCTTACATAGATCATTGTATATGTATATTAAGCATACACAACTTTCATTAAATAAACATGTAGAAAATTTGTCCAAAAAATATTTAACAAACAATTGATTCTTTTAAAGATTTTTCTCTAAGAGGTTTGGCTCATCTCTACCCCCTTAACAGCCTTGTACGAATTGTATGCACCTTACGCAGGGATTTTGTTTAAAGAACTTAGACACCTTTTAGCTAAGGAATCCTGAACTAAATAACTTTGTATCCGAATAGCTTTAGGTTCTGTCATATAAATTAGTTAGTTAAAACAATAAAAAAATGTTATATTTATGACAATTATATTCTTTTTCTTATTTTTTGAGACTGCGAGAATAAATCGCAAGATCGCAGTAGATCTTACCAAAAGTTAACTTAATTATCTCCATCGTTTTAAGCAACCATCAATACCAGCTGTAGCGTCCTCTAAGGGAACTTTTATAAACCATCTCTAGCATCGCAATAGTGGTGTAGCACGAATTCAGTGAATACATGCAAAGATGAGCATAATGCGAAAACTTGAACTGTCAGATATACGAAGGATATAGCAAGAAGCATAGTGAGAGACTGGGATGTAGCGGAGGCATTGTTGATTAAATTTCTTGCACGATGCTACACAGAAATTGATGAAAATGGAAGAATATCTTTTCTATTCTATTCCATGTATCCTCTTATCATCTGTGTGTTCTAATGCTCGTACGTCTACACAAGTCTGTTGGACAAATGTAAACATCGTAAAAGAAAGTACAATATACGAGGGAAAAAACATCACACACACACAAACACACATACAAATAAAAAGAAAAAATACATCCAATAAGGAACAAAATTACGAGAGTGTACAAGGAGTTCTGTTGGATGCGAGGAACATGAAAAAAAATCAAACGACAAGATATTTAATATGAACACCATAAGACCTCACCATAATTTTGTGATCCATTTTCACAATGGTTTCTTGAAGAAACTTTCTTCTTCAACTTGAATCGAATAAATGCAAGAATAACTGACAACATAAGATCTAAAAACAATATTGCATTTCTAAATTCCACTTTTCCAAGTGCAAACAACATATTCTGTTTTGAGGGGCTGATCTAATGAACACTCAACACTCCTAACTATAGAAGGATGTATATGTATGTATGTATTTGTTAAGGATGTTCGTCAGAGATGTTTTATTATTTTACTGTAATTTTTTCTTTCGTTCATTTCTTCTTTCTTTCCTCCTGTTTTTATTTGTTTCTGTACTCGGTATTAGGAATGAAATGAAACACAACGGAGCATACAAAAGATCTTTAAAAAAAAGTACGTTAGAAATTTAAACAATTTAAATAAATGTATAAAGCAGTTACTAATAGTTTTCAAAGTTAAATATTGGGCTTAATGAATGAAAATGCGAAAACTTATTCATAAATGTATGGGTATTTTAAATTGTGTTTGAATTAGTAAATGGATAGTAATACTTTTTATATCCATCATCAAAAAAGAGAAGGGGGTATATTGATATTGTTATTCCGTTTGTAACATATCGAAATATTTGTCACAGACCCACATTAGTATATACTATATTATGGATCCTCATAAAATTCTTAGACGATCTAGCTACGTCCGTCCATCTGTCTGTCTGTTGAAAAATACTCTATGTTGATAAGGTTTATTTAGTATTGAAAATGGGCAATATCGGTCGATGATTTCACTTAGCCCAATTACAAATGTCACACCGGAATACTGTTGATTATGCGGCAATCCTGATAAAATTTTGCACAAATTAATTCGAAAATCGGGCAACATCCCCATACAAGGAGCCACTCAGAAAATGACTTGAACATTCACAATTGTCTTATAATAATTAATATCGTGATGAATAAATATTTCTACCAACTTTTGTGACAATAGGTCCATAGCTGAACATTAGGGTGTACCATTTTTTTTGTTTTTGGAATTTTGGAACGCATACCCTCTATTATTTTTATATATATAAAACTATAGTTAAATATGTAATTTTGTCTTTCTATCATGATTGCAACCCGTGCCCGACTTGCGATTTAGTTTTGCAATTTTTTCAGTTTTTGTAAAAATTTTCCAATTAAATAATAACTTTTGCAATTTAATTTAAAAGAATCGAAATTTGTACATAATTATCGTTCTAATGAGATATAACACAAAATTTGGTTAAAAAATGTCAAGTTATTAAAAAATCGCCAGGCCATTAACGTGTCTCAGGCCACTAGAACAAGAAATGTAGGAACAAAACTAACATATTTGAGAAATATTAAAATATATTCATATTTACTTGTATATGAGTTTTTGTCTTATCAGGATATCAAAAAAAAAATTAATTTTTTAACAGCAGTTTCAAAACTCCATTTTCAAATTTTTAAAATTTTTTGTTAAACAAATTTCTAAATTTTTTAATGATCACATTGGGATTTATTGAAAATATAATAGGGAATAAAAATATGAAAAAGTACGACAATACCTCCTATAGTTTTTCCATACCTGCGATTTAAATTTTGCGATTTTCGAGAAAAACTAATTTTTTGGCCATATTTTGGCGAATAAACCGAATTTCCTTACTGTTATAAACTTTAAGTAAAACCTATTCAGAATATTATAGTCCATGAAATTTTAAATATAGTCTGAAAGTTCTACTAAAATCGCAAAACGCCAACCCTTAAATCGAGAAGGTAAAAGGTCAAATTTTTCAATATTTGGAATTTCTCATGGAAAAATAGCGAAATGTTATATATTTTTTCGCCGATTTTATCTTAATAAAAAGACGATTACGTACATATTTCGATTATTTTAAATTAAATTGCAAAAGTAATTATTTAAAGGCAAAAAAAACCTCAAAACTAAACCGCAAGTCGGCACGGATTGCAATCATGATACAAAAATTTCATATTTAACTATAGTTTTATATATATAAACAAAATAGAGGGTATGCGTTCCAAAATTCCAAAAAAAAAAAATTGGGACACTCTATTGACCATACCCCTCTACAGCGCCTATACCAGAAAAATATTTTATTGTTACATATTGATGGTGGGTATAAAAAATTCGGCACAGCCGAATATAATGCTCTTACTTGTTATTCAAGACTTTGTAACTTGTGCTCTTTATATTAACGGTTACATATTGACACCTCGTAACTGATAATGAGCTAATAATTGCAATTAATATCATTATGATAGAGAAATATTTGATATAATAATTTCATAATGAAAAGAATTGTCAGTTACGAGTTACTAACATGTAACTAACCATCGATAGGCTCTAATGCAGTTGTTGTTGCAAAAACAGTTCTGGAATTATTTTTTATTATGGGGATTACGAAAATCAATATAGCAATGCTTGTTAAGTGTATCAAAATAAGTTCGTTCAAAGCTAATATCTTTTAAATAAAAAATGTACATGAATGATTGATCTTTATCATTGTATAAGTTTGTCATTACGTTTGTAATTTCTACAATATTAATTTAAGAACCAATAATGTTATATATTCTGGATCCGCATTGATACGGAAGTTGATAATTACCAAGTCCGTCTGTCGGTTGAAATCGACATTCCAAAGGCCCCTGTTATCTTACGAAACTAAATCTTGTGACAATAATTTCAATAATTTTAGAATTGAGAATCAGCAAAATCGCTTCATAAATGGCTGAGAAATGACCAAAAAAAAACCACGACCACGAAGATTTTTAGAAATATTTTTGGATATATCTCAAATACTATTTTCTATACATACACAGAGAAAACAGATTCGTGATAGCAACCGAATTTGTTGCCAATCGAATGATTCGGTTGCACACATAGAATTTTTCAGTTCTAACAACAGAAAGTCAGTTGATAAAGAAGAATTTCAGTTGAGGCAACCAAACTTTAGTTATCACTTCCAAAATATTGTAACCACAACTGTAAAATTCGGTCACTAAGATAGAATCATTCGATTGGCAACAAATTCGGTTGCTATCACGAATCAGTTTTCTCTGTGTAGACATAATAATGTCTATAATCAATAGAATGGAACTTTCCAACTCGATTGTTTTTTTTTTCACCAAAAATATTTTTTTCTTTTAAGCTATACGCAACTGTTGCCATTAGGGTTTTTATCCCGGGACATCCCGGTACAAATTTCCCGGGAATTTTGCCAATTTTTCACTACCCGATTCCCGGGATTTTTAATCGGGAATCCCGGGAATTAAAAACTGACGAAAATACATAGTTTTTCACCAAAAAACAGTGAAAAGTTTTTTACAGTTTTTTGCTTATATCTTGGCAATAATAGACCGCTTAGTATTATTATTTATTTGGGGTTTTTCGTATTTATAGAATTTATTTCTGATTGAATCATTCTAATTTCTTTAAATTTCTTCTTCAAATCCATAACAAAATAGCTTGAAAAATTTATTAAATGATTAAATTTTTCTTCAATTAAAATCTAGTACAAAAAGGTTTAAGACAATTTTTTCATTAATTTTGTAAATGATTTGATTTAACAAAAATTTAATCATTCAAAGTTTGAATAAATTCTATTATTAATTAATTTTAAATTAATTCAGTTTAAACAAAGACTTTGGAATGAATCTAAAAAATTAAATATTAGGAATGGATTTATGGAATGAAAGGCTGACATTTTTTAATTACGGATTAAGATTTTAGTGAATTAAGTTCAAATTTTATTAATTAATTCGAAGCTCTGATATTTAATAATTATAACACTAAGTTTTTATATGAAATTTGGCTATAATATTCCTAATTTACTGTATCATTATATACTTCGGGAATAGCCGGGTACCAGGGAATGTAGAAAAAAAATTCCCGATTCCTGGGAATCAAAAAAGGTCGGGAAATTAAAAACCCTAGTTGCCATCCACAATCGACCCATAAATTTCTTATATTCAAAACTTGTTCAAGTTTCAATTTAAAAAAGTTTCGTACTGTCATTAGAACGATTTTTCGCCTAATTCGAAATCGAATATCACACAGATATGACTACAATTCAATGCGAATTTTCATCGGAAAAATGAAGTTAGAAAAAGATCCAAAATTTTCTACTGCTTCAAATTCTATCTAAATCATTAATTTAGAATGATTGTTTTGTCTTTCAGAAAGTAACGGAAATATTTATCGTATTGGGAGTTTAAATAAGATGTATTGTATAAAACATTTATTTCGAAGTTGGTTTTGGTATGTATTCGATACTCCAGCAAAATTTGGACGAATACCAAAAAGAAAAATGTTGATAGAGAAACTTTTGAAAATAATAAGACAAACCTAAGGACTTGTAATTTATTGCAAAATATCTATGCAAACCAATATACATATATTTGAAAACCATCCAGAAGAAATATTTCCTCAGTTTAATGAAAATTAAGTGAAAGTGTTGACGCTGGGCTGGACACCTGAAAAATGTGCTGAAACATCCTCTAAAATTTAGAGTTTGTATTCGGCCTTAAAAATGTTTTCGGTGGGGGTCTAAAATTATGTACTTATGTAGAAAAGTACCAACAAAATATAATTTGTTCCCCTTAGAACTTAAAATTGTTAATAGGTCAAGATGTTTTTTAAATTTAATTTATATTTTTGTTACCATAATATTTGAATTTCCCTTTCAGTCCAAATTCAAAATTTTCTATTTTAAGTCGTGAAATATGTGGAAAATTATTTTTCAGGGACTTGACCTCAGTTTTGATTTGAGCACCGTAACATTGTGTTTGTCAAATCCCAAAGCTAAAAATATTAATATAATGCAAAATGTTTATGTTATAAAATTGTAAATAAAAAAAGAAACTTTTTATTTCTTGATACAAAACAAAAAAATGTAATGGTATCTTTAAACGAAACAAATTGAATGTCCTTTTTATTTGCCTTTATTTCCTTTCTTTTATATAAAAATTTAACCCAATTTCACTTTCATCTAAAACAAAAAAACTTTAATTAAAATCCTAATTTTCAAACAAGCCTCCAGAGTTTTAAGCAAAACAATAATATGAAAATTTCATAACAAAAAGAAAAAAAAATCACTCAAAATGGCAGTGAAAAACACTCATCAAGTACAAATAAATCAACATAAATATATATTTACTATTTATTCACATATTTGGTTAGAATATGCATATGAGTAGGAGTACATTGGCAATACAACTTGTAAATACAAATAAGTACAAATAAAATGAACTTTCCCTTTAGAAATAACCAAGAAAGCGATGAAATGCAACAGCTCGTTTCGTTTCAAATCGTATTCGTTGTTTGATTTTTGTGGAATTTTATTTATTTATTTATACGTGAAATGATGACATTTTATAGCATTTAAGTGCAACATGCTTTATTTAGTGAAGATTCATCATGTGTTTGTTTGTTTGTTTGTATGAAAGGATATGAACATACTACATATGTATCTGTGTATCTGTGTACGATTTTAAATAAACAAACATTGTACGAGTGCGAGTAAAGTTTGGTTGGTTGGTTGACTATTTGTTTGTTTGGTTTATTGTATTACTCGTACTTGTATTGAAAGTTTTTAGCTCAGTGACCTATTTAAGTTCAGACTCAAGGATTTGCAATATCCTTCAAATAAGCGTAGATACAACACTAGTAACGACAACAACAACAGCAGTAGCAAAAACAAAAACGCCACTACCATCAGTCAAATATGAACGGAGCACGCAGCAAATTCTTAACATGTAAACATTTCAACAAACACACATTCATACATACATCCATACAAATGTATGTATCTATGTGAAAATAATATGAATGGCTGCATGTGTGTGTGTGTGTGTGCAATTGTTGTTACAAATATGAACGCACAGCCAGACACTAACAAGCACACACAGACACACACTCATACTTTAAAACATCGACTTGCATAAGTATAAATTCACGAATACACGTCTTAGTGTTTGTTTGTATATCGGTGTGCACATTTTAAGTCTGAGAATATTTTAGTGCTCCTACTACACTCCTTTATGCTGATGCTGATGATGTTGATGCTGGCTGACATACGAATATGCGAACAGCAGCAGCAGCAACTACTCTACAATAACATTTAGCCTGTCGAACGTAACATGTTAAACAAATATAGACAGCAGTCAGCCATTCAACGATCCAACCAACCAACCAACCAGCCAGCCAACCATCCATTCAACCAGCCAGTCAGTAGACATGCATGTAGATACATTCATCCATACATACATCCATACATACATCCATCCATACAAATATATAAATGTACTCGTACTATTTAAATTAGTACGTGTAGCTGTTACTGTTGTTGTTGTTGTAGGCGGCCTGCTTGAATGCTGCCTGCATTATTTGGCCTAAAAAAAAGGAAGAAAATAGCAGACCGTACGAGGAGATCCTTTATATTGCCTAACAAAACTCTTTGCTTGTGCCCACCATAGAACATTTGAGCGTCGTCTACGCACCTTAAATGATTTTAACAGTGAAAGTGTTTTCGATTTTTTCCTTGCAGCCATTAAATTTTTGGGCGAAATGTGACACAAAAAAAATGAAGAGATTTTAAGATAAAAGAACAACGTAAAAGTTATGAATGGAAATTAGGGTGGACCCTAAAGAAATTTAAATATCATTAGTAATTGAGATCCCAGATGAATCCTAGAAAAGTATTCACTTTTTAAAAAAATTCAAAATTACTTTCGAGCAGATTTTAAATTTTTCAATTACAATTTTAAAAAAAATCTCATTTCTGTTACTCAGACTTCATTGTTTCATACTTATCATATTAATTCCATAATTTGTTAAAAATTACTAATAATATGTTATTGTATGTAAATAAAAGAGAAAGTAACAGTTATTAAGAACAAGTAATGAATGAATGAAAAATTAATTGTTTATCTCACATCAAACCATTAAAAAACAACAAAAACGAATAAAGGTCATAACAAACCATTTAATTAAAAATCATTTTATAACTGTTATTTTCAGTGATTTATTTTTATCACAAAAATATAAATCACAATTTGGGTTTTTTAGTATATGGACGAGTTATTTTCGATCTCTGCTTTCGAGTCAACAAACTAGATTCAATGTGCAAAATTGTGTGATTTACATAACATCAATTATTGGTTGTTGAAAATCTCTCGTTTTCGAAATCACTTGATTCACAGAACCATCGCGATAATGGAACATTTTATTATAGGGTCAAAACAAAAAACTTGTGATTTGGATGATATTTGATATACATGTTCTTCATACACATTGCTAAATTTAAATATCTTCAGAAGTTTCACATTCGCTTTAATTAATCATACTCAGAGAAAACTGATTCGTAGCAGCAACCATAGCACACGTAGAATTTTTCGGTTCTATCAAAAGAAAATTTTTGTTACCCCTTCTAAAACTGTGTACTCTCAACTGTAAAATTCGTTCACTAAGACAGAATCATTCGATTGGCTACAAATTCTGTTGCTATCACGATTCTGTTTTCTCTGTGTAGAAAATTATTTGTTCTTACGTATTACTGAAATATATATGTATATATTGCATATTTATAGACTTTACTAAAGAATTCGATACCCACCACCAACGGGCTATTTGGCAAGCGCTAGAGTGCAAAGGAGTTCCACATGAATTAATTGAACGCAATCTGGGAAGACCCTTTTGAGTTAACGAATGTGTAAGACAAGACTGTGTTCAATTTCCGTTAATGTTCAATGTAGTACTTGATGTTATAATGGTTAAGGCAACAACCAATGGAAGAGGCATCACTAGGGGCCTAACTGGATGCCTGGAATATCTCCTAAACTAGAGGAACTACTGACTACTGCTAGTGATGCTGGTTTACATGTTAACATAGCAAATACCAAGATCTTGCGTTTAAATACCACCAACTCCCAAAAGTTCCAAATAGACAAAATAAATCTTGAAGATGTCCAATCGTTTATATATCTGAGTAGTATCATATCAGCATCAGGCGGCGCGGGAGACGATATTACAAATCGCATCAAAAAAACATTTGAAGCACTGCAAATCAAATTGAAACCTCTTTTCATCTAACGTGCGTTCCGTCCTGTTGTATGGCTATAAATCCTGCAGCACCACAGGTAGAGACTTGCAATCCTTGCAGGTATTTATTAATCGCTCGTTACGAAAACTGATCTAGATATTTTGACCGAATGTTATCTCAAACAGAGACCTATAGGAAAAAGCAGTTGAATCACCAATACGTATCCAGATCATCAATCGTAAATGGAGCTGGATTGGCCATTTTCTCTGACGCACCAATTACAACGTAGCCAAGATGGCAATTGAATGGAACCCCCAAGGCAGTAGAAGGGGAGGCAGACCCGCTAAAATCAGTTTTGATTTGTCTCCTCCAGGTGTTAGCGGAAAGTCCTGTGCCGAAGTGAAGCAAAGAAGTTGATATCATTGGAATTCACGATATTCGTACATTTGCCGCTGTTGTTGCGGATATAGTTTTACTTTCTGCCCAAGATTTTGAATGAATGACAGCTGTTGGCAAAAGTTTGGCGGAAAAGATATTTCACGTGAAGTCGGATCATCGCGTATTTGCAGGTATATTAATGCATGTGTGAATAATTGTATCGCTCTTCGTAAAGGCGAAGTTGATATCACTTTTTCTTCACCTTAAAATTTACTGGGTTATTTTAATTGTTAGGTGGAATATTGATTATTCATAAAATACTTTGAATCAAATGAATCCCATGCAATTTGTAATTATTTATCTGTTACCTAATAACAAACGATTTGCTTTGTTGTTAGTGGTTAGCTGTATCATGGGATATTCATTTTAAGAGGGACAAAAAATTTGCCAAATCGGGTCAAATTTTTTGTCCCTCTGTAGAAAACAAAACTTATTTCATAATTCTTTACTTTTTTGACCATATTATTGAAAAAAAGTGCCAATAATATCCATTTGAAATTTTTTAGGACTACAATTCCATTTAAAATAAATTTTGGGATAAAAAAAGTACCAAAACTCGGTTTTCACCAGTTTTATCCCCAAAAAAGTACAAAAACCCCTGTCCACCAATTTTTGGCATAAATGCAGATTAACTTTGATTTTTGGTGTTAGCTTTATTACTTCCGGAGATGTATAGATACCTATTTTACCCGTTTTAAACAATTTTTACCCCTTTAAAATTGCTAAAAAACCTTTATTAGAGGACCTACATATCGGGAAAAATGTTTGTGTTTTATGTATCGTTACCTTAATATACAAAGACATAAATAATTATGATATATGAGCGGACCATTTATTACTCCTTCCATAATTCCATAATCTATGTTTTATCTCTACAAAATTTAATTTTCGGATTCGGTCAAAATTGGGCCTAATACCAGTATTCGGTATTCGGGCAAAATTTGGTTATAGAACATTTTTGAACCAGCACTTGAAAATGATTGGAGCAGATTTCTGAAATTTTGGCTGACTTCATAAACGCATTTTGCAAAGCAACACTGCAATGCATAGTGTTCATAAACGCAATCGATTTTGTTTTGGCAATGTCGCAAGTTCATTATTGTATGGCAATGCTTGTCCAGCCGCAGCATCTGTCAAATTTTTGAACTGTTTTTATTTATGATTCTTTACAAAACATTTATGCGTTCATGAATGTCACAAAGTATTGCTTTGCCTAGTAATTGCTTTGCATTACTGCGTTTATGAAGGTGGCCTTAATTTTAGAAGTAACGATAGTTAGAATACAGGTCGTATTTTTTGGGCTATTTGGAAATTAACGCTTAATTTTCAAGGACCAAATTAAACATTACGGAACGCCCTAACGTATTCTGTCTGTCTGCAGGTACATTCTACAGTGTACATTGTCTACGTAGCTCGCAGACACATGGACAACATGTCGTATACGTGTTTAATTTGATAAACAAAATTTTGAACACAAGCGCAAAACTGCGAAAATAAAAAAAATTAAAGAATATTCGTATGCAAAATTTCAAAAGGAAATTCTAAGCTCTTGTAAGTTATGACATCATCGGCATCATCATTATTATCAACAACATCATCATGATTTTCATCCATTGTATTCGTACGGTTGTTTGTATGAACATATGTCTGTCTGTATGACTTGTCACAGAATTTGTCATGATTTTCAGTTTTGTTTATGTTTTATGTAGACTCGTAGCAACTACAACAAAAATAAAATGAACTTTTATAAATCTTTTTGCATGCCTCACTTTCCTTTCTTTTTGCCACCAGCTATTAAATCCTTTCTTGCCATTTTTTTTTTGTTTTTTATTACAACATGTATCAATGTATCGACAGGCAGAAAAACGGACGGACGTACAGACAGACAGCTAAAGTGTATGTATGTTTGAGTGTGTGTTAGGATACTGAGATACAAGTTAAGAACGCAATGTTTGTTACTGCTGCTGCTGCTACTGCTACTTAATGTTGTTGTTGTTTTTGTTATTGCTTTTGCTGTAGTTGGTTCATTCATTTATTTTGCATTTTTTTCCATTTTTTTCTATATTAAAGCAATGACGGTAATAGCCTGTGTTAGCAGCCGTAGCAGCAGCAGACAATTGACGACCTTGACTTTTTTTTTTGTTTTGTTTAATGTGATGATTTTTACGTTTCGTTTAATTTTTTTTTATTTATTTTTGTTTTGTTTTTTTCTGTTTGGTTCGTTTTATGTTTGAAAGTATGCCACCATTCAGCCAGCCAAAACGAGCATTCATCATTAGTCAATGAGTTGCGTTTGAGCCGTATTAAGTAAATTTATGTACGAGTACAATGAATGTTAAGTTTAGTGAAGAACTGGAGAACAATACTCCGCTGCTGCTGCTTCTATTACAAACATACAAAAAAACACATTCGTTTTCTACCACTTCACAGAAACCATTTTTCATTAGCACTTGGTTTTTTTTTTGGTTTGTTTGTTTTGTTTTCCTTTTGGATAAAAAAAAAACTTGTCATTCATTATTATTATCGTTGTTGTTATTGTTTTTGCTGCTAATATTATTGTTGTTTTTATTGTTTTTGTTATTATAAGGGTAAAATACTAACAAGTGGTTTTAAAGGTTGTTTAATTTAATTCCTTTTCTTCTCTAAAATTTATCAATTCATGTTGAATGAATGTGTGTTATTTATAACTAATCATCATTTAAATCGTTGATGTGTATTTTGATTTGAATTTCTTTAAACGTGTATAATTACTGCTTGATTTAAATAAAATTTTATTAGAAATAATGATTCATAATTACCACTAACTTTAGTTTATATTTAACAAATCATGAATTTTTAAACTTTTAATATGCCCTACAATCTTGCATACCCAATAATGTTTGTTTGTAGGTAGTTACGCGCACTTAACGAATTCAAAATCCATTATAAATTTTTCAAAAGATTTGAAATAAAACCAATAGGGTTTGTCTTTTCATTTCTTACAATGCATTGCACAGTGTAAGATTTTGCTAATCTAGCTGGATAAAAGTCGTTTTTTTGAGTTTAAATTTGAGTAAATATTTTTATCAAATCTGAAAGAGCACTTGTTATAAAATAAGAAAATGCAAAAACTTTGCCTAAATTGTCAAAAATAACAATATAACGGTACTTTAACCTCTAATGCTTAAGCATGCCTCAAGGCACTCATCTAAAAATGCCAATTAATGCAAATATAACTGATATTTCATTTCAAAAACTTTGAAATCTTTTTAAAATAATTTAAGTGCTAAATCAGTTATATTTGCATTTATTGGCATTTTTGTGATGAGTGCCTTGGGTAAGCTTGGGCATTAGAGGGTTAAACTTGAATATTTTTGAGTGAATTAAAAAGAACAAAAACACCTACATACATGAAATTGCTCATTTTTAAAAGCGTGTAACTTTTTATTGGAATGGAAATTTTTAATTATTCTTTTTTTGTTTTGAAGCTGATCTTATTCGCTGTTAATAACTTGAGAATTTATTTTAAGAGCCTTGAAAATTATTTTAGTGCAATTTCATTAAGTTAGGAAAAAAAATAAACTAAATTCTATAATCGATAAACCGATTAAAAACAAGTAAGATATCTATATTCGGCTTTAAAATAAAATTATACTTTAAAATAAATTTTTTTAAATATTTTTAGGTAAACAAAATTAAATTTTTTTTTATTGTTTTTCAAATTTTTTTTTTCGAAATTGTTTTTTAATTTTTTTTTTTTAGTTTTTAATTTTTAAAAAAAAAATTATAACAAACAATTTTTGTGATGAAAAAAAATTCGGGTTAAAAAATATTTTTCCCGATTTTGACCCATTGTAGGTCCAACTTACTATAGCCTTATCTACATCGTTGCAATGGACTTTGAAATATCTATCATTAGATATCCATATTGTCTATATTAATGACTTAGTAATCCATATATATATCAAAAATAGGTCAAAAATCGAGGTTGTCCCGATTTTTGGCTCATATCTCCGTTATTTATGGACCGATTTTGCTGATTTTAAATAGCAAACTTCTCGAAAGCATGTCTGACAGAATTATTGAAGATTTGGATCCCGAAGATATCTGGGGTCTTCAGAAAATTGATTTCAACAGACAGGCAGACGGACGGACAGACGGACATGGCTTAATCGCCTCCGCTATCTATAAGGATCCAGAAATGGGTCGGAAATGAAAAATGTAGAAATTAAAAACGGAATGACAAACTTATATAGTATACCCTTCTCACGAAGGTGAAGGGTATAAAAAAAGAAATATTGAGTGATAAGACCACGAACTACGAAATTTTTGATATATGGCTTTAAACACCCGAAAATGTTCCGTAAACCATATTTGTGGAAAAGTAAGTCGTAGTTCTAATATTGATTATGAGCCAATATAAACGCTTTACTTCTTTAATTTGAAAAAAAACAGAGTATCCGAAATTAACTTGATTAGTTCTTGGCCTCAAAAGATGAGCAGTTCTTTTAGCAGTTCTTATGTTGCCAGAAATATAGGAAAAGTGTCATAGCTTACAAGGGCTAATAGAAGCTAAAAATTTTAAAAATATAGTTATATACACACAGCCTCAAAAGTGATTAAACACCAGTGAATTAATTGATTTTTTCAAGATAATGAAAATCATAAAATCGATCCATCAATTAACATTTAAAAATCTCGATTTGTTGTAGACTAGACCGAATATTAGGTTCGGTGGTGTTGTTTACTCACTTTTGAGGCTGTGTGTATATAAATGCTTGAATTTTATTTTAATTTTTCAACTTGCATTGAATACGTTACAAATTTTTTTTTAATAAAACACATGTTTAAATAATTTCGTTTGAGAATTATCAAAATCGTTTAATAAAGTTGAAAATTAATTTCAAAATAGTAATGAATATCTTTTGAATACATTTTCCGAAGTCTGAATTGTTTATTTCAAATGTTTTTGATTTACAATTTTTGCAATAGTTTTGTATTAGCCAATAGCTGGAAACATTTTATTTTTTTTATAGAAACTTAACATTTATAATATGTTTGCATAGTTATCATTATTTAGTTGTTTGAAAAATGATTAAGTTTTAGTGAACCATACTCAAAATTATAATTGTAACGAAAATATTCTTGAGATTAAATTAAAATAACAATTATTTGTGTAAGACAACAATATATTGTTACAGCATGCACTAAAATATAGTCGATAAAATATAATGTCAAATGTAGATACAAGAAAGAATAGAGTTTAAATATCCCTATAAAAACAGTTGAATAGAAATAGAGACGCAACTCGATTGAGTATTGAAATGAGACATTTAATTTACTTAAGAAGTAAGTAACTTGAAACAACTAAGCAAAGAATTATATTCCACACAACCAATATATTCGGTTGTGTGGAATATAGTATTTTACCGCAAAGTTTAAAAGAGATTAACGAAATTTCAACATTTAAACATTAGATTATGTTTAAATGTTGAAATTTCATTTTTGTTAAATAATTGGTCTTAATGTAATATAATTTACATTTTATTTTGCATAATTAAACAATACAATATTATTTAATTCATTTATTTAATTTATTTTATAATTATTATGCCAACTCGCCTCAATAATATCATAAGACGCTGAGGCTAAACGTAAATCTTTTGTTAATAAATTAATAAAACCTTTATGAAAAAAAGTACATTTTAGCTACATCGTCACCTGAAATGCAAAAAGTGCATAACAACCAAAAAATTCAAAATTGCGTTTTTAATGGATATTGGTACAGCGCATCAAGGCACACGTTTCTATTTTTAAAAGTAACGACTTTATTAAAGAAAGAAAATCATATTTGTAACCACAACACTTTACATTTGATTTAGTTTTTTGTATTTTAGGTGACGATATGAATATTGAAAATGAAAACAAAAATATTGGCATTACAACAAGCTCTTGAAACGTTGGAACGTCTTTATAATTAGCTTTAATTAAAATGCTGTTCCTGTGTTCCAGTACATGCAAAAATAAAAAAAAAATTTAAGAAATAAAAAACATCTTAGAACATCCGGTTTAAAGCGAATGCATCAACCGGATGCATAGTAATAAATGGTCAAGATTTAGAATTTAAATATCATATTAGGTATCAATTATTGCAAACAAATTAAATTAATAACACTTTAGGTTGTTAGATGAACAATAGAAACAAAAATCAAACTTCAATTGATCTAACACATCCAATATATAAAATGTGCAGTAGGTACCAGCAAATTTCAATTAAATGTTGTTGGATAAATTGTATGAACTTTCAAATTAAATACATAATTTTGTTCTGGGTGAAACTTTGCATGCGACCGTAAATTCATAACTAGTGTGGATTAAACATGAATATTGGATTTTGTATTTTGTATTAAACAAGGATAATGATGTTGATAATAAGTTAAAGTTAAATCAAAAGAAGAATGAACACAAAAAAAAAACACACAAAAAAACTTTGCACACAACAAAATGCTTTCATATGATCGTACAGAAATGTGGTAGTAACTCAAATTAAAGCATCAACATCAACAATGTATTACTGCAACTTTGTAAGTACATGTTTGACGCCTGCGCCAGAACAGTCCCCATATATGTATGTAGGAATACATCACACAAACATACATACGTAGATGACATATGTGTAAAAAGATAATAATAGTGCCACCACCATACATACTTACATACAGATACATAGATACATACATATGTACTATCCAATACTCATCTACCAAGGAAAACTATACAAAAATAGAATCCAACAACATTTAAACAGGTTTAATTTTTTCCTTTTACCATATACCAGCCAGAGACGTCGACAATGCTACCAAAGAAGTTGATTCGTTTTAAAGCAATAATGAATAGTAAAATTTTATTGTAGAAAGAATAATTTTTAATTTCTTAAAGATTTTTAAATGTAAGTTATCTTTTGTTTGCTATACCCTTCTGCTATTGAACGTCTCTGTATTATTATTTAAGTCTTTTTGTTTTTGTATTTTTCTTATACACTTAAGTTTGGATTTTTTGTTTTCAAAATATCTTTCAACCAAATGCATGGATAAAATGTTCTTCTAGTTATACGAGTACTCGTAAAAATACACACTAATACATATCTATCTACATAGATTTGTTTGAATGTGTGTTGTATATACCCAGCAGTTCTAGGAGACTGTTCCGATCATAGAGAACATAGAGCGGAAACTCGAGAGAAACTCAAACAAAAAAATTACTCAAAAAAGTTACACATACGAGTGTTGTATTTATTTTCACATAGTTTTTTTTACTAATACATTCTCACCACTTAGGTTTTTGACAACTGAGTTAGGTCTTTGACAGGAGAGTTTCCGCTCTGTGTTTTCTCTATGGTTCCCATCTTGTGTGACATTTAGTGTGACAACTAGTTTCATAAATAGCTAAGTGTGCAGTTATTTTAACATGTCCGTGTCCTAATTAGGGGGTCCAATTGGCCCTACATAGATTAAAAATACACTGTCAACTAACTGATTCGAAGTAATTGACCTCAAATAGATAGCCTTTTTACCTCCTCAGCACACGCCACTGCAATCACGCATAAACTGCGAAATAGGAACAAGGTCCTCAAAGCACTAACCGGCAGTACTTGGGGTATGGACAAAGAAATATTGCTAGCTACCTACACGATGATTGGTCGCTCAGTGGTCAACTATGCTGCTCCAGTGGAGAAATATTCAAAGCTGTCAAAACGCAGCCTTAAGAACCGTCACAGGCTGTCTTCACGAGGAAACCAAGTTTCTACCGGTCAAGGAACACAACGTCATGTTGACGCAACAGTTCTGGGATGTCACCGGAGGAGTCATCCAAACTTTAACATCACACAGTTGGAGTCTTCCCCGAGGCATGTCAGACAGGACCTACGGAAATACGAGGAGAGCATACAGAGGTATGTGCAGGATCCATTTGATCGCCGCTCGTATATGACAGCTTTGAACGACATTCACAGAGACGCCATCAATTCCGCGGTAGCAGGATACCGTATGAATGTCGTACTTGGAGGTCACCCAACACCGAACAATAGTCGTTCTGGCACAACTTAGATCAGGATGGAGCAACAGACTTACTGCCTTTTGGTCCTGCATAGACCATGACGTCCTTAACTTATGTCCAGCATGTGGTCAGGGTCCCCATGACACCCACCACATATTTAACTGCTCAGCCAACCCTACTTCACGCAGTCCTATGGATTTATGGACTCATCCTGTTGAAGTAGCACAATTTCTTGTACTTGAACAACATGTAGAACCCCCAGAACATCCAGATTGATTATTGTTAAATTGTTCATGCTGCTACAACAACAACACCTCATGATATAGACAGTTAAAATATACATATATCATAAATAAACCATCCTCCGACAACTCTCCAATAGATTACTTCTAGCGGGTAAAATAACTACTTTCTAAAATACAGTACAAAATAAACGTTTAAAGTGGCTACACTCTAGGTTACTTAGAGATACTAAAGTGACAATTGACTTCACGCTTAGTTACACGGAATGTCAATATACTTAAGCAAAAATAAAATAAACTGTATGAGAATTTTATCAATACAATTTGAATAAAACCAGTCTAAAAACATACATGCCAACTGACCCAAAACATATCACTTGGAGTTAGCGAAGTAATCAGACATTAGTGACAATTAATGGTTATAAGGGATACATTGACTACTTCCTTAACTGCTGGGTATGTTTAATCTGTATGAAAATGTGTTTATGTATTTGTTGGATTTTAGACGTACTCACAAATACGAGTATAGTACAACATATTTCGTCAGATAACTGTTTATACACTTTTAAAAATAAACATAAAATCCAATTTTATTATGCTTTCAACACGATCAATATGGAGAGATGGATATTAATTAGAGTTAAATCGAAACCGATTGTTTATGGCCGGAACCGAACTGAACCTAATATTTCGACAAACAAATATTATTCGCCCTAATCCAAAACTAACTGAAACATTGAAAGGTGGACTTTAATTCGAGTTAGACAGAAGCCGAAGCTTTTAATGTCGAACCAGCCATACAATAATATTCGTCCTAAGTCAAAACTAACCGAAACTTTTACCAATATCAGAAAGCTATTAAAAGCATCTCAGTAGAAAAGTTTGCTTCTTTTTAGATCACTTGAGAAAAGAAAGCATTTGATTTATGTAAAAGTCGCTTCATAGATTCAGTAGGGTAAGGAAGCAGATGGTCAATATTAAGCGTGAACACAGAAGCCTACTTCCATGTATAAATTCACCATTAAAAAATCAATTCTTCTGTAAGGCGAGCACTATGTTTGCTCTATAACTTCCGCAAATTATATAGTTTTAACGCTTACACTCTCACTCCTCTCTCTCTTACAGAAGATATGATTTCGGTATGTTGAGAACAAACCCACTTGTCTATTGTTGTGTTTCATCATAGCTTTTATTTTCTGATTCAGTACAGATTAGGATTGTATTACTTTTGCAAATACTGAGAAACAGCAATTTGTTCTCGTGTACATTATACTCAAATACATTAAATTATACGAGTATGAAAGTATGAGTATAAATCTAATGTATTTATGTATGTGTATGTACATTAGAGTGTCCCGAGGAACGGCTTTTTTTGAGTCTGTTGTAGGAATAAAACTGTAGCGATGCGTAGTGTAAGAAAAAATTTAGAAAAACAGAATTTCCTTACCAGAGTTTTGAAATCAATAAATTCTGACTGAAACCAAACCTAATATTTGACCAAAAAAAAAAACTTTATTTGGTCTAATCGGAAACAAAGCTAAACTATAAATTTTCGAACAAATTTAAATGTCTCATTTTTAAAGCTGTTTCATTTCATTTTTTCCATTAATTTTATTGTTTCATCTTGAACAGAAAATTGTTTTTTGAGGGAACTACATTTAACAATAAAATAAGTTTTTGTTTTTCTTTAAAATTCCATAATCTATTTTTTTCTTTATAAAAGATTCGATTCAGATATTCAAACAAATTTTGCGCGAATACTGGTTAGGCTGATTTTTGTCTAATCCGTCTAATTCGGTATTCTAAAAATCATGATCAGTAGAATTTTCCAAAAAAAACATTTTGTTTGAAATTTCGTCAAAATGTTGTCCTACGGACACTCTAATGCACATGTGTATGTATGATTATGTATACAGAGTAAAATAAAATAAGCAACCTGTTTCCAAACCACACCATTCTAATGCAATAGAAAACTGCATTTACTTAAAAATCATACCATGAGGATTCCTCTCTGTAAATCAACTCACTCTTTTGTTTGATTTTTAGTTTTACGACATTTGATTATTTTTGGAATATAACGGATATTTTGCATAAATACTATTAAGGTCTATTAACAAGGTCTGTGCAAATAATCAGGTGATCGTATTTTTTGCCAAAATTTTTGTTTATGTTCGCTCGAGCTGTCAAAGTCTGGCTGTTGTTTTTGTTGCTTTTACATTGACAGCTCGTGAATTCGCCTTGATATGTATGTTTGGCTTAGTATTTTAATCAGCTGTTTATGACATTCTCAGTATAGTTTTACACAAAGTGTCTGTTTTTGTTTTTGTATTGATCTGATATTTCCTTGGTCTTTTATTATTTATAAACTACCGTAAATTCTAAATTTAAAAATAATTTTTTAAATTACCAAGTTATAAAAATGTAAGATCACCGCCTCAAAAAAAAACTACTTCAACAATTCGTATAAGATGGAGATGCTTTGTGGAAGCCAAATGCCCCCAAGTGGGGTAATGGAAAAAAAAAGACTTTTTGAACTTTCCTCTTAGTTAATTAAACATTAACTAATTATTCCCTGTTTCTATCCTATCCATTATTCCCTGTTTCTTTTAGAAATGTCTCTGCGATAAGAGATTCAGATCGAATAAAGAAGTCATCAGCGAGAGAAACGCTTATTTTGAGGACTTTGAGAAAACCAATTTTTTGGAAGGAAATTTGCAAAAAAATATACAAAATGTATCTAGTCTTATGGAATATATAATAAAAGGCTTTTTAACAAATATACTTCATTCAAACAGTAATAGTGTTTTCAAATTGTCCCAGTACTTTAGAACGTCTCGCTTTGGAGAGACATATTTTTACTCTCTAAGCCGCATCCAACGGTATATACGGCAAGTTTAATCTTGGCCTATTGTGATATTCCATAATTTATATAATTTTTCAAGGGCTTTTTAATGGAAACAATATTATTTCTAAAGTACAAGAATATTTCAGAGATTGTTGTTTCGGTTTTTAAAAACCCCCTGTCTATACCTGATAAGTTTTTATCATGATAAACTTCAAAATGGTTGTCAAGATAAAAAATGATTAGGTATAGTCTCCATTTATTGGTATTATTGCTTCGTTATGACAAAATTGTTATTGCTTTTGCTCGGAAAACTTTGTCTTGACAACAAACATTATTAATTGTTATGAGAAATATTTGTCAAGTATAGACAAGGGGTAAAGATTCCGACATCCAATTCTATTGTAAGTGTTTTATTTAAAACTAAAAATAAAGCTAATAAATGAATCACCCTATAGAACTGAAATATGTATAAATATGTTTAAATAGTAAAAAATCATTGGGGAATATAACGAAAAGTTAAACTTTAAAATAAATATTTTTAGGTAAACAAAATTTTTTTTTTAAAATTTAAATTTTTTTTTTTAATTTTTAAAATTTTTTTTATCAAAAGAATTTATGACAAAAAAATTTTTAATGAAAACAAAATTCGGGTTTAAAAAATGTTTCCCGATTTTGACCCATTATAGGTCCAACTTACTATAACCATATATATATCGTTGCAATGGATTTTGAAATATCTATGACTTAGTAATCCAGATATAGACAAAAAATACGCAAAAAATCGAGATTGTCCCGGTTTTTTCCGGGCGGATTTAGTCAGGGGCTACGGAAAGTTGATTTCAATATACAGACGGACGGACATGGCTATATCGACTTCACTATCTATAACGATCCAGAATATATATACTTTGTGGGGTCGCAAATGAAAAATGTAGAAATTACAAACGGAATAACAAACTTATATGTACCCTTCCCACTCATGGGAAAACATTAATGTTTTTTTGTAACCAAAATGCATCGATAAAAATATTACTCATACCACTCGTAATTTACGAGTACTTGATGTATTAATTTGTTTTCGGGTTTCATGTTCGGTTTTTTTTTGAAACCGAAACCCGACAATTATTTTCCACTTTCTCTGAGAATGTCCGGGATTACTAACCAATCTTGGTGGGTTATCTGGGTCTACACTTAATAACTTATTGACATATATCACGGCTACAGACTGGATCTAATACCATCCACATTTCTTTTGGCCCGGAATCCATATGTGGCCAGAAAGATAGGAAAAGTTCATAGCAAACAATGGCCAATACTTTGCATAAATTTATATGGTACTAATGTTTCTAAATAAATGCTACAAATTTAAAAAAAAAAAATCGCATTTTTAAGTCGTACACCCAATAATTGAAAAATATGAACGAAAATTATTTTTAAAATTGTATATGAAAAACACTAAAAATATTAAAACACTGAAAATTGTTTATCCCTTGAAATTTTAGAGTTTATTTAAAAGCAACTCTAATCTGACTCGATGAAGAACAACTGAGTGCTCAGTGAAACTATGTATGATATCTACTTTCACGTACATATACATATATCGATTTGTTCATGTGAACAGACAATATATTAAAACTATTTCATGTTTATATAATATCAAAATGTTTTATAAACTAAAACCGTTCGATGTTTAATTTTTTCGATTTTTTGCAAACAATATAAAGTGATTTTTTTAAAATAAACAATTTTGCGTATATCAGATCGTATACTCGCAGAATGTGCCTTAATTAAAAATCACTCATACCACCCGTAACACAAAATGGGGATTTTTTTTAATTCAAAATGTGGTTTATGAGTTTAATGAGTATTTTTTTTTTGTAAAATATGAATTAGCATTATTCGCAAGTATACAATCCGATATGTGGGTGATTTATTTGAACCCTTTCTTGTGGCGATATGTACCAATTATCGTGTGTACAACAATTTAAATTTTTAACTGGACCACATGTAGTATGAATGATATTTTTAAATATTAATTGGAGCCACAATACGAATTGATCTATAAAATTTTAGAGGCTTTGATAAAAGGTAAAATTTTAGGAACATTTGCATAATTTCGGCCTTATTTTCTAAATACCGGTTCCAAATGATAGTTATCTATGGAAAACAAAATATCAAAAATTTCAAAAAATTGTTTTGAAAACCAAAACAAATTTTTGATATTTTGTTGGCCGGTGTTCCGGTGCGTAGGAATCTATATTTTTCCTACCACAACATACTGATAGTGTTGTATGACAAAATATTTAAGTTTTCAAACATTTTCAATTATAAATAAACTAAATGTAAGATATTAGAAGTAAGTAACTTTAATGGCTACATATCACATACATATATTGTACAAATTATATTTATTTTCGATCGCTCACATTTCGAAACAAAGTTAGCTTTTTGCCATTCTAAAACCATAAAAAAAAAAAATTAATTAAAAAATTTGTAAATAGTTAATGTTAAATAAAGTTTGTACAAAACTACTCGTAACTGGTGTATATCGGAGTAAAGCCCGATCATTATTTGCAGCATCATCGTTTGTTTCCATTGCCAACATCCAAAGGTGTATTTTAATGTTGTTGCTGCTTTTACTGGATGCCCGACAATGATGCAGGTTGCCATAGAACGAACAACTAACAACGATTCATTCTAACGGATAATGAGAGAGTGAAATTTGTGGTGTATGACGCAGCTCGACGTCTATTTAACAACAACAACAACAACCACAGTGACAACAATAACAATAAAAGGATATTTGTATGTGTAAACGTATGAATTTAAACATGTAAATGGGTGTGTGTGTGTATGTGGGGCTGAGGAAAAATAACAGTTTTGCGCACAAAATAACAACAACGCCATATACTTAGTAGGATTGCAAACAACGACAAAGAAATATCACATGTATTAAAGAACCACAAATGTACGCTACAATTTGCATCAATAAAATTTCTATGGAATTTTCCACAAATGAAAGAAAAATTACAATGTTTGGATATTTGTTAGAAAAATTACAAACTCTTTAGTAGATTTTATATACATATTTTTTTATTATTAAAAATATTAAACCTTCCTAATAGTTATGAATTATTATTTCAATCTAATAGTTAAAATAAATCAAACTTTTCAATTTACTGAATATCTTAAACATTTTTTTGTTAAAAAATAGTTTTGCATTTTGACGTTATTGGTTAAATTTGTCATCATTCTTTATCACTGTAATGAAGTTTTCGCCAATCCAAGTTATATTGGGTGTATAACTTGTATAACTTAAATCTTCGAAATCGGATGGGAAACAAAAAAATTGGAGATGTTTAAAAATTTTACATGTCGAAGGTACCCTAGTTTGAGCCCCCATAGCGCCGCCCCTGGATCATTTATAGGGCCCATTTTAATAACTTAAACTCAAATGCTCATTGACTATGCCCACATTTTATACTGATCGGACCAGCCGTTTAGAAATGCCAGATTTATTTCCAAAAAATTTTGATTCTGCCCCACTGTGCGATCTGCTTTTCTGATAGAAAGGTTCGGTGATCTTCAAAAGAGTTGTTCGACGTCTTTTGCCTTACCAACATCAGTTATACCTTTTTTCTTCTTGATCCAGGTAAACCTTCAGATCTTTTATTTTTTTTAAAGTCCATATTGGATTATTTTCAGGTACTTTTTTTCGCTTTTAACCGAAATAACAGTAGAAAATTAATGATTTAGAAAAGATAATATCTGACATATTTTAAAAAGTCTAACGTGATTAAAAAAATAATAATTTGTTGGGCCACAGATAACTTTTTGCTGGAATATTGTGTATACGTTTTTTCATAATAGTGTAATTATGCAATTTTTGGGGTCTAAGATCTCGATGTCTAAACTTCGAATTATAAAGTAGTGTCCAACAGTATTTGTACCAGTACCATAGAAATTTCTGAAAATTTGTTTGGTAATTCGTACCTATAAAAGAAATACTGGCAAACTCAAACAAAAACAGATAAAATACATACAAAAATATATATTCATTTGTATCTATCTATATATCCACAGATACAGAGGGACAGACGTACATATGTATGTATTGTATATAATCATACCACACTCACTCACACACACACCCATACACAGATATAATATTTGTAGGCTGCTACATACCACGCAAACTGTATGTAGTAAACAACAGTGGCAGTGGCAAGAAGATTTCGATGTGGAATGAACAACGCAGCATATACTGACAACATACGAGTACGTAGTCATTGTAGTTTGTTTGTGGGTCGATTTGACGTTTCTATCGTCATGTAGTCATTCATTCAGTCAGTCGGTCGGTCGTTCATTAAATTTTTCTGTCGTTGTGGATATTTTGCAGTTTTTTCGTTGTTGTTTTTGTTGTTTTACTGTTTGTTTATTGTAATATCAGAGTATGCTCACAATTTTGCTTCAGTAGTCAGACTGAGGACTTCGAATGCCAAGTACTCTATGTAGTTTCGGTTGCCTGTTCGGTTGCCTACTTACTCACACACACATATACATACACCAACACTAATACATGCTCATACCAGTGCTCGTACTCATACATACATTAAGCTTTGGCTTTACTTTGCTCTGTTGCTGCCCAAAAAAGCAAAAAAAGCTAGGTCTTCACTTTGTAGGCCTTAATCTACTCTAACTCCTTGCAGAAAAAGTTTTTTATATATACACAGAGAAAACAGATTCCTGATAGCAACCGAACCGAACTTGTTGCCAATCGAATGATTCCTTCCGCCTTAGTGATCGAATTTTAGAATTGTGGCTACAAAAGTTTGGTTGCTTCAACCGAAATTCTTCTTTATCAACTGACTTTCTGTTGATAGAACCGAAAATTTATATATGTGCAACCGAATCATTCGATTGGCAACAAATTCGGTTGCTATTACGAATCAGTTTTCTCTTTATATATTTAGGATTTATGTTGAATTCATTAAAAATATTTTCCCGGACAACCCATTTTAATGGTTTTCTTAGACATTCATTTTCCGTCCTTTTAATAGAATTTTCTATGAAGACATTACGTAGGATGATTTCCTTGCAGGCCTTCAACGGAAGACCTAATATACTTTCTATAAGCCTTCCAAAAGAAGCGAATATCCAAATTAGAGATGCCAAACGGGGAATCCCGTTCCCGAAAATCCAGGGATTTTTTAATTTTAAATCCGGAGATTTTCGGGATTTTCAAAATCCCGTTTTTCATAAATAAATAGGGGAAATTGTCATTTTTGTGTGCCTTTTTTATGCATTTTGACATTCTACATTCCCGAACATCGCAAAGTGAGTTAATAAAGAAAGCGGTATTTTTGGTTTTCCTAGAGTGGGGCTCTGGAAAATCAATGCTTCACAGTTATCTAAGTTAAGTTATCTAACAAAACTCAATTTAAATGCTCTTCAAACGAAATGGATTTTATCTCAGATGAGGATCTCGAACAAAATTTTAATATTTCGATTTACTTTCACTTGTAAAGACATAATTATGTACGTTTCTTTCTTATAATTTTCGGGATTTTAATTTTCCCGAAAATTCTTTACTAAATCCCGATCCCCAGGATTTTAAAAATCATTAACTCTCAATGACACACACGCAGAGAAAAAATATAGTTGTCCATGGTTACTGTAACCATTTAAATAGTGTTACAAGTTTTTTAATAATATTATAGTCACAGTAACCATTTACATGATTGTGGTAACCATAATATGGTTAATTTGCAATTCACATGATTGTATCAATCATATATATGTTTACAGTAAACAAGTATATGTTTGTGACAACCATTTACTATATGATGAATAATTTTATCATAATATGTTCTCGTCCTATGGATATCAGATTATGATATCCAATATTGAAACAATATTGAAATGGTTACAGTAACCATTCTCTGCGTGAATTGAAACAATTTTGGCAAAGTGGCTAGCTGCAAAATAAGGCCTTTAGGATGGCCTCCTTACTGAATCTTTTTCCTGCTGGGTGTAATTTGGCTGGAAAAACTTCGTCACCATGCCATGTCATGGCACCATCCTCCTCTTCCTCCAACCATCCTCAGCATTGTAGTTTTCGTTGTTGTTGCTGCTGTTGTCGTCGTCATTATATGTTGCCATTGTTTGTTAGTAAATACTTTGAAAAGTAATTGGAAGGAGACTGGGGGAAGGCGAAACAGAATGTATTTTCCAAAATGAGCGCATGTACAAAATAAAGCGAACTCCAAACGGAGATTTGACATTTCGACGGTTGATCCGTCGTTCGGTAAGTCGGTCGGTCGTTTGGTCGTCTTGTTGTTCGGGTATGACAATTCAGTTTGACAATGACTACCAAGAGGAGGATTAAGCAAATATAAGTAAGTATGTTTGTATGTGTGTGTGTGTGCGTCTGTATATGTATTTATTCAAACATTCATTTTCAACTTGTATTATAAATATACGAGTATGTACATCCATACATACATACATATGTATACATAAACTTACGTCCATAGATACATACATACACATACAAAAAGGTATGGATCTGTATATAAAACTCACATAAACATATATTTAGATGGATATACATATCTACTTTTATAATGATTTACCTCGGTGATGTTGATTTGGAAAACACCTTAATATAACATGGATAGTTCCAGATTTACATATGTAGGTCCTTATATTTATATCGAATCTTTAAAAAAATATTCTGTTCAAACTGCAATACTTTTAATCTTTAAAAAAAAAAAGCTAATGTCCATATAAAAAGGTGATTAATTTGTTTTTATTTTAATTAGATATTCTTTAATTGTAATTTAAATTCTTTTGGAAAAATCTTCTTTTCCATACATTGTAATATGTAATACTTAGAGTAGGGTATATATTGTAGTTGTAAAACAAACCATAACAACAAAATTGTTATAAAACTACAGTGAACTGTCGATAAAAAAAAATATTACACAATAAAACATATTAAAATAGGCCACTTTGCTCTAGTTACAACGCTACTTACTTATACAACACATCAGTTCTCAACAAATTTGGTTGCCTCAACAAAACTGTCTAGGATTATGAGTAGTTTTTTTAAGACATCAATTAACAGATTTTGGAATCGAACTGCAATTTGTTATGTCGTTTGGTAATATCAATGTTTGTCCCTGCGTTGTTAATTTTTACATTTTTCATTCGTAACCCCATTAAGTATTTATATCCTTATAGAAAGCGAAGTCTATATAGTTATGTCCGTCTGTCTTTTCCCCATTAACTTACCGACAGGATTGATTCATCAATTATCGCGTTTGGATATCAAATGAAAGAATTTTCCAACGACGGATAGTGATAAATCCATATGTTCTAATCGATTCACTGAAAAAATCTTTAAATCGCCATATGATACAGTTACCATGTTTCGTCAATTGTACTTTGGATTAAAATCAAATATTTTTAAAACTATTGTTTGGACATTCTTGGAATAATTTCATCAAAAAAAAAATTGTAATTATTTTCAACAGAATTTTGAGTCCATTTGCTAAAACCTCTAATAATATTCCTGAAGGAAATGTCAATGGTGAACCTGTACTGATTTACTATTGACAATGTTATTTACTAGACAATGCTATTTACTATATACATTTAACATGTGCTTCCTACTATTGACATTAGAAGTATTGACTAGGTACTTATTTTAGGACATTGGAACCAGACACTCACTAATACAATTGAGTAATTCTAGTCAACACTTTTGGTACTTTTCTGAAGTAGATGTCGAAAATGAAACATGTTAACATTTGACGTTTTATTAAAAAAATTACGAAATGTTGTTGACAAAATGTTTTTTTCTCATCAAAGACAAATATAAAAAGTAGACGCTTCGTTGACAATGTCGCCAAAAAGACAACAAAAAGGTGGACAATAAAGGTGACTTGGAGATGCGTGTCCACAGGTTTCTTTCAGGGATGTTATTTCATTTCAGTATAGTAGGGTGAACATTCTTACAGAGGCAAATTAATATTAAAACTCTTTCAAAAACATGAAAATTGCTAGTAAATGATAATACAACTAGACACCAATGAATAATAAATACCTTACCAGAGGGAAATATTCCTAATAGATGATGTAACAGAATTCAAGCCGAATACATATTTAAACATTCAGCAATAACATGTGAAATTTATGTTCCCGTGAAGGGAAAATTGCTATCGTGATATTCCCATGAACTTTTCATTCACAATATGTGATTTTGTATTTAACAGCTGTTTATTGTTTACAATATTCCATCTAAAAATTTCACAACATGGGGAATTTTTTCACATAAACAAAGTTGATGAACGGAAATGGGAAAAGGGAACATTAGAGTGTCTCAAAAAAAGTTTTTTTTCTTATTTTCATGGATGCTCAAGCATAATTTGAAAGCTTATAGGGTAGAGTATTTTTGAGATTTTTTTCAGATTTTTCGAAAGAGGTTCGTCCAAGTCGAGTTTTTGCCAAAAATTGGGTTTGTCGGCCTTTTTGAGTTTTCTTCATAACTTTGTCAAGACCCACTATTTTCATTACTTTTGAGGACACAGTTTAAAAGAAAAATGTCCATGCTTTATTTTTGTGTGCAAACATTTTTAGTTTTTGTAATGAATTGGCTCATTAAAGTGCAATACATTACAATTTTTCCATAAATTTTGTAAATAAGGCTTTATAACTTTTAAAATTTTTATGAAAATGAAAAAAACTAACAATGCAGTTTGAAAGATCAATTAGCGACCTCTAAACCTCTTCCGAAAAATCTCAAAAATACTCTAACCTATATGCTTTCAAATTAAGCTTGATACCCAACAAAAATGTGCAATATTGGTTCGCGATAGGGGTGTGAAGAATAATATGAAATAAAAAGATTAGAAAAAAAAAACACGAACTAAAAAATACTGGCAGTACAAACATCGTTAAATATTAAAACAACAAATAGTAGTAAATTAAGAGCATAACTCTCATAGATTTTAAAATCATAAACAGTTTTTAATATATATGGGGCATTTCATGTCAAGTGAACCAACTTTTGAAATCGATGTCTTCAATTTTTCAACAAGATCGGTTGAGAACTCTCTGAGTTAGAGGGGGTCAAAATTTAACGTTTTGGCCAAGCAGGTTTTTTTATTATCCATGTAACTAATTACCTATTGTTCTCATCAAAATGGCTGAATTCCAAAATGTATGTATGCAATGCAACCTTAAAAAGTCGAGCGATTCTTAACGCAACCGTGTAAACTTTGATAATGTTTCATATCGCAAAATGTATGAAAAAGTAAAAACAGGCAGTATGATAAGTTTTTTTAAAATTTTAGCTACGCGTTTGCATGCTTTGTCTTGATAAATATATGACTGCATTGCATACATACATTTTGGAATTCACCCAATGTGTCCCAAATATTTAAGACAGAACTTTCTTCAATCTTAGTGGGATATCTATCAAAATAAATATTTTGTAACTCAAGACATACAATTTTTTACTTTTTTTTTTGCAAAATCTAACTTTTTTTCAAAATGGACCTTTTTTAAAAAATATTTTTTGCTCAAAAGAAAGCTTAGGTCTTTTCCTTTAAGACCTATTTGGTGGGATATCTTGGTCCAAAGTTTTTAGTGAAAACCTAAAATTGGATATATTTCGAAAACTGATTACATATGTAGTTGAGATCAGCGCATGTTTTTCACGAGGAGCACGTTTTTGTTGTTGTGTAGTATAATTTGTTAAACAAAATATATGTTGCATTTCCAATTTAAGTATGAAATAATGAAATTTCCAAAATTTTCATTAAAAATTTGTTATTAAACTTTGAAAATAAAACATTTAAATATGAATAAATATCAAGTGGGAAGCAGTTCCGGACAAAATTCACAAATTTACACAGAAAAATATTCCAAATTAGGTGTGGTTTCATTCTCGGTCATATTATTGACAATACAATTTATCGAGGTCTACTCGTAGTGGCCTAGTAGTTAGTAGTTGTATATACAACATGCACAAATATACACAATCATTAAATGCTTCTTTCTCGTACGCTACGGTACGTTATGAAACGAAAAACGTTCGTTCGTTCATACACCCAACTACTACTTCTGCCACACTCTAACAGCAAAAAGCGACTAAGGCATGAAAAATATTGTATATTTATGTATATGTATGTATATATAAATTTCTGTGTTTTTTTTCTTTGTTTTGATTTTTAGTTGTGCAAAAAAAATCCAGTGTGAACTCTGCACTTCAAGATACAACATGAAATTCAGCGCTTTAGCGCAAAATCATTTTTTAAGCTTCAGTACGAGTATTCTAAGCAATAAAATACGTAAAATGCGTAAACATTTCCAAGAAATAAACAAAGTTGTTACATTTTTCCGTTGACAGCTATTGAGACTAAAATGTAATACATTTTAAATTTAATGAAATGATGCAAAAATAAGAATTACTAATGAAGAAGACTATTTTTTCAAAATAATTTAATTAAGAATGTTTAGTGAGTGAAAGATGATTGACTGCAATTACAATTGAATATAGAATTTTCCAAATATAGACACTAGTAGAGACCGATTTTGCCTACGATACAAACTAAAATAAAACAAAAATTTAAGAATTATTTAAAAAAAAAGAAAAGAAACCAAACCATTCTGTTTAAAAATGTTGACTGGACCAAAAGTAAGTACCCAAGATATAATATATATATTATGACTTTAAACAATTTGGGCTAATAACTAAAGAAAAATAAAGCATACAAAATATATTTAGTTTAAGATAAAAATATTATTTTATGCTGAGAAGAGAGCGAGACATGCAAATAATAAGTATTTTAAAGTGGTATGTGGGTATGTGAGAAGCAGAAGAAGCAAATAAAAAATGCATTTTCTAAATAGCGGCACATTTTTCTATAGTTTGTTTTGATTCTCGTTATTTAGCATCGTTTTTCTTTTTAGTCACAAACACACACACTTAAACTTACATACATTCACATATCTTCAAAATACGTACTCACACAAACTCAAACTCAAGTTGTTATATATGTATGTATCTGTGGATGTATGTAATCAACAACCTAAAATAAATTGAAATTCCTAAACACATCGTGAACGACAATTTACAATTCGTGCAATTGGTTGTGGTGTTTGGTGGTTTTATTGCTTCTAGTTAGTTAGTTAGTTGGATGGTTGGTTGGTTGGCTGTTGCCATAGAAATTCAAACATACCGAACGCCCAAACAGCCAACAACATACAACAACGAAACATTTATTCATTCATACAATTTCATTCCATTCAGCCCATCATCATTATCGTTGTCGTCTTCGTCATCATCATCATCATCCCAACTAAAAATGAAATCGAATTTTCAAATCTCTTGTTAAACAATTAAAAAGCAATAATAACATCACAACATACACACATGCAGACATTACATAGATACAGACAGACAGACAGATGGACCCCTAAGAGACCAACAAGAATCAGTAATCAAAACAAAACGCGAAAAAACAGCAACTACCATCATCATCATGCATCCATTAAACACCCAGACGGACGTACGTACGGACAGACATCTAGTAAAAAACGACAACAACAGCTACAATAACAGAATCAAACCAAACCAAGAGAAATTCAAAAAATATAAATAAAATATTATTATGTATAAATATGTACTAATACCAGCAACACCACCATCGCCACCACCTACCTACCTACTTACCCACCTATCCTCACAAGCAGCATACTTTTTCATACATAATAAATAAAATTTAAAAACAAAAAAAAAGAATTGAAAAACACACATGCATGCACTCACAAATGTACGAGTATTTAACTAAATTATGTCAAATGTTTGCAAAATGTTGGCGCTGGCGATACAAGTTCCTTTTATTTTTATATCCGTGGTGAGTTAAATTATATTATTGCGATGTTGGCGTTGCTGCTGCCTGTTGGCTGGCGTTGTTAATGTTGCCAAGAATTTTGAGCATAAGGTAGTAAGCAGTAAACAACAACAACACGAATTTGTTTGTTTGGGTTATAAATTTCTTAAATATTTTCAAGTATTTCAAAGCCATGCAAAAAAGCCGGAAATGTTATTTTAACACACATCCATACATACACTCACCAACACTGACACACACGCCAACTTTACTCACTAATACTCTTACGCTTTTGTATCTAAGGTATCATCATCTATCTAAAACTTAAATATGTATGTATGCAACAACACAAGAGGTACATATTAGAATTAAACTTAATAAATGAATAGAATGTTCCTGTTCACCATTAAGTTGTATTGAAGTCTCGGGTGGTGTATTTTAATTGTCAATAGCAAAACTTTAAACTGTTATAACAATTATGTTTATAAACAAAGAAAATTCTTTTCTAAACTTACCGTTTTATATGAAAACATCATTATTGTATAAACGGTTTACCAACTGAAAAACGTATGTTTGCAACACCAAAAATGCAGGCATTTGCCGACGGTAAATCTCTTGTAGAAAAAATGATCCTGAAAAGAGAAAATAAAAGTCGATTTTATGGTATTTTACGAAACAGTATATTTTACCATTACAACATAAATGAACATCACAATGATAACATGAAATAATTCACCGTTATTCTGAGTAAGCGAGTTTGCCAATAGGCAAAAAAAAAAATTATTACAAGGATGATAGTGTACTTCAAAGTAATTTTGGGCAAAAAGGGTCAAAATATGTTTTGATTTCATTTTGTAAGCTTATTATTGTTATGGTACTTGTAAGTACCGTCTGTCGACAAAGGGTTAATAAAATTTAAACAATAATCTGTGAGTTTTTTTTTATCTTTTGGTCGATGCTGACCCAACAGTACCAGGTCCCTTTCGGTTCCTTGCAGGTCCTCCACAAACTTTTTGAACGATTTGAAGCTCACAAGGGGTTAATACATTATCGCCTTGATACATTTAATTTTTATTGCTAAACATTGCAAAAGGTGCATCAATACACTAAGATATTGTAAAAAGTCGAAAATTCGAAAAGTCGAAAACAGTCGAAAGGTCGACTTTCTGCTTCAACGTTAGAACCCTAACTTGAAACTTTTCTAATTAAAAAAAATGATAACATGAATAAAGTAGTATATATCGTATCCCCATCAAATCCCAAACACAAACTTTCATCCCTAACTTCGAAAAAAGCTCCCCAGAAAAAATCTACAAAATCGTTAAAATGAAATAAAGTTTTATTTTCCATAGACAACAAGCATTTTGTATTTTATTTTCACTGAATTATTTATTTAATTAACATTTCAATTATAAAGCATTAAGACATTTTATCAAATTCAATTTCTAAGCGAAAATTTGAAAATGTTTTCGATTTAAAGGAATTAGGTTTTCGTTCGAAATTGAACAACAGACCATAGTTGCTCATAAAAAGCATATGTACGAACAGTGTTAAAATTGTCTCTAGATGTTAAGGAATTTCTAATAAATTTTTTTCTAAACATTTTTCAATAGTCTATTTGATATATGAATTTTTTAGGATGTAGTGTAATTACTTAGATAAATATTTCTCATGAAAGTACAAGATGGCGCAAAAGTAAACTTCCGATGTTTTTTGGCTGTAATTAAAAAAAATGAAAAACTTTGATTCTTCTTGTGGATTATTTTTATTTGGTCTTTTAATTTTTTTTACATCAAGTCGAGAATATGATGTCATGTAAATGGCCGCCGCCACAGTTGATTGTCATTTGAGCCATTTTTATGGCAATTTCCATCACTTTGGCCAAAACTTCCGGCGATAGGTCCTCACATTCTTGACGGATATTGTCTTTAAGAGCTGCAAGAGCCTGAGGCTTGTTGACATGAACCCGCGACTTCAAAAAGCCCCACAAAAAGAAGTCTGGAGCGGTCAAATCAGGCGATCTTGCTGGCCAGGGCAAATCGCCAAAACGGGAGATTAGGTGCCCGGGAAATGCATCCTGTATCATATCGGTTGTGGGACGTGCAGTGTGTGCCGTTGCACCTTCCTGTTGGAACCACATGTTTTCCAATCCCAATTCATCAAGTTGCGGCAAAAAGAACTCGTTGATCATTGCTCTGTAGCGCTCACCATTCACAGTAACCGTTTGGCCCGCGACGTCTGCGAAGAAAAAAGGTCCGATGACTCCTCCAGCGAAAACAGCACACCATACAGTGACTTTGAGCGGGTGTAATGGCTCTTCGTGGGTTACACGCGGATTTTCAGTGCCCCAGAAGCGTAAATTTTGCTTATTTACGTACGCGTTGGACGCCCGGGAAATCTGCTACGAAATTCACATTGTGCCAAAGTTACCGACCGATTATTGGTCAAATAAATAGTCAGCAATATTCCGCGTTCTGGAGCAGTGTAGCATAACATTGTTTATTAACGTGTATTTCGCATGTGTTTACTACACAAATGTCAAAACAGAACTGACATTAGGGGCCAATCGCAAAATTTATAGCATTTTCTGATAGCAGGATTACTTTTGCGCCACCTTGTACTTAGAGACATTCTACTATTATGGAAAATTGTCTAAACATTATATAAGTTTATGTTTTATTAAAAGGTCCTTACTATATTCCGTAAATTAAAAGAATTAAGGTAGGGTCACACATGACAAATATTTGACGAAAAAGACGTAACCCTAAATACAATATATTTGAATTCTTTTATTTATTTCAAAATCTTAATTTACTTAGTTTTATTTTATTTGATGCTGTTTGATCTTACAAAACAATTGTAAGAGTAAACACGTCAAACAAATTTGTGCTGAAACAAGTGGTTACGCTTTATTGAGCAAAGTCAAAATTACAATAGTGGTGAAATATCAAATAAATATAAAAAAAAAATAATAAATTTATAAATAGTTTCCAAACTACGTTTTTCACATCTTAAACAATTAATTGTTTATAGCAATACCTGGATGAATTTGAAATCTGACTAGTAGCGAAATAAACCATATATTTGAAAATTGTCTAGAATTCGAAAAATCTTCTAAAGCCTGTTGCAGAAACTTTTAGATAGATTCTGAGCAATTTCACTTTTCTTTTTTTTATTTCAATGTTTTTCTTTCTCTCGTCTAATGTGAACAATGAAAAACACGTACAAAATTTCACTGAATTAACAACTGACCATCATTGAATCAGAGTCTTTTGTACGAAAATGTCACAAATGTTTACAAAATAAATGGACAGGCAACATTCACCTCAGCATCATTCATTGAGTCAGTCAGTCTGTCTGTCCGTCACTCAGTCGTTCATAAATAAAAGATAAGTTTGACTTAAGTAAAATGATTCAGCCTCCTCTTGCACAATGCACTTCTTCCCACCAGCAAACATAAAACGCACGTGCTGACTGAATCGCACAATTTGTTGCACGATTGTAAGGCAAGTACGTAACTTTGTATGTCTGTATGGATGTATGTATGTACGAATATTGACGAGTTGGCATACTACACATACCCAAAGATGAAGTTGCACATTCAATGTTAGTGTTCTTAACGCTGTCTTGATCTATATTCCATACGAGTACTAATTGAATCATTATTGAATGTTCATCTATAAACACACGGATACAAATACACACACATACCTATCTACATACATACATATTTACGTATATGTATTTGCGGTAGCTGCCAGATTATGATGTCATAAAGTAATGAATGAGTAACCAATTTTGTACAACAATGCACTTCGCACATACGAGTAAAACAACAATCAAACAAAATAAAATAAAAAAAACTACTTGCACTTTAAGTGTTTTTCATTGAGTCTACTCAACGAGATATGAATACTTTCTATACATCTGCTCATGGTTATAAGTACACAATAATTTATCTTAAGAATATGTGATGGAAAATCTTTAAAATTTCATCAACATTTTATGCAGCAACACTTCTCAACAGTCACAGCAAGTCGTTCAAGTTACTTTCAGCAAGTAACTTCTGTGTTTCCACATAATTGCTGAAAGTAACTTCTGCAAGTCGTGACTTATGGAACTCGACTTCTAATAAGTGTTTACTAGGGTATTCAATCGATTAACCGTTAATCGGTTAACCGATTAATTTTGGACGGTTAACTGTTCGAATAATTTGAAATTGCCGATTTTCAAATAACAAATAAACCGATTAATTTGTTTCGATTAACCGATTAACCGAAATTCCTTTTTTTTGCACTTTAAACAATTTTTTTGTATTTATTTTTCCATTTCAATTCAAAGACAAATTTCAAATTAAAATTAGATATTTTTGAACATCCAATAAACATGTATAACAACTGACATATTTAATTTACATGTATTTGAAACTTTGTTTGTATTTACATGTATGGACGAAACTTTTTTTGAAATGAGTCTTTTATCATAACTAAACGAAACTATTAAATTGATCAAAATCTAAAACAATTCAAAAATGAATATTCCTTATCATGCTCTTGATTTCTCCAACATATACAATCAGCGAGAGAGTTTTTTCCCAAGAAAAGTTTTATTAAATCTAAAGAAAAAAATCGTTTAAATTATACAAATCTTGCGATTTCAGAAATATAAATAGTAGATGTTAATATCTTTCTAATCTGTATTAAACCCAAATTTTTACTTATCAAATATACGAGAAAACATGAATTTTAATGTTGATGTTTACAAAAAAAAGAGCACTCTCACACAAAAAATAATTGACTTTTTTGAAAACTGATGAAACTATATGAAAGATTATAGAACAGTTCATAAAACACGGATTTTAAGTTATGACGTTGTTGCAGCAAATAGGCGATATGTTTAAAAAAATTATCTCAAATACCTTATTTGCTGTTTTTTATGTTTTTGTACACAAAATTCGTTGTTGTATTTTCAATTTAAAATGAAAATAGAAATTATTCGGTTAATCGAATAATTTTAAATTAACCGATTATTAACCGAATAAATATAAACCTCGGTTAATTATTTGCTCGATTAACCGATTAAACCAGAAACCCGATTAATTGAATACCCTAGTGTTTACACTACAAAATCTTCTGGAAGCAACTTCCACAAGAAAACTTGGTAGTGGACACACGGCTTAAGACGATCTAGCTATGACCGTCCCTCTGCTAGATTTTGTAAATAAGTGGAAATATTTCATACATTCTTGATCAGGTTTGTGGCCAGTATTTTTCAGTGTTTTTGAGTTGATTTGTATTTAGATGGGTTCGTAGTTGGAATGGGGGCTAGTGGGCGGCCTACTAAATATTTAAAAATTCACCAAAAATGCAGCTCTTTTCCGAATGTACTTGAAGATATCCACAACACGCAATACATTAAATTAAGTTCAAGAGATATTTATGTTGAACAATTTTTTTTTAAATGTTTGTCCGATTTTTTTGTGTTTTTTTATACGAGGTACGTACTCAGGGTCGAACATTTTTTTTAAAAATATCAGTTATATTTCTGTTAAAATTTTAAATAAAAAGTTACACGAATCCTAATTTTTTACGTTTTTAATCATAAACGTCTTCCTATTCTTTCTCAAATAGGAAAAAATGTCTTGTATATGGGCATTTCCTACGATTAGTCAACCGGATAGAAATGTTGATAATCATCGTGTTTTATTGAAGATATTTCGATATAATTTGGTAAATATAATTTTTTCGGCCCAATGACAAAGCCTATTGAAACTGGCCGAAATCGGTCAATTATTTCACCTAGCCCCCCTCCGAAATTTGACTTTATCGGTCATAAATGTTTAATTTATGTAGATATCTACACAAGTTTCGCTCCAAATAAGTTTTATATACACAATTCATGTCACATAACACTATACAACACCAAAAAAAATTACGAGGTCCGACCAATAAATTTTTATAGAGGAGACAAAAAAAAAGACACGTGTATCGGCGTTTTGAAAGTTTACATCTGAATTTCATTTGAGGGGGGGTTAAATTTTCCCAACTCTGGCACATTCTTATTGTTAATCGTCATAAGAAACCATGTGATCCTTACATTTTAGGTATAAAATATCTTCAGCAAAGTTATGTAAAATGTTACGGAGAATATTTTTGTAGATTAAGTTAACCCTCTAAATCCTCAAGGCATGGGTCTTTTTTGTCCTTCTTTTAAAAATGTGCAAAAAACACCATTACAACAGGGATTTAAGAGGTTAAATGTTCTGCAAAAATATTATCCGTAAAATTTTACTATAAGTCATTAAATTCTCCGTAACATTTTACATAACTTTGCTGAAGATATTTTATACCTAAAATGTAAGGATCACATGGTTTCTTATGACGATTAACAATAAGAATGTGCCAGAGTTGAGAAACTTTAACCCGCCATCAAATGAAATTCAGATGTAAACTTTCAAAACGCTGATACACGTGTCTTTTTGTTTGTCTCCTCTATCAAAATTTATTGGTCGGACCTTGTAATTTTGGAAAATATTTCATTTTGTTGTATAGTGTAATTAGTCATTGTTCCCCTTTAAGACCCGCTTCAGTAAATCCCTTTAACGTTCATAAATCTGATAAAAATGTTGGTGTACACATAAATAACTTTCATATAGATATAAACTACGACCTAATTTCATTTATTTTTTTTTCTCCATTACCCCACTTGGGGGCATTTGGCTTCGACAAAGCATCTCCATCTTTTACGAATTGTTGCAGTTGTTTTTCGCGTATTTCCCATGTAGCTTGCACTGTCCTAGTTATTGGAGTATCGTGTGTCTCCATGTTGCCATTAGATCCATTGTTATGTTTTTTTGTTTGTTTTTGTATCAGTATAAACGGTTGTTGTCCCAGCTAAGTAGCTGATTTGATCTGCTGTAGCGGGTCGTCGGATACATGTATGATGTTGCCATAAGGATCCAATCTACTGTTATTATTGCCTTGTGTCAGTTTCGTTAACCTTCGCTTTACCAATACCCACCAGGGTGACCACGTCGTTTTTATTGGTTTAATATTTTTTTTAATTTTGTTCCGATTTAAATGAAATTTATACTCACTGAACAAATCTTAAGGTTCTATAGAATTTAATAGAAACATTTTAAACTTTTTATAAGGTTTTTTAAATTTTTTAAAATTTCATTCGTCGCATATATTTATAAAAGTGTAGTGTCACCCGGGTGGGTATTGGTAAATCATGTACATAAAAAACCTTTGGTAAAGCGAAGGTTAATCGGTTGGTCTAGGATAATGGGGCTGCCATCTGTCGTTGCCTAGAAGATATAGGAATCATAATAGAATTTAATTATGGTCACCACAGCCATGTTTTTTCTTTGCGTATAGTATTGTCACGTGACTGGTTCTGAGTTCAGTATCTCATTGTAGTTAAAATTAAATATTAAAATACATATGTACTTATTATCATTTGTAAGAGTGTAAGCATTGATGTACTTTATGCACTACTACAAAGTTTCTGAGAACAAGTACAAGATAAGAAATAATAACAAAAAAAAAACAAAAACATTTGGATACGACAACATACTGTGCGGCATGCAACCAGCCACCAGCAAAAACAAAAAAAAAAAACAGCAACAGCAACAGCCACCGACAACAACCATATATAACAAATAACTAAGTGAATGACTGAATGACTGACTGACTACTTTTGTGTAAAATAATAGGTGATGACATGTTGTCACATAAATATGAAACAAACAAAAAAAAAATAAAGCGAAAAGAAAATAACGTATGTATGAATGAAAGTACATACAGACATACGTTCTTTCCATAAAATATGTACATTCGTTCGTTCGTTTGTTCATATCAATTGTAAAGTATGTACGATTGAGTGTGTGTTCCAAGTCTGTCTGCATCTTTCTTTGTGTTTTCGTTGATTTGGATGTATCTTTTTTTTTTTAATGCACCGACTGATGCCGAGTAATTAAGACATTTTAAATTTACCCATCAGACACTTGGTAGACAAAAGGTAGACAGATTCAGACTCACTTGCTCGTTTATGGACTGAATACGTTAACTACTTAAATGAATAAATGTGAATTGAATGAATGAGAATGAGAAGGAATGAACAAATGAATGAATGGCAGGAGAAGGCTTTTGTAAACAGCTGTTTTAATAATTTGTGAAAAATCTACATTCTCAGTTGGTCATTTTATAAAATGATTTATTTATGGTGTGCCACAATAAATTCCGTTTATGGTTTGAATTCTTTAATTTGTTACTTAATAGAATACATTTTTGGTTTCTTTTGAGCTTAGTGGAAAAATACTACTCAAATAAGATTTTCAAAATTGGTATGTATTTTATGTTGATCTAAGTCATAATATTCTGAAATATTTGTTAAACAAATTTGGTCAAGTGATGTATTTTAATATGAAACTTATTAGTGTTACAAGTTTATCTCGATACTGTTAATCACTTGCGGAAGTTTAGCTTTCAAATTATTTTTGGGACAATGGGTTATATGGAGCATTGGGACTTTTAGACTCATTCATTAAAATTCAGTAGAATGGTTTCAATTTACATTAAAATTTTATATCGATAGTAATAAAGAATGAATTATACACACTATTCCAGTCAAAACTTATCCTTGGTCCAACAAATTATTATTTTTTTTAATAACGTTAGCTATTAAAAATATGTCAGATATTATCATTTCTATATCATTAATTTTCAACTGTTATTTCGGTCAAAATGAATAGCAAAAAAAAAAATACGTCAAAAACTTTTCAACAAAATCCAATATGCTAACGCTGACTTGAAGTCGTATAAAGATCGCAATGCGGTAAAGAACTTAGAAACAAAATAACGAGCGACAAAATTAAGGTAAAATTTTATAAAAAATACACCTGTTGTGTGATGGATGATGAAACTTATGCACTGGCAGACTTTTTACAACTTCCGGGTAAAGATTTTGATGTGGCTGTTGCACGAGGTAATGTTCAAGAACAATACTGGACAAAAAAAAACAAAAAAAAATTCCCCAAGTTTCTTGTGTGGCATGATATTTGCAATTGTGGTAAAAGAAGCCAATCATATATATTTCACGATAAACACAGAAATATATATTACGGAGTGTCTACAAAAACGGATTTTATCTTTCTTAAAACAGCATAGAGTGCCTTCATATTTCTGGCCCGATTTGGCATCATGCCACTATGGAAAAAAATCCATAAATTCAATTAATGAAGTCAATTTTGTACCATGGGATACAAATCCACCTAAAAATGTCTAGAAATTCGGCCTGTGGAAAGGTATTGGGCTCTTGTGAAAAAGAATTAAAGATGACAACAGAAGCAACAAAAAACTTTAAATCTTTAATTTATAAATACTGAGTAATATGCCAAAATTTTAATATTTAATTAATTTGTACAATATTTGAACAAATTTACTTATTTTGGAAAATTTTTATATTGAAAGGTTTAAGTTTTATTTAACTTAATACTAGTATACGTTTTTTCTAGCTCACTCTTTAGTTCTAATATAGATTCGGAGAGAGGCCTTACATATAGCGAAGCACTGGCACTAGTACTGCACTGTGTATTTGGTAAATACACATATTTGAATATTTATAATAGAAATTTGTTCCAGACTATCCTCACATAATTTTATAGTGATTTATGTTTTTATGTAACTTATTTTGTTACTAGCACATCATGAATAAATGATTCATGAGTATTGAAGTTATAGTCGAGAAGACTAGCTATATAAAGGAACTCCCCAAAATTAGAAATTAAAGACCGGTTCACACAGAATTTCTTAAAGTGATGATACGCTGAATTTAACATTAAAAGAGATTATCTGAAGGGGACCTTACATAGAGCCTAAGGCCAATTAAGGACATTAATTTGATCGAGGGATTTTATGTCGACACCAACTTTAATAAAATATTTATGAGTGTAAAAGTGATATTCAGTAGCTTTCAAACACGAGATGTATGATTCTTAAAATTATATCCTTATATGGTAGTTAGAGCCAACTGTAAACTGATTTCCTGAAAATTTAAAAGCTTTGATCTGACTTGTGCTGAATATAGTCACGATAGATAGGAGCATTTAACATGTTTATAAGTGTGGCAATTCCAGGATGACATTTTGTATGCTGGCCTGAACCGATTTCAAACATTTTCAATTGTTCTTGGAGCGAAGAATGCACAAGTAACAAATTTCATAAAAATATTCAGACCAATTATGAAAAAAAATTCCACGGGAGTTTTTTCTCATTTTTCCTATTCAAATTCTATGTTAAAAAAAGGAAAAGGGAAAAAACTCCTGGGGAATTTTTTTTCATAACTGCGCTGGTTGTTTATTTCCTTAACAAAATAGTATCAATACATTGATTATTGGTTATAATATTAAATATTAAATCCTTATCTTGAACATTTTTGAACTAGAGTATAAAGAAATGGTTAATATAATTTCGGTTCAATCTTGCAATCTAGACTAACAAAAAAAACTCAACTAAATAATAATTCGCCTAAATAGTTGAGAAAACTAAAAAACAAAAATAGACATCCTTGACTGGCTTTGCAACATTTGCAAAAGTAACTATGAAAATTACCAACAGAAGTGACCCCAGCTATGTAGACTTCAATAACATTCACTTCACTTCAGTTCTTTTTTTTTGTTTGTTTTTGCTACTCATTTGTTTAAACGACCAATCGTTTGCACCTTTTATAAGTGGGTCACGAATATATAGAGTTGCAACACACACACACCAATATAAGTTGCAACAACAACCAATATTTATTACAAACATACATATTTATAGACCCAACAAGCCAGAAGACTGACTCCTTCCTTTATTTTCTTCCTGTACTCTCTATCAAACTTTAAATTTTATACTCGTTGTTGGTCGTACGTATGTACTATCGATTAAATATCGAATTTTGTATCGAATTGGAATTTTCTTTACAGTTTGGCCTGCGTTTTCTGTTAAAAAAAAAAACTAAAGTGGTGTGAGTGCAATGGTAAACAAACAACAACAACAATAGCATTTTTATAAGGCCAATTTTCATTCATTTAACATTTGAGCAAAAAACAAAACAAACAAAACAACAACAACACGGTATTTAAAATTTTGTTTTTCTTGTTGCGATTTGTTTTGATTTTTTCATTTGGTTTCAAGAAGTGTCCACATGTAAGGCTTTGTTGGATTAGTACTATCGAGTACGAGAAGAATTATAATAATACATGCTTGCATATTAAAATCGAAATAAATACATAAATAAATAAATATATAAATAAAAATTGTATTCTGTACTCTCAATAGTAGCAGCAGCAGCAACAACAACATGAAAAGTAATAATAAAAAAAGAGTAGCTGAGTACTTGTTCTCTTGTTTACATTTATTTTTTATATATTTTTTTTTTTTTGGTTTTTCATTCACAATTTTTACTATAAAATGCGATGATGATGATGATAATGGTGATTGTATGTCGAAAATATTTATTTTCAAAAGGGGGTTAAGTGAGGTCGTGCTGTTTTTGGTTTTTATTTTATTTTACTTTTTGTTTATTACTTTCTTGCTGCTGTTGTTGGTGTTGTTGTTGCTGCAGCTTTGTTTATGTTTTTTTTTATATTTCTCTGTTGCTGTTATAATTTTATTACCGGTGACACAAGTGGTTTTCTTACATTCATTCATATCGAAATAGGCAGACAGACATGCTGATATAAATCAATTTTTCACTTGTCGTCTTTGTTGTTGTAGTTGTTGTTTATTGGAATTTTTATATTTTTTTTTTGATACGCAATGTATCAAAGAAATAAATAAATAAAATTATTCTTGGCATTCGTGTTTTTTTTACTCATTTCTTTTTTATTATGTTTATGTTTGCATGTTTGTATTAAGCATATTTATTAGTGACTTGCTTTTGTATTTATGGATTATTTTTATTTAGAAAAGCCTAATAATGATGTAGAAGTTGTTGTTGTTGTTGATTAGAAAATGCAAAGCAAAACAAACACCGAAAAAAGGGTTTGTTTTGTTAATAAAAATAATGTTTTAATATTGAGCTTTTTAAACAGCACTTTTTTTGTTGTTTCACTCTGCCTACCGCGGAGAGCGCAGTTAGGATTTTAAATTTGCCTCTTTTTTCTTATTGTTTTTTTGGTAGTATGTATTTAATAATGCGTTCCAATTTTAATGCGTTCTCATATCTTTGCCGCTAACTCTCGTAGCAGCAGCAGCAACAGCATGTAATAAAAATTAAATTGTGCTATAGATTGTTTGTTAGTTGTAGCTTGTTGCTGCTACTGCTCTGCTGTTTGATGGGGGTATTTGTGTCTTAATTTAATCGTTTTTTATTTGTTGTCATTTAATTTTATTTAATACACATGCAGACATACTACATAATAACACACACTAGGTGCAAAGATAGATACATATGTACATAATTGTATTTATAAATAAATATGTATTTATGTATGTACCTACATATTATGGTTTAATTTGTTCATTGTTGTTTTTACTTTTTTTGTTATTTCATTTATTTATTTTTTATTAGTTTGGCACGCGCCATCGCATGTAGTCGTAGGTCGGGATTTGCTGATTTCATCTGTTTGGGTTTTCATCAGCTGTCGTCGCCGGCAAAGTGGTGCTTGCTTGCTGTTAGTAGTGAGTGGTATTGGCCTGGCGTTTTTATTATTATTTTTTAATTCTTTGTTATTGTTGTTGTAGTTTATTTTGTTTTTATTGTTCTCATTATTTATGAATGATTGGCGGTCAAGTGTTTAATTAGGTGTGTAGAATAAATGTCTCGTGTGTTTTTGAAAAAAAAAATACACTGATGAAGATCGTAAAATGTTTGATTTATTGTTTGTTTACAAAAATAAACGTGCTATTTTTAAATTACTGTGACGATTAATATTTTATGACGTTTATTTCTATTTCTATTATGATTAACAGTTGACTAATCTTTTGCTCATTAGTTATTGAATAATTTTCATTAAAATACCTACCTACATAGTAGAATAATATTATTTTATTATTTATAGGTTGAGTAACTGAGATAGGTACCTACATAGGTATTATGGATCAAGTTTAGATGCAACTTATTTCTGTATGTTAGTGTAGAATCTAGGTATTTCTTCATCTGGCTTAAACTTTTTCAATGTTGTATTTGCAGTAGAAGGGTTTCGATCTGTATCAGCATCTGCTAAAAAGTGTTTATTTTGTACTACTGCTACAATAAAACTATTTTGACTCTAAGCATTTTAGAATTAAGCATTTGTGTTCAAATCCGACGGAAACCGGAACTACTATTCCACCATAAAATTAAGCGAAACTTTTTGATTCTAGGTACTACGAAAATCTAAAAATTGTCTAAAGCTAATTTGTAACAACCATTTTTAGATTTGAATCCATATTTTAGGATTTTATTCTATAATGATTTCTTAAAGAAATTAAATACATTTGAATTATGTATTGAATTATCTAGTATCCCGGGGAAAGAAACGATTTTTTTGGAAAAACATTTGGAAATTAGGAATTGTGATTTTCTATATATGTATATAAGTAAGTTTTGTTAAAAAAAATTTATATGCAGTTTTGTTTATCAGACATACAGCATAAAAAAAACATCATCATTCCTATTTTCATTTATATTTTAATACATTAGGTATATGACTAACAAAGTAAAGTGTCAATATTTTTACTGGAAAAAATAATAGAAACGCGTAAAAGGATTCAACTTTTGGAGACACATCTTTATATTCTTTTGTTAAAAAACTATCTTATATTAATATTCTGTTGCTCTTGCTTTGTTTTTCACAACTTCATTGCATCTGCGGCTCATGGAATCAATAAATTTCAATGCAAACGTCCTTGTCAATCCTTCCTGGATTTGTTCCTATAATTCGTCCTTATTTTTCGGACTGAAACCCTCTAGCTTCATCTTTAGCACTCCCCAAAGGTGTTCCATTGGATTAAGGTCCGGTGACTACGAAGGTCATTCCATAAGAGGTACTTTGTTGACAGCTAACCAGACTTTTGCCAATTTTGAGGAGTGCTTCTGACCATTGTCCTGCTGAAAACTCTTAAACTTTTTATTGTTAAAACATGTCACGCTTATGTGTGTAACCATAGAGAAATACACATAGAGCGGAAACTAGAAAAAAACTGCAGAAAAAACATTACTCAAAATAATCACACATACGAGTGTTGTTTTTGTTTTCACATAGTTTTTTTTTACTAATACATTCTTACCACATAGGTTTTTGGTAACTGAGTTAGGTATATGACAGCAGAGTTTGTGAGCTATGTGTGTTTTTATCAACGTATGTAACAATTGATTTTTTCAGTTGTTGCAAACAAATATTTGTATACAAATTTTATAAAAATCAATTAGAAAATATTAAAGTTATTACAAATTCACCAACTTATATGGGTCTCTTACCATCTCAGGAAGAAATCCATTTGGTGATGTTTCTAAAGAAATGTTTAACCAATTTAAAGTTCTATGACACCACAATCTAAGAGGAGTTGCCTATTCCTATAAGTCGAATTATTATAGAATTTAACAATATGGTTATAAAAAAATATACATACATATGTATAGTACATACATACTGACAATTTTTTATACTTATGCAATTGGTACCAAACTAAAAGTTATGACTTATCACCAGGGAAACCAGAAATATGCTCTAAAAAAGGGTTTTAAGCGCTTTAAATATGCAGTAAAAACTCTAAAATATGCTCTTAAAATTTAAAAAATATGCTCTTAAAAATACAAACTTTTATATAATTTTTAACCAAAAATTATACTTTTATTTAAAAAAAATCAATAGCGGTATTCACAATGTAGAGTACTTGGCCTGGCAATGTAGTAAAAGAGCACAATAAAGTAACATAAATCGATGTCTATTGGATCTGAAAACATTTTTATACATAGAAAATGTTCTTTCGACATCAACTGATGTTATAGGAGCAAATTTAAAAGACAATATTTCTTTAACACTTAGAACGGTTAAGTTTGAATTAGAACTAATATTTGATATTTAGATGGCGCTATTATTAAAATAGTGCTTGTTTTATATTAAAACAAGTAAGAGAGCTATATTCGGCTGTGCCAATCTTATATACCCTTCACCAAATTATTCTTCAAAATAAAAAATTTAAATATTTTTAGCTGAACAAAATTTTTTTTTCAGTTTTTTCATTTTTTGGAAAAAAAAATGTTCGAATTGTTTTTTTAAAATTTAAAAAAAAAATATTTTGTCTATTTTTCAATTTTGAATTTTTAACAAAGCAAGTAAAAACCTGTAACACAATACCGAAAAATAAGTAAGACAAAATTTGTTTGATAAAGTCAAAATATCCTATTAAACAGTAAAATATGCTCTAAAAACGCAAAAATATGACATAAATATGCTCTTAAAACAAATATATGCAAAAATATGCATTTAAGGGTAAAATATGCAAAAATATGCACTAACAAATCGATGCCAAAATTCTTAAATAGTTCTGAAACGTTTAAATATCTTATCCATGTGCTCATTAGACTCACCAGAAAAAACATGCATTTGCATATTTTGGTTTCCCTGCTTATCACATTTTATCCATTGATATTATAACATACATATGTATGTATGTACAATGACACTAAATACGCCTCATTATTTTGTAAATCACTTTGAGAAAATTTTCGTATTTTTAATTTTTTTTTATTTATTATAGTTTAAAATATCCATACAAAATCTGTTTTATAAACCTAGGTTTATAAAAGCTTTTATAAATTTCGAATTTGATTATGAATAAGGCCTTAAATATATAAAAAAAAATTACGCTATATTCTTCATATATTATGAGTAGTAGTTGTTGCTGTTGAAAAAAGCAGAACATTTTTGGTACTTGAAAAATATCTAAATACCGGGATTTCAATTTCCCGTTTGGCAGCTCTAGAACTAGTTGACAGTGGTGGTCAAAGTAATTGAATTTGGGTTTTAAATTTACATACAAATGTTTAAAGAGTTTTTTTTTATTTTTAAATTCTCTCTCTTTTGACTCCTTTGTGGTTTATTTTAACAATGTAGGTAGGTATGTATGTAATTGTTTTAAGCTATTACACTTATTGTTGCTGTTATTGGTGGTGATATTGTTGTTGTTGTTGTTTTAATACGGCATTTTCTCTTTTCTTTTAATTTGTTTGTTTTGTTTGTGCTGTAGTTCCGTTTTACTATTTGTATTTTTTTTGTTATTAATGATGATGAAGATGATGGGAAATGTATATGTATGTATGTGTGTTTTTGTATTTATTTTAATGACGTAAAAAATGCGTTAAAGGTCGTTTATTTTTTGTTTTTATTTTTTTATTCTTACTCACATTTTTATGGATTGAGTTTGTTTTGTTTTTATTATTGCTAATTTTTTTTAGTGTTTGTTTACATTTTTGAAGAGTACATTTCGATGTACTTGCCAGGGAGGTGATTAGTTAATGCACGGGTCAATTGTTTGACTTTAATAACCGGCTTTTTTAAATTAAAAAATTATTTTGTTTTTGATTATACCTATAGTAGGTATAATTTATGTACATATGTAGTTATAATAGATATTGCTAACAGAAAACTATTTTCTATAATACCTACTATTTTAATGAGAAATTAAAACATACTAAATACAAATGCCTATATTTAAAAAAAAAAAAATAATTCTAGGTCAAAAAATTTAATTTTTTTTGCAAAAATGTACCTATTCTTTTTATGAAAAAAAATATATTTTTTTCAATTTGCATAAAAGGCTAGGAAAAAAACCAAACCTTCCAGAAACTTAATCCCGTGAAAAACAATATGAAAATCGGATGAGGTTTGCAGATTTCACTTGAAATTTCGAATTTTGGATGAATTTGATTTTGATGTTTTAATATAAAATTTTTTTGATATAATTTGATACTGAAAAATATTATGCATGTATAAAATTCCAAATAAATATGTATTACATTTAAAAAAAGTTTTTATACCCTTCACCACGATTTCTACATTTTTCATTTGCGACCCCAGGAAGTATATATGTATATTCTGGATCGTTATATATAGCGAAATCGATATAACCATGTCCGTCTGTATGTTGAAATCAACTTTCCGTAGCAACCATATAACTTACAAACATGATTGATACATGAATATATCGTGAATTCTCCCGGCTCGATTTCTATTTAAAATCGGCTCACAAATGGCCGGGACAACCTCGATTTTTGGCCTATCTTTTATCTATATATGTATTACTAAGTCATTAATATAGTAGTCCATTGCAACGATGTATATAAGGATATAGAAATTTTGACCAACAATGGGTCAAAATCTGCAAAAATATTTTTAAATCCGAATTTTTTTTAACAAAAAAATTTTTTCACTAATTTAAAATATTTTTGAAAAAAAAAAACAATTTCGAACAAAATTTTTTTTTAAATTTAAAAAATTTTTTTTTTACAAAAGATTCATATTTTGAGTCCAAGTCGGAATTCCCAAGCAGTTCATTTTAAATAGGTATTGCAACATGTGGCCTAGCGTTGACAAGATGGAATATTACGATGTCATGCCTGGCGTTTTTCGACCAATGATCCAAGCGTTCGGTACAAATTGCCGCAGCTTATAATATATGGGACCCTTTTGCTCCCACAAATACAGAGAATTACCTTAGCGCCATGGAAATTTGGCTGGTTGGACGGGCTTCTTACGCTTCGGGTTATCGTAATGGATCTATTTTACATCGCAAGTAATGATTCGGTGAAAAACTTATTTTCTTTTATAGCGTTCAAGCGTCATTTCAGACATGCAGAATCGTCTTTTAAGGTCTCTCGGCTTCAATTCATATTTTACCCAATTTCTCTGCTTTTGGATGAATCCTACTGCTTGCAAACGTTTTGAAATAGCTGCTGGAGTAGTTCCCAATGATTTCTCTAGTTGAGTATTACGAAAATCTTCATGCAGTAGTGCCTCCAATTCTTTGTCTTCAAACTTTTTTGGCTGGCCTGGGCGATCTTTGTATTCCGTGTAGATAGAACACATTCACTTTAAGCATATCGAAGCAAAAAAAACTTTGTTCAATAACTATGTAAGAATAAATAGCAGATATCTATCTACTCTTTGTTATTTGTTATTAAAAACAAAATCCAAAAGATACGCCATCTATTCTAAATCCTGCATTTTTAAGTCATACAACCAATATGTATTGTAAATCATACAATAAAGGTAATTTTATGTTTTATGTTTTTGCACTGCTGTATTTTGGAAAGTTTGATATTTGTATGTAAAAATCCTTTTAAATTTTCATAAAAGCTAAGATTTCCTACAAAAAATAATAGAATTCATTAACATTAAATGGTAATTGGTCTTTTTAACATTGGTATTGTTACCAGCTAATGCCAATGAAGTAGCAATGCCAATTAATATTTATCATAAACAAATGTACAAATACATTTTAGCTAAATACTAAAATTATTTCTACATCTTTGAAAAGTATCTATGCATATGTATGTTTTTTCCGACATATGGAATGAAAGGACAAATGAAATGACTTCGTACATACAAGTAAAGTTCTAGATAACATTTGTTACGTATTTAGTTCTATATTTCGTTAGAAATCCGTGAAGGTCTATCCCGGACTAATGTAAAATTTATTGGTCAAAAGCAAGTGTGTAGTTCAGTCATATTTAGTCAAAATACTCTTAGCAATGTGAAAAAATCATAAAAATATATTCACAAATATCAAAGCCGTCGGAGCCATTAATGGCCACATAGCTAATTGTGGTGCCATTAAAAAACTAACTGTTTGTGAGATGATCAGCACTGGTATCAAGACAGTAACAACAAGAAGGTTAACCAAGCAATAACAAAATGAACAAGTGTAAACGGTGAGAAATCCTAGATGTCGAAAACGACTTGAACAATTTCGATAAAGGCTGATTGCTGGCTGCTGTTAAGTAACAGAGAATTTGCAAGAAAAACCTGAATCATCATCAACATCATCGTCTTTTCATCTCGACAACAGGCAATAAAGATGATGTCGACGACAGCGAAAACGGATGCATTTATGTTGTTTGTTCGCCTGCCTGCCTGCTTGCCTATCTGTTTGTTGGACTCAACGGCTGCAAGTGCAACAACATGAAGAACCACAATATAAATTCAGACTTTTTGCAAAAGAACAACAAATTTAAATCTCTCTCACAAACAAACATCTGACATTTACTTATAAACAAGTTAAATGTAAATAAGAGTGTTTGTGCAAAAAAAAAAATAGAACAACAATTTAAGTCCAAAGAAAACCTTAAAAGACCAAACAAAAGCGCAAAATGCAGGCGAAATAGAACTGAATCGGAAGCATTTAAAAATAATAATAAAAATCAAGCCAAAATGCCGACAACAACTAAAACTAAAACGTTCTAGAGCAGTGAATGTATTCACCATGGACGGATGATGCAAAACCGAATGGATGCACCAGCCAATTGTGTAGAAGGAATTAAACACAGATTTCCACAACAACCAAAATCTGAGAAATAAAACTAAAATAAATTTTCATTTTTTGAGCGCAATAGAAAGAGAAAAACTGCACAACATAAAGAATGCAGCGATTATAATTTTAATAAATTTAAAAAATATTGAAAACCAACTTTATTGCATAGAAGTGAAGTTGAAATGCAACCAAATATTAAAAGAAGAAAAAAACGAGAGCACATCCAGCTACAACAGCGACAAAGCTTAAGCAAATAAGTAATTTGGAAAATAGCAATAAAAACAACAACTACAACAACATCATCGGGAACGACAACAAATTGGCATAGAAATATTGTAAATAATATAGTGGTAGGAAAACTTATTTATACTACATGCATACGAGAACACGTACATACGTTCGTTCACACATGCAAATAAAATAATAATAATAACAAAAAATACAAACAGAGACAACAAAAAAACAGGACTGTCAAAGTCCATTATTTGCCTCAATCGCAATTCATCCTTCGAGTGGTGAGCACATGAATGCAGCAAAGCAGCAGCACCAGTATCATCGCTACACCAACGGCGGATGCTTCTCAATCTTAATTTTTCCGTACATCAAAAGGAACTACATACATACAACAAAAACAGCAACCAACCCAAAAGGAAGTTATTTAAAGAGGGTCGTAATATTATTTTGGGTTTCCAACACAACTGCTTCTTAAATAAAATTACGTTCTTTTTTTTATTTCTTGTCTTTTTCTACACTTCTTTTCAACTTTTTTGTTCGTTTCGTTAGATACTGCTAAAAATACAGCAAAACAAAATTAAAGCAACAACAACTATGTATACACCAACAGATAGCAAAGTATTGATGGTAAAAGAAGGAAGTAGGGGTAAGAGCATGAAAGCCACACCATAGAAAAACTAAAATGAAATATAGAAGAAAAAAAAAGAAGAGCACAATGTGTACAATGTACACACAGATACTGAATACGAACACAAATACAATAACAGAAGAAACAAAAACAAAAAGCAGACATATATCTATGTATCTATCTTTCTATCGTTCGTTCGTTCGTACGGTCGTTAGTTAGTTCAGTTGTTGGCTGAGTCTAATACTTGTTTGTGAACTGTGTGAACGAAGAAAATGAAACGACGACGCAAATGTTATTTCATCTACAACAAAACAAAAAATATATATAAAAAAAAAATACAATCATAAACGAAAAAACAACAACAATATCAACCATATCTCATGAGCGTAGCAATAGAAGGGATTTATCTGATTTAAATATTAAACAAAGTTGTTAAAGTTTTTTATACCCTTCACCATGTTTTCTACATTTTTCATTTGCGACCCCACAAAGTACTTTTATTCTGGATCGTTATAGATAGAGGAGTCGATACAGCCATGTCCGTCTGTATGTTGAAATCAACTTTTCGTAGCAACCATATAACTTACAAACATGATTGATACATGAATATATCGGGAATTCTCCCGGCTCGGTTGCTACTTAAAATCGACAATACTGATATCTAATGATAGATACAGACAAATTCCGGTATAACGAATCTCACTTTAACGAAAATCCGGTTTAACGCACGGTCAGATTCGTAACATTGACCACCTTATATAACGAACGTTTAAAAAATTGTATGCTCGATATAACGAATGATGAGAAAAAACAAACGACCAAATTTTTAACATTGACATTTTAATATTTCGAAAATTGTACGCTCAATATAACGGACAGAAAGTATAAAAAACAAAAGTAGTAAAGAATGTAAAAATAAGAAAATAAGTCGTTACAGTACCGTTTTCGATGGTTACTTTCTTTAATAATAGGTGCTGTAATTTTTTGTATAGTGCTTTTAATCTGCTAAAAATCAGATTTCTTCTGCTTAGAATTTCATTGAACGAAGAACTAAAAATTTAGATGAATGAAATATGGAATAACAAAATTCTCAACATGTGTTTGTTTTTATCTTCTTCAAAATGATAAAAACAAACATTTTATAGTGACTAAGTTTTTCCTGTCAATTATCTTTACACAAATTAAGTGGAATCTGGAACCTTCAAAATCGTTTTTTTTTTTAATGTTTGTCCCTGAGTTTAATTTTCTACAGGTTGGATCACTTTCAGAATCGAAATTCCTTACAATGAAGGATTTATTAAAACATCTCGATATAACGAATTTTTCAATTTAACGAATGGGCCTGACAACATATCGTTCGTTATACCGGGATTTGCCTGTATTTCAAAGTGCATTCCAACGATGTATGTATATAGTAATTTGGACCTACAATGGGTCAAAATCCAAATTTAGCCCAAATTTTTTTAATAATAAATTTAAAATTTTTTTTTAAAAATTAAAAAAAATATTTGAAAAATTTCGAACAAAAAATTTTGAATTTGTAGTACGGAATTTAAGAAAAGATAAAAACACTGTTTATTGTTGGTGTTTTGTTTAAGCTTTGATATTTTTACAAATAAAGCTTGAGTGTCTGTAATTCTCATTTACTCTAGTGTTTTATTTGTATAATTTCTTTAGTTTTTCTAAAGCCTTTTGGGAAAAGGTTTCCTGATGATCTGGCTGGATTCTTAATTAATTCTTAACATAGTTTACATAAAAATATTTAAAATTTTTATTTTAAAGATTAATTTTTTGAAGGTTACATAAGATTCGGCACAGACGAATATCAAGACATTTTGATTGTACATTTCATTATCAGTTATAAGCTACTCAGCTTTTCTGAATCAGCTTATGCACAGATTTACAGTTCGGAAACTTTTAAAGAGAATGAAACTTAATTTTGAAAGAATAACCTGTATGGAAACATACATATGTATATAGTTTTCTGTTCTCCATTCAAGATAAAGTTGCAAGATTTACGGCCGTTATTACAACTTGCTTTTAAGTTCGTAATAGTAAAAGTTAACTTTAAGGGTACCTTTTTCTATTGCTTAAAGTTAATATTTACTATTAGGAACTTAAAGGCAAGTTATAATAATGGCCCTTAATGGTAATCGAAATGGACGATTAAAGTGGTATACGTCAGAAATCTTTGAATGTCTATACAGAACAGCCTATTTATCGGTTACATGTCAATAACTCAAGGTAGTCGAGATATTTTGATATATTTTAAATATTTATGGTAGAGTGAGCAAAAAAAGAAGGAATGCTTGTATTAAGTTAATGATTCCAAATCGAGCCTGAATATGAAGGAACTCTGTGCTATTTTAAGAAAGATACAAGCCGTTTTCCATTTTTAACCTCTAAAAACAATTTTAAACGTTACGAAATACATTTCATGAGAAACTATTAGAAATTATTGTTAAAACTCAAGGTTAATATAGACGACCCTCTTTGAGACTACGCTCGTTAGCATCTTTTGTTCGAATGTTATTTGGTATGAACTCCTTGGTTTTGGTTGCTTTCGACATTTAGTTTTATTTCTTGTTTTTTTTGTTCATATATTTTTTGTTTTCTTATACATTTACGTACTATACAATATAAACAACGAACATGTATTTTTTTCTACATTTCGAAAATGAGTATCTGTGTGTATTCAATGTTCAAACTCACACACACACACATTCATACATATCTAAAGTATTTATGTGTATAGTCGTATTTATGCCTCTGTTGTATTTTTTTTTATATTTTTTTGTTGTTTTCTTTTTTCATTTATTCGATTTTTTTTACTAAAGACGAAATATGTCAGTGATAGAGCGTTGCGATAATGCTGGCACGGCATGTTGGTTTTTATACTTATACATTTTTGTTTTCTGAACATTTTGCCTCTATACTGGTGGCTGGCTTCACATTCTTTTGTGTCATACTCGTACAGTACGAACAGAGTTTTATAGAATGAATTCAATATTGGGTGTTTATTTATATTGACAGAAGTATGAGTATCAGAAATTTTGGTAATCACAGCACAAATCATTCAGTTCGTTTTCGGGATATTTTGACTTTTAGTTTTTTGATAGATAACCCAGTTTTTGCAATTAACACAGTTAATTGGAATCGTAATACATCCAATTCTATCAATAAATCTATTAGGTTTCTAACAGGGATTGAAAATTTAATACTATTGTACTTATCAATTAGGTGTATGACTGCGGGATTTACAATAGATGACGTATCTTTTGAACGCGGTTTTTGTTTTTAATAACTTATATGTCATTTTGATGGGTATATATCTGTCATTTATTCTAAATTAGTTATTGAAGATTAAACAACCAAGTTTTTATTGCTTCGAAAATGTCAAATTTTGTGCCAACAAATCGTCATATGCGGAAAGTTTTGCTTTAACTCTATAATTTGAAAAAAAAAACTGCCGATGAAGCACACCTATTGCTAATAAAAGCTTATGGTGATTGTGTTCCATCGATTTTAAGGTGAGAGAGATGGTTTGTGAGTTTCATAAGTGGTAAATGAAGATTGTCAGAAAACTCAACAAGAGCTATTGGGAGCTACTTAAGCAGCAATTTCAAAACGTTTGCGAGCAGCAGGATTCATCCAAAAGCTGGGTAATTGAGTACCATAGACGATTTTGCATGTCCGAAATGATGGTTTAACGCTATAAAAGAAAATCATTTTTGCACGGAATCATTGCGATAACAAATGATCCATTACGATAACCCAAAGCGTAAGATATCGTACGTTAAGCCTGTCTGTCCAACCAGCCGAAGCGACACCAAAGCCAAATATCCATGGCGGTAAGGTATTTAGTGGGAGCAAAAGTCTCCAACAAGAGCTTGCAAAATCATTGGGAGCAACTCAATCAGCAATTTCTAAACGTTTACGAGTGTTGAAGAATTCATCCAAAAGCAGGGAAATTAGGTACCATACGAATTGAAGCCAGACATCTGAAAAACGATTTTGCATATCGAAAAAAAGAAAATAATTTTTACATCATTACTTACAATGGAAAATGGATTAATTACGATAACCCGATGCTTAAGAGATCTAAATGAAGCCCGGCCAACCAACCGAATCGACACCAAAGCCAAATATCTATGGCGCTAAGGAAAATCTCTGTCCTATCTATTATGAGCTGCTGTAATCTAACCAGGACATCACAGCAAACCTGTACCGAACGCAACTGATTCATTTGAAGCGAGCATTGGCCGAAAAATGTCCAAATTAAAGATTTTAACTGGTTAATTTCGCTAATTATTTTATGATCTTACAATACACAGTTACAAAAGGAATTTTTAAATTCTAGGAATAACATTTTATTGCTTTTTAATTTAAAAATACCCATAAAAGGTCATTTCAGGTACCTCACAAAAGAATAGGTACGATTATGTTTTGTTTAAATTTTCGTTTAACAAGTGAGCACGTGCTTTAGTTTGAATGGGAGTAGTTAGACAATATTTAGTGAAAATTTCACAATTTTATTGTTTATTCTTAGTATACAGGAAAAATTTTATAAATTTCTACAGACAAATCAAAGAAACATTTATAAAAGGCTTATAAAATAAAATTTCCACCCAAAATCTGTTTTATCAACCTTTGATAAATAATAAGGCCCATATTTTATATCCTCAAACTAAAATTCGATTCATGAATTATTTATGTTTTAGAAATCTTATATATAAATAGGCCACACGTTTTTTTGTGGTACACTTTTAAGTATGTTATTGTCCACCAATTTTGATGGAACTTATGTATATGGTTTAAAAGGTTATTTTCTCTAGATGTGCACAATATAAATTTTTTAAAAAATTCTTTCCATAAAAGTGGTAAAAAGCATTTTAAATTAGCTTGAAAAACAACAACAACATGTTTATGCACATCTAAATACATTTGTACACAAACGTGAAATATATTTTTGCGTATAAACAAAAGTAACTGTATAATTTCGTTATTAGTGGTCGAATTTTGACCACCAGGCGATCCTAGTGTTTAATTAATATTCTTCAGCAATATAAACTAGAACGAAAATGTATTGAAAATTTGTTGCGACAAGGTCGTTCAAAGCTACTGTCAACGCTCAAGTAAAGATAAATCTTAGGAGAAGACCTGCACAAAACACATCTATCATCTCCAAAATTTTAAAACGAACTTAGGCCAGTATTACATGCAAATGTTTCTGATAAAACATTTGCAAAAAGTAGTATCGAAGAATAATTTGAAATTTCAAATCGTGACCTTTAAGATAAAAACATTATATATGGTGAATAAAATAAATTCTAAAGTCGGTCATTTATAGTGTACAGAAGGTCTAAAATTGTTTTGTAAAGAAACATAAAATAAACTAATAGGAATGGCTATTTCCCCCATAACGCCTTTTAAAATAACTTTATATGAGGGATTTATACAAATTTCACCAGAATTGTGACCTTAACTGGCTAAATAAGTTCCTAACAACTTAGCAGTAATCCCTAAAAACAATTGCTATCATAAGGAAATGAATTTGTAACATTTTTAATATCATCATACTATTAAGGTTTTTATCTTGCTATTTGAGCAGTTCAGTCGAACACTTTATGCCAATATATAGACAATGTGGATATCGAGTGATAAATATTTTAAAGACCTTTCCAAAAACGTATATAACGCAATAGTAAGTTGAACCTACAATGGGTAAAAATCGGGAAATTTTCGTCATAAAATTGTTTTCACTAATATATTTAAAAAATTTTTTTCAAAAATCCAAAAAGAAATTTTAAAAACTATTTAAAAAAAATTAAATTTGGTTACCAAAAAATAATAAAAAAAATTTATTTTAAAGTATTATTTGGTGAATGGTATATCCTCCTCAGTCCTAGCGTGCAGCCTAGTGGACATTTGTCAAACGTCTGCAGACCTGCTTAAGAAAATAATTTGTCGTAAGACCGGAATTTTTTTCAAGCAGTCCACACTAAAATATGTTTAATTAATTTTGTGATCAGTTGTTCGTAGAACGCGGTTTCTTGAGCACTTAACCACCGTTACAATTAATTTGTTTAAAGTTGTGAAGTATAAAAACAAAAAGAATTATATAATTTTATTGTTAACAATTCAATGATCACGGTAAGGCACATAAATGTTCATTAAATTTATTGCTCCCCCTTATTTTAGAATTTTTTTGCATGTCCAGTCCGCTGTCAAGTAAATTTACAGAAGCAACAGATTGTTGACCTGCTCATGGTGATGAAGAAAATTAGGTGGAACAAACCTATTTGGCATTTGAAGAGGAAATAGCTGACGAATTATTGGAAAGATTCGTGATAGCAACCGAATTTGTTGTCAATCGAATGATTCGGTTGCACACATAGAATTTTTCGGTTCTAACAACAGAAAGTCAGTTGACAAAGAAGAATTTCGGTTGAAGCAGCCAACATTTTGTTACCTGTTAAAATACGATCGCTAAGATAGATCCATTCGATTGGTAGCAAATTCGGTTGCTATCACGAATCTGTTTTCTCTGTGTATGCATTATAAGTGATCGGTAGTGTTCATCCAAAAGTATAATTATTTTCGTGAATTTTAAAAGAAAAATGTCTAAATAAATAAGTATTTTATTTCATTTGGTTACGAATGTCCAGCTGGCTGCACCTACAATATCTCAGAATCCTCTCGTCATTTATGTCCTTGAACAAATTTTTTATTCTTGTTTCTTCCAGAAGCATAAAAAAATATTTTTGAAGATTTCCGACGCTTGTTTTTTCCTTGGGACTGAGAAGGATATAAGATTCGGCGAATACAGGTCGCACTCATACTGATTAAATTTTAATTCTTCATGTGAAATCCATTCGGATTGGTGGCATGATAATGCTGACCAATTCGGGTAGACAGCATCATCAGCTAAGGCGGGCGTTTATAGTTTTAATATCAATTTGGAACATATTTTTATGATTAGTATTACCAACTAAAATACAAATTGTTTAGTTTTTTGTGGATTTTTTTATATAATATCTGTTTTAGTTGACGAATGTATTCTTTTAATGTGATGTACATATTTCTGTTCCTAAGTAAAGAGGGAGAAACGAACCAACCCTCTTGTCTTGTTGTATCATCAGGGTAACCCAAAAAACAATTTTTTTTTAGAAATTTATTTTTTAACTTTAAAGTTTATTGAGATATAATTACACCTTTAGATATATTGTTTTACTATTTTTATTATTAAGCCCACAGAAAAGAAATTAATAATCAGTAAAGTCCCATAACTTATTTGGAAACACTACGAAATCCTACATTTCTTGCTGATATACGCGATGCTGAAAGTAGTAGAAAGCAATTATTTGAACAATTACTCGTATTAATCTAACACCAGGGTACATTCATAGTAGATTTAGAATAGACATCGAATTAATTCGTAATATCGTGTGATTATAGATCTTTAAAAACTTATGAAATATAAAATTGATCGCTAAATTGATTCAGTTAAAGTGTGTTAAGAGTTTCTACTATGGTTTTTCCGGTTACCCTGAGTATCTTCTATCAGCCTGTGTCTACTGACTGTCCCATTGCCTGCGGTCTTTCGTTCCAACGTTCGTTCGATGTTTGGTTTTTTTCGTTTCGTTAAAAGCAGCTAAACTAAGTGCAGGCGGCTTTGAAAATGTTGTGTATGAAGGAGATTTCGTTTTATTTTATAAAAAGTATTTTTTGTTTTCAGCTTTTTTTTCAATTTAGTTTTATATTATTGTTATTATACTTTATTTTTAAAGAACCTGGGTATGTATTTGTGTATTTCAGTTCGTTCGTTCATTTCAGATGTTGTTCATGATGATGATGAGGATGACGACGACTACAACGACGTTCATTGTTGGTTGAGCTCTATACTTTGGTTTAAATTTATATTTTAAATTTAACAGTGTGCGTAAGTAACTGAATGAGTAAATTGAAGAAAATATTCATCACAGTCATCCATCCCACAATATTTGAAATCCAAAGTAGCACGTGAAGCAAATAACTGTGCGATGATAGTGGTGGGTAAAGAAGTAGATGGTGGTGGTGGTGGCGGCGACGGTGGTAGAATTAGAAATATAAATTTCGAAACAGGAGGGAGTGTGTTTTGGGGGGGGGTGGTCATGGAGGTGAATAGAATGTTAAATGTACTCGTACTTTGGAATACAAGTAGATTGTGATTGTGTGTGTAAGTTTATTGAGGTTTACATTCAATTTTTTCAGCAAAAAACCAACATACAGTATTCAGATTGAACTAAACTCAACAATATTTGAGAATTTAGCAACCACCACACTACACTGACTGACTGTATGTTAACTTTAGTTAAAAGTAAAAAAACTAGGCAAACAGCAACCTCGAAGGTACAAACAAGCTACAATTGCTTGCTTGCCTGTTTAGCTGGCACTTCTGTTTAGTTTAGTTCAGTTCTGTTCGGCTCAATTCAGTTCTGTTCACTGGCTTACAAATATTTTATGGACAGAAAAGTTACGACACAGTACAGAAATCCATGAACTTTTTGTTTGTCAGGTATGGATGGTGGTTTTTTTTAGCACATGAGATTGTTTTTATTTATTTTCATCTTTTTTTTTCTTCTTCCACTTAAAAAAGAGATCTTTAGACTTCGCGCTTGTCAAAGATCTTTTACACCGATTAGGCCTTGTATATGCTTTGCAACGGTAAATGATAAATGATTCGCTGGCAATATATCCGAAATGATCTTTAAATTAAGGAAAATATCATAAAATAATTTCAGAATGTCAACACGACTCATAGTTATTTAGATAGATAGATTTTAAAAAAGTCTTTAACAACATTTTTGCTCCATATCCATTAGACGGTCATACAATTATACGACTTAATATCCTTTAAAGGAATCACCACTGAACGATATTCATACACCGAAAATAGATGCCCGAAATTTCTTTATACTCAGCAAGTCAGAAGTGATCTTCAATGATCAGATTCACTGGATACTCTCCTGAAGAGGCAGTTTTATCTTGCCTATTGTAAAACATAATTAATAACACATGAGGATTAAGAGGATAGCATATTCGGAAGATGTTGCGATATCCTCAGAATCATTGAAATATTGCTTGAAATCAAGGCTAATATTATTGTGCTACATGAGTGTTGGCTTAATGGGATCATTTTCATCTTCAATACGGTAATTAAACCAATATTTTTCAATGAACGATTCTTTCAATTCTTTATACACCTTGATTCTAGGTAGATACCAGACTATGTGATGTATGTGACATTATTCTTGATATATTTTATAGGAATACTACTGCTTGCTAATAGATTTATAAACCACCCTTAAGTTCTCTAGAATTGTCCATATTATGGCATTTTGCAGAGTTCTGATTGCCGCGACTGTATGTATATTAACTGATAGCTTATCCTCCAATTTTCCAAGGCATTGTTTCAGGTTCTATCTCACGAATGGCTTGGACGATATTAGCCTTAAGCCTGAAATTCTAAAGGGGTCACATTGCTGATAACATTATTACCGAACTTAGTGCGCAAAAGATCCTGCTGAAACCAAACATTATCCAAGATCGTATCTAGGGACGAACGATAGACTGCCTAACATATCAATCATATATTGCAAGTTTTTGATTCGATTGAAATGTCATGGAAAGCCTTTTAAAAATAGTGTAATGTCTTTTGCTTACACAGAGAAAACAGATTCGTGATAGCAACCGAATTTATTCGAATGCTTCGGTTGCACACATAGAATTTTTCAGTTCTAACAACAGAAAGTCAGTTGATAAAGAAGAATTTCAGTTGAGGCAACCAAACTTTAGCTACCCTTTCCAAAATATTGTAGCCACAACTGTAAAATTCGGTCTCTAAGATAGAATCATTCGAATCATGCTATCACGAATCTGTTTTCTCTGTGTATATATTAGATTTACTTAATAAAAACATAGCTTCAATATTTTGTATTAGGTACCTTGAGTTACTCCAACTTTTATGGCCAAATGATCGGGTATATTTGGCATTGATTATCCAAAAAAATGTGAATATAGGAAGGAGAAGAAACTGGCGCTGGAGGAGTGTCACCCTACTTGAAGCTTATACTCTGCATTGATTGGAGTACTTATTCAAACATTGTACTCAGGATGAAACATTATTTTATTTAGAATTAAGAATGATTTTTGTCGATAATGATCGGAAAAAGCAGATGCCAATGAAACCAATGGATTATTAACTTTCCGGAACAATATTTTATGGATTTAGTCGAATTATCCCAGTAACATATTTTTCTAAAGTAACATAAATAGCCCAGTTATGAATAAAAAATTCCCAGGGAGTTTGTTCCCCGGAAATATTTTCCCATTGAATTTGAAAAGAAAAAATGGGAAAAAACTCCGGGGGAATTTTAATTCATAACTGGGCAGAATATTAAAAATATAAAACCCTTTCAAACTGGAAAACGTTTACAGGATTTCGAACTCAGGAAAGAAATATTCGAACAATCGTCGAACATTTTTCTATTGTAAACTCGTCAAAAAATACTTTTTCTAGTAACTAATTCAACACCAGTTCAGGACTAGTAAAAATTGTGCCAACAACCAATATGCAATGCAATACAAAGAGAAATCATCTAATAACTATGCAACATTAACAAATTATCTAATTACCAGCAATTGGTCATAATGATCCAATTGCAATTGCAACTCGCGAATGACTTTCAATTGCAACCAGAAATTAAAGTAAACAAAGAGAGCATGGCAAAAAAAAAGAGAAATTATCATCAAGTCTTTCTCACCACCGTGCTGTGCTCTTCTCTAACTTTGAGCTCCAATGCCACCAAAATTGACTGGCATGGCATGTTGTTTATGCGTTCGCATTTAACAACATGAGTGCAGTCACATCTCACGTTAATTTCCCATTGGCAATGCTAACAGAATTTTTCGTTTTTCATTTTTCATTTATTTTTATTTATTTTTTGTCTTTTTCGAAATAATAAACCGAACGAAACAAATACTTACTGACTGCAATTTATAAAAGTTTAGTTTTCTCAAAACTGAATAAAACAACGGCCAATTTTCTGTTTAAAGAATTTTACTGAATCATACTAGTACTCACTCCGTTGAGTGAGTACAGACAGACAGACACTTAGACGGATGGACGGACGGACAGAGGGAGGGAGGTACAAACAGACAAGGTAAAGATTATGCTACTTCGAAATGTTAAAGTCTTAAATTTTGTAAACTACAAAGAAAAGTACGTTTTGTTGGATTTTTATTTTTATTATTATTATTTTTGTTGTTGACGTTGTTGAATATTCGTATGTGTGTGTGCGTGTGTTTGTGTGAGTTTTTATCTTTTTTTTTTTGTTATATTTCAACCCACAAGTCTTTCTCTTTTTCGAAATTCAACACAACGCAACAACAACGTACATACGTTTATGTATTTAGTAGAAATACGACAATATACCCTGACTAAGTATAAAAACCCAAACCATTCAAACGAACGAACGACAGCAGCAACAACAAAAACAACAAATATAGCAACAGCAAAAAATATCATCTACCCATGGTTTTAATACAACAGAAATCTGTATTTTTTCCCATTTTATTTCTGAACATTCATTAGTTTGGGTTTTTTGTTTTGTCGAGTTGTTTTTGTTGCCGTTGTTGAATTTCATTCCCACATTTCGTAGCATTTACACAAGTTATACTCAGAGCAGCAGAGTACACACAGAACCAGCCAGGCCGTCAGTCAGAGCTGTTGTACGACGACTATACGAATAATATGTTTAACTAGCAAACAAAACGATAGACCGACCGACCGACGGACGGACCGACAAACTGTTTTCTACTTTTATAATACCCACCACCGTAAATATGGGGGTTATATTGATTTTGTCATTCCGTTTGTAACACACTTAAATATTGCTCACAAACCCCATTAAGTAGCCCAGCCCGTTGGTGTAATATTATTTAAAACGATCCACATATCTGTTGAAAGCACTATATAGCTTAAATAAAAAGACTTTTTTTTTTTTTTTGAAATAAGAGCATTTTTTATATATCACCAATATTTTCGATATCAGACATCAAAGCTCAAAATCGGTTCAACAGTTTTCGAAAGTGTCTGTTCTACCCATCTAACTGGCTTAACATTATTTAGCAACAATATTGTTTAATGCTTAGAACATTCATTTAACAGAAATGTTATGGGTCAACAATTACAATATCTCGGAACATTTGAGCATAAATGTTCAGTTGGTACATTTTGGTGATAAGATTCAGCTAAACCGAATATAGATTTCTTGCTTATTTTTCTGTTCTGTTGATTTGGTTGCTTGGCCTGCTATTGCTGCTGTAGCTCCGACTAAAACAACAACAATAACATATGTAGCAATAAAAACAAACCGTTGCACTGTGACACATTTTACTATTTTGCAGCCAAAAATATTTATGTACTTCTGCTTGTACTAGGTTATTCGATATATTATAAAATTATAACATTTCATTGATTTTCAAAAACTAAGTCCAATTGAAAATCGGCCTTTTACTAATATTACTACGATTAATTAAAATTTACTAGGTTTTCTATTAAAATATAGTATATTTCAGTGTTTTTAAATATTGTTACATTTATAGAATGTAATTATAATTCATAGCACTGGAAAAACAATGGAAACTTTTAAATAATATGTAAGAAAACGTGATATCGCTGGTATGTAATTTGCCAAAGACCTGTTCCCTTTTAGGATGAATCCAAATACAATTTAAGAAACAGTGATGGGAGAACAAATATACTGGATCTCAAGTACACAAATAAGACTGTCAAGTTTGGCGGTGGCAATATTATCCTATCATTAAAGATACTATCAGGCCTATCACACATTTTGTTCGGAATGGTTTCAATTTCGTAGTTTTTATTCCGATCGATTTCATTTTAGGTTCTTAAGATTCTGTGTAATTTATTAATTACAAAAATATTTGAAAATTCTGCATTTCTGATTTTAATTTGATAGCGTTTTGTATATTAAACAAGTAAGAGAGCTATATTCGGCTGTGTCGAATCTTTTATATCCTTCACCAAATTATATTTCAAAATAAAAATTTTAAATATTTTTAAGTAAACAAAATTTTATTTTTTTCCAAAGTTGTTTTTTTAATTTTTTGGAAAAAAATGTTCGAATTGTTTTTTAATTTTTTTTTTTAAATTTAAAAATTTTTAGCGAAAAAAACTTTTGGTGAAAAAAATTCGGGTTAAAAAATATTTTTCCCGATTTTGACCCATTGTAGGCCCAACTTACTATGGTCTTATATACGTCGTGCAAAGGTCTTTCAAATATCTATCATTAGATATCCATATTGTCTATATTAATGACTTAGTAATCCAAACATAGATCAAAAATCTAGGTTGTCCTGGTTCCTTATATCTCAGGCATTTGTGGACCGATTTTCTCGATTTTAAATAGCAACCGAGCCGGAGATATTGATGTATGAATCGTGTATGTAAGTTATTTGGGGGCTTCGGAAAGTTGATTTCAACAGACAGACAGACGGACGCACATGGCTTAATCGACTCCGCTATCTATAAGGATCCAGAATATATATACTTTATAGGGTCGGAAAATTATATTGTGGAAATTACAAACGGAATGACAAACTTACATATATATACCCTTCTCACGAAGGTGAAGGGTATAAAAAGTGAAGTTTCTTTTCTGGTACAGAAATTTATTAAACATTCTAGAAAAATAAATAATTATAACGAAATATCAATTCCACTTTGAGAACTGAAAGTGGTTTCATTCCGAAAGAAATTTCCGTTTTACTTTTTCTGAAGAAGCTAAATTAAGTGGAATTAATTCCACTTTTGATCTGTGACAGGCCTGTATAACTGGAATCGAATACAGAGATTCCTAGTTTGGAGATTCCAGCACGACAATGATCCTAAACACACCTTTAGGGTTGCAACCGAGTGTTTTCAATCCAATGAGGAACATTCAGCCAATCGACAAATCTCAATCCCATGTCAAACAAAAACTCAATTCACGCAATAAACCAGATTATTCTATATAGTCATGTGGTAGAGCCTCGAGAAATACATACATTCCTTTTTAAAGAATTTACGCTAATTCTATCTGTTTTTATAAAAATCATCAAAATGTTGGCTTCAAAATTAAACATTTTATAAATTGTTACCGGATGGTGGTTGATTAATAACGGATAGATATAACAATATTGCCCGTACATATCTGCAATCCTGCATGTTTATACAATTCTAAATACAAATGTGGAAACTTGTGGTAAATAAAATACTAACTAATGACTATAGTAGTGTCATTAACACGTTACATTTTGTCAAAATTATAAATTCTTATGAAATATAGACCAATTAAGAACGGTTTCATAGATTTTAAAATAAAAGTATTTTTTACCATATATTAATGAAATACATACTAAAAATACTAATTTCTTAAGTAGTTTTTTTATTGAGATTAGAGTTCTTCTTTTCCTGCACTTTTTCATTTCCCGAGAAATCGGGATTCATTTTGAAATTTCCCGGGATCCCGGGAATTCCCGCCTAGAACAAATTATTTTGTTTTAATAATGTAGACTTCGTTAAAAATCTAAAAAATGTCTTTGGTTTTAAAATGTAATTAGATACAAATAAAACAATCCAATAAAAAATTTATATAAAGACATAATCTGACACGATTTCTAATTTTGGTTATATACAAACTTGTCACCATTTGTCATTTGTATTGCCACTACACTTTCGATCGGATAGAATTCTGTGACAGCCATGAACATTCATGAGTTTTTGGAATATTTTGAATAATTAACTTGTTAATGGTCTATTTGGGTTGAATCTTTTTTCTTGTATGAATCTCTACATTTATTTTGAAACTTTAAGCTTCTTTTAGAGAAAATAAAGTTCAAAAAAATCACATAAAACTAAGGAAAATAATTCCCGGGAATTCTCGCACAATTTCCCGGGATTTCGGGATTGAAAATTTTGCGGAATTTCCGTGATTTCTCATCTCGGGAAATCCCGTGAAAAACTCTAACTGAGACACATTAATTGAATATTTGGAAATTTTTCCATTGTAAATTATACAAAATATTAGTTTGTTATACAATAATAATGCTATGCCATTTTGTTACATTTTTAAAAAAAAAACTTTTATAAATATTTTGCCCTTCCCAACAAAAAATTTAACTCTAAAGAGCATATTTTTTCATAAGAGCATATTTTAAAGCATATTTGGTTCTTATCCATTCATACATTTCACATTCAGCAGACTTGAACAAATTTAGTAGGTATATACTCAGTATAAAATCTAAGGATTTTAAATCGCATTCTCTTCAAATACACCACTGTGCATCGTCAATGTTCGTTCGTTCGTTGTACAAAATTTTTAGTATTTTTTGTACTGTGCTGTGTTGAATCGAATCGAGTTGAGTTGAAGCACCATGTACAACAACGACAACAACCATACAGTATATAAAATACAACAATACAGAAATGTACATACACACAGATCCACATACATTCATACAAATATAAAAAAAAAAAAAACATTTTTGTAGGTTATGTGTATATAACAGAGTTTCAAAATGAGGCGTACATACTCATTTCATTTCACATCGTTCGTACGTACGTTCGTTCATTCGTTAGTTAGTTCGTCATATCAGAGCTGTATAGAAACAGCTTGGGTGAGTGTGTGTGTGTGTGAATATGTATGAATAGTAGAAAAATTAAAACCGAACAGAGCTTCTACAAAATAATGATTAAATGACTGTTGTTCGGTGAAACTGTTTGAATATTTGTTTTTACGTTCGTTCGTTCGTTAAACTGACTATCTGTCTGTCGGTTTTATGTTATTTAGTCAGTCATACTGACAGGCAGACAAAAAGAGAACTCTTTGGTTTGGAATGTTACAATAATAAAAGTAGCAACCGAGCAAGAAAAACAGCTCTGTTAAAGCTTACAGTGCATGCCAGTAGTGGGGACCCTTTTTTATATCATAAACACATTTTATATCCCACTACTGGGAACCTATTTTAACCGAATTAATATATGTATTTATGTTCGTAGCTAATCTACCATTAGCCACACTGATAACACAATTTCATATTTATAATCGTTTGAAACATACAATGGATGGATGAAGATCAAAGCACATTTGCTCCAATTTTTAAGACATGCTCTGTGTATATTTACAAGTAATAAGTAATATTCGAGAAGTCAAATTTTTAAACCTGATGTGTCCAAATTTCATGATTTATTCCCACATTTTATTTCATTTGTCATTGATCTTGCTTGGTAATAACTTTTATTCGAATATTCGAACAAAATTTCAAAATAATTGAAATATTTCTGTTCATATTGTTATGTTTTAAATTTTGTTCGGTACTGTATGTGTAAAATGTACATACTCGTATATCTGTTGAAATGTTCGTACATAGATACATAATATGTTTGTATGGATTTGTGTGTGTGTGTATAGATAGCAAAAACTGACTCGTTAGAGATACATGTGTGCATTTATTTGTTTGAATGTGTGTTGCCTTATGTATGAGATATGAGTATTACAAATGTTTGGTTGAATGTAACAGAGTGGTTTGTACGTGTGTTTTATACACACACATACACATGCATTCATATTTATAAATCCAAACAGTTACGATCATTTAAATGGTAGTGTTTACGATCCAAGTTTAATTAATATCTCCGTTAAGTAGTTGAATCTCCAAACTTCAACTACGGAAAATTTCCAAGAGTTAAGCAGAACTAGTATATCAGGATATGACACAGTTATGGGTCTTCCAAAAATGTATTGCTCCCAATTATAATTTTATATCAATATACATACATATATTCCCATCACTGCCATACATTTATGATCCACTAGAATTTTATTATAGATTGTCGTCATTTCCACGAGGATCATAGGGTCATAACAACTACATTAACTTCCGAATTGTTCGATACAAGGATTTTAAATTCGTTAAATCAATCGCTATTTAACGATGATCTGCCTTCTATGACTTTCTTGAGGTTTCTTTTCATGTTTGTGTTACCGCCCATGGGTTTTAAAATATATTATTAAGTCTTCCACTTCTTATGATAGCATTGTGTCGCCTATTCTCAAAAGCAAACGATTTATAAAGACTTGTGAAGAATTTAAATCATCTTGGGCAACATTTCACGATTCACAACCATTATGAAGGGATATTATGCTGATTGCATAATCCAACCAAGACAACAAAAGCGTCCATAAGATCTGAGAATTCATTGTCATGCTGTAGCTGCTTCCTTATCCACGGGACCATAATTATTGTTATGTGTTGTATCTGTATATTCGAGAATTGGTGATGACACACTGCCTTTTCCAAGAGAGCGACATTTTAACAAACTAATCAATATATTACATACAACAATAAATCGCACTAGTTCCTCTCAGAAGCCAAAAAAATATTTTTTTTTCAATATATTACAATAAAACTACTGTACGGATACAACTGTATTTTTTGGCGAAAGAGAAGAGAAAATTATAGCAGATGTTTACAGTGGGTAGATATGACCACTGCACATCGATTTCTTGGAAAAAGTGAAAATTGAAAAATTTTGAGTTGACGCTCTTTAGAGGAACCAGTGCGATATGTAACCCATTAAAGCCGAGATCCCACATGATGGACTGTTTAGTAATTTACCAAATGACAAAATCTATGCTTATAGTGATAGAATATTGTTTGTCGTATTGATAATGGCAATTACTCTTTAGTTTTTCTTATTTTGGGAATATTAAAAACGAGTTCTTTTAGGTCAATGGAAAATCATCGTTTTATTTGTTCAGCTAGTGTTCTGCATCGTTAATATCAAGGCCAACCTCAACTGGGTGTGTTCCTAGATCTTGAGGTTGTAATGGCTGAGTGTGAGGGCACATTCAATATGAGGTCTCTGCGAGAACAGTAAACATTAAGTCTATTGCTCCATCCGGAACTAAGTGGTGTCATACCTACTCTTGTTTTCTATGGCAGAGTTTGTTTGACTTCTGCAGTAAGTGGTGAACGGTTTCAAAGTACTATCTTTATGGTTTTGAATATCGTTCAAAACTGCCAATTACGATTTGTGATCCAGCGGATCATTACGTACATAGGTACGTAGTTTTCATACATGAGACGAATATATTTTCGGACATTCCTAGGAGGAGAGTCCCACTCTGTTATTTTTAAATTGGTATCCCAAAAGGAACTCATGTCGTTGTGTTCCTTGAGGGATAATACTTTTGTTCCCTCATGAAGATGGTGTTTTGAGGACACCTATAGGCAGCCGGTAACGATCAGAACAGCAGCACTGAATAGTTGACTGACTGGCCAATTGTTTTAGATGTAGCTAACAAGGTTTCTTTATTCATAACATAAATACTGCCGGCCAGTGCATCATAAACATTGTAATAACTACATTCAAAAGTTTAATCTTATATCGATTTATCTAGCGAGCATAGATAAATAATCTTTATTCATTTGGTCTTTCTTAGATGCAATTTGTTCTTCGTTTGAAGATCTAAGGGGTTTGTGGCATTGCTTTCACTTTATATCAATTTTCTTGGATATAAGATTCCATGAATATTTTGAGATCCATTGCGTTTTACTATTTAATTGTTGCCGAACTTATTACGAACATTTAATGAGCACCGTACATTCTTCCAAGTTTCCAATGTTTCCTCGTGACTCTTTCGATAATGATATTCGAGCATTAAAATCACCACCAATAAAATAAAACAGCTACCGTCTCTTGACTCTTGATAGAAGGCTATAGAAATCTTTTCATCGCAACTTCTGATTCGGTTGGTAAATAAATGATCACACATGTTATGTTCACGAGTTCTGTGACCATTTTTGTGAGAGTATGATGATCTTCAATCTGTAAGAGGAATATCGTGTTCAACTTGCTATGACATCAGAAAGATTAAGTCCCAGATTATTATATGGTTTAAGTGAGCCACTACTAAGTTTATGACTGTTGCTGTAGCTAAACATTTTAACATTTATGTATACATACATAAAACTCACACACACATAGATCTCTTGTTGGTGTGTGTGTGTGTATGAGGTGGTAGATTGTGATATTTTCACTTCATGCAGCACAGCACAAAACAGTACATCATACTGAAACTACAACAAAAATAACATAAACAAATTGAAAATATAAAAAAAAAACTTAATTTTTTCACAGACTGTAATGAGAACAAAATAAAAAAAATGAAGAAAAATACAAACAAAAAAATAAGTTTCAAATGAAAATTTCGAATTAATGAACGAGCGAACGAACGAAACGAACTGGCTGGCTGGTTGGCTGACAGGCAGGCAGCCAGGCGATTGTACGAAATGTATGAAACGAATGAATAGTGAACTGAACTTAAATTCAACTCAACTGGTTTAATATACTTTTTCATTATTATTATTTTTTTAATGTTGTTTTTGTTGTTGTTGTAGTTGCTGGCTGTTGTTTCTAAAGTTGTTGTTCAAACCGCTGCTGATATTACTGATGATGTGTTGTTATGACTTTTTATGTTGCTGTGGCTGCTGTTGTTGTTTCTTTATTTCAGTTTTGTCTTTGTGTGTGAGTGTGTTTTTCTTTTTTAATTTCATTTACAACTCTCATCGTATTATAATGCTACATCCATACATCCATACATATGTATGATTTCAACAATTTGAATGAAAATTATTGTTTGGTTTTATGTTTTTTATGCTTTTCTTCCTTTCTTTATCATCAGGTTTTATTTTTCTTTTGGTTGCAACTCAACTCAACGAGGCTAATTAAGCAAAAGCATAATTTTCATATTATTCCATTGAAAACTGTGCATTTAAGCCGAATGTAACGAAATAAACACAGCAGCAGCAGCAGCATCATCAACAGCAACATTAGCGATAGTAATAGCATTGGCAACATAAACAATACAAGCAAAGCAACAAGAAATTAAACGCTATTTCAGTGCTGTGAATTGTTCTGAGTCTGTTATTGTTGTTAATTTTATTTAAATTCAATATTGAGAACATATTATCGCAATACAAAACACTGTGTTGTGTGAGTGTATCTATGTATAAATACATTTGTATAAATGTATTTATGTATGTGTAAACGAACGATACGAAATCGCATACAAAAAATATTCAAGGTGATCGATTTAAAAACAACAACTATAGCAACAGAAAGAAAGAAAAAGAGCAATTATTGCAATAAAGAGAACGAATAAATGAATGAATGTCTTAGCCAAAGGGAGAGATAGAGAGTAGTTTAAGGAAATGAGTAATAAAAAAAAAACAGTTTTTGTTGAACAATATTGAACAATCAGCAACAATCATTTATCTATTTAAAAGTAAACATGTTTTCTTTTTTCTTCTTCTTTCTCTGGTGGTGCTGGTGCTGCTGCTGTTAGTTACTGTTGCTGTAGATGTTGTTATTTTTATGAAAAACTTACGAGAGCAGGAACCTTAAAATTCATACATACAAACAAACAAACAAATGTATATTACAGTTTTTTGCTGTTATTGTCTTATTTTTATTTTTGTTTCTGTTTCTAAAGCGGAAATGATATTAACATTGAGAAGAGATACACAGATCCTACTCGTTTTATGTGAAAATTCCCAACATTCATACTGTTAAATTTATAAATATTTTTGTTGCTTTCGTTGTCGTCGTTATTGTTATTGCTGTGGATACGAGTGCATTCTTTCAGTCAGTCAGTCATAATGATCTTTTCGTTTTAGTTTTCTATTTAGTTCTTTATGTTTTCGTTTATTATTTATTTTTTTTTTTTGCACTGTTCTTGTGATTTTCTTTTGCCGAAAACAAAAAAATAATGTTTCAGGTGCAACATCGTAATCTTCTTCATCACTCTCATTTAATGTATTTTATCAGGGTCGTTGATATTGTTCTTTTTTGTTCGTTCGTTCGTTTCACATTATTGCGGATATTTAGCATTATAAAAGCAACGCTCGGTTGTATTCCCTAGAATCCAATTGCACAGGTGGATTGCAAAAGAATACAGCACACAAAAAATAAATAAAACATTTTTGGACTTTACGTCACGACAATAAGTCTTTAAAAAAGGCAACTACTCCACAAGTATATGTATGATGTGATGATGTGATGATGTTCATGATGATAATGATGATGATAAAAATATTGTTCGTATTGTTGCTGACAAAATCAAAGCCGATAACGACAATGATAATGAAGTTGTTGGTCGGTATACGCCGATAATATATTTTATTCTTGCTCTTAGGTATTCTCACTTCATAAAGTTTGTTTTTTGTGTTGTGTGAGAGGCCCTTTTGTTGTTATCAGTTCTTATCGAAACAATCAGAGATGACTAATGGAATGCCAACTAACAACAACAACAATTATTGCTTATTGTTTACGACATTCTTACTCTAGTTGGGAATTTGTTTGACGTAATACTCAATAAGAAAATACAAACGCAATTTTGTATTCAATTTCTTTACTGTACAATGAAGAAGACATATTTATTATATTTGCAATCCGATCAAGTTAATATTCACTGCTTGTCCGAGAATTACTAGATTATATGTAGATGTACATTTTTCATATTGGAAAATATAGTAAATATTGCTTTAACTTGATATGACAGACAAATTGAATTGTCCTAATTCAATTTGTCAGTCACAAAGTGTATATAATCTGGATCGTTATAGATTTCGGAGTCGGTATAGTAATGTCCGTATGTTGAAATCAACTTTCCGAAGCCCCCAAAAAAACTTACTTACATTATTCATGCATCAATATATCCGCTATAGGTAGTCCCGCTTCGGTTGCTAATTAAATTCGAGATAATCGGCCCACAAATGGCTGAGATATAAGCTAGAAAACCAAGACTACCTCGATATTTTACCAATTTTTTAGCTAAGTCATTAATATAGACAATATGGATATATAATGATAGATATTTCAAAGACCTTTCCAACGATCAGTTTCTGTTCAGGTGTCTATATTAGGGTATTCAAATTATTCGACTTTTCTCTTGTTCGAATAATTCGAATAAGAGATTTAAACTTGTTCGAATAATTCGATCGCACGTTTTAAAATTAATCGAATTACATATTCGTATAATTTAAATTTTTTAAAAAAAGTAAAGAATAAAGTTTTGATGTAATAAATTTAAATATAATATATTATATGTACATTTATTCGTTTTATTCAATTAGTCTACATAAAATTGTTAGAATTATTTGTTATTAGAAAATGGTAATTTTTAAATTGTTCGAATAATTATTCGTAAGAAATTCGAAGGAATGACTCGAATGAATACCCAAGTCTATATACATACATATGTATAAAGTGTATTGAAATATAGTTACAGATTGAAAAAAGTTACTATGAAAAAAATTTTGTTGAAAAAAAAATATATCTCAGCCATATTTGGGTCGATATTACCTATTTTAAATAGCAACCTAACCAGGACTATATCCGATATAAATCGTTCGGAAAGTTGATTTCAACAGACAGACGGACATGGCAATATGGAATCCGATATCTATAATAATCCAGAATAATATAAACTTACCAACACTTTGAAATAATAAATATATTTTTTTGATTTTTAATGATCTTCAAAAACCTAAATGTGACTGTAGAAATTGGTACGTGAAGCAAAAAACGGTGGTAACACTAAAGTAAAGTGTTTTTTTTTTTTTTGCCTTTGAATTCTGAAGTAATGTTGGGGTCCAAAAAAACAAAAGATTTAAAAAGAACTTTCTCGTATGGCAAGCCATTTGCAGTTATTTTAAAACAAACCAAATATTTATGACAGTAGGCTTCAAAATCCCAGAAACTGACATAATGGACAATGCTGTTCTGTTATTTTATATTTTCAACATTTTCCGAATTTGGAGATTTTTTACACAAAATGTAAAAAAATGTAAGAAAAGATAAACTCACTGGCCCATAATCATAGTCAAACACTAAAGTCGGTTCTTTTTAAAAACAACTTTAAAATAAAAACCTGCTTTTTATTAATTTGCAATCATAGTCAAAATTAAAGTATGTTTTAAATTGAACCGACTTTAACTGGGTGCCACCGCAAATGTAGACAATTTTTTCATACAATATACAACAAAAAACAGACAAGTGGCAACGCTGAACAGCTGACATACAAAATTAAAAAAAAAAAATGCAAAAAACGTAAACAATAAAAGTAACCGGGACATTTAAAGAAAGAAAGTTGGTTGTTGTGGAAAAATGGAAAAGATAAGATTAATATCATAATTACGATATTTTGGTACTAATTTTATTGATAAAGCTAGGTACTCTGTTCAAAATTTCGTGCGAAATGCTGTCAAACTACTTATAAAATAGTTGGAATGAAATATATGCGAAATAATTTCGCAAAAGTTGTACTCTGTTTTTATTGTGGAAAACATGTGAAATACATCTGGCAACCTTATTTTTCCACACGAAATAACATACGCTGCACTTCTTTCGCACGAACAGCTAGCTGTCAAACAGCATGTAAAATTTTTCGCATGAAAAAACCATAATTTTTCGCAAATAAATGAACAGAGTACTCAGCTTAACTGTTCAATAATTGCAAAATCTCTACCAATATCTTGTAACTTAAATATTTTTTACTTTGTGACGAACTTTTTTACTCGGCGAAGAACACATGATGCTGTTGTTAAACGAGTTAAAAACAACTTCAGCTAGTTTTATATTTAAAGTCGACTTCAGCGTCAGAAGTATACTTTAACTTGTCTATGATAGACCTAAAGTCCACTCTTAAGTAAAGTCGAGTTTAATTCTCTTAAAATGTACTTTATTTTTGAGTATGATTATGGGCCACTGTTTATTGTTGGTGTTTTGTTTAAGCTTTGATATTTTTACAAATAAAGCTTGAGTGTCTGTAATTCTCATTCACTCTAAGCAACCAGTGAAATGCGCATAGGAACTAGCTTATCCCCCAACAATAAATTTCAGTGAATTTATCAATAATTGGGAAAGTTAGCACAATTCTTACTATAATATTAATTCTCTATTCCCGTAAAACTACTTAACAAAATGTTTGCTGAATGTTACTTAAATATCATACATAGTATATACTGTTCGAAAGGCCTATGTTTCTTCTTTCTAAATCCGCTGATAAACTTAAAATCAGTTTATATTCAACCAAGTTACAGGCTTACAAGTGCACAAAGAATCGTAACGCTTCCCATATATTTTTTTGCCGCGCAGTGTAAAAGGCTTTGCAGAACTTGATTGACTTTATATGTAAGTGGAACTCCTTCTCAAAATCTGTATTTAACCCAAATTTGTACTTGTCAAATATACGAGAAAACATGAATTTTCATTTTGACGTTTACAACAGAAAAACACTCTCAGTTTCTCAGTTCAAAACACCCGGATTTTGAGTTATGACGTTGTTGCAGCAAATGAGTGATATATAAAATATTTGATCCCAAAATGGGTAGCACACAAAAGCTCAGATCAGTCCTTGATTCAAAAATAAAGACGTACTATTATTTTTATACCAGGCACAAATAACGGGGCTATACTGATTTTGTCATTCCATTCGCAACACATCGAAAAATTCATTCTAGGTCCTTATACATTTTTTTTATATTTTTTTTGTTGCAATTTTATTTAAATACAGTGTTGGGAAAACTAATATTGCTTTGCTTTTTTATTTTTTTTTTTAGTTTAGTTAACAAAAATTTACATATGTATATGTATGCAGTTTAGTTTATCAGAATACAACATATGAAAAAACATAATCATTCCTATTTTCATTTATATTTTAATACATTATATGACTAACAAGGTAAAGAGTCAATATTTTTACTGGAAAAAATAATAGAAACGCGTAAAAGGATTAAATTTTTAGAGGCTCATCTTTTTATTTTTTATTAAAAAAATATTTTATTTTAATATGTGATTTCTTTACCGTTGTTTTTTACAATTAGTCCATTGTTTAAAACAGTTAATCCTTTGAAATTTAAAAGTCCATTTAAAGTCCTTTAACATCTGACCCGATGAAGAAAAACTGAGTACGCAGTCAAGGTTATTCGAAACCCTAGGCACACATACATACATATGTATATGTATATTGAATTAAAGTGGTAAACAGATTAATATTTAGCTGACAAGTCTTTACTTATTCAAACATTTATGTAGGGAAACAAACCCCGAGAAATGTTCATTGCAACATACACTGTGCAGATGGCATGTCAAGTGACAAGTTATCATCACAACTCAAGAAACGAACCAAACAAAGTTTCATAGAACAACGGATATTTTAACACCACCGAAACAAACCCAAACTCAGTCAGCGCCGAAAAGCAACAGTTTAAAAATTGGTTCTCTAAGCTTGAAGCACCATTTGCTTTTCAAAATTGCTCACCAAAATGCATGCCTAACATACAAAGATATACATTTACATATGAATGTACATTCATACATTCATACATAGATACAAATACGCACACACACGCAACTGGGAGTGGGAGTGGGAGGTTGTGTGGAAGTAATCATCTAAGAGCATCAAATATAAAAGAATCATTTTACTTTCATGCATTTAGAAAGACGGCAGCATTCGCACATGTTGTAAAATTTCAACAATCAATTCACCCTCACATATGCTTACAATTCTATATTCAGACGAGACACCAACATCAGCATCAACATCAGCATAGGAAAACAAAATTGTCCTGGCTGTTTTATTCACACATATTACGTTGGCGTTTGTTCGTGTGCTTTAAATAACAGTTAGTTTGTTCTCTCGCAAACATGCACGGGTATTCTCAATCTCAAATATTTTATAATTTTCCGCGATACTGGCTGAGTTGACTTTCAGTTGAGGCGCACTGCACTCATAAAGTACAAAAGTCAAACGAAAGAAGGAAGGAAGGAAACAAAACCCTTTTTTTCAATAACAGCACCAACAACATCATCCATCCATCCATCTCACACAATACCTACGCCGCCAACATCTAAACTGTTAAGTTAATAGTAGCACTGATAAAAGTCTCCAACACGCCAACGTCATCATCATTATCATCATTAGCAACGACATTGTAAAGTGGACTGACTGACTTTCTTTCGGCTGAATGGCAGGCAAGCAGGCTGGCAATTGTATTTACAAAATAAAACGACAGACAACCCTCTATCCTCTATAATAAACAATATGAATGAGAAACGGAACTAATCTCAAGTTTAGTTGTTAGCGAATGACCGGCCATTCCCTCAACAACAAAACATCATCATCAGCTGATGGAAATAAAAATGTCTTTAGAATTTTTCGGATGCGACATGAACAGTGATCATAATTTAAACGAACGATCATCAAAGAAAAACCCTCTAAAGATTTCGACAATGGTCAAACAACATAAAGATTAGTTTTTCTTTTTTCGCCATTGAGCAATCGGCTCTCGAACTAACAAACAACAATCGAGCCAACAACATACAAACCAAGCAAGCAACCAACCAACCATCCATCCTACAACCAGTTGAGATACGAGAATTTTATTTTATATTATTTTTGGTTAGCATTCATTTAAAGTATTTGTAGCCATTTTCAAAATGAATTGAAAACATAAATAAGTTCAAAAAATGTTTCAAGGCAAAATTCACTTAAGACTGCGTCATACAACACAGACCAACGAAATAATAATCAAACAAACAAACAACCAGCCAGCCAGCCAGCCAGCCAACAAACTACAATATTCGTCAGCCGTTTTAGTCTTGGTCGTTGTCAATACAGTACAAAAAATCGCACGATACGGCTTAGCAAAGCAAAGCAAAGCACGGCACACAACAATCGGTGTCGCCTTCAACTAACAACAGCAGCAGCAGTACCAACAAACCAACAACTTGTGTCGATAATTGTTGGTGCCGATTTTTTGGCCAAGTAGTTTTTACTCGTAGTTGTGTTGCTTGATGGCTAGCTGGCTGGTTCTCTTGACTTAACTTTAGTCACATACATATTTTATATACACATTCATACAATCAACATTCGAGTACGAGTATCTTGCCTTAGCACACAAGTTACTTCATCATTAGACTTTTAAAGAAATGAATTCGAATTTGTTCGCTTTATTTTTTGTTTTCTATACTAAAAGGCACAAAACACAGCACACAGCCAGCAAAGTAACTCATACGATCCATCCAACCAACCAACCAACCATCCATCCATCCATCTATCCATCCCACCATATCAACGCTTTAGTAGAAGTAGTCATCTTATAGTATGGCTAAAAACCGACGACAACAACAACAACATACAACATAATAAAATATATGTACATCTATCTATACATACAAATGTACGTACATACATACATATGTATGTACGTACAGATACTTAGTTTGTACGAATATGTATGGATTTTTATGCGACGATATGAACGAACGAACATCAGCATACAGAAAATATAAAATAAAATACAAGAAAGACGAACAAAAAATCCCAACTGACAACATTCCACACACGTGTGCAAGTGTATGAGTATGAGTAAGAGTGTGTGTGTGTGTATGAAATATAAAAACCCCACTCTTTGGAAACAATCACATATACATCCATACATACATAAATGAATCCAAATAATAAAACTAACAACACTACTACATCACACACACACACACACTCAGATACAAATCCCCAATAGTTCCCCCCGTCACCAAACACACTGACTAAATACAATACAGTACAATCCTAACCATCCATCCATCCGTCCATCCACACACATAGATACACACATACATATGTACATTCGAGTACATCGCATGTTGAAAAACACAACTTAACTTTGGGTTGCCATTTGCTTTAATATTTTTGATATGAAAACATCAGGAGCGTCCCATTAATAGGGTTGCATGAATAAAGTTTTAATTTAACTACATTTTTACTTCTATTTTAAATCTTTATACTCGGTTAATGAGCCTTTACGAAAATAAAACTAAAATTCAATTGTATGTCAAAAAATCTGATCAAATTTTCTCTCAATGTCAAATGATTTCATTACAAATAACGTTTAGACGATCCCATTCGAAAAATTTTACAGATCATATTATGTACTTGTGGGACAATGTAAACTAGGCTTTAATAAGAAAAGTTTTGAATACACTCGTCAAGTGTATATCTGTTGAACCAACTGCGAAAAACTTGTGTCAATTGTTTACGACCATACTAGTCCCGAAACACGTGAAAAGACAACAACATATCACGTCGAATTAACAATTCTTGAACAACTTTGACTCTAAGAGAGCGATTTTCGGCTGTGCCGAATCTTATATACCCTTCACCAAATTATACTTTAAAATAAAAATTTTAAAAATTTTTAGTAAAAAAAAAATTTTATATTTTTATTTTTTTTTTTAAAAAAATTTAATTTTTTAAATACGTAATTTTTTTATAATTTTAATTTTTTAATAAATTTTTTTTTTTATAATATAAATTTTTAATTTTTTTTTTTAAATTTGTTAGTGAAAAAATTTTTTTTGGTAAAAAAAATCGGGTTAAAAAATATTTTTCCCGATTTTGACCCATTGCAGGTCCAAATTACTATAGAGTTATATGCATCGTTGCAATGGACTTTAAAATATCTATCATTAGATATCCATATTGTCTATATTAATGACTTAGTAATCCGGATATAAGTAAAAAATAGGCCAAAAATCGGGATTGTCTCGGATTTTTCCATATAGCCGATTTTGTCGATTTTAAATAGCAACCGAGCCGGGAGAATTCCCGATATTTTGATGTATCAATCATATTTGTAAGTTATTTGGTGGATACGGAAAGTTGATATCAACATACAGACGGACATGGCTATATCGACTTCGCTATCTATAGCGATCCGTAATATACATATGTACTTTGTGGGGTAGCAAATGAAAAATGCAGAAATTACAAACGGAATGACAAACTTAATTTCGATCAAAATTTTTTAACCATTAATATCCAAAATAGAACAAGTGCAAGGGCCTATTTCAGAGTGCCTAAAAAAATGTTGAGGTTCCAAACTTGGTAAGAGCTCTAATATAAGTCAATCTCCGGAAATTGATAAAAAATTCAGCATGCATAAGTAAATTTAAGTGAATTTTGAAGTATTAGTCCATAAGTGCACGTAGCTCCTGAATACAATATTAAAGCCGAACTTCCGCAAGAAACAATATGAACATAAACATCTGTTGCTGGTTGAAGTTTATATCGATAATGTTTTCGTATTAAAATCAATTACTGGAACAAATTCAACGATGTCAGTTTAAAAATATTATAAATTAATTTTAAATAAGAATTTCTATAAATAAATAATTACAATATACACCTAGCTGGTGTAGGGTATCATGTGGTCGAGCATGACGTGGAGAATGCTTTATATGGAAGCTAAATGGACTCATAGACTAATCCTTTAAAATTCAGTAAAATGGACTTATTATAAACCTATTTGTGGAGAACTTTTTATCAATAACAATTGTTACAGTAATTTCCGGAAGCAGGAGTCCAATTTTGGACACACAAAATTTAGTAAACAAACTTATTTATAATAGAAAGATTAGAAAGACTACCCCCACTAAATTTGTTAGATGGATTTATGACTTTATGAAATTTGATTACAATAACTAAATGAATAACAGATTCATGAGCAATAAAGTGAATTTTAGAAAGAGGGTCAATAATGGTTAATTTATTAATTTTGTACAGTGATTTCTAATATCAGGCTTTTAGCTGACTTGTGCTGAATTTAGTCACGATATGAGCATATTTAGCATATTTATAAACATTCAAGCGCAATTTCCTTAGGCCTAACAATAAATATTCATATCTAATAACTAAAATTAAATATAATTACTCTCTCACGAGAGCATTAATTAGCAATTTGCTAATCAGTTCAACGAAGCCTCGACTGTGCTAGAAGTCTAGCAAGCGGCTTTGTAACTTTTTATTGTATTTCTCACGGACTTTTTTGAACTCATCCTTTATCAATGGTACTTCTAGATCTATGTGGATGTTCTCATTTCTTATGCACCATGGAGCGTCCGTCATAATCGTAAGAATTTTTGATTGGGACCTCTGTATAAGATAAATACTGGTATTACTTGCAGTTCCCCTCTTATAGATATCATTAAGTCCCCAACCATATAATTCATAACCTTTCTGTTGTGGTTTGTTCTCTAAGAATATTCATAGCAGACTTGGAACAATTTCGATTATTGTATAAGGCGTTGACATTTTACGACATCGAGAGTTTCGTACTAGATTAAAGATAATATACAAATTGTTTCTTTAATGTAGTACGAAAATATCGATGTCGTAAAACGACAACTCCTGTCATATGGTATTTGATTTCAATTCTAAAATTTGGCAGTTATAATAAACACTTGAGTTTTGAGCATTATATTATTAACAGAAGATTTCCGAAGCAGAGAAACTGTTGAATAATATATTTACAGTGCACTCGCGATAATATGAACACCCAAAATATGAACACGTTTTACTTCCATAGGGTACTCTAAAATATGAACTTAGTGAACTAAACTGTTCATATTTAAGAGCTTTTTAAAATATGAACAGCTTATTTTTGTTTGTTTAACGTATTTTATTTATCTACACAGAGTTGAAATCTAAATCAACAGGGTAGTGGATTAATTCTAATTCAACTACTTAATAATTTTTGGACTTCCCTAGCTGTAGATGGGAATTAGATGCCATTTGCAAATATGAACAATCTTGCAAAAGTGAACTGGCCTGGTTTTAATTAGTTCATACTATCGCGAGTGCACTGTATTTTATTGTTATATTCTCGGTCACTTATATGATTTTAAAGATGTTTACGTTAACATATTTCATATTAGCAGTCTAGAATTAGTAAGCTCAGCATTTTCGTTCTTCCAGGTTCAAAGATCAAGAATATACAACCTCAAATTATTTTCGATGACACTTATCCATTTTCACATGTAAGACCATTACTAGTTGTGTGTTCTCCAACATTCTACTATCGCATCTCGTTAGTGAACTAAAGTTAAACAGCTTGCAAAATTGATATAAATAGAATGTTTACATTCATGTCCTCACGTTACATATTCATATTCATATAATTTTTACTCACATAGTGGAATAACATCACTCAAAATTTTTAACTTTTTCAAGTGATTTTCAAAATTGATAATTAAAACACTAAATTTATTTTAATGACTTGTTTTCATCTGCGCATATTGACAAGTTCTGATATTGATGCTTTCAACAGTATTCGAGAAGCTAATTTTTGGTTGTTCACTATCTTGCTCGGTATCATTATCGAATATGTACTTGGAAATCATCTTTATCTTCCTGCGACATCAACAAATGAACTTCTCGAAGTGTGTCGTCTGACGCTCAGAAAGGTTAACTTTTTAGAGCGGCACGTTGACGCTGAAATTCGGTAAACTTAGCCGAGCGATTAACTTTTACTTTTTTTCGAGATTCTTCTGTATATCTATCAAAGTATTTCTTGATTCAGTATCACTGATTAGTATGTTTTAGACGAATCGCCGCCTTATATTTTGGATATTTGGCATTATATTTCGGATAAAGAAAATGTAGAGACTCTTTCAATTCCCCCCATAGATTCTGAGTGACTGTATTTGAACTAAATAAATTAAAATTACAAAAATAAAAATAAAAAACGTTTACAACCACTTTATCATTTGTATAGTAAGCTGACTGAGTAGCCTCAAACTCCCCCTCATTAAAATTTTATGTAGGTACGTTCGATTTCATTTGTCATTTCAACATTGAACACAACGACAAATATCACAGTCTGGCAACTCACGGCCATTACTCACACTCTCGTAAAATAGCAAATTTTATATGAAATCTCTCGTTTTTATTATTTTGTAGCTCTTCTCTGTGCATTTGCTTTATGTAAGTTTTTGTTGAAACACAATTTTTGCTGTACTCATGTATTATGTAGGAATGAAGCACAAACAACAACAAAAGAAAAAACAAAAACCATTTACTGAGTGTATGACATCATTCCCTTTCGTTCGCACACCATAATGCCGTCGCATTCTAGCGCTCGGCATTGCTTTAACTTCCTTTGTGTGTAGTCGTCTCTATATAGCAGAGCCATCATCGTGCACACACACAGATACCCACAAACACAGGCAAACACATTATTCAGTCGCTGGGTACGAGGGAAGGAAGGGAGGTAGAAAGAAGGGAAACAACACAACAACTAGAGGTCTGTATGCCGCTTCAAGACTCTGGTGCACATATCTTTCAAAACGACTGGTTATTTCTGATTTTACTATGGTAGACTAAGTACACGTTCGTTCGCTCGCTCGCTGGTCGCACATAAACATTTTGTCGTAGTCGTACATTTAAAAAGCGCGTATTTTTTGTAATTTTGTGTGAAATATTTAAAAAAAAAAAAACGTTAAACAAATAAGTTCCTAGATTTTAAAGCTGGGATTAATAAAAAACTAAATTAAACAAATCGACTAACGAATTGCATACAAAAATATAAAAATTAATTTACAAAGTTTGCGAACAAAATTGTGATTTTTTAAATAAGAAAAATTATTACATATTGCAAAACAAAAAATAAACAGAAATAGAAACATAAACAGTCATATTAATTTAACTACAATTGTTTACATTAAACAGTTAAACTACTGGCAAAGTATTTTGTTTGTTGACATTTTTAATTAAGAGAATAAAGATAATAATAATAATAAAATTTGTGCAAAAAGAAAAACATAAATGAAAACAATAAAACAGTGAATTTTCGCGCACAAGAAAGACATAATCAAAACAAACCATACATAACCAGCCATTCAATCAAACACAATAATAACAACTACAACAAGAAGAAAAAAAGCAGCAAATAATTCATATAAGATCCATTGATCAACAACCAATTTTTTGTGCATGCACTCATTCATTCTTCATCCATCTCTGCTCACTCACTAATCTAATGATTGAGATCAAAAAGAAACAGAATAAAGAAACTAAATTAAACACTGAAAGTTGATGATAATGTATGTGAACAGATAAGAAGATACAGAAAACAAAAACAAAAAACATTAAAGTGGATAAATAAAAAAAAAATAAAGATCAACACAACAAAAGAAAAGACAAATTTGAGAAAAAGAAAGATGTCCAAAATTAACTGTCAAAGACTGTGCTGTTGTTGTTTAAATATGAATCTATGTTTTTTGTTGTAATTAACCAAAACACCAAAAACACACAGAGCCAAACAGCTAAACAAAAATAAAAATAAAAAACAGAAACAAAACTCTACTACTACAATCAAAGTTTGCCATTAAAAATATTAAAAGTGGACAACGTAACATTGGAGGGATCTTTCCACTTTGCAACACCACAAAGCCTACACGATAGTATTGTGGATTTATTCATAAGGTTTAACAAAACAATGTGCACAGAGGTAAGTCACAACCGGCGAAGTATTTATATTAATCCTAACCAGGAGTCCATTACTACACTTATGCATATATAAATATTTTATAAAAACTGAAATACATACTCTATTCCAATTTCCAAACAATCAGTTTATTATGTGGAAAAACCTTAATTCATTAGTATCGAATCATATCAAGATCTTAGATTATTAAAATTGATCTTTGGCTCTCTAGCTTCAATAATAAATACATATTTATCTATGTATATCGATAATACAAGACAAGTTACAGAAAATTCTTCAAACTTGATCAATTAGTTTTACATGAACTTTGAAAGCTATGTTTTGATGTCTAACAATCTACCTAAATCAACTACTTTTTGTAATAGTTGTAGCTTTAGCCTTCTAACTTATCCAAATCTCTGCCCGAAGATCTTCATCTACTTTATTGATTTAATGTTAGAGCTTAAAATCCATGTAGGACACTGTCAGTTATGGCTATTTGATTCACTTATTCACCATTTCGCTAGTGCCTAGTTGTATATTTTCCAGAGATCTAAAGCATATTTTTTAGGGATGAGATAAATGTTTGGATACGAAATCCATTTTCCATAAATTAACTTACAAAAGTTGTTATACACTTTTAACTTATGATATAAGGATAATTTAGAAATTTACAGAATTTGGCAAGTTGAAAACTGTTGTTGTGTTGAATTTTTCCTTCAGTAACCGCCTTAGAAATCAGAGGTTTCCTTACTATAAGATGGCTTTATGTCATAATAGAAAACATTTATTGTTCAAATATGTTGCACAACAAGGCTTATTTGTATTTTAAGTATTAAACGAAAAACTAATTATTTCTTTTACATTTATTTGCAAATATTAAATCCCAAAAAGCTTTTGACAATTAAGGCCTAATTGAAAGTTGTATGCTTAGGTTAGTTCATTCTAAATTTAGAAACGGTTAGGTTTTTTTTCATGTAAATATTATCGTTATGGAAATAGGTTCCAATACTTTAATTTATCTAATTTTTATTTTGTATGCTTTAGTTTTTTCCTGCACTCTATGTTAAAAATTATCGCATATCATATTTGTTTTGCAAAAATATCGACTGATTCACTAATAAATGCTCGTTCAACGAAAGAACATGTGTAAATAAGCAGAGAATGGATATCCCAAGATTTATTAATTACAATCTTAAAGTAGAGTCGAGTGAATGTAGCAAGTATGAGCAAATGTAGTATTTTATAGTATTTGTATTTGTCATCAGACAGTGCATATGCAAATGCAAATGCCAAACAGCACGTGGTTATTGAAAATTGTATACAACCAACATAGTTTGTTCGTTCTTCTTTTGTTTTCATTACTTAACGTGTATTTATTATTATTTATTTTTTGCGCCTTGTACTTTTGTTTTGTTCTCGCCAACGAGAACGTAAGAACAACAAACCAACCAACCAGTAAGCCAACCAGCCAGCCAGCGAACCAACAAACAAACTATAAATTGCATTGCTTGCAAAAGCACATCTTAACTTCCTTTACGAGCACATATATTGATGGTGGTGATAGTGGTGGCAGTTGTTATTGCTTATTTGCTACTTGCTACTTGCTGCAGCACTGCATATAACACTTGTCATGTCTACTACTCTTGCTCTTTTTCTTAGTGGCAATAATAATAATAACAATAATAATAATAATATGTAATAACCAAAACATTCATTCATTGAAACAGCCAGCCAAGTAAAGCCAACAGCAAGCAGCACCCTTAAGGGTTGTCTTGCGTTATCAGCTAAAATCCAGCCACTATACTACACAGCAGTCAAACAACTCTTTCACTCACTTACTACCTTATTTCCACATTTCCACAAAAGCATCTCGATTACATCTGTGCAACAGTTCGCTTTTCGTTGTCTAACAAAGATTTTAACGACTGCTGCTGCTGCTGTTGTTAAAACGATTATTTGTTTTTTTTGTTTAGTTTGTTTTGTTTGGAATAAAAACGACTTGAATTTTGGTTAATTTGATTTGCGGTATTTGTGTAATTCAGTTTAGTTTAGTTTCAATTTGACTTTCCTGCTAACAACAGTGTTGTGCATCACACCAACAATGGCAAAAACCGCTAAGTTTTAAAGTCTTTTAAACTTAACGATGTTAACAGGAACAGAAAAATCACCAGCTAATTGGTAACGCTGCTTTATTAAAAATGAATAAAAATGGTTATTGGAAATCTATCATCATCACACAGTCTTAATTGGCAACATCATTAACAATTTTAATTTTATAATAAAAACTCATACAAGTAGCAGAGGTACATACGTACGTGCGTATATACAATAAATAACTTATTGGCGGCACAAAATTGCTCATACGCACCAGAATACGCACGATAACACCACCAACCAAACCAGACAGACAGCCAGCCAGCACTTCCTTATGGTAGAAGAGAAGAGTTTTTTTATTTTTGTTTGGTTGTTTGTATTTGAAAGCATACAAATTTCAAGGTAGTCAGTCAGTCATTCATTCATTTAGTCTTGAGATTACCGAAATTTAAAGCTATTGCTGCATTCGCATCGCAATAGTCAGGTTGCGTTTGCTTTGCACGACGGATACAATTCTTTGTTAGAGGTTCCTCCGTACAACGATTATATTGCAGCAGTACATACCAACGTATTATACAGACAGCTTGTGGCACCTCTAAAGCACATGGTTGTGTATTATGGGTGGTTAATGGGCTGATTGTTGGAATAACATTGAAGCGTAAAATATTCATGAATGGTAGAAGAAAATACGATTTTTTTTTCTCAATACATACTCTTACGTACAACATCAATTTTATGGATTTGTTTATATGTTTTTCCTTGGTCCTTTTTATGTTCTCTACTTTTTTTGTTCTTCTTGATAACAAAAACGGCCTTCCTACAATGCCATAAACTCAACTGAAGTGTATAGAATATAACAGCAGGATTCAATGTAATAATGTATAACGGAAGGGGTGGTGATTATTAAGTTGTTAGTGATGGTTTTATTTATTGTGAACGAATTTTTGTGACGTTACGATTTCTTCAAAACGAAACAAACAACAACAACACCAGCTGATATGGTGGCCATTAATTGTGCAACTAAATAATTAAGCAAAAATAAAAATACCTGTTGATTTTATACAAATATTAATGATGTTTAGCGTAAAGATTTCATAGGTATATTATTATACATATGTACAATATATCTGATCACTATTCTATTAAGTACAAGTAACTTATGATTTCTATGGAATTGAATATTAAAATGTTGAGTTTTTCAACTCATTGCAAATAAAACATTAAACAAATGTTTAAATATTAAAACATTTTTGTAGGAATAATATTCATCCAGGTTAATTCCTATTGTTGCCCACTATTTCTGACTAAAAAACTACACTATTCCCAAAAAAAAATATACTTTGTCAGCCGTTCAGTCAGTCAGTCCTGACAAAGGTTGTTTTTGGCATTTGCGCACTGCATTCTTCCAATACTTGTGTATGTAGCTACATGTTTAAAACGCTCTTTTGAAACATCCAAACGGAAATAACACCCAACGTACAACCACCATCAGGACGAACGAACATCTCCCACTCAACATCATACACATCCATGCAGCCCAAAATAGCTAAACGTACATACAAAATGTCATCTGCCCTAAAATTCTCTGCCCTTTTCTCTATATACACATATACCCACATGTATGTATAGAAAAATATCCTCAATTTTACAACGATAATGTTTAAACTATGTATAATACAACTGTAACAAACAAACAAATGTAAAAGTAAAATAAAAAAACCCAAACCAAACACCTCAAGGGAGGATAATGGTATATTGTATACGTACGAGAAAAACACTACTACGACACTCACACGCAAACACACAAACACTTTTAAAACGAAGGATTCGCATCTATGTGTGCATGGTAAAGGAAGATCTACTTAGATATATATGCATGGATGTATGTATGAACATTTTATAAAATTATAACAGAAAATAATATTATAACAACAACAAAGCATTCACTCAACTCTCTCAAACACACACACACATACACATCCACATTCAAAATAGATATTGGGTTGATTTTGTTAACGGTAAATGCAGTATTATATGTGTGTGCATATGTATGTATGTAATTCTGTTATACTCTACAGCATTGAAAATATAAATAGGGAAGATAGGAATTATGTAGTTGTTCAGCAAAGATTTTGCCCAAATGATAATTTTCCATACAATTGCTGTAGTTATTAGCAGGGCAACCAAAATATGTTTGAAAGTTTTGACAACAATTTTCATATTTAACTCGAAACAGCATGTTTTAGCATATTTCACAGTAAAATAATATTATTAGAGCTGAAAATAAATAGCTGAAAATTTTAATTCGTTCGTGATATATCAATATCATGTCAACAGTTTGTATTTTAATAATTTGTTTTTATGTTAATAGCTTATTTAATTACATATAATTTAAAGTTATTAAAATATCATATATGAAAAATGCTACACACGAAGTTTATTGAAATTTATGATAGCTATTATGCTCCAAATCACCGATTTTTGCATTTTTCTAGATTCAAATTTATTTTTTTTACTTCGAATGCGACGATATCTCTTTCAAAACACTGGAAATGCCCATATCGGAAAGATTTGTCTAAAATTCTCTCTAACTTAATTAAAGACATGTAATGTCCATTTCTTATCCAATTTATAAGTTTATAAGTAGTATATTACTTTAAATTGTAATTTTTTTTAGTCTTCTGGCATCCCTGTTTATGAGTTGTTTTCGAACGTTTTAAAAGCAACTCTACATCATCTTTCTTATTTTGTAGCTTTTGTATTAAAAAAATCCCCTTTGCTTCGTGCCGCTCTGCATACATCCATGTTTTATTTTTAACACAGAGACTGTACTTCGGGTATTCATACGATGAGTATTTTAGTTTTTTTTTATACGAAACGGACGGCATCTTACTTGTTTTTCAGTTTCTATATGTCTTGTTCGTACATTTATTTGTACGTCTGTATGAAGAATATACACACCGTACGTTCGTTCGTTTGTTCGTTCATTGTGCTCGTTATATGAGTTCAGAGCTATAATATAACCAACATTCCGAACTGGTGCTTGTTGGCTGGCTGGTTGGTTGGTTGCTTGGTTAGTTGGTTGGCTGTCAGTGCTGGCTGGCTGGCTATTGTGTGTTGGTTCAGTTTTTAATACGAGTCAGCAACATTGGATGTGGAAATACATACATTGTGTATATTCAAGTTTTTTTTTTGTTTTGTATTTTTTATATAAATATGTATGTATTTAGTATATTTTCAAGTAGATTTTTTTTTTAAATTTTTGTTGTTTGTTTGCCATACACTCGGTTTGGACGGTCGATCGAATAAACAACGCAACCAGCAACAACAATAATAATAATAACAACAGCAACGTAGATACATTCATACACACATAGATACACTGATTGTGTGAGTGTGTGTTTATTTTATTTTTTTGTTTTATTGAGGGTTGCGGAAAAAGCAGAGGAGGTATACGGGGGGAATTGAGCAGTAGAGCCAAGTGAATGCCATGATAGCTGACATGGCGGCAGCAATGGCGACGTATAACGTCGTTTTGTCGGCACAACGGACCCGCACACTAACATTTTGTTTTATTGTTTAGTGAGATGCGTTTTTACGTTTGTTGGGTTGCTTTTTTCAATACACTTGAAAAATTTCCAACATTTTGAATGTTGTTCTTTCTCCCTATTAATATACATAGTATTTTAGCTCATTCATATACCTTTTTTTGTTCAGTGTACATTTATACTGTATTCATTCCACTGTTGGTTGTTTCGACAGACGGTCGGGTCGGTTGGTTGTTTGCTTAGTTGGATTGCTGGTTGCCAGTATCTGTACATACATACATATGCATACATATATATATATATTTGTATATGTATGTATTGTATGGTTGACTGCTGATGTTGATATTGTTCGCTTTAATACATTGGGAATGAACAACAAAAAAAATGTGAAAATATTTTCATTTTTATATTTTCCCAATGCCTTTGCTTTGCATCGAGTTGATGCGTCGTTGCTTTGTTTAAAGCAGAAATAAACTTAGTTCATGTGTTATTATAACATGACTGACGTTTAATGTTTTGATGGTCCGACGTCGCCAACTAAATGTGTTTGGATGAGATATAGTCTCTTATACACAGTGATATACTTGTACACATTTCCATACCTAGATGCCTAGATGATGTTGGAGGTGGCAATACATAGTTGAAAATTTGTGTTTTTCTTTTGTGAAATTGTTTCACAGCTATGTATGTATGTATGTAGGTATGTCTACAGTCATGGGAAGATATTGCCCACATTTACTAAATTTATGCTTCTTAAAACACTACAGATACCATGTATGTAGTATGTACATACGAATGGATGGCAATTCTTCAATGTTAACTCTGTTACTTTTATTCTCACACAATGTTATTATGGAGATTTCCTTGATCTTTCCAAAGCGGTTGGTTCTTAACTAGATAAATACCTACTATGATGTATGTAGGTAAATTTGTTTATCTTAATTCGTCTAGGACTAATCCATCATTTAAAAACACTTAACAACAAATAATTTTCGTTGAGAGTGATGATTATGGAATGCCAGGAATTTAGGTAAACTCCTAATCTTGTACACAGGTAATTTTCGTTAGTCAGGTACATGGTATATTGCATTTCACTGACTACCTGTTTAAAGTAATTACAAATAGGATGGGAATTCTACATAAAATGTGAGTAGCTGTGAAATCCCTCAATATTCAATTGTAGCCAAATATTTTTTTCCAAATTTATTCCAATAATATTTTGATGAATTTTAATTAGTTATTTGAACAATTACAATAATTTTTTTAGAACTAACAGTAATTTACTACAGGATTTCACTGTACATTTATATTTAATGATAATAACGATCCTCAAGATGATGGCGATGATAGAAGTAAATCGATAGGGTTGTCATTCGAATACAAATTATTCGAATAATCGAGGAAAATAAAGATTTTATTCGAATGAATAAACATTTTCAATTTAGATTTAATCAATAACTGTCGAATATATATTCGATCAAATTAATTTCCAAGATTTGAGGTAAATATCTCAAAGAAACAATACCATTAATTCCCAATATTACAATATTTGCAATAGAAAATTTGTTCTTTCGATTTCGAATTGAATCTGATTTTAAATATGTACATATATTTGATTAAGTTATTCGAATAATATTTTTACACATTCTTCGTTCGAATAATCGATCACTCGATTAATAAAAATATCCTTAATATTTAATCGATCAAAATTAAACTCAAATAATTGCCAACCCTAATCTTCATCGATCGCGTAAAGTCGTAAAGTCAAACTATAAAGTTTCATTATGGCCTAATACTCGAGAGTTTGTGATGAGTAAGTAGTGCTGCTAGGCAGAGAGTTGAAGACTCAAAACACACAGCATATGATTGCTAAGCTTTACATATTTCTCGAAATATCGTATCGTCAATATCGATATCGTGGTAGTTGTGTGTTTTGTCGTTCCAAAATATGCTGGTGCTTAAGAAATCAGGTTTGTCTTGTGGTATGCGTGCATGTATTATGTACGTAGCTTGTTTTTTTTCTTTTTTTTTGGTTGGTTGGTTGATATGTGTGCGATGTCTTTTAAAACCAGTTATATATTTTTTACAGTGTATGAACGGTTCGAAAATACTCTTTGTTAAGTTAATAGCGTAGCGTTGGCTAACATCGTTCATAAACATAATAAACATTTCATAGTCTGTAAATACACACAGTCGGTCCTCAACTCGAATACGTCGTCTTATTTCTGGCTTTTACTTGTTAAGTTCAGCCGCCGCCAACAGGCTTGGCAAAACAGAAACATTTTTCAAAAGATATTGTTTAAGTTCGAAAGCTGGTTTCACCACCACCAACCACCACGGTTGGTTGTTGGGTAGATTTGAAACTAAAGCTGTTTCACTGGCTTGATGATGTTGATGGTTGCGATGATGTAGAAGAAGTTGATGTTGTGAAGAAGACGATGTCGACGATGAGGATGATGATTTTCAGTTTATTATAGAGCTGCTGCTGTTAAAGTATGTTTTTGTATTTTTCGTTTACTTGGTTGGTTAGATAGCAAAGCGCTTACATAAAAAATCTAAAACTACCGAGTGACCAATAGACCGTCCACTAAACGTGCTTATAAGATTTTAGCTGTATGTGAATGAGTAGCTCATATAAAAGGTTTTTCGTTGCTTTGGATTTGGAATATTCATGCTTTGGAACGGATGTTCACATATTGCGTATTACAATAACAGGCACAATCACTCTCATAGAGTTAATTATGATGATGATTGCAGTTGTTGTTTTATTTTAAAACAATCATTACAGTACTTGGTTGATAATGATGACCATCAACATGAGATTATTAGGTTTATTGAAAACTAAAAACAATATCTACTATTAGTTAGAATGAAGAAAGAATAATTAAATCTTGTAATCCTTAAGAATATTCAAATTTAACAAATTACAGAAGATTGAGCATGCGCAACTGATAATTCTCATTCAACCACTAAAAGCCAATAACGAATGTAGACCAACAGCTTTGAGTACAACCCTTCTGATCTTTTTTTTTTGTATTTCATAGGAAAACTTATTGTTTCCAAACTTTAGCACTCAGGCACACATAAACAAAGTCAAACAAGTCCCAAATGGTGACAGGAAAATGAGAAATTTCTAAAAATACACCAAAAAAAATTAAATAAGAACTGCAGTAAAATAATGATATTTACAAAAGAAGGGAATACAATAAGCAGCCAACATGGTACATTATACTTTCGAACGTAGTTTCGGTTTTTTATAAGCCGACTACTATCGAACGTACTGAAAGGTACAATAATAAAATTTGCCCTCTTTCGTTTTGTACGAAAAGTAAGGGATGAAGTGAAATTCGATTTTACCATCATCATTACAACTAGTACTACCACCACCAACTCAGCCATCAGCAGGCAACTAAAATAAAACCTAAATAAGCATGAAGAATGAAAGGAAGTAGGAAAATGAAAAAGGCACGTCAAGGAAAATAACACATGCCGTGCCATGACGGCTAAGCCGTAGCTGTGGCAGCAGTAAATGTAGAATAACTAAAACTGAATCGATTCGAAACTCACCCCGTAAAATGTATTTCTGCCTGCCTGCCTACTTGGTTGCTTGCTTGCGTTTAGACCGCCGTATCTGTATCTTAAAAAATATATAGAAATCCCTTTAATGAACAACGTACAACCAAGAATGGAGAAAAACCTAAATTCTATATAAAATAATATGAAATGAAATGAAATACAACAAACAGCAGCAGGGCAACGGCATATGGCAACTCATAAACACAATGGAAACATTTTCATTATTTTTTTTTCTTTTTCGTTTTTGTTATTTTCTGTGAATTGTGTGCGTGCGTGTGTGTGTGTTGTATATTCTGAAATGTTTGAATACGACGTCTGTAATGTAATTCTCCTTACGTACTAGTTATTTTTATAAATACACTTATTTGTTTGTATGTTTCTCTGTATTTCACTAAGGAGGAGGATGATAATAATGATGTTGTTGTTGTGCTTAGCATTTGTAAGAAAAACAACTGCGTCATCAGACTTATTCAATGTAAACTCTCTATTTTAAGGATTTCTTTTTTCTGCTTAGTATTGAAATATTTATACCATGTAGAGATGGAAAAACACACTGCTTGTAATAGATTAGGCCACAGTAGGTAGGGTGTTGTAATGGTTCAACTCTGTTAGATCCTTTAGAAGTCATAGATCGCTCGATCGTTACAAATTATTAAAATTACTTTATTTGCCCTGAAAAGTTTAAACAATAGTTCTAACAACTTATTTTTTTTCTATTTCTTCTTCTAGGTTAACTCAGCCATGGGTCTACAAGCCACAACCGCTACAAAGCGGAAACATGATCTTACATTTGATAGCAAGGACACAAACACCTACACAAATTGTCCGCCGCCAATAAAGACCAGTAAATGGTCGTTGAATAATAATAATTACATCGATGCTGTCGGAGAGCAAAAACTTGCAGCCGTTAATGGTATTAAGACAAACAACAGCAATAATAATAACAACAACAACAATAACGAAAACAAAAGGTGTGACATGTCGTGTGGCACTATTTCGTATAACTTAAGAAATGGCAAAGAAGTTCTAAGAACTAAAGTGACATCGGTAAAGCCCGTATTAAACGCCATTGTCGCTAATATACCAGTTGCTGGTGAAGTTGATGCTACCACACCCTTGCCGCCCACCTCGTCGACACTCGTGCCGGAGGATAGTATAGCAAAACTAGAGGTTGTAGCAAGTGTACCTTGGACCTCGGCACCGGAACCAGTCGATTGTATATCGAAATTACAAGCAGTGGCCGTGCCTAGTGATCCTTGGGGCAGCATCTCGACACGTTCGACTCTGGCCACTACATTGCTTAGTGCTGATGAATTAGATGACGATGATGATGACTTTGAAGATGACTATGAAGAAGAAGAAAGTATTATTCCCACATATTGCCCCTTGAGATACCATACATTCCCATCGGCGAATTCACCATCATCATCATCATCAGCATCACCATCGCCGAACCATCAAAATCAGCGTATGGGAGGTAGTTTTACTACTTCTCAGAGTTATGGATCTAGGCCTAACTATTACTCTGAACCATTTCCCCAGCAAAATTGCTCGCGTACTGGTAGCCCCCAACATTTGCGTGTGGGTAATGGATTTACTTGGCCAAACGGCAACAATAGCAGTTTTTATGCTTCCCCAGAATCTGCCTACACGTCTCCGCAGCAACAACAACATGCTGCGTCTCAACAACAACATCAACCTCAAGTTCAGCAACAAACTATTAGATGTGCGGAAAATGGTAAATCCTATTTGGAATTAGGCTGCACTAGTCCTGTACCGAATGTTACGAATAACACAGTACCCGCACCATCACCCACGCCATTCGTTGGTCTGCATGTTGCCGCGCCCGCTGCTCATGAAGCCAGACTACCATTGAAACGTTGCTGTGACGGTCGCGGCTCTTGGTGCGGCTCTAATAAGACCTGCTACAAAGACATTCGTCTAAAAATTCGAAATTTATCCATGTTCAAACTATCACGTTTCCGTCAAGTGTCCGAACAGTCATTGTACAGATCAGTATTAATTTGTAATACACTAAAAAGAATCGACAGAGAAATTGAAGCAGAGGCAAAAGAATTACACCAGGCAGCTGCACATGTTGCACAGCAACATCATAACCACCTTAATCACAGCACTACCACTGCTCACCATCAACCTCAGTCGCAGTACCATCATCATCTGCATTCGCACATGCAGATACAGTCGCCATTGCCATCGCATAACAACAGCAACAACGGACATCATCATCAGCTGCCTCAACAACAACAACATCATTCCCAACAGCCCATGCTACACCCTCAACATCAGGATTATATGCCAGTTCCCAATTGCGGTCGTCTTGGTGGTAATGTTGAGTACCAGAATCATCAACAGCAACAACAACAACAGTCTGCGGCCCAACAAAACTTTCATCAGCATCACTATCAAAATGAACGTATGGAATCGTCTCCATTCCAAAATTCTTTGCAAAAACCCGCCCCCACAAGTCAGTTTCTAAATAATCATCAAAGTTCCAATAATTGTACGGGATCCGTGACAACAACTCTGCATCCATATGACCATTATCCCTTTCGGGAAACACATTCGGGTCGTGCCACTCCTTACCCAAGCCAACCTGTGATATCATTACCACCTGTTTCTGCCTCTGCATCACCATCATCTTCGTCTCAAGTGCAATCATCTGTGACATCTCCCGCAACAAATACCACAGCAGTCTCGACCGCCTCCTCAATAACATCCGATACAGATTCCGGTTATGCGGATGATGACTCAACTCGTTCAATTAACTGGAGCTCCGTGCTAAGTCTCTCATCGCAATCAGCCTTAGATCCGCTCAATAATAACGATCTATTTTCAATACTACCACCTGCGAATCCAGCTACTGCCGTACCCGTATCCATACCTTCATCCTCCTCAACAACAAATGGCAGCGAAACATCATCATCGTCCTCCTCATCCATGGCTGTGGCAATCAGTGGTACCTTTACAACCGTTCAGTCGTCATCTGCGTCCTCACCAGCTGCGACAAGCAGTTTATGCAACACGTCCACAATTCCCCCATCTGCCACAACCACCGCCACCTTTACAACATTATCGACCATCTCGTCTGCAACGCATTCACTCACCTCCTCCTATGTCAGCAGCATGAGTTCCAATTTAACATCAGCTGCGTCGACTTGGGAATATGGATTTCTAGACATGGAATTCGGATTGGGGACCGAATTTACGGAACTGGCTCCTAGCTGCAAACTCTCTGCAGATGATTTCGGATTCAAAAACAGTCTAACACCCGTAACTGTGACTCGTTACGATAATGAACTTGAACAACCTGCACATATAATGGTCGGCAGTTAGTATCAGTTGTAAGCAACTCCTCTACAACTCGTTTTATTATGTTGCAAGCAGGCCACCACCTCCTCGTCCACAAAAAGTATTTCTAAACATTTAAGTTGAAGCTTATCCAGCTTTAAAATGCCACTTTAAATCCTTAAGTTACCATCTAAGTTTACGTTTTTTATTACACATTTTAGTTATTTCTCTCTTCAAAAGTAAATTGCTCAGGTTGTGAACACATTTTTTTCTCTAACCGTTAGAATTTTTTATATAGAAATGCTACCTATGGAAGTCAATGATCATTAATCCAGAAATCAAGTTTTAAAAGCTTTATTTCGGAACACTGGCAATTCGCAAATCAATTTTTTTAAATTTAATCAATTTTACATTTTATATAAATCTAATATTTGTATTTAAGAGTATTTGTGGGTGTAAGTGGTCCATAAGGAACATTAACATTTTACATTTACTATAAATTAAATTTTCGACAAAATACAAAGCTTTTATTACAAAAAATTAATAAATAATCATTGACATTCAATCTATTTAATTCCTATTTTTACTGTACTGCATACAACTAGTAAATTTGTCTAAACATTTTGTAAATACTTGTAATTAATATTAAACTAATTTAAGAATTTCCAAAATCTATCGTTAGCTGCAATCTAAGATATTGTTATTAATTTAAGAAAATATGAATTTTATTAGAAAAACAAAGAACTTCTTTTAAAAGGATTTCTTAATTTAATTTTGATTTAAGTGCAAATCATTGTAAATATTTTCCAAGGTATTTTATTTTTATTTATGAAAAAAAAATAACAACTAAAAATGTTTCAAAAGAACAAAAAGTAAAACAAAGTTATTAAAGAAGAAAAAAAACAAATAAAAAATAATGAAAAACAAGTGTTTTAAAAAATTAAAAAAAAAACTGATTTTTATTTGCAACAATTATTAACTGAGCTTGATTCAGAAGCTTTTGTTTTGATAAACAAAAATTTACAACAAGGGTTAAACTTAATTCGAGTACACTGCATTTAATGGCGCCATTCCGTTTGCATTTTCCACATTTTTCATTTGCGAAAGATGAGACTGAGGTATTTCGAATGGTATATATGCTTTTTAAGTAACCTTGTGCAGTCTGTGAGTATTTCTCCAGCGAACATATTTATGTGTTTTACGCTTACGACAGTTTCCTACTAGATTTAAGATAAAATGTAACCTGTTTATTTAATCTAGTACAAATTGTACTAGATTGGCGACTACGCCAACCACGATAAGGGTTTAATAATTTTATATTTAAAGTTTAATCTTTAAAAATTACCACTTGTAAATATTTATCAGGGTACATTTTACATCACTGCAATAAATTTTATCAAAAAAAAACTATGCTCACTGTTTGTTAATATTGAAATTGTTGCAATATTCAACATATGAAGCTTTGCAAAAGTCTACATACGTCTTTTACTTCTATACAACATTGTTATGATAAAGCCGTTAATTTCACAATTGATCAGTTGATTTAAATTTATAGTAGCTGCGTGTGTGAGATTTGGTGCTAATTTTTTATTAATTGTAATACAATGAATCTCAAAATGGCGAAAATAGAGGAAATAACCGCCGACTTCGGAACATTAGTTGTCAAGTTGTCAAATAAAGGAAAATTTACGGCAAATGTGGGGGAAATCGTTAGTTTGTCAAAATCTAGAGAGATATGAAAGTTTGTTACGAACAGGATGTCCATTAAAGTTTGATGAAATATTAAGGTGTAAAATTGTAAGAGAAGTCCTAGAAATTCCAAATAAATTAGCGTAGAATGAAAAAATATGTATCAAAAAGGTTATGAATTTTATGTCGATGCTTTTTTAAAAAAGCTGGACTTCAGTCGTTCAGTCGTCAGATAAAAACCGATCATTAGTCGTAAAACTCTACATAAGGGTATATTTTTTGTTGTCATTAAAAAAAACTCAAAATTTTACCAAATTTAGTTTTGAACAAATAATTTTGCCAAGTAAAATACATAAATAAATTCGGGTGATTAGCTGTGAGATTTAATCTTGTGAAAAACCAATGTATGACCAAAATAACAACAGTGTTTGTATGTTTTTTTAAATTTTTCAGATGAAAGTTATTCTTTGATGTGAAATACCTGATTTTGACATTGAAAATCATGTTGCCGAGAGGCTACCTGATTAGATTGTATCATCTAAACATGTTTCCGCCTTTGCATGTTAAAAAATCTTTGTCTCATGCGTTGCTAATGTCACAAATAAACTATTGTATTGAGGTTTATTCGGGTTGCAACGCAGGAAACAGAAAAAAAATCAAGGCTATTGTTCATAAAATTGTGAGATTTGTTTATGGACTTAGCCTAAGGGCCCACGTTTCTAATCACTTAAAAGATGTTTTTAACCTTGCATTTGAGGATTTTTTAAAGTTTCGTTTATTAATTTACCTATTTAATATTGTTAAATATCAAAGGCCTCTGCATTTTATGCAGATGATATCCTTTACTAAATCACTCAGAAATCCTTAGATAATATATCGTATTCATAACATACCATATTAACATTCTCTTGTTGTACGCGCCGCACGATTGTGGAATTGCTTTCCAATAAGTTTACGTTCTTTTGCTATGTCTTTGGCAACGTTTAAGCGAAGACTTACTGATTTTTTCAATTTTACAATATGTACTGTAGTCAATAATTAATTGGACAATATTTTAATTTGTCTTATTTGGATTATATTTTCATATGTGTATTGGAGTCGTTAAAATGTTTTAGATGTTATTATATTGATCTCTTTTTGATATGTGAACAAATATTTTAAGTTTTTCATATGGTAATATTATTTTTATTGGCCAATAGGCCACATGTATTACTAATGAAATAAATAAATAAAATAAAAAAAAAATTAATTAATTTTCAGACTTCATTTGCTAAATGTATTCACGTAACAATTTTCAAACCTGACATACTTTTATAATACTAATTGTTGTTTATGCAAAAGTTCGCAAATGTAAAAACCTTATGCCGATTCTAAGTCGGTATAGAAAATAAAAATTAAAACAAAATCTGAACTTACCTCATTATGGAATTCTTGTATGTTCTTTATTTTGATTTAAATTTCATTGAAATCTTGTTGAAGCTTATTTCTAATATCATCTGTAACAATAAAACCATTTCCATGTCCCGGAATTATATATGAACATAATTTAGCCAACATTAAACGATTTTCTTTCTGCAGTTTTTGGTTTTCCGATCCAGCATTTGTCCATATTTGAGAATCCCATACATCTTGGCCATTTTCAAATAAATCGCCACATACACCAACAGTGCCACCCAGATCGGTGTTGTTAACTAGCAAACTAACACAATCTGAAGTATGGCCTGGAGTACGAATTATTTCGACTTCACCAACAATCAACGAATATGGTTGCACCCAGTCGTAGTTGGGATACTTATCCCGGTAAGACATACACGAAGCCACAAAATGCAAGTCGGCATTTGTAAAAAGATAATTACATCCAATATGATCTGAGTGGCCATGAGTGCAAACAACGTAATTTATATCTTTAGGTTCCAGGGAATGTTGTTTTAGGGCCTTTACAATAACCTCGCCATCCCAAGCAGTCATCGTATCAACAATTATATTTTTTCCGCAACGTGTTTTGATTAAAGTCGAGGTACAATTTGCAAGCATAACATTTGAATCCAATGGATCACTTCGTGAATATCCCACAGATAAAATATGCACCTTATTAAACATAATTTTTACTTTTTCCAATTAGCTTCACAACTTTTGTTTACACGCGCCAAATTTGTTTTACCCAAAAAAAAGTAAAATTCACTCACTCTGAATGGTTCGTTTTTTTCTTGTCAGACACAGTCTAGGCGAATTTATACAAGGTGGAATCAGTCGAACAGCTGATGATTTTTTTCTCTTTTTGGGTCTAACAACTGTCAAGGCATGTTTTTATATTTAAATATCTACATATTCTATGCTTATTAACAAAATATTTATGGTTTACATAAATAAGTAAAGCCATCACTATTAAATTATCTTCACCATATTAAGTTTAAATACTTATTTGTTTAATTTTTCATTTTGGTTTTTTGACATTTGTTAAGAACAATCGTTGTTTTTGTAGAACTGACACCACCTTGTATGAATTCGCCTTGTGAAAAATTTATTGAACAGACTGAATTTGAAAATAAAAAATTAAATTTACAAATTATTTAAAGACTACTATAAATACAAATTATTACAAGTAGTATACAAGTATAAATGCAGGAGTAAATTAGGTATTTACATTCTTTTTTCAAAAATATTTATCTTGTAGGGTTCACAAGTCAATTGTTCGAATAGTCTAATCTTTTTAGAAATCGAAAAAAGTCAAAATTTTTCAATTATAGTATCATGTAGTAACCCCCGTCATAAGACAAGACATTAATTTGCTCACACAGCGATCGTGTTATTTTCCGCGCATGAATTTATCTCATGTGGACAACTCATGTCGATGTTATGTTCTTCTTCGAACAACGTTGTCCGAACAATTGTTCACACAATTTTGTCTAACATCAAGTGTAATTTTAATACAAAAAGACCGCCACTTCAAAAAAATTAAAACACATGTTGTTCCCAAACCGAAGAACATTAACAAAAATTTGTTTCCGTAATTCAACCTGTATTTAAGATTCTAGAATATTTTTAAGATTTTCGATTGCATTCGATTTGTTATTTTACAATTATCGCTCGGTTAATTGTATTTTATTATTAAATATGGACCTCTTAAATCAAGATTATGTACACTTGATACATCAATGTTTCCGCTATAGTCGAACTTAGGTTTTTAATATCGAGAAAATCGGACCATAAATGGTTGAGATATAAGCTAAAAACCACGATTATCTGGATTTTAAATACTTTTTTCGATATTTTTTCACCATTTTTTAAATTTAAAATTTTTACGTGCTCCCTCTTAATGTAAGAGCTTTGTCTCTTTAAAGTGTAATTTTCTATATAAGTATGGACTTGAAAGACTGTTGATATCCAGAAAAGGTTTATTGGGCGAAGCTGGTGTTCGACAAAACCCACTGTAGAAAGTAACTGCGATCGGCTGAATGCCTGCTAAAAATACATAAAAGTAATTAATGTTCATATGATTTATATCAACGCCACTTTTCGTTTAGCGTTGTCCACATATTTTGCTCCTGAACGATGCATTCCATTAATACATATAATCTCATGTTCCATTTTACCTGAATATAAATAGCAGTTACTATTTAAATCAATTTAAAACGGTATGATTTTAATTGTTTGTAGGTCTTTAATATAAAAGTTAATTAAATTCAATAAATTGTATTATAATAATATATTTTCTTAAAATTACTGAGAATCACTAGAACTTGAACTAGAACTGTCCGTAGACATGACTTCTACATCATCTTGTGAGGCCTCTTTATGTGATCGCGTTTCTAATGCGACCGAATTACCCGAAGAACCCATGGACATGTGTAATTCACCCATATTTGTCCAATTGAATTGATTTTGAAAAGCATTTGGTACTTCATTCATATTACGTTGATTATCAGTCATGCTATTCTGATGCGCGACACCGCCTCCATTGATATTAAGATCCGATTTTCCCAGGAATCCATTTCGCATCTCAATATCTGTTGGATACGGACGACGAACATCGCCGATACACCATGTCAAAGGTGCGCTAACCGCATTTGCCGAACTTATACGGTGTGCATACTTGATCAACTCCTCTGACGATACAGGTCTTTTATTGGCTTGATTAATACTGGCTAGTTTCCGACGGGCTTGAAATATTGCTGTGGATAAAATATGTTCAGCCTCTTTGAGAGACTTTTGCAATTTTTGTATTTCACGATCCTGCAAATTATGTGTTGTCATTAGAATTTTTGACCAACATTCAGTAAATTTTAATTGTCTAACCTGCACATCTACTTTTGCTTTCAAGTCATCCATTTTTTGTTCCAATTTTGCCTGCTCATCAGCCAAATCTAACATTTTGCGAAACTCTTCATCCTTTGCTACTAAAAGGTCAACCAATGCGGTATGCTCAGCAGTTGACATTTTTTGATGTTTTGGCGATAGATTATCTATTAGTTCCCTAAATAGAAAAATATGCTAATATTATTATTGTTGGGACATTTTATATTTTACCGCTTACATACTTTGATATTAACTCCATGTCATCTATTAAAAGAAGCAAACGCTCCTTTGTGCTCAAATGGAAAGACATTTTTAATGTAAATAAAATAAACCAAAAATTTCGCAAAACTTTAATGCTTCTTCTACTAATAAAAGGTAAATTAATACATCTATGAAATGATAACACAATTCTTTTCTCTGCAGAAAACAGTGATGACTACGTTATTTTATTCTCCGGAGCATTTTTGAACTCAAAATAATGTTTGAATACTAATATATATTAACTTGGGGGTTACACGATCAAGCTTTGCCTTTCACTCACACTTTTAAGAATTGAAACGAACTTGCATTCAATTTCACATTCAAGTTGGTGTTCAATTTTTCATTCAAGAAAACAGCTGATTACATTTTTATGTCCAATTTGTACTAAAATTGTTTTCAAGTTGCGTGCTGCCTACGTCACCGCTTTCAATTTTTATAAATTTTGACAAACAGTATATGTAAAAGACTATCAAGAAAAACTTGATCGATCATATATATCAAATATATTTACAAACAACGCAGTATTGTATTAATATTTGTCAAAAACTTAGTAGGTATTTATAAATGTTTTAAAACTTAAAAAATATAAATAAGGTTTTATGTACATATGTATAAAAATATTTATTTTTATCAGATTTTGCCTATGGTCATTCTATAGACATTTATGTATCATAGAGGCATATTCCGGGAAGATAATTGATTCTTATATATTAAAAAAAATTGCAAACAAGTTTTGAAAAATATCAACTTTTTTGTAATTTGTCTTACATGTTGGTCCATAACTCTGGTTTTACTTGACATTTCTGATCACCATAGAATATTTGGGAAATTGTCAACCCCTAAGTCTTTCCCTGTAGGCCGTATTATGCCTTCAACAGGCAGACGGAGGGACAAAGCACCATCTTTTTGGTGGTGGATATAAAAATATTTCGAATACTACCTTGTAAACAAGATATGTATTTATGGAGTTATTAATATGTTAAATTTGAAAAGTACTAATACACTGTATTACGTTTGTAATTATTTTTAACAATATTATTAACCCAGGCGACTTTTTAAACGTTGAATATAAATCGCCGGAATTAAATTCATGATTTTATTCTTTGCAAGCACTGTTTTTGGCATATGTTATTTGTTTACTTCTTGTTTTGGCAAATACGAATTTCGTTAAATTATTCCGGATTGAAGATTTCTCGTAGCATTGTGTAATAGTTGGTTAAATTTATTTTTTGAAACTGCATCGACATGCAAAGATCAATTTTCGAACAGTTATTCCAAAAGGCCTGCAGATATTATAGCTATAAATCCGTTAAGCGTCCTGACTTCACGGCAATATCGAAAGTTGTGTCGCATCCAGTTGGCAAGGAAGTCCGACCTAAGGAAAATGTAGATCTTACAAAACAACTGCAAGCCAAAATTTTAGCAACTGGGCCGATAACTATCGCTGAATATATGCAAGAAGTTTTAATAAATCCACAGTCGGGTTATTATATGAACCGGGACGTTTTTGGTCGCGAGGGAGATTTCATAACCTCACCGGAAATATCGCAAATTTTTGGAGAAGTAAGTGAAAGAGATGGTAAAAAAGTTCTTGTATTGAAATAACTATTTGTAAGCTTGTTGCTATTTGGGTTTTAAGTGAATGGCAAAAAATAGGCGGACCCCCATTTCAGCTAGTGGAACTTGGTCCGGGAAGGGGTACTCTGGCACGTGATGTCCTGAAAGTGTTGTCTCAATTCAAACTTGGAAGCAACTTTTCTATGCATCTGGTTGAGATAAGTCCACATCTAAGCACGTTACAAGCTCAACTTTTGTGCTATAAACACGAAGCAGCCGACAGCAATACGGAAGGTTATTACCAGAAAGGAGTGACTGCCTCAGGCATACAAGTTTATTGGTATTCTCGACTGGAGGATGTACCTGCCGGATTTTCCATTGTATTGGCTCATGAGTTCTTTGATGCTTTGCCAGTACATAAACTTCAAATGGAGGATGGATTATGGAAGGAAGTACTAGTAGATATAGCCGACAAGCAGACTGATGAAACAGATTTTAGATTTGTTCTGTCAAAGAATCAAACGCCTATTTCAAAAATATTTGAACCTATAGCCGGAGAGACAAGACAATGCCTTGAATATTCAATAGAATCGGATCGCTTAATAAGTTTATTGGCTGGTCGTTTCGAAGCAAATGGTGGCATTGGATTGATAATTGATTATGGTCATTTTGGTGAAAAATCGGATACATTAAGAGTAAAGCTAATTCAATTCTTCACCATATACAAACATTCATTAACATATTTAATGTTTCCAGGCTTTTAAAAGGCACGAACTATTTAATCCCTTGAAATCACCAGGTACAGCCGATATAACAGTCGACGTCGACTTTAGGCAAATGAAGCGAGTTGCTGAAAGAGATAATAAGGTTTTATGTCTCGGGCCTGTTGAACAAGGACTTTTTCTGCAACGTATGGAGGGAGAAGTGCGCCTAGAGGTATTTACATACATATTACTGATAATAGTTATATTAAATATATATTTTTTAATTTAGCGCCTATTGAAAAATGCTTTGCCTGAAAATCAAACTACAATTAAGTCAGCATACGAGATGCTCACACAACCAGAGAAGATGGGATCCAGATTTAAATTCTTCTCCATGTTTCCGGCTGTATTAAAAGATCACTTACAAAAGTTTCCTGTAAATGGTTTCCAGTAGTCAGAATCTTACATGTGTGTATTAGATACATTTAAATTTATTTTACAATAAGATTTTAAAAATCGATGAAATTAAATAATTAATGTTATTTCTTGTTAAACGCTTCGTTGATGATTTTTGTCTCTTGGGGTGTAAACTGTAGTACAGCACTTATAGCATTCATCATATGCCGTTTTCCATCAGTGTCTTTGGACACAATGTAACTGATAATAACATTTTTCAAATACTCCAAATTCGCACCTTCCCGTGACTTACATCGCTCAAGTCTAGTAGATAAAACATTTTAAATTGAGTAGAATTAAAAAAAAAATTACATTAATCTTACCTATCGACTTGCTCTTCAAGTATTTCAATTTTATTGTTAAGTTCTTCTTGGGCGGTGACTTTTTCATGTATAGCTTTACGCATCGAAGTTTCTGCTTGATATTTAGATTTTCTTAAATTTGCTATCTCAATGTCTTTGCGTGCGATTTCATTGGCATAATGTAACATATGACAACTATCGCCCACTGATAGTTTTTTGGCCTTGATGTTTGATGATTTTTTGTAAGTTGTTTGGTGGTCTTGCACTACATCATCAAATGTTTCTCCATCAGATGATGTCGCGTTGTTGGTATCGTTTTTAGAGACATTCGACGTAGCCGTGCTGATATTGGGCTGGCTGCTGGAATGGAAGATTTCGAAAGATGTTTGTAAAGCTTTAATCTCCTGCTCCTTTTCATCGAGTAGTTGTAGAGAGCGTTGCCTTTGTTTTTGCAACTGCTGCTCCAAGTCGTTCAGCTTGCAACGATAATCATTTTCCGTGTCAGCATGTAAGGTTTGCCATTTGGTACGCTCTTCTTTTACTGCCACTCGTAATTTCTCGTTATAATTTTTCAACTCTAAATCTTGTTCGTCTATGTTGCGATTTAAGTCCTTGACCTTTTCCTGCAATGTGGTTATATGGTCTTTTTGCTGCTTCAATTTCTTTTCAAATTCGGAGACTTGAATTTTTGAAGCTTCGAGTTGTTGTGAAGCTCTTGCAATTTCCTCTTCGCATTGAGAATGGTCGGTGCCAACCGAGAAAATGTTTGTCAAATCAATCGGATTTGTTGAGTGGCTATTCGCCTGTAAGAGGATTTTCTTCAAATGCATAATATTTTCAACTATGTTTGCTATATCGTTATTAGTCGGTTTTGCTCTTTTGAGTCTTTTATCGTTGTAATAAATTTCATAGGGCGGTCCTTCTAATTGTGTCTTGTTGGAATGTTCAGAAGTCATCTTTTCTAAATCGTGTATTTGCGTCTTCAATAGTTGTATAGATTCTTGGTCCTGTTGTCTTAAGCGATCGTATGTTCCTACGGATGTACTTAATTCCGCCAATCTAGACTCAAGATTCGCTACACGGTTCTCGTGTAAGACAGCAAGTTTTCGTGATTGTTCTTCTGCCAGTTGAACTCGGTGTTGTTCGTTTTTAATTGCAATTGCATGATGTTCTTTCAATTGTTGCATTTCCCTTTGAAGTTGTTTCAATAATACTGAACTGTTTTGGCTGACTGATGAAGAATGGTCTACGCCACTTTTCTGGTCATTCAACTGTTTGAGTTGGGTTCTAGCTTCTTTCAATTGGGATTGTAGTTCTGTTATTCGCTTATTTTCAGCTTCATTGCTAGCAAATTGCATTTTAAAGTTGTTCAACTGCATCTCTATGCTCTCCTTAAGATGTCTCTCATCGGCATACAGCTTTTGAAGCTCTCGTATCATTAGCATTTGGTTGTTGGTTTCTTTTTCTCGTTCCTGTCGCTCAATTATTAACTTGGCCTTGAATTCATCGACATCAGCTCTTGCCATCTCTTCATTTTTCATTATTGTAGCCTGCAATTCATTTATCGTTTGTTCCTTTTGTTGAAGATGGGCACGCAATACTTTTTTGTCGGCTTGAAACGACGCTTCCATCCGAGATTTTTCAGCAGACAAAGTGGCCAAAGAATTCATAAGTGTCGCTATTTGGCCCTGCAGGGAAAATTGATCATCAGATTCTAAGTCGACATCTGTTTTTGAGGCCTCTGAACTTTTAGTTTGCCCTTCAGTGGCATCTCTTGAATTGCCAGATGACAATGGCTCCAGATTTTTATCATCTTTTTTGTTTAGTATGGCTGTTAAGCTGGCTTCGAGCGCTTCTTTTTCTTTAAGTAGCCCCTTGTAAGCTGTTATAATGTCTTAATTGGAAATAAATAAAATTAATCTGTAAAGTATATGAAAGCATACAAAGATGTTAGATTCCTAACTTACCTTTCAACCTTTTTTCATAGCGAGAAAGTTGCTCCTTCTGCGAATTAATTACCGATTCTAAATCAGTTCTTCTTTCCATTTTTAGGATATTTATATATTTTTTATTATTGCCACATAATTAGTTTAAACTAATTGATATACAATATGTATGATGAATAATAACAAAAACACAAAAAAAAATTTGAAACTTAACAGCTGAGCCAAGATGCATTTAATAAGGTGCCATCGGGAGCACAGCTGATTACAGACCTAGCACGCGATAATGTCAAAGTACATATATAAAAAATATTCGCCGGAATGCCATTATGTCAAACTCCATATGTTCATTTTTCGCCGTGGTGCAGAATCAATGTCAAACTTTGTTTACATCAAGGCGTATTTAACAAGGTGACAGCAGTGGCGAATTAAATGCACCTTGGTTTACATTTTGTAAATGTCAAACCAAGGTGCATTTAATAAGGTGCCATCGGCAGCACAGCTGATTATAGAAATAGCACGCACAAATGTCAAACTTCATATATAAAAAATATTCGCCCGTATATAGAGTTTGATATACGGACGTACGGGCGAATATTTTTTATATATGTAGTTTGACATTTGTGCGTGCTAATTCTATAATCAGCTGTGCTGCCGATGGCACCTTATTAAATGCACCTTGATATAGAGTTTGAAATACGGGCGAATATTGCATTAAACACATTCAAGACAGCAGGCTACACGACTACACGAACACAAATTCTGCTGGTTACAGTTGTAGTCGTGTGGCAGCTACTGAATTATTTTAAAGACGACAGCTACAAAGAAAACAGCTGATTTATAATTCAGTGGTGCCAGTTTAATAAAAAAATAACCGTACAAAATTCCAAAGTAATTAAGATTGAAACAATTATTTTGAGTAAAAATATATATATGGTTATAAATAATTATGTACCTGTTATTAATTTACATCAATATGGTTATCAAAAACTTCTCTTAATTAAGTAAAAAAAATATATTTTTTTTAAGCACTCATTTGATTTACATTTTTTATTATATTAGCAACACTATTTCTGCTTTGTAGTTGACAGAAATAGAAATTAGTTTAATTCGGCTACAGCGGCAAAAGCAATCGTGTGGCCGTGTAGCTGTGCTGTCGTTAATATAATCGTCTCCATATAAACGTGTGCATTTTATTTTTGACAGATTGAAGTTGGTAGCCTGCTGTCTTGAATGTGTTTAATGCATATTTTGTATATATGTAGTTTGACATTTGTGCGTGCTATTTCTATAATCAGCTGTGCTGCCGATGGCACCTTATTAAATGCACCTTGGCTCAATAGCTGTAATCCTTACACTTAGAAAAAATAATATAAGTATAATTATTTAATCCAGAATTTCTAAAATTAAAAAAACAAAACTGATTAAATGCATACTAGTAATAATAAATGATTAAATAAATGCATACTAGTAATAATAAACCCCCATATGCATAAAGGTATTAATAGACGTCAATACTGAGTATTAACACTTTTCAAATTTAAAATATTATTGAAATCATTCGGTATTTCATAAAATCGTTTCGAAAAATACAATTCTTGGATACACGATAGTATTACAAATATTTTATTTGTTTGTTGATTGATACTTTTCTGCTAACTTTATTTGTATTTTATATTTTCTTCACATTTTTGTTTTCCTTATTTGTATTTATAAATACATACCAGATACATATGAAAATAAAAAGTTTTTGAATTGTTTTAATACATTTTGGAATACCGACTGTAATTCATTTTTTGAAAATCAATACAATTTTTGTTTAGACGATGAAATTTTATTATGATACTTGAATTTTTGACAAATATTAATACTCAGTATTGCCGTCTATAAATACCTTAAACAGTTTATAAATTTATCAAAGGTTTATGAAACAGATTTTGTATGGAAATTTTGTTTTATAAACCTTTGATAAATTTATAAACTGTTTATGCATATGGGGGAAAATCTTTAGCTATCAATCAAACTCCCAAACCCAGCTCTGATATTTTTATTCTTTTTATCATTTTTAATTTTTTTTGCACATTTATCATACGAGTTTACTTCAATTTTCTTTCAGTGTACATGTATTTTTGGTTCAGTGCTCTACTTTTATAATAAATAAATACAAAATTTAAAAAAAAAATGGCATTTTCATTACAAATATCCAGAAAATTTTGCACCACATCGTTTTTAATGCTAAGACGTTTGGCTAAACGGTCAAATCCAGGTTTGGGTTATCAAATAACTGCTATAGAAGATGCGGCCAAAGTTATGCAAAGTGACCCAGAAGGTTTCGAAGGTTTGGAGAGTGATTTATTCAATGCGCACAAATCTCACAAACAACACGAATTGAATTTGCAGCATCAAAAAGAAAAATTAAGGCAATATATAATAAAAAGGAAATATTTTAACAAGGATCCGCTTCCAAACCTACTGACATACGCTGAAAAGGAGCAAATCAAATTTTTGCACTCGAGTGACAATGAAGAATGGACGGTTGAAAAACTTGCAGAAAGTTTTCCAGCCAGCGCTGAAACAATATGTAAAATTTTAAAGGCACATTGGAATCCAATGTCTCCCAAAAGAATACTTTCTCATGATGCCGGTGTCTTAAGAAATTGGCAACGATTTAAAAATGGAGAATATAGCGCAAAAATAAGTACAGAATTGTACGAACATTTAAAGAAGTTTTTTGATAGAGACACGAAAGATATAAATATCTTACAAGATCCCACACAAACGTTCCAAAGAAAACAATGGCAGAAGCCAAAGAGCAATGAATTTTCATCAATTATATCGTCGTTACGCCCAAAAACCAATGACACCAGAAATATGACAACATTGTCGGATGGTAAACCAAAGGAAAAATCAGTAGGTACCAATAATGCTGACAATGACACATACCTCCTAGGTGAAATTAAAAATAAAAAGCCAATGACAATTCATGAGGTAAAGGCAAAACACGGGGAAGACAATTCTGAAAATTCGGCGAATATAAATAAATCATTGGATCAACTGGCAGCACAAAAACTCACAAATATTAGTGGTACCGGAATTGTTCGAGAAAAGAATAAATGCCCGTCCAATGCAATTGCTGCTATAGACTATACTGAAAAATTTGTATCGAACGAAGTTGTTATTAGCGAAGTTGATAAAAAGCGTTATGGAATGTGTGCAACAAAAGAGTAAGCATAAAATAATTCATAGGCATTAGTATTTAGTAAATCACATTTGAACTATGGAAATAGTTATTTTAACTCCTGTAAACATTCATTGCTTCAATTTTATTTTCTCTTTTAAGACGTATTCATATACCACGAAAGTTGTGGAAGAAAGGAGCTACATACCGTGCAAATGATTGTTACTATGATGACGATGGGGAGTTTCTTTATAGAGTACCTGGCATGACTTCACAGTAAAATTTCGAGCCAAATTTTGTTTTTAAACATTTCATTATAAGTATAGGCTTGTTATGTTGTTGCTTAAGTCGATATTATGCATTAAAAGTTGTTATTTTGCTTTAGGGTTTTAAAAGCATACATACACCTGTATGAATTACTAAAAATTGTATTTATTAAAATGTCTATGGGACGGAAAATTTAATTACAAACATTTATTTATTAAATTCTATATTAATTAAGCCGATAAGGTTGGAATAATCTCTTGCCGAATCTTATATATCAATCACCAGAGTATACTTTGATATTGAAATCCAGTTTTATGTGATGTAAACACTTTGTGGAAAATATGTAAAAAATCTAGGTGTGTTTTTTTTTGCTTAAATCTCAGACATTTGTGGACCGATTATGCTGATTTAGCTATAGCGTAATTATTGAAGAACATTGGTACGGGTAGGTGTTGATAAGATAGATAGCCGAAATTATTTAAGGGAGGTGATAAAGATAAAATATTTTTGAATATTGATATTTTTTTATTTTTCTTTTGAACTGTGTATATTGTATGTATATTTAAAAAAAAAAATTATAATTTACACATTTTCGATTGTGTTATTTGCAAATAAAGAAAAACTAATATATGTATGTATGAATGTGTGTAACAATAATATATATGTATGTATATAAATATGTATATAAGTATATAGATTAATAATATCTTTAATAATAACATGAAACAGCATTAAATAAAAATATAATAGTAATAAGAAAAAAGAAATATGGTCGATCTTGTTATTGTTGTGTGAATTACATTTTTATATGCATAATTCACAAGTCAGTAAAAATTGTAGAAAAACCTTGGAGTAATTCGAATTTGTATGATTTGTATGTTGGTTTTTTTATATATATAAAAAAGGTTTTGTTCTTTTTTATTATTATATTTAGTAACAAACAATTAATTGAGGCATCCGTTTCTAGTTAATATTTTTTTAAAAAATTATTTCAGTTTGATTTTCCCGAAAATGGACTAGATGAACCGACAGAGGGTGGTGTTGGTGTGGCAGCACTACGTACCCCATCTCCTTCACAGACGTATTTACCTTTGAATAATATATTTATTGTTTTAGTAAAGTTTCTAATTCATGTAATTTTTTCAATTTATAATTCTTACCTGATACAAATCTCTTCTTTACCAATGACACTCGATAGCCATGACCATGCAATTCAAATTCTATGCCAGACAATGTGGTACCTTCACAATTGAATTGTGTCGTTAATAAAGCTGGCGTTGAAGGTCCATCACTTAACTCCAAACGAGCTCTCAGCGTACCTACTCCGCCGTCTTGTGAATTTTGGGATATATCGGTAAAGTTCCACACCAAGCGGTTCGATTCACCCAACCTGAAGGAATTGCGAAATTAATCCTAATTTTCTAATAAGTACGTAAATATATTTCCATTTAAATCTTACCACGCCGAGTGAGGTTTAGATTGTACATTTCGAACTGAACCATTTACTGGCACGAGCAGTGTTACGTTCAAAAGTGGACATGCCGCACTCATAGCATGATTGTTATATTTGTAATCAACCTTGAGAGCTGTAAAGGTGGGTTCACATTTCCAATAACTAACCAGTTGAAACGGACACGAACTAGCCCCGGGTTTGGTGCGTACTTGATATTTTAGAATATCTACGTTGAAATATGATGCTGTGGGATTCTGCTCCGCCTGACGTCTTAACAATGCAGTTAACGCTGGCATATTAAATTCTAGCATAGTACTAAATGAACTGGATTGATTTTTATCCCTAAAAAAGTACAAATAGTTTCATTATACCAGGTGTCAACATTCGATTATGGTATCTATATCTAAATACCAGCGTATCGTCTAAAATTACATTTTTCAGTAGAGCTTAAAACGTTCTGTGCATAGCCAATAAGGGGCTATGTTGTTGAAAATAAATAAATATATAAAAAAAAATAATCACCCTTATCGTGGTTGGCGTAAAAGTCTTACGACTGTTTCGTACTAGATTAAAGATAAAATGCAAACTGTTTCTTTAATCTAGTACGAAACTGTCGTAGGCGTATGACGTTAACGCCAACCACGATAAGGGTGAATATTTCTGAATTCCGTCTAGTCTCTATGTTACCCTATGGTTCTGTGTATGTAAATTTTGTAAATTTCATAGTTTGGAAAAAAAATTTGGTAAAAAATTTGTTTAAGTACAATATTACTCAGGAATTTACATTCCCTTTTCTCAATATCTGGTTATTTTTTATCGTAACAATATACTGACAGTTCTCATACAAAAATTATATTAATTGGAAGTATATCGTTACGAAAAACGATAACCAGAGACTGAGAAAATAATAATTGCTATATGAGAACCCCTGCATATTTTTGATGTAACATAGTATGATAATGAAAGATTATTATATGTACTTACGTTTGCACTAATTTACTATTTGGTATAAAATGTTCTAAATTTTGTACATTTTTAATGCGAAAGCCCAATTTAGCTGGATTTGGATTATTGGCCAGTAGACCAGCAATCCCGGCAGGGAATGATAACATCATATCTCCAGATATTTTTACTTGACAACGCGATTCATCGCTGCCTCTAATGATGTACAAATTATGACATTAGCCAATACAGTTTTTATCAATTCAACAAATTTTGTTCTCACCTGAAATAAGCATGAATAATTTCATGAAATGCTACCGCCAGCGGTATGGTGTCGGAGATTCCAATGGTTAAGGGAGAAGGCCCTCTAGAAGAGCTAATACCACCGATAGCTGTTCGGAATTCCAATGATCCTATACTATCGGCTCGATTAATAGTATTAATCGGTGCCGGACTTATACGACCTCTAGCACCAGCCAACATTTCGGATCGCCTTGAAGGCGGTCTTGGTATGGCAATACTACTACCTGTTCCCGATGTTGGTGTTGGTATTTGTCGGCCTTGACTCTTTGTAAGATTGGCTGAGGCAGGAGCTGATGAGCTAACGTCGCCCAATTCAGAAAATATATCACCTAGATCAGCATATCTATACAAAAAACCGAGGTATATATAAAGACATAGTCTAAATCATGTTGTATACTGTACGTTTTAATTATACCTTGAATTATTCGTCATAGACAATGTGGGACTTTGTAAAGGTGCATATGGATGCACTGCTGCCGTTGGCGTGGAAGCATTTGAAATTTCCGGTGATTGTTGACGTGATGTTAGCCTGGACTGTTGTTGCAACTGCTGACTGTGCTGCTTTAAAAGCAATTAATGAATAAATTGTATTATAAAATTAATTTAATAATTTAAATCCATATTGAATAAGAAGATTTTCGAATTTATATGAGATAGAATAAACACATACCGAAAATACTCCTGTTGGTGATAATGAAATGTTTTCAACAGTGGCCCTTAATTCATCCACACTAGCTGACATGGGCGCCTGGCCATTATTCAATGGTTTTATTTTAACATGTATTCGTTTCTCAGGTCTATCATTATCTGAATCCGAGTCAGAATCAGAATAGAAACTACCAGCTGAAAAAATAATAAAATAAATAAAAACCTAATACTTTTACAGGCATTCCAACAACCATTTACCATTTTCTTTGCTCTCATCCCAAGCAACCTCTTTGGGTGGCTGGAGACTATAGCCATCTTCGTCAACTTCATTAGTACTAAACTGTTGTCCAGCTGTTGAGGTTGCGTTACTGTTTTTATTCGTATGATTTGAGTCACCGGTTCCACTGGTATTACTATCAACTAAGCCTGATGTCGCAGACGCATCAGGTATTGACACCCCGGAAGAAGAGGCGCCACCTGCATCCGCTCCAGTTCCTACCAGTTTTGAAGTTATGGCTAATAATCCAGAATTGGTTGTACTCGAATTTTGTTGTTTTATTTTGCCTTGATCATCTAATTCCATAGAGCTATTACCTCCTCTGTCGACACTAAAAAGGACAAGTTTTTAAATATTTATTGTGATAATTTATAATTACTAAAGTCCGACCTATCTATGTTTCTCCTTAATAAGTTTCGAATTTCGGCCAAAATTTTACGGTTTTTTGTTTTTTTAATATTTAACAATACTAAAACTCACCTTTGAGTGCGTTCTTCCTTAATATTATCCGCCATTTCACCATCTTTCTTTTTCTTTGATTTCTTAGTTTTCGTTTTGTCACGCCGACTTCTCAATATGCCCGACACTATAGAGATAATTCAAATAATATTGTTTTAGCTGTTAAAAACTAATTTCTCCAAAAGTTAGTTCAAATATACTTAAACTTAACTTAGTTAAATAATAAATGCATAATTAGAGATATTAAATAATATATATGTACATAGTTGAAACTCAAACACCAACTCAAAATACAGAATCCTATAAATACATACTACTTCGAATTGAAAATAAAAAATAAGTTTTCTACGATATTAAGGGGAAAAAATAAGAAGAAATGTATTTTTTTTTTTTCAAAATTAAAGCACCAAAAAGAAGTTCCATGTTTTAACCGTTTCATTTCAATACATTAATTAACTGAGTTTCAATCAACACAAGATCATACCCTGAGAATTTGAAGAGAAAATATTTAATAGGGATGTAGTGCGTCTCTGACTTGTTCCCAATGTCGTGGCAGGTGTTGATGAATAAGAATTGTTGTTTGTTGTATTTTGTGGTGAGAAAAGTTGATGATGATTTGTAGTAGTAGAAGTTCCTGAACGATCTGAGAACTTTTTAGTGCTTAACACGGGAGCTGATATATTTGGTGATGTGGCCGTAATGGTGTCTCTAAGGTTTGTTGTTAAAATATCACGGTCTATTTGTGAGTTCAGTGCTATTCACAAGTACGGATGAAAGTAAGTTGTTTAATCGAATTATTATTGATACAATTATTAGTTACGAAAAAGTAGTGTGAATATTTTCATGAGTTTTTTTTTCTTTTTTTGGTTTGTGTGAATAACGTGTAGTTTTGGAATTTATAATTAGATTTGTGCCAATATACCATTTGAAACCAAAAAACAGATAAATATTACAGAAATAACAATTTGCATGTATGTAGCATTTAAATTGACAAAAGAAATGTACAAATAAAAAATAAATATAAATTTGTTACATAAAGTTGGTGTTTTGAGTGTGTAAGTAAGTAAGTATTTACTACGAATATAGATATAAACAAAAAAAAATTATAGGTATTAATTATGTATATAAGCAATAAACTTCTAGTTTCATAGGCATTTACTACATGTAATCAATCTGCCAGATTTTCATTTTCATATCCATTTTCGTTCATCCACACAATTTTGAAAGGAGAACAAACAATTCCATACATTTAAAACTATATTAAATGTTGTCTTGGATGCATTTACATAATAAGTACATATTTATTTAACGGATTTTTAGAATGGATTTAATAAAAGCTAGCAGATTTTTCTGTCAATCTGTTGTCGTTGGTAAATCTACAATATTTCGTATAATATGGGTTTTATTTCAAAACTATATTTTAAATTTTTTTAATAGAATTTAACAATTTATAGTACGTATGTAGTAGTAGAAGAAAAGAGAAGGAAAGATATAAACAGTAATTGTTCTTATAAGTGGTCTTTAAGGCGTTAGAAGGACGGGAGAGAGAGAGAGAGAAGATAGAGAAATAGTGTTTAAGCAGTTGTCAAAAATGAACCTTGGTTGTTATCCTGTAGTGATTGAAGCTCAGAGTTAAGGGAATTTTTGTTGATGGTTGTGGTAGTTGTGCCAGAGGTGGTGGTGGTACTAGTAGTGTTATTTGTAGCATTTATATTGACTGATAGTGAACTTGTGATACAATTACTATCCATACCGAAATTTCCACTACCGCTAGTGGCAGATGTAGATATTCCGGTATTTTGTTGTTGTAACGGTTGTTTGCTGGGATTATTTGACGAGAACCAACTGCGGAAATTACTTTTGACGGTGCTGGTGGTTGCTGTTGCATTTGGTATAGCTGTTATTTCAGGCGATGTGGGCCGTGATGTGGTAGTTTTTGTGCTATTAACATCCAAAGCAGAATCGTCAGCATTTATAATACTACCACTGCCACTTGCAACACTACCAACTGATACAGCTTCGGTGCCGCGTAAATCCATCGAAACGTTCCCACCACGATTGATACTAGTGGCAGAATTTGAATTTGAAGCAACTGAAGGTTGATTCAATCGAATATTTGAAGTTGCTGATATTTGTTGATTTATAGATAATGGAATGAATTCAAGTTCTGGCATTTCTGAAATGTGGATACAATAATAAAAATAATAAGTAAAAAACTTAATTTTAAAACCAAAAGTTAATGATTATTACCTGGTTTCTCCAAGCCTGTATACTTATTTAATACAAATTGTTCCAGCAATTTGTCAACAGTCATGTCTAAAAATTGTCGCTTAAAATCGGAATGTACCTAAAAATATATTTACATGATATTTTAGATAATACACATTTCATATTATTTTTTTTTTTATATTTATTATACAATCCTGAAGTGCAATTGAATGATGGGTCACTTTGCAGTTTATTTTGATTTAATACATCCTTGTAGGATTCCTAATCGGGAAAAATTTCCAGCGAATATTTTTTTTTTTTAAATTTGCGAGAAAATATCTTGAATTTCTTTATAAGTTATTTATTTAAGTTACAGTATTATTTTCTCTGAGCGACAAAAAAAATCTTTTTTTAAAACATGTGGTCGTTTGGAAAAACTAGGTAACTCCGTTTTTTGATAACAAGAGAAAAGCACACTTAACATTTTAAACAATTTAAACTAATTATTTAATATGAATTTATGTTAATATGCATGCGCATAGTTCCATTGAACTCATTGTTATCCTTGTTTTTTCGAAAAATGGAGTAACCTATTTTATCCAAAAAAACTTTTTTTTTCAATTTATTTTTATATTTTACGTAATTAAGGCAACTTTAGTAATCATTTGTAAAAAAAAAATTAACAATTTGACTCAACACGTTAATTTACCCGTTTTTTACGAAAAAATGGAGTTACCCAGTTTTCAAAAAAAAAAATATTTTTATTCGAAAATAAGCCAAGTTTTTTTTAATTTTTTAGGTTAAAAAATTGGACCCAAAGAGCCTGTGATCCGAATTTGTTCTATTTCGTCCTTTCTCTCTTAGTTTTCGAAACAACGTCGTTTTAAACTTATAATTTGTGAAAAATTAGTGAAAAGATGAATTAAATTATTAGATAAAAATAGTTTCATTACGAAAATGAAACTATTAATATCTACAATACAATACATCTATTAATTTAAACTAGGATCGCCTGGTGGCCAAAATTCTATCACTTTTAAAATGCTTTTTACCACTTTTATAGAAAGAATTTTTAAATATTTTTTTTTATATTGTGCACATCTAGAGAAAAAAAAACCATTTAAACTATATATGTTTCATCAATATTGGTGGACAATAACATACTTAAAAGTGTACCACAAAAAAACGTGTGGCCTATTTATATATAAGATGTGATTGTCTATAATTAATTTAAATGTGATCGTCTATAAACTAATATTACCTGTCCAACCATGTCATGGTTATTTTGCAACAATTCCAAATACGTAGAAAGAAATTCTTTCATTTGACGCAAATGCATTTCCTCAATTTCTTGAAAACGCTATAAGAAAAACAAAGATATTTCGTAACATAGATACAATGTTATTATATATTGGGAATAAATATCAATATCAACACGTACCTTGCATGTCTGTGTCATACGACGTTCAAATTCGTTCTTAATAGGGTTGTGTTTATCCAATAATACTTTATAGTCGTCTTGCAGTTTGCGCAATTTCGTTTCCAATTTATCTATATCTTTTTGGGATGAATTGTCTTTTCGAAGTTTTTCTAATTCTTGTGCTTTACTGCTATACATATCACGCGCTTTTTGAACATCCGCTGTAGATGTTTGTACCGCTTTCACACACTCCAACGTTTGTGCCTCATCTTCTTTGACAGTCTTGTGCTTTTTATGCAATTCATCCGTGTATTTTGTTACATCCTTAACCAATTCTGTAAGTTTTTGCACCATTTGCATGTGTAGAGTCGACAATTTTTCGGCCGAATTCCTTAGAATAGTCCATACTGGAGAGAATGTGCTATTTAATGTTCCAGTGCTGGCTTTGTGAGCCAGTTTTGACATTAATTTCGAATTTTGCTCCTCAATGCTCGATTTCTCTCGAAAAAATTCCGAAAGTTCTTTGCTGGCTTGTAAACCAAATTTCATATTGTGATATAAAACATCAAAGCCATTGTTTTTCTCCCCCTAAAAGTAAATTAGTTTTTCATAAAAATCTTGTGCAAACAATCCAAATAAATCAGGAAATATACAAACCCAAAAATAATCGTTAAAATCGACAGTCATTTTGAAATATTTCGTTATTTATCTTCAGTGTCAGAACTCGTTTGAAAATGTTGATGATATCCAATCAAAAATTATAATTGACTTTATTTAGTAAGAACTTGACTTTCATTTTTAATCTTAAATTAAACAAAAAAAAAAAAAATCAAAATGATTATAAAATTCTAAAAAGTTATAGAAATTTACAGTATTAGTTGTGTTTAAACCAAGGTTTATTACCATTCTACTATAATTCTAAATTATGAAAGAACACATATTTTCAGTAATTGAGTTTATTGTAATCTGCAGAAGTACACATGTAATAATAATAAAACACCCTTTGTCAACTTATTTTAAATTATTGTAACTTTTACTACAATAATATAATAAAACAGACGCAAATGCCGTTATCGCTAAAACACGGTATATATGAAACATAACTTTTTAAGATAGGCTAGGTACTAAAGTACGTCACAATTTTAAGAAAAATATGATTTATTTTTTATCTACCCTCATTTATTGTTTGTGTTTGAAAGCTCATATTTTTGAAATTTAAAAAAAGATATATAATATAATTTTTATGCATTTGAATAAAATGCTACTAACAATTTTATTATTTTTACAAAATCTGATCCACTGCTAAATGACAGAACTATCCCAATAAATGTATTGTCACGTTTTTTACCTTTTAAAAACGTAGTTTATTTCCTTAAAAAAAACCGGATACTTTTTATTGCAAATAAAAGCAGTTTAGTAGTTTAAAATTGTAACAACTTTTTATTAATTTAACTTTACACAACAACAATTTAAATGCCACTCAGTGTTTTTATACACACACGCACACTTATAATGCACAAAGAAGACAGTTGATGTTAACTCTAACCGCGCCTATAATAACCTCACTACTGCAACTGCACGCACTATTAATACACTCTGCCATCTGCATCTGAGTAGACTAGATTGTTCTTAACGGTCAAAACTAGTATATTCGAATTCTAGAGCTTTCGATGTTAATGTAAGCAGCTTAAACATATAGTGTAGCCATACTTAAAACAATGCTAATCAACCCCTTGCTATCAACATTGATGATAAGTAGAAGCTTCTACTGATGGACATGTATATAAACAAGATGAATGTTGCAGACAGTCGCTACAAACTGTTAAATTCAAATAGCTATTGCAAATTCGTAACAGTATTTATTAAAATATGTGAACAAACTTCAAACAATCGATGCTACATTTGTTTTGTGTTAAACATTACCTAAATTATGATGCACGTTTATATCGATTTTATAAATATTAATTTTTTTAACTGGTTTTTATCAGAGACCAAAAATAACTGTTATTAAATTTTTTGAGATTGCCAAAGTTAGGCATAAATAAATGAATAATTTTTACGTTTTCAAATAAGAGTTATTCATAATAAATATTTTTTTTCGTTGCTCATAACTTTTATGTTCGATTTATATTTTTTTACGTTGCCTAATAAGTGTTATTCATATATTTTTACGTTGCTCATAACTTTTATTTTCGATTTATATTTTTTTACGTTGCTTTTTTTTCAATTTGTATGTTTTTAAGTTGCCTAATAAGAGGTATTCTAAAGAATATATTTTTTTCGTTGCTCCTAACTCAAAAGAAGTTTCTTTCGCCACCTTGGTTGCATTTTATTAGTACATACATTGAATTTAACCTTTAAAGTCGCAAAAAATAAGCTTGGTATGAGATTGATGTTTTTTATTGTGTGTTTTTTAATTATGAAGAATTTTGTTTCACAATCAATGTTTTAGCAAACGCATTGTCCGCCAAGTTGCACCTTTTCGCAGTCAACAAAATACGCAAAGCAGAAAATGCTCTTTCAACAGAAAACCGTTTAGCCGGCAGTGCATAGACAATATGAACCAATTTATTTAAAAATTGCAAAAGTATCCTTTTTCTCTTCCTAATATTGCAACAAATCGGCTTCTACGTCCAGTCTCATAGGTTTAAAGCTCTCTATTTCAGCTATAGCTGCTAATAACTCTCGCGATGTATTGCCTTTGTCATCTTCTGAAGATAAATCCACTTCAAGTTCTCTAATTGATGTTCCGAACAACGATGACGTATTTAGATTCGTCGATTCGTCAATCAGAAAATCGGATATTGGTTGAAGTGTAGATACTTCAGGTGAAGTTAAATCGAAAATAAAAGTTATGAGTAACGAAAAAAAATATTTATTAATAACTCTTATTAGGCAACGTAAAAAATATAAATCGAAAATAAAAGTTATGAGTAACGTAAAAAAATATTTATTATGAATAACTCTTATAAGGCAACGTAAAAACATAAAAATCAAAAATAAAAGTTATGAGCAACGAAAAAAAATATTTATTATGAATAACACTTATTGAAAAGCAAAACTTATTTTCATTGAGAATAACTATTATTTAAAGAAACAAAAATTTATTTCTACAATATAACAGTTATGGCTAAATTTTTTTTAGATATTTCTTATAACAGTTATGTCTCTGGTTTTTATCAATATTACATTTTTTTTAATCTTTGAGAAAATTTAAAAAAAAATAAGTTTAATTTTTTCAAAATGAAAGCTTATGTCCTCCTCAATGTTGCAAATTTAGCCATTTTCCGGCGAGATCTAGCGATTTTATTTTCATTTAGCCTTAAAAATGGATAGATTTCATCTAGCCAGGGGGATCTAGCCATTTTATTTTGTCCTAGCCTATTTTATTTTAAACTTTTCTTGGACATTTTTGGAATTTTTTAAAAATGAAACAATATTTTTTATCAAAAATTTCTTATCTATTCGCCTGTAGATGATTTTATGGGAATATTATTTTTTTATGAAAACAGTCTGCACAATTGTTTCCAGAGCTAACAAACACGTCAGACATATTCAGAAATCAATTTTGACATTCTTTAATGAATCCAATTTTGTTTATAAGTGCCCAGAAATTATGTGAAAGAAATGTAATATTTTCGAAGTCGATCTCACTAAATAAAAAGTCAATTTTATGAATTTTGTATTCAGTTATTTTCGGTTTTAGCTATTTCTAGCCATTTTTATACCCTTCACCTTCGTGAGAAGGGTATATATAAGTTTGTCATTCCGTTTGTAATTTCTACAATTTTCATTTCCGACCCTATAAAGTATATATATTCTGGATCCTTATAGATAGCGGAGTCGATTAAGCCATGTCCGTCTGTCTGTCTGTCCGTCTGTCTGTCTGTCTGTTGAAATCAGTTTTCTGAAGACCCCAGATATCTTCGGGATCCAAATCTTCAATAATTCTGTCAGACATGCTTTCGAGAATTTTGCTATTTAAAATCAGCAAAATCGGTCCACAAATGGCTGAGATATGAGGAAAAAACCAAGACAACCTCGATTTTTGACCTATTTTTTACCTATATCTGGATTACTAAGACATTAATATAGACAATATGGATATCTAATGATAGATATTTCAAAGACATTTGCAACGACGTATATAAGACCATAGTAAGTTGGACCTACAATGGGTCAAAATAGGGAAACAAATTTTTAACCCGAATTTTTTTTCAAAAAAAAAAATTTAAAAAACAAAAAAAAAATTTTTAAAACTTAAAAAAAATATTTTTTTTTTAAAATTTAAAAAAAAAAAATTTTAAATTTAAAAAAAAAAAATTTTAAATAACAATCGAAAATATTTTTTTTCCAAGAAATTAAAAAAAATGGAACATTTTTTTTTAAAATTTAAAAAAAAAAAAATTTAAAATAACAATCGAAAATTTTTTTTTTCCAAAAAATTAAATTTTGTTTACCTAAAAATACTTAAAATTTTTAAGTATAATTTGGTGAAGGGTATATAAGATTCGGCACAGCCGAATGTAGCACTCTTACTTGTTTATTTTAATTCTAAATCTAACGCACCAATATTTTAGAATATACAGATTTATTAAACTTTTCTTCCGATCGGCCGCACTGTGTCGGATAAGCTATTGTTGATTGTCGTGATGGAGACAAATAAAAATATTTATAAAAACTAAATAATTTAATTTATTTAACGGTTTTGTAATATAGATTCTAACAAGTAAGAGAGCTATATTATACTGTGCCAAATCGTATATACTCTTCACCAAATTATACTTTAAGACATTGGTAGGCGTTCATATTGAAAGTAAACAAAACACACAGCAAGAGCGTAAAAAATACAAATAAATCATTTAGTTGCAAACACTAAAGCGTAAAAATACAAATATTTCATTCTGTTGCTTGATGTTGTTGCAGATTTTTTATTTTTAACCCATACATGCACACAAAACACAATTTCTATTTTTGCGCTTCCCTGCTTTAAGATAAAGAATGAAAACTAATTTTGTTGGTGTAAAAAATTCGAGTTAAAAAATATTTTTCCCGTTTTGACCCATTCTCGGTTCGAATTTTGATGGCGTTTATACGCCGTTGGAAAGGTGTTTGAATTACATAACTACATCACGAAAATCTTATAATTTAACATACAAAAACAGATACATATGTGTTTTTTTAACTTTTTAGAAGATCAAAAATAGTGTTTATTTGCATCAATTCTCTATATCATTTAAAAGTTTGCTCCATCAAAAACTATTTTACATCTCTTCTATCAAATTACGTAGAAAAAAGTTTGAAAATTTGGTTCGTCTTAGAGTTGTAAGTGAACCAGTGAAATTTTTAGACAAGCTCAACACTCTACAATAAAATGCACCGAATGTTTGCAAGTTGTGTTTGTGTAAGTCTAGTTTTTAATGGGGGTATTTAAAAATATAGCATTATTAACTGCCCACAAAGCCGCGCTATCATGGCTTAAAATATTTCAAGCCATTTTACACGGAAATAATTTGTTGCTAATTATGAAGGTTCTGTGACGCAAATGAAGAAAATATTTGAAAATTAAATTAAATTTTGTTTAATAAATATGTTGTAATTTATTACTTACACCTTAATAATTCCATAAAATAATAAGCCGTTCATATTATTTTCTCAAATAATTTATATGTATTTTGTAAGTTTAAGAACAATAAAAGATTGAAATTATAAAAAAATAAAAATAAATGAATACTAGGCAGAGTCATCAGCTCTCATTTGCAGTTTAGCTTTAATCTCCTCTGCGCGTTCAACTTCCTGATCGAGACGTCTTTCTAAGGCTCTGGTTAAGATGGTGCAACAGTCTTTGATGGCATGGTAGACTATGTTCTTTATTTGCAATTTGTCTTCATGATTTGTGTGAGAATGCGAGAGACGTCGAAACTCATGGGTCAAATGGAAACAGTGTGTGATATTTTCGGGCGAGACAAAATCCTCAGCCACCTTTATGCAGTTGTGAAGGTTTTGCACTTGATGTGGAGCGCCAGCCGGAATGAAAACGGCATCACCCAGACACTGTACAATGGGATAACCTTCTACGCCATATTCGTTGAAAAGCCTAGCTCGCAATTTGTCATCCAAATACCAATTTTGATCGTGTATAGGATCATGATCAGGTTCTAGACGGAAACCTTTTTCCAGTGTGACCCTGTTTAATAGATCACGTATTTTATCGGCATCTCTAGCTGGAAAAATGTGCCATAATGCTCCAGGTAAAACATTTTTCTTTTGAACTCTTGCTCTAGTTAAAAATTCGCAGCCACCCATTGCAATCGCTTTACAGGATGCCGATATTTGAGACTTGCTGTCAGAGTCTTCTGGTATTCCAACATAGACCATTATATTGACTGCGTCAGATATATCTAAATGTAAATTTGTTGTTCCCTTATCGGGATGGAAAGCCGAACCGTAGGCATTGTACATCTTTGGCCCCAGATCTGGAGGAACAAACCGTTTCGGCAAACAACTGGCTATATTAAGATTTCCAGTGCGTAGTGTGTATTCTGGCATGGGAAGGCCTTTCATTAGGTCCTTATATCTTGTTGGTAGTATTTCGGCAAAATCATCGCCTGGCGGCCAATCCTTCAGTTTAAGTAACATCGGTTTCCCATTAGAATCTAGAAGTCTTTTTTTCATACATTGAAATCCCTCCCAAAAATGACGCATTGGCTGGTTGGGTACGAGATTTCCATTAAGACAATTGATAAGATCGTTAGGCTTCTCGCCAAAATCCTTTAAAAAAGCTTCTGGTCGCCAAAGGTCTAAATTTAAAGATTTAGCTACCTCCGATATCATAACCGGTTGACCGCATTTCCAAACTTCTTGGAAAAGTATGCGATTATCAGGGTGATTTGCATTTGTTAAACGTAAAAGTTTTCCATCGCACAGCCATTCATGCGGAACACCTGGCGCTATCAAAGTTGAA